>NC_088248.1:20007500-20707000 GCF_036013445.1 Caloenas nicobarica | reverse complement strand
GCCAGAACTGAGTGCTTGTGTATAAATGAACATTTATAAAACTTGATGCCAGAAGGGCAGCAAGGGAGGAAACATAGACACAGCAGAGGTACCTGTGAAACCAAAAGGAAGAAATCGGCATTCTCCTAAGAAGCTTCTGCTGCTGTGTGTACACTAAATCAACAGTTTTCCTGTTGTGTCCAGCTGTACTACTTACCTTGTGCCTCTTTGACATAATTTTGTACACGTTTTGAGTCAGAGCCTGTCCATGTGTATCTCTTTGGCTCAGTGGGGCAGTAGTTCTTGATAATAGCAACTAGATTCAACTTCAAACTCAGGTTGTTACAGGGCACTGTTATCTAACACATTTTTTGCAAGTAATTTTCCATCTTTTAGTTATGGGTTTAATATTTAAAATGCGAGGATTCTTAATGTTAAGAATAATATTAAGGAACATCAATATTTTATTCAGGGCTGTAAGAAGTACCGTAGTCATTTTTGCAGATGATATAGGTAAGATATTTCTCATAGTTCCTTTGGGATTTTGGTGCTTACTAATTGTTCTTTGCTTAAAGGCTAAGGCATAGAATATTCCTTTGTATGTGTCTGCCAGACGTTAGATTACATTAGAACTAAATAAACACTAAATTGGAAGGAATTTAGGTTAAGAACTATATTAATAGATTTTAAAATTACCTTGATCCTGAAAAACAAAGCTGGAAGTGGAAGTCTCTGTCAAAGTTCACTACAGTGAACTTTGGTTTGGCACAGTTCATACTTCTGTGCTGTTCTGTCCCTGGCACTTGGTATTTTACAACTCTGTTCTTCATTCACAGAAATGCCTATGTAGAAGTAGGACGTACTATGAAAGTTGTCATTTTAGATGTATGGTTTTAAGCATTTCATGCTGCAGGGCGGTCTGCTGGTCAAAGTTGATGACTTAACTGGAACAGAAGGTTCAGATCAGACTAAGACATTGACCCCAATTAAGGTCCTCAGTTTTATATCTGCATCCTTATTAAAAACAGAACAGGTTAGTGGTTTTATTCAAAGTCCTGCTGTGAGTTATGTCTTGAATATATTTTTTTTAAGAATTATTTTGCAAGATTTCTTCTGGTTCCCATATGCCTCTGTGCCCCAGGGTGCAGGGGTGCTTTTGTTACGCTTGTAGCTACTTACCAGCCCGGTTTCCTATTCTTTGGCTTAGTTGTAACACAAGATCATTAAGAATTATTTCATCATCTGGTTAGAACTATGTATTGTCGTATACTGAAATGATACATTCAGCATTTCTTCTCTTTGTTCTTTGTGTCTTAAAAAGTGGTAGTTTTCTGTCCCAATTTGCACTGAATGCAGGAGGGTTAAGTATTTTCAATAAAAGTATAGTTTCTGGATGGATTATTTTTTTTGTGGAATACATAAAACTGTTGAAGAGCATTTTAGGTACAGCCTTGTAGAGAATTTCTGGGGAAAAATGCCATGTTTATCTGGGAAAGGTTTGGGAATAGAGTAGTTTTTCTGGAGAAAACTTATGGTGAAAACCCAGCTTTGTGGGAAGAAAGGCTAGGTATTTCCTTAATGAGAGCCAGGGATAACTGAAGTAGGAGATAAGTATGAAGGATCAGGATGAGAATTTTTTAGGACTGATGGGCACTGATAGCCTGGAAAGCTGGAGGTGAAGTGACAGTCCCTTTGTTCCTTTTGCTGTCGTCTTTGTTTTCTTCCTCAGTTTTTGCAGCAAAATTTCCTGACAAATTCTATTAAATCAGTGACAAGAAAAAGAAGATTGAAGTTAGAAGTGTAGCTGTGCATGTTGTTTTAGACTAAGGAAATCAAATGAAAAGTAATGAAGTTTAGATAAACGGTCTCATTATATGTCTTGTCTTCTGGTTTTGGTGGTGATAGCAGGGCAGCTGCAAATAAGTTGATTGTACAAACCTTTGGGCAGTTTGAGAAACTCTTAGACCAGAAGAATGAGAAATGACAGAAATGCTGGGAGAACGACAGAAAAGATGACATTTCTGTATTTCTCCTAGTTTCTGCCTTTGTTTTTCTTTATAAAACTTAAGTGCAGCTTACTTTAGGGCATGACAGATAGCTGTTGTATTTTTTTGTTGTTGTTTTTGGTAAAGAAAAGTCTGAACAAAAACCTCTCTCAAATGCATGTAAAAAATAGGCATAGAAATGTAAATTGAAAAAAGACTGTGTAGATATGACATCAAATATAAAATAAATAGTTATAAATTTTTAATACAGTTTGTCAATAAAATGTGGTTTATTTGGGTAGTCTACAAACAAGTTGCCTTGTGACTATCAAAAGTATTGTGCAAGCCATAATCAAAATGCTAATTAAAAAAAAAATCCACTCACCCTTCTTCATTTGAAGAGAATGGGGAGTGATTATAGTTTTTTGATCCAACACAGGAATAAGTAATCTTACTTAAGCAATCTTAATCTGTAAAACTATGACTGATTCCTTATCCTACTGGGACAGAATGGCTGGTCACAAGGCATTCGGATATTTGTAATGTTTAGTGGTAAACCATTTGTTTGATGGAGAGCAAGAGCTTTATTCTGTGAACAGATGAAGATTTGATGATCATAGGATATCAGAAGACTTGGAAATGTATGTTGGAGATAGGCATGAAATAAAAGATAATGTCATGATAGTCACTAACTTGCACTTTTTTTGCTAAAATCAGTATCTTCTCAAGTGAAGGGTGTTTGCCGTGTTTTTCCCCACTTTAGGTGGAGTATGCTGGATCCACCTAGTCTGGGTCCAGTCACCAAGTGCCATGGGAGGGTGATAACAAGTTTGTATTTGTGATACTTTCTCTTGTCATTTCTTAGCAGTGACAGAAAGACACAAGAGCCCATAAGGGCTTTCCAGGTAGTACTGAGTTCCATCATATGAAATAAAAGAGTGATAGGAGTATTCTATAGTCAATTTGATACAGGACAGCAGTGTATTTGTTGTACTGGATGACTTGTTACCCAATAATGTTTCCTGAATGCTGTAACTGAAATACATAATTTATCTTTGAAACCAAAAAACCCCAAACAACAACAAAATGCCTCAAACAATAGAAAGCGAAGTCTGCATCACGTGCAGTACTGAGTTGGAATCTGTGTGTACCTGTCAGCAGCCCCTGGTGAACTGGTGCTCTTTAATCCAGCAGCATAATTTAGCAGACCCAACAAAGGAAGGGCCAGAATTGGTACCATGGGACCGAGTTCCCTGTGGGCATAAAACCAGGCAAATTATGCTTTTTTGTGCCAATGTTCTGGGGGCCAAAACTTACTGTTGTATTTTTTTTTTACTGTGTTTTTCTTCCTTTAGTTTTAATATGCAAATTACAAGTCAAATCTATTAATTGTTTTATCAGCATCCATGGAAATGGAGGAAATAGCAGAGAATGCAGCTGTCAGTGGGAGCTGTGCTCATTTAATGGCTGTAAAATTTGACCTCAAGCTAGGCCTCCTTTTATTTCTTTTCTTATGGATAAGGGGTTTGATGGAAGCATTTTGGTATGATAGCACTTCAGAATTTTGACATATATTTAAATAGATATGGACTGCGTGCTTAAATCTGTACTTAGCCTTTCACTTAACCTGAAGACTTATGCATGCAAACAAAATAAATGAACAAAGCATTCAGTAAAATAATCTTGAGTGATGCCTGCCGTGTAAGAAGAACAGCAAACTGCTGGCCAGAACTGCAGCGGACAGGAGACAAGCTCAGCTCTGGCCAGGAGTGGCAAAGAGTTGTGGTAAAACACGGTTCCTGTGAAGTAGGTATTAGGAGGTAAGCTGTCCTTTCTGTAGTTTTGTCTTTTAAATGCTCTGTTTTAGAGTAAATAGCATAAATGCTGCTGATGTGTCTTAAGATGTAGGGAATGTCCTAGGAGGATGTTCCCCCAGCTCTGCTGCGTGGCAGCTGGTGGCGCAGCTCTCTGCTGTGGCAGGTCCGTCTGGCACCGCTATGGGCAGAGCAGCGTTACTGAGAAGACCCAGATAGGTTTTGTCTTCGGGGCTCTTTTTCTCTTAACTAAATAGATGTCCCAGCACTGATCATCGTCTCTAGGGTGCAAGATCTGAAGGACAGGCCTGGATTTTGGGACAGTGGAGGATTAAACTGTTACATTTCTCTCTTCAGGCTCGATTGAGATTTCTCTAATTTATGTCAGTTTTGAGCTGATGCCTCCGAGTCGCTCTGCTGCTCATATTAGTCCAAGCATAAGGTGCTTTGGGTAAATTGCTTCTCTCAGGCTTAGATTGGCTTCCAGCACCTCTCTCCCTGGGGTGAAGGGGGATGTAGGACCATTTTATTGCTGAGGAGATGAGGGTTTAATTTACTACCAGCCACATTATAGCTTCTTTTAAGGATTAGCCCAGAAGAGAAGTGAAATATTTAATCTAGATACTACTCCCCTCCTTCCCCTTCTTATCTTCAAAATGTTTCCAAACACTGTGCAACCAGATACTTAAACTTTTCTGTTGCTGAATTTTTACTTATGTATTTATTAATTGTTCTTTAAAATTTATTTTATTTAAAACATATATTTTATGTTGGGGTGAAATGCAGCAGCTATTTAACAGAACTGAGTAGCCACCAGTAAGGACACAGAGAAGAATAGTGTCTGAAACTGCTTTGGAAATTCTAGGTGTGTATCTTGGAGTTGGTCAGATTTTCTCCAGGGTGCCACAATTAATGCCCTTAATGAAAGGCGAGTCTTCATTACTTATACTCTTAAACATACACATGACAGCTGGGTGCTATGCCATGATGTAATTATCAGGTTTCATCTTTTTTTTTTTTTTTCAAGCTGTATGTACCCAGAAGCCATTTCTATCTTGGCACAGTGATGATTCCATGGAAGCTCTTAGATTGTTTGCATTCTGTGTATGCATTTTTGATCTCCTTACTGCTGGGAACACATAATAGACAATTCAATACACTTTCCAGCTCTTGCCACAGCAATGGAAGAATACTTAACTCACAATTTTAGTTTAAATTATTTTTTTTTCAAAGGTAAGTGAAACTGTAGCTCACCTCAGCATGAAGTATTCTGTTGATAATGTGAATTTAACTAGGAAACTTTCTCAAGATTAAACTTCCACTTTTTCCTTAGATAGAATATTTTAATAAAATTCGACTGGTCCTCCACAGTGTTTTTGTGTTCTCTATCAATAATACTTAGATATAAGCTTTTTTCTGAAGAAAATTTCAGCAAGTTTGTCAGTTGTTGCTTTGTGCTCCGTTATCCGTTCAGCTCAGTTTGACTTGTGTCGGTAGCAGCAGTGGAATGTAAGGAGCTGAAAAATAAATTGCTGGTTCGTTCTTTCTTTCTTTCTTTGTGTAGTTAACCAAAATGCGTGCTGTGGAGAACTTAAGAGAAGCAAAAGCGTGGTGAAGTTGTACACTCATTGATCAAGTGATCAGTCACTAAAAGGCAAAGCATTTACAGGATCACAGCACTAACGTGTGTCTACCTGTGATTTACAGGGCCTATTTTATCTACCAAGGTTTTGAGGAATATAGAGCCACCTTGTAAAGACCTTTGCTGAGGAATGATTTATTGTATTGCAAACAGGATCACACCAGTCTATAGTTAACCATGTCTAGTCTGTAATCAGACTCAGTGGGGCAGATTAGGTGCTCTCATAAAGGCAACATGAGCGGAGAAGATTGGCGGGAGAAAACAGCGTAGATACTGAAGCAGCTGGATTTAGATAATCTGTACTCCAGGTGGGCAGAGAGCTTTATTTGTTTCTGAATGCTTTACTTAAATTGGGGGCTAAGAAATAAAACTATGCAATTCTGTAAACACCACACTGAGTCCTTTCAGATCTTAAGAAATTCTTTATTTGCATACATTTATATGCTTGATTATGTGGAGTTTTTATTTGCTTAATGGTGGCGATCAACTATGCTATTACAAGAATTAATCCCATCAGGACGGGTTTTACAAGTATGGAAAACCCTAACCTTCAGGGATTATGATTCATCCATGTTTAAAAGGAACATTTGGGCATTAAACCCAAGTTTTATTACTGAACATACTAAGATCCCTGCCTGCTGGCTTAATACAGGGGAATGGGAAATAAGAGTAGAAAGCAGATGATGAGCTCTGCTGTGTCTTGCTGAAGTGGCTGTTGTTAGTGTTGGGCAGCGGCAGCAGCAAATGATGTTCTGGCTCTTCAGCTGATGCTGGTCTCAACCAGGTGTTCTGGTTTGTGTTGATGCCAGTGCTCATTTGTGTTGAATAGCAGGTGTTGAGGATCAGCAGATCATTATTTTTGTCCCCCTTGCTGTGGGGCTGGTGCCTACTGGAAGTAGGAAGGAGTGACAACTGGGAGTACTAAAATTTACCAGTTACTGCTGAATTCAACAAAGCTTGTTTGTGGGAGTGAGCTTTGTAGAAAATAAAAATCTCATGAAAGAGGGAAAAAACCTGAAGCAATCCACGCTAGTTTATTAAAGTCAGTATCGACACACTAAACTCAGGTAAGGTAGTTGGGTGTGGCTGTTTTTACTTTAAAAGGAATTTTTTACTATTGTGTATTGAGTTGTGCAACTATTTTTGTTTCTGTGCTCAGGCTGGTCCTGGCTCATAATGGGGAAGCTTTGAGGGCTGTTTAAAAGCTGTTTGGTCTTATGGAGCAGTCACCATTGCAATCTAGGCTTTATACTATGTAGCAGCCTAAAGAGAACCATGGCAAATATGTGCTGTCTGCATCAGTGCAGTCTCTTACTGCATGAGAAATCTGCTGTTTTAGTTAAAGCTAGCTCTAAAATTACTGTTAATAGTTTTAATGTTAATTCTTCATCAATACAAATCCTGTGAAAATAACTGTAGGTGCCCATTGCAGCATCACGTTACCTTTATTTGTTAGATGTTTCTGGTTGCACAGTGCCTGATAGCTTTGTGTTTCCCCTGTGCCTGCCTTTTTATTTTTAAATTTTTTTTAATTTCTTGTTCCGCACGAAACAAAAAGCCCAACAACAATAAACCCCACAATATGCAGGTTTTGGTCCTATATGCATCAACAGAAATCTACTGTGAAGGAAATCTTGAGCTACCTATAATTTATGTATTGGTGAGTCTCATAATTTAGTAAGGATTTGTATTTTGTATATTTGTAAATAACCGCTCCATTGTCTCTTTGACTTTGTGTCCCTATGAGAGCACTGAATTAATATCTTTCCTTATCTATTCTTTCATTTTGGGACCAACTTGTGTTATGTGTGTTGGTTTTTTTTTCCTCCTCTTCAATAGCAGAACTTGATGCATTAGTATTTCCTATCCTCTTATCCTCTGTAGGCTACAGTAGAAATTGCTATAATATGTACAAAACCTGCTAAAGTGATTAGGAAGTCTAACGGTTTTACCAGTAATCCTTATTAGCTTCTATTTAAGAACACACATCTGGACTCCAGACTTTCTCCCTTTGGCACAGGGGCCATTTGCAGTTGAATAGGTTCGTCAGTGTTTTTTAGAATTTATACAATTCATAATAAACAAGTTGTAGGTTGGTACAAGTTGGTTCCTGTTGTGTTGGAAAAAAAGAGAGGTGGAATCAGGCGTATTGAGAATTACCTGCTGTCTAATCCCAGGCTAAATCCAGAATGATTTTTCAGTCATTCACCTAATACTACCCAGAAGTCCTATCAGTGAGTTGATCCCTTAATCCCAAATAGATTAATTTAGGTATCACATGTGTTTATATATCCCACTAATCCTTTATATGATCAATCCTACTTTAGGTTTTCAGTAAATATTTTTTTCCTGTAACTCCATCGATTCATGCGTGCAGCTTCTTTACTGGCTGTCATTTGACTGTCTTGTACCTGCACCAGTGAACTGGATCTGAGGACATAACAGTTCTGGATTGAGAATTGGTAGCAGTTTGAACATAATATCTGAGTGGAACTTTTCAGCAACTTCCGTTGTTTTATCATTTTTGTGAAATTAAGTATTAATAAAAAGGAATCAATAATAGTGAAAAGATAGTCAAAGAGCAGAAGTTTGCTGGCCTGTGTATTATAAATTTAGCCAGTCTGAGGGATATTGAGCTGCATTTAAGATACTAAGATGCTTAAAAATTACAAGAAGCAAGGTTGCTAGTAAGAAGTTAGGTAAGCGTGTATTTGTGTTCAAGCAGATGCGATAAGTCTAACCAAGCTCTGTCATTTGCTGAAAAATAATTTGGAAACCAAATGTAAATCGCCTACAGTAGAATTATTATTTTAGCTTTGAAAAAGTCTAGTGTGAATCAAAGCAGCTTCTCTTGTTTTACTAGACTTGTCTGATTATATGTTATAGATGAGTTAGTCAGACTTTGTCAGGGTGAAATATCCGTGGCTGACGTTGTGCCTGAAGTTAAACAGCTACTTGAAAAGTGAGGTTGAGTAGACAAGAAATAGTTAGGTTAATGCCTGCATTAGGGCCAGGCTTCCTTCAAGGAGTGAGTTGTTCGCCATGGTCTTGGGTGTTGTGAAGTGGAGATAAGGGACATTTGGCATTTTCAGTACTTCAAGAGATGATATTGGAACTTTGGGTTTAGAGTTTTTAGCTTCTGTGATACAGTCTAGACTCAGAGAGCAGGCTCAGTATTTTAAATAACCTGACTCAAAGTGTTTTTGATAACGGTGTCTGCATAAATTTGCCTTTCCAGGAAGAATATGGGGCTCAGTCTGGGGGAATGCTGAAGTAATTCAGTGTCCACAAACTCTGGATTTGGTACCAAAATACATTTGGTATTGAATCCATATAGTGGTTTGGTAGTGTTCCTGTTTGCTTCTTCTCTGTATATAAAGCCAAGGGCTGGTAAGAACGAACTCGTACTGTTATGCTTATGTGCAACCACTTCTTTACTTGCTCTCCTCCCTTTTTTTAAACAAATCATATAGTCATATAAAGAAGAAAAGTATACCAGCTACTGCTCTGTCTCTTCTTCCATCATGATGAGACAATAAGGTCTTTAAGAGGAAAAGATTCCAAGGAGAGATGCTGCTTTTCTTTAAAAGTCATATACTATAATTACAAACTATGTTACTGAGACTGAGAGGGTCCTGTAAAATGGGGAAAAATATTCATACTTCAAGTATACGTAAATAACATTTGTTGTTCTGAATGAAAAAATGAAGACCAAATATCTTCAGAAAATACATGTTAAAAAGATTTGCTCGTTTCATAGAACTACTATCATTTAATAAAGTCCTAATAAAATCAGTGTTCTGTCATAACTTTCTGAACTTCAAGCAAAGCATCTTGCAAATACTATAATCTCAAAGAATTTTAAGAGTTACATGGACTGGTTAGGAATTTGTCTGAAGTATCCAGGGCAACAGACTTGTTACATTGACTTTTTCTGTTCCATGGGAAACTGCAACTTTTTGTCTTTGCTTATATTCTGCATGTTTTTCTTTCGTTTCACATTCTCTTTCAGTAAGTAGAGCTTGTTTTTCTGTCAATATCTCCTGGCGACAGAGAGAGTGCTATCTATTGTTTCATGTTCTAAATTGCTTCTGACTTCATTTTACACCTGGGGAGTATGGAAGTACGGATCTGTGGCTGTTGCTTTCACACTTTGTCATGATTTTCTTTATTTTTGCTTAAGAAAATTGACAAGCCACCATTTGAGACCTGGAGTTTTTCTACTATGGTAGTACCACTGCAGCTCTGTAAGTTCAGACTGCATTGTTTTGCTGTGAATATAAACTAAAGTGTCTCATACTTTTCAGTGACTAAAGCCCATTTCCAGTTTGAATATTTTCTAACTTCAGTTTCTAGTAGGGTACTTGGATTTTTGATATCTAGAGGAGTATGTTTAGTAACTTCTAAAGAGAGAGAAAATTTAGAAATAAACCTGCTCTCTGTTTTCCTGTGAGGTTTATTTTTTTTTTCCTCCTTATTAATGATTATAGAATGAGTCAGTAGAAGCTTCAGGTAACCCCATGGTGGTGAAGGTAATGTAACCTATTTTACTTTGAGGGGGGCATAAGGGAGGGGGGAAGTGAGAGAACTGTTAAGTTTTAATGAGCTTCTTTTCCAAGCCTGCTAACCTATTTTTGTCATGGGTAGACCACAGGTGTACAGGCTGGAGGTCACACAAGACTTTGACATACTAGCAGAATGGAGAAGTGGAGATTTGTACAAATGTAAGTTTTCAGATGTGCTGGACAAAATGGTAAATTTGCTTTAATATAATTTATCTGTTCAGTATACCAGAGGAGGCTTGTGGCTCTAAAAAATCAAGGCTGAAGAGAAATTTGGCTGATGGAAGGTAGAAATGTACATTTGTGACTCTCCAGACAGTGGAAATATTGAAGGTTTCTTTTGGAAGAGTTCAGTGGGCTGGAGAAGCCACACAGCTGTGTGGAGGTTTACTTGGCGCTGAACAGAATTCTCCCAGGCCTTAGAAGAAAAGTGCAGAGATGTAGCAGGAAAACAAAGTCATGGATTACTCGAGAGCTGGCCCTACAGAAAGGATTTGGATTTTTTTGACCATTTAAAATACATCTGCTGAAGAGAAATATTTTAAAAAGGTGTAACCTCAGATTGTAACACTCAGAAGCAGTTTGCTGGCATTGAGAATTTGCATCATTGCTCAAGCAGAAATTCAAACTGAGAAATGTGATCTATTTGCATAATGCTTGTGACTGTGGATTGTATTTGGTGGTTGTGGCTTTTTGTGTGTGTGTTTTGTTTTTTGTTTGGTGTGGTGCGTTGTGTGTGTTTTGTGGCGCGTGTGTGTGGTGGTGTTTTTTTTTTCCTCTTGTTAAAGAATACATGAAAAGAGGTAGATAACCCACGATAGCACAGCAGATAAAGCGATGTAACTGTGCAGAACAGTGGACGATTATTAGAACAAAAGTTAAGTATAATAAATATTTCTGAGAATAGTAGTCAAACAATGTAACTAGTGCTTATAACTATGCCAGCTTTGAAAGCAGTTAAGGCTGTGTTAGCTGAAGCACAAACAAAGCTGAAACACTTCTGTGCAAATATCAGGAGCTTGGGGTATAAAATGGAATAATTTGAATTGCAGAATATTAAACTAGATATCACAGCCATAAGACAGTAGCATAGCAGTCATGACAGAACATGAATACTGAAGGATACGACCTTTTCAAGCAAGCTAGAAATAGTCTACTGAATAGCACTATAATAAATGATGCATTGCTCTAATAATTTAGAGACAATGTAAGTGAAACTGAGACTGCTTAAACTGATGTCAGTTTAGTGAAAGGTGGTAAGAGTTTCTCCTGGGTGTTGGTAGATTTCTGACGTAGATCCAGAGCAGCATCTGGAAACAGGTAATTGTAATGGTGTAAAGATTAAAATTACTGGACACTTTGTGAGAGGCTACCTTCATACCTGCCGACTGGAGAAAGTGTTTCTGATGATGGTAGGAAGGGCCAAGATATTGTGGTTAAAAAGTCTAACAATTTTCTTAATTTGAAAACAAATAATGGGGCCAAGAACAGATGAGGTTGGTTTGGAATACTGCAGTTTCAGCTCAGACTTTGTGTATCTGGGGTATTTATATGTTTTTTGGTCCTGTGTGTTTTTCTGAGAGCTGGGTTCAGGGAAGGATGATGAGGACCAGAAAGCATTCCCTACAGGAGAAGAACTGAAAAAACAAACTCAAAACTTAGCTTGCTTTGACACTTCCAGTAAGGCAAAGAAGGGACCATAAATGTAAGATAAAGGTCAGTGTTGGCATAATAATGTGGATAATTTGGACATTAAGACATTCAGTCTGGAAATTACAGAAGGTTCTTGCCATTAAACCAGGCAGGTGCAGGAGCAATGTTCCTTTGGGGATATCAAGACAAAGCTGTCTAGCTGCTTTTAGGTTTAAGCTCGATAATATATGTTGTGAAAAGGGTTAGATTCTGTTGCATATAATAACAGGTTTCATAACTCGGAGGTTTCTTTCTGTTTGGTTTTTAACGTGGCTGAGTTAATCCTTTGTGTCCAGTGTGTGCTCTCTGGGTTGACTGACTGGTATCTGGCAGGAACTGTAAGGAACTAGATGTAGTCTGTTCTTTGGATTACCTCTACAAGCTTTACAGGGAGTAACTTTTTGTTACTTTTTGTTGAGGTTTAAATCCCATTAAGTTGAAATGCCACTACTACAGTTACAAAGAATTACCCTGAACCTTTCATTTCCATGTCGAGAGAAATCTTTTATAGGACTCGAGGCCTTTAAAACACATGATGTTAAAACTGACAGGTTTCTGACCCTTGGTAATTTTTTGTGCTTGAAAGGTAATCATTGGAACAGTCTTTCATTCTCACACACTTCAAAACTGGCAGCATAAAAGCCAATAATAATAATAATAATAAAACCCCCCCTCACCTGCTGCCCCTCCAGACTTCACACCTCTTCCATTCACCTGCGGGAAAAGTCTGTGACTTGTCTTGATGCTTGTGCTAATGGCAAGGGAGGTGCCCATGCATCTCTCCATGGAGTGATTTGAAGTTAATGTTATGCTATTTTGCTGGATCAAAATAGAGGTTGAACCTTTGTATTTTGGTAGCACAAGAGGAAACAGTTGGTGTATCCACAGACTACTTAAATTTAGGAAAGGGGTTTTGGGAGAAGGAAATAAACAGTAAATGGCTTAGTAAAGAAGTCTGGTGGATCTGTGTTGCTCCTTATGGCAGGGGGTGGAGAAGGAGAATTTAAAACCAAAGGGAAATGTAGGCCAGAAGTGTTAAATCTTTGATCATATTCACTTAGAACGTAGAAAGAAAGTGCCAACCTTAATAGCTTTCCAAACAAAATGCAAAACTTCAGTCTTCCTTTATTTATTTATTTTAAAAATATGTATGCCGGGAAGGGAAGGAGACAGTTAAATCTGAGAAACAACTAGAGAAACTTGGCACTGTGCATAACCTCCAACTAACATACTCCTAATTGCCCGACTGCTTTGAGGAAATAAGGGAAGAAATCAGTTTTTGAGTCATTTATGTATGTTTTTTGTCTCCCTTGTAAGTTATTAATACACCATAGTGAAATGGTGTGTGTGGGGAAACCACAACAACCTATGTTGGGTAGATTAAGTGGAACATTTTTGCAAAATCCTCTTTGTGTGCATATGTATGCTTGCAACCTGCAAGTTTTAAGATGTTCTCAGGCATAGGCAACAGCTTTTTATCAGCAGAATTAAAGTTTCTTAAACTTCTTTTTCTGAGGTCCTGCACAAGTTGCTTTTCTGCCTTGAAGCAAGGTGGTCAAAATAGTTTAGACTAAGGTTTGAAAATTCAAGAACGGGAGTAAAAAATCCTGAAGCTGTTGAGGTTGTACTTGAAATAACAGTTTTAAGGCTGTTATGTGCCAATTGCAGAAAGTTCTCCTGTCTGCCAGCTGCAGCAGAGCTGTTAGTCCACAGAGCAGCTGCCTTACGTGGGTTTGCTTAGAGAGCTGGAAGAAGCTGGACCCTGAGGTTCGAGTGTGCTGCCTTCTTGCCTTTACCATGTGTCAAAAGCTTACTGTTACCCAGAGTGGTGAGAAGAGCTTACTGAAAGCTCTGGCCAGCCTTTTTAGATTTGGACTTTTCAGTGCTTTGGGTTTGTTGGTCCCCTTCTGAGTTCTGTTTCTCTGCTTCAGGCTGGTTTCCCAGAAGTTCTTTTAGAACCGGAAAACCCTTCCAAGGTATGGAAGTCTGATTAAAATGTAGGTGATAATCCTTCAGTTAGATGTTGAGCAGCTTTTCCAGGCTGGACAAGCAGGTGTTAATTTTTTACTAGGCATGGAAAAGAGACTGTGACCATTCACATCCTGGGGCAAGACCAGTTTCTGTGTCAAGGGGCTTTGCTGGTACTGCCATGCACCTTTGGTTTTAATCACAGAATCTCTGAGCCCTAGACTGCCTCTAGTAAAAATCATAGTTATCTTTCATGTTTAATACAAACCCGTTCATTTAATTCAGACACATGTGTTTTGTAATAATTGTTTCATACCACTGAAGTCATGGACTCTACTTAAACAATTCTGTACCAAAGCAACATGAATATGTTATAGAACCACCTCTTGAATTTCCTATTTTATGTGTAACTCTGACAGCCTTATTTTTTTCTTGAAGTTACTGCTGTGAACTTTTTATCTTTGCATGAGGTGTTTAATCTGGAAAAAAAAAAGTATTTTTTGTGAGTTTTATGCAGCTGGGCTATTTGTCAGATCCAGCTTCTTAGACTAAGGTTGTTTGAAATAAAAATTTGCAAAACATTTGCCAATGACCCCTTACAGCTGAAGAGAGTAGTGTGTTGCACGTGACAGAGTTAGTAACTGTGTGCAGAAATCCAGTTAAATAGAGGGCTCTGTTGCCCAATTAATAACTTACAAAATAAGATGCAATTTATTTTCCAGGATTTTAAAAAATTTCCTTGGTGTTTCCAGCTAGTGGAAAACTTGTGTATTACTGGAAACAGGTGGTGTAATGATGGACATCCAAGAACAGGAAATTTAAGTTTACTTGAGGGTGAAGTGTTACTCTTCCCGAATTGCCTGTCTGGATGTGAAGGTGTTAGCAGGTTCTGACTTTCCACACGTGGTGTCTGTGGTGCTTACAGGTGGTAACAGAGGGGAATTCTGTGGCCACAAAATCAGCAGTCCCATAGGTCACTGGGGATAAGGCAAGGAAGAGAGCTTCTGTACCTGCAAATATGCAGGTTAAACAGTCCTAATCTTAATTGAAATGTCTATGTGGGAAGTAGGTATGTGGGAGGAGCTTCATTGTCATCTGTATTGTCCTTTGGCCATGGGTTCAAGTTGTGGTTCTTAAATATCACCTCCTACTTTCTTCTAATCTTTTTTCACTTTGGATGAATTTAGAGAGATTTCATCGCCTGCTTGACTTAAAAAAATTGGAAGTTTTTAAGTTTTCTTGATGTTTTATTCATACTTTAAAATACGTAAACTTGATTCCTATCTGCTAATTGAGGATATGTGGTTGATGTTAAGGCAAAAGGTCAATAAATGATTTGTTATTGCTGTAGCTGCTGCATCAGTATAAAGCGGTAATGTTTGCAGTGATTTGATTGTTCCTTGAGTTTTGTTGTATTTCTTCCCCCCTGTAACTTTGTTTTGTATCTGTCCCTGAATATTCTCATTCTCTGATGACATAATAGTTCCTGCTGAACTGAAACTTCTATTGCATGTAAAGATTGAATCATTATTCAGATACAGTTAACGATTTATTGCTTTTCCTTAATATAACAGCACTAAGTCACATTTTCCTAGATTTATATGTTCAGCGGTGATACTAGGTTTTTAAGGAGAAAGGTAGGTAACCAGATATTTGTGAACTTTCAGGAACAATATATTTAAGGAATGTACTTCATATGAAGATTTTTTTCTGGTATTTTTGTTGAATTTTAATTATTCTAATTAAGTATCGTCATCAAATATTAACCCCTTCACTTTCCCATGCTTTCTTTCTGTCATTTTAGAGGTAATTGAAGGAAACTCAGTAACCCCTTTCCCTTGGAAGGTTCAGGGGCAGGAGACCTCATGGTAACTCCCTAACTGTGGGACAGTAAAATTGAAGCTTCTGCTGGGTCTTCACAGATGTGTTGAATGAGTTTCTGTAAGGAAAAACACTTCTGTTATTTTCTTGAAGACCGTGGGGGAAGAAGGCAGCCAAAGCAGAACTGATGCTATTAAGCAAAGTGGAAGAGGTTCCTTCCTGTTAACGCCGAAAAAAAAATGGTGGTGAACTCCAGAGCTCCCTGAAACTTAGTGAAGGGACTTTACTCCAAATCTTTATATCTTATATCTCTATTCTTAAAATATGATATTAATGTTGTATTTTACTTCATGTGGGTGACTTGACTAAATAATAGCTAAAATCTGTAGAACCCAAATATCTCAAATTTGCTGTTTAAAATCTTTACATATTTATAACTTGGGTAAACCCCAGATATCATGAATTTCATAGAATCATAGAATACCAGGTTGGAAGGGACCTCAAGGAAATTTGGAGGTTGGGGAGAAGCAGAGAGAAACTCTCATCACTATGGTTTTCTCAGCCATGTGGTATTTTTTTTTTTTCTTGCTGTCAATATAGATACCAAGAGCATAGAAGTTGTTTGATTCTAGGATATGATGCAAAGCAACAAAGGTTAAGAAATAAAAAGTTCAGTTCCCAAACAACTTTGAAAGATTAAAAAAAAAATCCTGCATCTTGCAGAGTACAAGCTGCAGTCTTAGTACGGTAATTTATCTGTTACAGTAAAAATGGCCAGTAAAATTGGTGTCATAGCAATGCTGTATTTTAAGTTGCCTTTTGCATCTGCAGTTGCATTTTGGACCTTTTGCCTCTGCCTTTTGCGTCTTTATAGATATTGGAAGAGACAGGAAATAGTCTTGTAGAGGTGAACGTTCCACCCAAATACTGTATCTTGCAGAATGGAGCACGCTGCCATTTTCAATACAGTGCAGTATTTTTTTGAAACTGGTTACTGTGTCCTCTATCTGTCCCTTTCTTTAAGAGATGAGTGGTCCCAGCACATTATCTCCTTCAGACTGGTTTACCTACCGTCTAGTGTGTAGGAGCTCCAAGTGAATTGATCTATACTGTACTCAGGTTTGCTTTGGTTTTCTGCTCTGTTTTGTTTTGTTTGAAATGGCAGGTTACAAATGGTTTGTGTGTTTACATTCCTGGAGACCAGAGAAAGGAATCTGCTGTGTAAACAAATTGGTAAATAAGTAGTGACTGAAATGCTGCTATTTAGCTGGAGACCACCTGCTCTGAAACCACCGTGTCATAGTAGTGGCTGAACTCAAATTAACAGGGTCATTTGTGTGTAGCTAATGGCTTTGAAACATTAATTGATGCAGTCACTTTTGAATAGGGTTTTGGAAGACTGACTTAATCTTCTGGCGCTTGTTTTCAAGCATTGGTTTTAAAGTGGATAAACTCCATAATCCAGCTTTCTTGCTGGCCCAAGTGAAAGTTATAGCCAGTGCAGTTGTGCCCTTTGGGAGTGGAAAGAAGGTGATGTGGCTGGGCAGGCAGTCACTGGAGCAGACATGGGAGACAGAGGAATTTAAGACGGTGTTCCTGGAAATCATGGTTGCAGATATGAGGGTGGCTTATGGCTTAATTTGGATTTACCTGGATCTCGTTGAGTAAGGACTATGTTTGAAGTCCTTTATATGTGAAATTTGTCCTAGGGCTGCAGTTATAGCATCACACTAAGCTGACATGTCTGCAGAAATATGACCTGTAGGGCACATTCTTGTCCTCTGCACTGGGCTGGCACTGGTGTTTCTGCAGCCAGGTAGCCAGTCTGATCAGGGAACAGCTTGATGAGGCTGGTTTTCATCAAGAGAAGCTCCTGAAGCTGATTGTGTGGCTACATCAGGGCTGGTGCTGCCATGGGGAAGAAGCGCTCCCTTTCCCCAGGAGCCTGCACCTCTGTCTCATCAGTGGCTGCTCAAGAACAGCCTGAAGGAGGTCACACTTCGAACCCTGTGAGTTGCAACCATGTGGCCGTGCTGGTGAAAGCAGCAGTTTTGTTCTTGTTCAATCCCCCTGCCTTGTGTGGTACAGTTTGTTAGGCTGTGAACCACATGAGGCAGCTCTGGCTACTCATAAATGACTTTTTTCACAGAGCTGGTTTTGGGTGGGATCAGTGTCAGCAGGTAGAAGTACATCGGTCAGTGAGTGTGCCAGATTATACCTGCTTGCAGTAGGTGTCTATTCGTATTATCCCTTTTAGGGGAAGCAAAATGCAGGATTTTTTTTTCTGAAAGATCACATCTGAATGCTGGGAAACTACATGAATCATTTAGGAATTTTGTTGACTGGGAAGTCTGTCAGCTGAAGGGAAGACAAAGCTGTTCTGTCTTTTTTTTCAACTGAAGGGAATACCTTCAAGCCAGGCCAGCATTTTATTTTTTGTTCTCTGTCTCCAAACAGGAGAGCTCAATTCTGGTTTTGTTTTGGTTTTTTTTCAATAGATACTCCACTTTTAAAGTCTTGCTATTTTTAAGACTTTAAAAGGGACTTGCAGACAGTAGTAGTACTGAAACAAGGGTGCTGGTGGGTTTGTGTGATGTGGTATTATGGCACTGCCAGGCCATGCCTCCTTTGGAAGAAGGCTGGCTCTGGTTAGGGACAGCCTTGTTGGCTGGAACTCCTCTGTTTTTCAGAGCACTGTGGGGCAAGGTTGGTGGATCTGAGAAGTGAAGGGAATATAAAGGCATAAAAGTTATTACGTGGTATGTGTGTGTTTCAGCATAAAATACAACTGAAATGACCACTATTGGGAAAAACAGAACTGTTGATGTTCCTGTTACCTTTCCTCTATACGCACACCAAAAAAAAAATCACAATTGTTTTTCTAGGTTACTGTTGTTTCATCCAAGCTCACTAAAGCTGTCCAAAAAAGTGACATGACTCACTAACTTGCTGAATATTATGGGCCTGTTGTGTTTGTTGTGTGTGGTTTGTTGTGCGTTTGTGGTTTTTTTTCTTATTGGTAAGGCCACAATGGCTGATAAATGGTATGAAGTAACAGTTGAAATAGTTCGATGATAATCTCTTCAAATAGATTACAATAGTAGTGGCAGCCTACCAAAGTAGAAATGAAAATTACAAACAATTTATGGTCAGACTAGCTTTGATCTTGCGGGTAGGAAATAAGATGCCAGGAGGCAACAACGAAGTTGGAAATAAACTGAAATTTTCCATGGGTAAAATCAGCTAATGTGACTGCATGCAGCCAGCTGATATGAATCTTTAACTTCATATAGAAAGAAATAGCTTCGTATTGCCAATAGATAATTTCTGTAGATAACCTAGCATTTAGTGATACCTGATATATAGATCTTGCCTATCTTAGTGTGGGGAAAAAAAATCATGAAAGGAAGACTCTGTTGTAAGACACACGTTCCTCTACTGTTTTATACCTTTGTGTTAAGGTTGCCATCTGCAAGTCCTCTAAAACCTACTTTGGAATCCAGTCTTTGAATTTATGTAAGCCCAAGATAGTTTTCTTCCCTAATTGACTGATCACCTGTTAATGATTTTTGAGGTAAAACTTAAATACAGTTTAGATTTTCAAACTTTTCATTTAGATATATCAATATATCTGTGTATTTGAAACTCCTGTCATATATCAGTTCTTATTACAGGCTTTATATCGTGCTCTTATTTCCTCCATCTGAGAAAGAAAACCTGGTGTTTTATTTGACTGTGCAGGGATCAGTGACAGTATGAAGAATTTTAAGGGGGGGAGAGGGGCGCAAAATGTCTTATTTATATTTTATGGCCTAATAATTACTATATGGGTGAAATAAAGAGACAGTATGTGGAATTAGTAATAACTCTTTGCTCAAAAACAATATCATGCTTGAAGACAAAATTGTAGAATAATTTTGAAGCTTTCCTTTTGAAGGTTGTTTCCTGCACTTTGTATGTGTTCCAAAGATTAAAGAAGTTCTTAGTATAACATGGTGTAAACTAAAAATATTGTACCTTTTCAAAGGAAGAGAAGGGAAATTTAGAATGTATTTGACAGGGTTTCTGAGGACTTGTGGGCATGAGTTTTAGCGTTTTTCTTTTTGAAATTGCTAAACTAGTGAAATGAGGCAGACAATTTTATTGACTTTGAGAGGTTTAGGGGATTGCATCATTAGAAAGCTTATGCTTTAACACTTTACCAAAATATCTAGAATTAAATGCAGTACTAATGAAAGCTGCAAAGTATTGTGCATTAATTTATTTAATGCTGAGCTGTGCTTAAGGTATATAAATAAACTTGGAACCTAAAAAATAGTGCTGAAAGTGGTGTTTTGGGGTAGTGCATGCAGCCGTGGGGGTGGTTATTCTGTTTTGTATTAGCGTTAGTGTCCTCCTGCACTTAATGCTTTGAGCAGCTACAGCTCAGTGGTACAAGGTGCAGGAGTTGGAGAGCAGTTGCAAATTATTTCAATGTGTAGTGGGTTTTTTTTCCATGCTAGTCTTGTGTGCTGAAGTCAATTTTGTGCAGGTCTTGCATGATCAAAGTTCATTGAAAGCTAAGACTATTTGAACATGTGTGATGGGTTTGCCCTGGCTGGGCACCAGGTGCCCACCAAGCTGCTCTATCACTCCCCCTCCTCAGCTGGACAGGGAAGAGAAAATATAACAAACAGGCTCGTGGGTCAAGATAAGGACGGGGAGATCACTTGGCAATTACTGTCACAGGCAAAACTGACTCGACTTGGAAATGAATTAATTTTATTACCAATCAAATCAGAGTAGGGTAATGAGAAATAAACCCAAAACCTAAAACACCTCCCCCCCACACCTCCCTTCTTCCCAGGCTTAACTTTACTCCTGAATTGTCTAACTTCTTCTTTTGAGCAGCTTAGGGATTCAGGGAATGGGTGGTGCGGTCAGTTCATCACAGATGGTCTCTGCTGCTCCTTCCTCCTCACGCTCCTTCCCTGCTCCAGCGTGGGGTCCCTCCCACGGGAGACAGTCCTCCATGAACTTCTCCAATGTGCGTCCTGCCCACAGGCTGTAGTTCTTCACAAACTGCCCCGGCGTGGGTCCTTTCCATGGGGTGCAGTCCTTCAGGAGCAGACTGCTCCAGCATGGGTCCTCCACAAGGTCATGAGTCCTGCTAGCAAACCTGCTCCAGCCTGGGCTTCCCATGGGGTCAGAGCTTCCTTTGGGCATCCACCTGCTTCAGTGTGGGGGTCCTACACAGGCTGCAGGTGGAAATCTGCTCCAGTGTGGACCTCCATGGGCTGCAGAGGGGCAACCTGCTTTGCCATGGTCTGCACCACAGGCTGCAGGGGAACCTGCTCCAGCGCCTGGAGCACCGCCTGCCTCCTTCACTGGCCTTGGGGTCTGCAGGGCTGTTCGTCTTGCATATTCTCACTCCTCTCTCCGGCTGCTGTCATGCAGCGGTTTTTCCTGTTCTTAAATACATTATCCCAGAGGTGCTGACAGCATTGCTGGTGGGCTCAGCCTTGGCCAGCGGTGGGTCACTCTTGGAGCTGGCTGGCACTTGGTCTGTCGGACATGGGGGCAGCTTCTTACAGAAGCCAACCCTGTAGCCCCTTCACTACCAAAACCTTGCTACTCAGACCCAATACAACATGCTACTAGTTTTGATCGACCTCTAGCATTTATGAATAGGGTAGGAAGTGGGTTTGTATCTCTGCAAGTGATCACCAATGTACATTTCTCTTACTGTGATAATTTAAAAAAGAAATGCAACTATATGGCTGGTGTTTAACAGCTACAATACGTCTTGCCTCTTGTTTTCTGTCATGTGAATCAAGTAGTTCTGATTGTTCCATGTCCATAGCAAGTAATCATGAAACCTATAATTGCAAATGCGGGGAGATGTGGGATGCTCAACAAAGACTTCATAAATTTTGTGGTCCATGAGCTGTCCATACTGTCATCTATTTGAAAGTTATTGCTTCCAAGGACGTAGGCTCCTCCACCTTTTTCTGTCCTGGCGATGCACAAAGTAATTGACTGGTCTGGCTTACTTGTGAGTTATGGTTGTGGTGATTGTGCGGGGAAAAATGCTGAGAGGGACATTAGATTCAGCATGCCTCTCTCTAACCACAAGTATTAAATAATGTCTGTCTCTTGAACCACTAGTATTAAATAACTGAAGATAATATCTTTCCTTTTGGAGTTCACGTTAGCAAAGAGGTTAGCTAAGAGAAACATTTAAAGGCACTATATGACTAAGTAGTTTCCCTGGCTGACAGCTTTATTCCAAAATTGAGCCAGAAGGGAAGTGGATTATTGAGCTAAAAAGTCTCTCTTCTCCTTCAAGGAGAACCAGTGCTGCAGCTGGACACAGACACTTCTACTGGGGCTTTTTACCTTTAATTTATTGTTGTGTCAACACCGGCCATCGGCTTTCTAAGTTAAACCCAAGTTTGAATCCCATGATCTCTAATGCCCTTTAGGTCTGAATAATATTCAGACATTGTCAGATTGGTTTAGCTTCGCTGGCAGACTTCCAGGCACCTTGGTTGTTATCACTGTGGAGCTCTGCTGGCCCAGCTGCCTTGCATTTCAAGACTGGTCCTGGCTTAATATACACTGAGACGTGCTGTCTTGAGGGTTTGAACTGCTGTGTACTGCTCTCACTGTCCCACATGATTTACATGTTATGGCTCATATGCAGAGCAAGTGATGCACAGATGTGATAAAAGCAATTTCTAGGCCATTACCACTGAGTGCAAGAGAGATATCATCTCTCTTGGGGAAAAAAATAACAAAATCAATATTCACATATTCTCTTGGAGTTTCTTTAATCCTTTTAACAGCCTTTCCAGAAACCCAAAATGTTGTGCTGTTTACCTGGCCCTGTTTTTTTCCTTTGATCAAAGCAAAAGCTTTCTTAAATGGCAGTTAACAACTTGTCCACTGATCTTCTGTGTGGAGTACAAATGTCCATGCATTGCAGTAATTACTGCATTTAAGCATAATTAGAGTTTAGCCACGAACTTTCATTGCTCTGATAGCATAGATTTTGTTCAGTTATTAATGGTTTTCAATGATTCTTCCATCTGGAACCAGACTTGCAGGGTCTGACTTCCTCCACGCTAATCAAAAAGATTAAAGCAATCTAAAGTAACTGTATGTAGCCAAAGATGCTATTTAGGGTACGTTTATAAGGTGTTTATAAAAAGGACTAGAGCAGATTAATTCATAAAGCAATAACTAAGTAGGCTGCAGAATTTCTAGAGCTGTGTTCTTTAAAACAAGAAGGCTGCCAGTGAACCATGTGAAAGGTGCGCAAGGTATCTGCTTGAGAGGGGACTGGCCTCTAACAGAACCGTACACAGTTGGAGATCACAAAATCTGTTTACCTCGCTGAGCCTGTGCTTCTTTTTCAAAACCAAATGGGTTTATTGCAAACACTGTTTGCTCTGTTGTCAAAAATACAGTCCGTGGCCCTACAACAAAAGTAACCATTCCACTCGGCATACAGAGGCTAGTAGGAATACATGCATTGCCTGTCCCAAGGCCCCTGTAGACTGTATGCCCTAGAGAGCCTCTTGCAAGGGGCATGCTGGCTGGGTCTTGTGTATTGTGTGGCCAAGCCACCATCTTCCATGCCTCCACGATGGATTTGGTTTTCAATGCTGAACACACTGTGGTATTAGATTACAGTGTGTGATAAATATCCTTTTTGTAAGTGCTGCATGACTCATCTTTCCACAGTTTGTAGTCTATCAATTTACAAAACGTAGGCAACCAGCTGCACCATCACGGAGCCTCCGTTGGAGTCAGTAACTCATTTTGGGCACAGCAGCGTGCTTGTATGTTGTAAATAGCAGGTCAGGCTCTGTGCTGGCTATGAGGTTATGAGGCTGTAATTTCAACAAGATCATGGAATGGAGTCAAAGGCATGAAGATTTACTTAAAATATAAGTATAGCTGCTGATGCTAATGGAAAAACAAGAAAGAAAATGTGTGTGGGAATGAATGGAAAAGTTGAAGCTGCTTAGATACTTGTTGGTATTGCTTGCATGTATTCTGTTTCTTGCTTGTGAGAGTACTTGATAGTGAAAGGGAGACTTAAAAGTGCTTTTCAGTTTTATGGCAGTTCTCCATAGAGCTTTCATAGGAGGAAAAAATCACTTAGAGATTTGCCTTCTGAAGGTCGTATTAATGGCTTGTCTGTGTTTCATATGTACAAAGTAATAGTTGAGCTTGATCTGCTTTCGCTGTTGTAGTACTATTGGAACTGACTGTGGTTTGGTGATTGGAAATAAAAGGACTCAGCACAAGTTATTGATTGAGGGATAAACTTGAACAAAGGAAGGGAATACAATGGGAAATGTAGGAATGACAGGGCCCACAGAAAGATACAGTGCAGAAGATGTAACTTGTCCTTCAGCTCTTCAGTTGAGAGGAACTTGATCAGGAGTTGGTAAGAGTTGTAGTTCTCCATCAGATAAAGATGTCAGTGCTGTCCTCTGAAGAACAAAGACTTCTGATTTAGAGGCGAAGTGGCTTCGGAAGCCCATGTGCTGCAGATTGGATGTTTGGACTTTTTTTTCTTATACGGTTTAGTGTGTGGTGGTTGGTGGTAGGTTTTTTTTGGTTGTTTGGTTTTGGTTTTTTTGTTTGTTTGTTTGTAGGAGTATTAAAACCATCTGACAAACTTCTGTTGCTTGAGTGTAGAGAAAGGCCTTTACAAAAGGATTGGATATTAAGAGCACTGAATATGTGGGAAATTAAAAGAAAGATCTATTTAAAACTGCTTTTCTGGCCTTATTTTCTCCTTGCAACAGTGTGGATCTGCGCTGTCTTAGGTGCAATTTGGACAAAAATATTTGTTTCCAAACATCCACTGTTAAAAACTACAGCTACTGAACCTAATCTTTAAATAATTTCAGATAAACAGAGAAGGGGCTCTGAGAGAAACAAAGATCTCTCATGTATGTGTCAAGTAGTGTTCCTTCACTAAGTTCAGTAGATGTAGTTCTGATTTTATTTATTTATTTATTCTTTAACAAACAACTAGTTTTCTTAAAGCATGGAAGAAAATGTTCCAAAACAATTGAAAACTCTTAAAATATACCATGGACAAAAGGGAAGTGCTCAGTGTACTAATCAATGTCAGTATAGCAAAACACGGACACTTAAGTTGATGGCGAACTTCTGTGGTTAATGCTTTGTATTTTGTTAGACTTACTGTTCCTGTGAAAGAGAAGGAAGCACAAGGCAACTTTTCTCCCTCCCCTGCCCCATGAATGCATATTTGAGCTTTCTAGTTATTTATATGCATATAGCCAAAATAAACAGGGAGTTTCAAAAAGATAGACCCAATTTCGAAGATACAGCGGTTTCAAATCTTTTTGAAATGGTCAATCTTTTTGAAATACCCTGTATTTTAGCAGTGTTGATAAACTGTGGAAATACTGCATAAAACTACAGCTTTTGCACGAAGTTATAGAGACACTAGAAAGCTATGTTTTTCTTCCTCAAAAAGTGTATGGGGAGAAGATGTCACCTACGTAGCCTTGGGGTTTTTCCTTATTGTTTACACTGCTCCCGTACTATGAAAGAAAGGACAGTGTTTGAAGTGTATGACAGAGTAGAAATCACAATAAACAGTAGCACCTCTTTTATTTTTTTTTCTCTGTTTTTTAATATTTCAGTTGACCTTCATATCCGCTGTCTAGATTTTGCTCAGCGTCAACAAACTAACTAGTGTCATCGTTGTCTTCTTCCATCTCTTGCTCATCTTCATCCTCTTCCCTGGCAACCCCATGAGATTCAATGCTAAAGATCTGGCTTTGCTGGCCAGGCGACCAACAGATTGTTTTGACAAGGAAGGAAAATTGAAGATTTGCAGAGTGGTTGGCGATGAAAAATTAATAGGTAAAAACGACTTGCAGTGAAAACTACCCGTGCTTGATGTGCATGTTTTCTGCAGTTGTCAGCTTACACCTTCACTAATCGCACACACCTCTCAGTTTTCTTCATTACTGATGCTTGAGTGGTGCTAAATACCTTTCTAAATAAAGAATTTTAAAGCCAGCTCTTCACTTTGCTCAAGTTTTAAAGTTTCCTTTGTCATGTACCTCAAAAACAGTACTTGGTCCTTAACATTTTTTTTTTCTGTGAAGATTGTTTTTCACTACTAGTCACTCCTAGTCACCAGTCATTAGTTGCTGTGTTTAAAGTTTAGATATCAGGTTCCTCAGGACCTGCTCTTCCCACCTCCTGAAACTGTTTTCTTTTATCATTATAGATTTTCTGTGGCTCACTTCCCACCTCCTTTGCAGGTTTATTCAGGCTTTTATGATAATTTTTTAAATGTCTTTCAGTTTCCCGTAAACTTGAATAAATGTCTATTCCCTTGGTAGCTCTTAGGAAATAGCTCTTGTTTAGCTCTAAAATCAGTCCTAATAAAATAATTTCAGCAACAGCAAATGTTTTATTTTTGCTTGTATCAAGTGATCTCCATTGTAATTTACTTTTATATTTACTTTTATCTTACTGAAACAAAACAATAAACCAACCCAGCACAGACTCAATTATGATAAGGGACTGAAAAAATTTCCTGCCACACTTTCAGACTATTTTGTGTTTTTCTCATGACAAATAGCCAGTTTCCTGTGGAGGATGCAGCAAACTTTCTGGACGTATTACTAGTGAGCATCCACTCCTGCCTGTCTTGGGCTTCTTCCACGGGATTCTGTCTCGGTGTTCTCACCATAGGCAGCATATCAGGCCCTGTCCGGTGAATACCTGACATGTTTGAGAATGCATTGTATTTTCCTTCCTTTCAGAATACGTTGAGTGCTGTTATTGCTGTTAAGAACTTTAGGTTGACCAGAGACAGACCAAACATTCCTCTAGCTTGGTATCAAGGGCGGTCTCTGGCATGGACAGTGGTGGGGGATTCTAGGAAAGTGTTGAAGAAACTGTGCATGTATAGGATGTTCCTATTGCCCAGTAGATCCTTCTGGCTCCTAGCAATCAGGTTATGACCCTCGAGAGAAGGGTGACTGCTCTCAAGGCATTTTGGTCACTACATACTATCCACTGGTAGACTTGTCATTAATCTGACTAATCTTTGGATTTACTTACTTTTCAGTTATGTGGTAGTGACTTTCCCAATTCAATATTAGAATACCTTTTATTAGAAAAATCTGTGGTGTGACTGTGATGGGATGCCTTCCTTCTGATGCCCGCAGGGTTCTGGAGGATGGAATTTAGTCTCAGAGTCCTGTACTTTTACTGTAAAACACCATACTCAAATCTGATAACTGTGTTTAGATTTTTGTTGGTGGATGTACATCAATTTATATCACATACTTCTCTTCAGTAGGTCTGGAAAGAGGCAGGAACTTCAGTTCCTTTTCTGAAAAAAACATGAATTATAAGGGAAAATAGTTACTTTAAATCCCTGTGCCTTTGAGTGTAAACCTTCCACTTTCTAGTGGGGGAAGAGCTATTTTCAAATGCTGCCTATTGGAATGTCTTAATCGAAGTTATCAAGAGTAAGAGAGAATGTTATTTATTTATTTACAGTCACAAGGCATCTCCCTGGTCAATATTATGTCTCTAGTGGTGGCCGGCTTTGAGGGAAGTACAAAAGTTCCACACAGGCAGCTGTGGAATAACATGACCTTAGGGTACAGCTGTTCTTCCAGCTCCCTGACAATTTGAGGTTGGCTGCTGTCTCAAAAATAAATTAAAAAAAAAAAAAAAAAATCTTGTGTAAGAATGTTCCTTGTTCTCCTAAGAAATAGGGTTTGTCTGAAGAGATTGTTTGTATGTGAGATGAATATTACCTATTATAGACATAAACATATTTATGTATGTATCTGCACCTACGGATATGTATGTACAAGTGCTTTTTTTTAAAAAAAAAATATATATGCAATTTTAAAAATGACTAGTTTGGAAAGAATAACTTTTTAAAGGTTGTTTGACACACTCTTCCACAGGGAAGTTCTGAAATATTCCCTGTTCTTAAAAGTTTGATTACGTACCCGCATGTGTGTATAAACACAAATGTTGTTATTCCCATTGGTTAAGCACTTTTAAAAAGTGTAGTAAAATAGTAATAGCAAAGTGACTATAAATATTTGAGTCTTATTTGCTTGCTTTTTATTTTCTGAATATTGCAAATTCAGATTAGCATGTTCTAATGGAACTGCAATAGCAAATGTTTTTGTGTCTTAACAAGGATTATCTTTCATCTCAAAGTCAAGGAAGCAAAAGCCATTCCTTGCTAAAGTGGCTGTTTCTGCTCCCATGTGAAGAAAAGGGAGAAAAGCAGAGATAACACAGTTGAGTGTATGCTGCAGTCACCACTTCTCTCGGCTGCAGGGTAGAAGAAACCTTCTGGGAAGTTATTTGGCATTTAACAGCATGTTGTACATAGCCAGCTGCTGAGTGATGCTGCCTTTTTTTGGTTAATGATTTTTTTTTTTTTCCCCTGACCTTTATAACTAATGCATCTTCTTTAAGAACCATTTAGTATATGAAGACAAAAGGTTGTTTTTATTAATTTCTTCTTTGCATACAGAACCGAGAGAGAGATGGTGCCGACTGAAAGGAAATCTGCTTTTTCTAATGAAAAATAAGGTAATTCATTTTCCTACTGCTTTTCTTCATGTGTTAGTCTAATCTTTAAGAACTTGAGTAATCCTTTTTCATTATAGCTATTGGCATTGTGCTTTTAGGGACAAAAAAATTTTCACTATTAATAGAATAGTGGAGATGAAAAAAATCCATTGTTTACTTTCTATAACACTAGCTATTCTTCATAATATCAACTTCCTTTAGCTGAATCATAAATAGTCTTTGGCCAGGTTCTCCTCATAACATACACCCATCTAAATCCAGAATTACTTCACCAATCCAATGGAATAATAAAAGCTTTATTAGGAGTTCAGGCCACTCATCCTCTGGAATGAACAAGCATCAAGCATGGAATTGCATTTTTTCTTATCCTTTCTGTCTAATATTATGAACATTGCTTCTGTAGTTGCCTGAAAATAGCAGTGGATTGTAAAGAACAGGGAGTAGTGTGAACCTTGAGACACTTACCTGTTAACAGTAAGTATTTTATAGCTGGCTCCTCAGCTATTTTTATACTGTATGGACCAGCAGTTGAGTGGAAATGATAGTACTGCTTGACAGATTGCATATTCTGTTTGAAAGATTTTTCAGTATGATATAGTGGTTTATTTTAATATAGTGATGAATGTGAACATATGGCATACTTTTAAAGCAGTATTTGCTTTCAAAGCACTGTTCAGGAGCATGTGATAGATTTCTGTATGTATGCAAACAAAATGAGACAGTATGACGTAAAGATTTTTCTGGCTTGACTTTCATATGGCTGTGTTCCCTTGGTTGGTAAAAGGACCAACAAGTTGTATGTAGGTGAAACCAAGCTCATGGACACTCCTTTGCATATATTACTATTCTCCTGTATAACTTCCAGAAGCTATTTTTAGTAAAGAGCTTTGAGTTTCAAACTACTCTTTTCTGTTCTGTGTTCCTCCACACGTCCTGTATTCATGGGAGACTCTGGCATTTTGTAGAACAGTTTCAGGAAATATTTTGATCAACTTTGCGGCTGTGAAGAGAAGAGTAGGAGAGTCTTACTGAAATCAAATGTAGTCTATAAATTTCTGGAGCCAGACTAGACTAGAGGGTTTAGCGTGGATTGCTACTCGGGTTCATATGGTGTTTGGTGGGTTTTTTTGTGAGGGGTATTTTTTTAATGCATAGGTGAGAGGCAGGTGGATGGAATGAGGAATATGTGGCAATTTGTGGGTTGGCTGATTTGCTGGTCCAACTAGGTCCACTCAGGTGGTTCAAACACAGAGTTCTATTTTGAGAAACTTGGAGGATGAGGCGTTCATGCAGCTCTTAATATCCAACCCTTTTCTAAAGGCCTTTCTCTACACTCAACGTAGAGAATTAATGGCTTGTTACTGAAATGATTTAGGCTTGCAATAAACAAATAGGAATTCCCCTTGAAATGTTGTGGTTTGACTGAACCAGTTAAAAACATAGATGGGTGGTTTTTATTTCTGTCTAGGTCACTGCCAGAAAACTGCATCTCATTCTGGCTTCATTGTTTAAACAAGTTTTCAAAATTTGCACAATTTATGGAAGGAACCAAGATATTTGGCAAATTTCAGCTTATAAAAGAGAGGACTGATTGGTGACTTGATTAATGTCAAAATGTTTTCAGAAGGTGTCTTTAATTAGGAAGGTCACAACAAGAGAAAAACTTGGAAGCTTAAGTTGGACAAATTTAAGTGATGATCACACGATGACTGGTCGCTGAAACCAAGGTGAGATGTAGTGGGTGCTCAGTTTTAGAATGTCACAACCTACTAGGCTCAGTACAAAGACCGCTGAGTGATTAAAGGGCAGTGACTTACAATAGATCAAACTATATAATGTTGCACTTCTTAGTCAGCTTATATCCTAGGAATTTGTGAAATGTCCATTTTCAGAGGCTTCTTCTGTTAGGTACTGTAAAGGATGGTTTCTCTGACAAAGACCGATCTCTCTTGAATCTCAAATCCCTGTTTCAAAGGTTGCAATTTGTAGGCATACTAAATAAAAACAAAGCAATTTGTGTGCTGTGAGGACAAAAGGGAGTGTACTCTGTATTTTTTTCCTTATCTCTTTCTAGAAATCTGAATCTAGAAATGCTTGACATAGGAAATAATACTTTGAATTTTGGGCATGTAGTTTGCCAGTATAATAATACAAAACTAAAACAACAACAGTAGTCTTGAAATTGTGCTCCCTAAAGCTGTGGTTAGTGTGACTGGCCTGGGGAACTGAGTGTGTGCGACTGGCCTTTCAGACAAAAGTTTTGACAACATGCTAATCTTGGAGCAATTCTTATAGGTCCTAGTCCAAAATACTTAAAAGTAGTATTATTAGGCAGTGTTTTCAAAACAGTTAGGCTTTAGAACTAGAAAGCAATATGTGCCTTGCCTGAAGTATGTGGGTTATTTACTTAAAACAGGGGTGTCAAACTCATTTTCACTGGGGGCCACCTCAGCCTCGCAGTTGCCTTCAAAGGGCCGAATGTCATTTCAGGACGGTGTAAATGTAACTGCTCCTACATTGATACTGTCCTGAAATGACATTCGGCCCTTTGAAGGCAACCATGAGTGTGCTGTGTTTCCTGGTGAAAATGAGTTTGACACTCCTGACTTAGACTCTACCCAGCTCCAGCCTGGGAGGTACTTTACTGCAGAACTCATGTGAGTGGGAAGCGGGGATGAAGATTGGACAACAATTGCTAATGCATGTAAATATTATATACTTTTGTGCCTTTTTTCATTGGCATCAGTGGGGACTTCTGATTAGCAGTATTGTGTACTGGTTTTATTTTTAATTACAGACCAGAATTTATAGTGATAGTTTCTTTTTGTGGGGGGGGTGTGTGTGTTTTTTTTTTTTTTTGAAGAACAGTGTATTTTTTTCATGTAAAATGTTGTCATGCTGTGTCATTTACTTTGTTGCTTTCTGTTCATAGATCCTTCAGAATAATTTTCTGCTTTATTGATTTCCAAGAAAGAAGTAAACAGATTACTTTAACCTTTTCCAATCTCTTTTAATCCTGAAGCCAATTCAGTGCTCTGTTTTTATTTGGTTTCGTTGTTTGCTCTGTATGTGTGAATTTGCAGTGATTGCTGCTAAAGTAAATAAAGAAACTACCTAACCCACCTGCTGTTCATTTTCCCATATACTAATATTGTCAAATGGTAATTCTGACACTTAGCCAGTTTTGTCAATTTCTTTGCGATCTATATGTAAAAAGAAGTAGACTAAGAAGTACGATTATGTATTTGCATCTTGGTAATGGCTCCAGAGGATCCGTTATGTTCTATTGAGTAAACACTTTTGCATTCCTACTTGTTTTTGAATATGTATTTAGGAATTTATTCAAAAGTGGATTTTTGATCGGTAGTCTGTAGTGGATTCTTTAGGAGTGTCACTAGTGTCTATTGTGTAAATTTTTCGTAGTTTGTGGTTTAACGATTCTGTAGAGGTAACCATTCTGATCTATTAGGTCAGTTTGTTCTTTCACTGGCTCAATAAACTCATGCTGCTTTGTGTGTGAGAAGTTGCCTTTTAAGACTTTAAGGATGTATCGATTTTTAAAAATTGTAATGTAGAAGAAAATAAATTTACTTATATGGATGACCATATTTAAAGTAAAAGCTGTTGTGATTGCTAAAGTATATTAAATTAGCAGTCATATTTCACACACAACATTATGAACCTGTATTTTTTTCCTCTAATCTAAATAGTGTTGTGGTAGCAAGTTGTGTGCATATTCCTACTGTTGTGAATCTATATGCTTGTTTCCTAACCACCTAAACCCAAGGGATTTATGTTGAAAAAATGGCAGACTAAACTACACAGGTGTACATTGGAGTGCTGTAATATACCTAATGCCAGAGAGGATTAAGGAAAAGGTGGTGAATATTTTGAGGCTGATCTGTAATAAATTACCTTTCCTTAAACCAAATGCGTTGTTGGGCTTAAGACTTTGCAGACAAGATTAATGAGCAAATCTAAATGGTTGTGTTGTCAACAATCACGAGCTCTCTTGCAATGTTTGTGGAAGCTTAACATAAATTATGTTGTTACAGCATTTATCACAAGTGTAATGTATTATTAACAGTTGACAGAAGAGTCTCAAAGTAAGATTTCAGATTCACTCATCAATAACCAGAGAACCACATGCAAGGTAGAAATAATAGAATAATGACATACTTCTGAGGTTCTCATGTGAATTAGATTGTAATGCAACTGGAAAATGTTATTCAGGTTATGATGGCATAGTTGTTTGTAAGTTATGCCATCAAAATATGAGAATGTATCAGTGAATCTTCTCTGCATTCAGGCAGGCACACACTATGTATTTTCAGCATAGCTGTATGGCTTCAGTATTTTCCTCCGTTTTGTTATGTTTTAAATATTCTTACAGAATGAGATTTCGTTGTTTCTATGGAAGCTGTGGTGCCTTTTTTGGTCTGTTGGACTACGAGGTTTTCTCTATGTATGTGGCTTAGCAGTCGCTAAGTCAGTGATGTCTCCAGGGCGTGTTGAAATAAAAGTATCTCTTTTAGCTAAGAATGTACTTTTAATAAACCATTTTTCAGCAGTGATTTCAATTTTCGAGAGCGTGCTCTGCGTCACTTCAAGGTCTGAGCAGCCAGAATAAGTGTTGCTGCACTGTGTAGCATTGCTTTGGGATTGAATGTCATTGCTGACGTGTTTTTTTTGGCTAAATACTACATGTATGGTATTGGTTATGACCATGTTTTGCAGTGTCTGTCAGCTGAGAAGCAGGTAAGTGAATTCGTGTCTGTAATATTCCCTCAGTAAGTTTCAGTGAAACATGGTTTTTGCTGTGTGTTGGTAAGATTTTGATTTACAGTAGGAAGTGTGCTAAATAGAGGAGGAAACAGAAAGTGACAAAACTGCAGCACAGGCAGATCTGGAAGCTGTATCCCCCCTTCTGTGGCTCAAAAGTCTTAGTGTGTTTCTAAGCATTCTCAGCCCCAACCTTGCACGTACCTTCTGCCTGCACTGAACTGAGATGATGTCCTCTTTCTATTGGAATGAGGTTTTTATACATATATAGACATACGTGTATAGACATAAGTTAAATATCGGGCAGCGTTCAGTTAAGAACTCAAATTAATTTGGTTGTGTTGAGAGAAGGGATGTTGTCATACAGGCTTAGTGAGGCTTTGTGTCCTGTGACTATAGTCTTGCATTCAGGTCAGTGAGATATCTTGTATATGTTTAAAGCCCCTTACTTATACTGAGCCTATTTTTAAACAACCAGTTGTGTTGCCCCTAAAGGCATTTTAGAATGCTGATTTGTTTGCATGCCTTCATTTAAATAGTAGACTTTTTTCAAGATTTCTTGATGTTTTTAGCTGTATTGAATTAGAGAATGCTATGCAGAGAACTCTCTGCTAATTGAATGCTTTAAACCCTAGCCCTAAAACTGCCCTAAACGTGATGTACATAATGCCAGCGTAGGGTTAGGAGGGAGGAAGCTGCCATCTTCATGTTGCTCATGAAGAGATAATGTGAGGAACATGAAGTTGTCTGGAGTATTTGGGGCAGAACAGTAAGTAAAATAGGCAAGCTTAACTCTTGATTTCCTTGGTAGCAGTTTCTCCAAAGCAGTTGCGGTGCCGACTCAGGCCCGTATATTTTAGGAGCCCTGCAGACCAGTACAAGCCCAGCCACACCAGAACTCCATGTCTCCTTGGGGTAGCAAGGGCACATGGAGCTTCTGTTACTGAGAGTCTGTGCAGTACCACTAAGGTATATGTGCTGACTGTTGTTGCAGTCTGCTTTCCAACAGTACTCGAAAATACAATTTATAACCATTGAGTAATGAGGATAATTATTTGCTCCTATTTTTACTATGAAGTAAGAGACGTCATATCTCTTCTCCCAGCCTAACAGGATCCTGGCAAGCCCTACTGCCTCTTTGTCATCTTTGATTCCCTCATTTATCTTGCTGCTTCTCCTTCCTGCCTCCAGATATTATTGACTTGCTCTCCAGATAGGGAAGCTCTCCCTTCCCTTCCACTGCTGTAGGAGGCAGACCTTTCTTATCACCTGTGCTGGCTTTGATAATTCCATTCTGTCTTCTGGCTTTCTTCTGTGTCTGCTTTCATCTCTTGCTTAACTTGTTCCATAATGTCTTTCTTTCCTTTTGCTTTTTCATAGCATAAGCATCCTTTAATCCTTCCTCTTTCGTGCCTGTCCTTGAGTTGCCTGCTTCACCAGCTGTGCCCATGACTCCCTTTGATATCTGAAGTCTATTATTACTTTATTTACAGTGTCACCATTGCATTGCCATCCTAGCATCTTCCCCAGCCTTGTTGCTATCCCTTGCAGTCCACAGAAAAGGCTTTTACTGATCTCCTTTGAATAACCTCTTCTGAACAAGAGCTAAGAAGCATCTCTTTTTCATACAACTGTCTACCGCTTCCAATGCTAGCTCTCCCTCTGACTGTGACTCCATTTTCTCCTAGCCATTCTCAACTTCTTCCTTCAACTTTATTCCTTTTGGGGGTGTGTCATGTACTGTACCTAGAGGTGAAACACATATGAGAAAAACGTAACTTAAAGCTGCGTGTGTTTCAGTGCTAAATTGCATCTAGATCTGTCTCAATACCTGTTTGTCCAAACTATGCCTTCATCTTGCCTTTCAGAGACCTCTTCTTGTGCGTTTAGCCGTGAATTCAATTTCAGTGAGAATCAAACAGCTGCTTAATCTTTTCTGTCAGGTTTTTCCTCCCCTTGCTTCTGATGGCTGAAGCGAATATCACTTCTCTTCCTGCTACTCATACCATTTTTAGCATTGCTTTCAACAGAAATGTGTTTCCGAGTATTCATGTTCTGGCTATGTCTGTGTTTTGCAGATTCTTTTTAATATAGACCACTCTTTCTCTATCACCTGAAACTCTGGACTGAGGAAATCCTATTTTGCATTTAACTTTCTGAAACATCCTTCTCCTTATCTTGGGAAAGATGAGATTTAGTTATATCCATTAGAGCTCCTGCAAAAATAGTTTTCCTAGGCTTTTTTTTTTTCACTGTTACGCTTTCCTTTGCATCTGACTCTTGTGTCCTTCCTTTTGTAAGATGTTCATTTTCACTGTGAAGACCCCAGTGTCCAGTTCTTCATTTAAAGTTCTTCTGATCCCGAGTTGTGTCCAGCACCCAGTGTCTTCTTTCATCAATCTGTGAGACCAATGAGGAAGTAATAAAACAAGACACTAAGAAGTGTAATCTCATTATCTCCCTTTAAGTTCTGCCTTTACAAATCTTTGCTCTGATGCTTACAAGAAGTTCACAATGATAATGCTTTTTTTTTTTTTTAGTATTAATTTGCTCCCATGTAGGCTGCTGTTGGCTTAGATGTCTGTGGTGTATAAGCTCTCAGGCTTTCTTGTGGTTTAACATCTATGTTTTGTATCTATACAGTGCAGAATGTCATACGGTCCTGTGGTCCTTGATCTGCATATGTAAATGCTCTGGTGATATATAGGATCATTTAATCGGAGTACCTCTGTGCATTCTGCAGTCTGTCTTGGTTCACTGGCTCTTGCTGTTTGGTGCTGCAGTGAACCCTGTTGTGATTCTCAAAAGAGTGCAGCTCTGGCCGATGTCTTTGTTGGGCAGCTTCACCCATGGCTGCAGGGAGACTCCTGGGGCTGAGCAGGCATTCACTATTTGATATATATTTGTGGGAACAGGACTATATTATCTTCTATAGCTATTTTGGGAGGCTTGGGTGACAATTTTTGCCATGCAAGCTACAGCAGCTTTTAGAGAGAACTCTTGTAGCTTGTTTTGGTAAGAGGAGACCTGATAGCTATATTGGAAATAAAAAGGCTTTGAAACTCAAGTGCTGAGTGGATAATGTTTAGAAGTCTCTAGCCGAGTAGGCTGCAAATAAAATACTTGGCCATTATCTCATTGAATATAAGCCCTTAACAAATGAAAGAAACCCAGGGATGGAAGAATACCAATAATACCAGTGGATTAACATGCTACACTAAGTGACAACTCCTGCTTCAGTCTGTGAATCTACACTGAAGAGAATCATGGAAATGTTTTGTGGTTTGAAGTACGAGTTACCGTATTGGTGGTATTGACTGTAGCTGGAAGAGCTGCTTGGTTTGTGAAACTTTTTCACTTCACAACACATTCCAGTGAAGAGCCCCTCAGGAAGATAAAACCGTATCAAACCAAGCACAGAACTGGCACTTTTGATTATGTTAGGAATAACAGCCCAGTTCAGACTAAGAGAAAATGTCAAAGAAAGTTAAAGATGGGTCTTTGAAATATTATGCCTACATTTCTTTAGTACTGACTGGTAGCCAAAGGACGAAGCCCTCACCTTTTATTTAAAAACCAAAACAAACAAACAGAACTTTATCCCCCAGAACAATGGGTTGTATCACTTTTCTTCTGTGTAAGACAGTAAACCAGTTTGTCAGGATACTGTTGCTAAACTCTCCCTTCACTGAAAGGGGTCTGTGCTTGATATGGAGGAGTATTCATGCTCTATTATCCTATTGGATGGATAATGTAGCCTGGTTGTCAGTTTGTGCATGCTGGGCTTTTGTATTGAATCACTTTGTTTTTAATGTTAGAATATAATCTCTGTTTAAATGGCTTTATATTTTGTTTATAATGGAAGTTGTCAGTAGATGGCAGCAGCAATCTCTTCAGATAATAGTTTTAGGTTACCAGCCAAATGAACATCTTATGCTAATGGTAACTAATCCTAAGGAAAAATGCTCTACTGAAGTAATTCGCTGAGGGCAAAACTTGCTTTTATTTTTGGCCTGAAGCAGGATTTTGAAGCCAGGGGCTGCTGATTAACCTCAGTTTAGACTTTTATAAGTAAGACGATGAGAGGAGGAGGGAAGCCAGAGGAGGGTATGTACAGCTCGAGTCATCTTGCAGCTGCAAAGTGATTGATGCCAGCCAGCCCGAGGAATTCATGGGTAGAGCCCCTTGTACCATCAAAGATATTCTGGCTAGTCTGTGCTTGCCTCACTGTATACTCATCAAGGAAGTCTATGTTTAGCAGAAGGGAGGAGAGGAGCTGCATGTACATATACATACATTAAGGTGCTGCTCTTTAAATTGCAACCCAGGTGATCCTAACTAGTTGTTTTTGTTGTTGTTCGTCGTGCTTGCTACTGCAGTGGCTCTCAAGTTTAAGAGCAGCCTGATCTCTGCTGTGTTCTTTGCCTCTTTGGGAACCAAAGCATAAAGGGTTGTTTTGTTCTGCTCACACCCTTTCTCTTCTGAACTGGGTTGACTTTGGATGGGCCGTGGCTGCTGAAAAGTGCTTCAGGGAGGCGCTGATTTCCTCCTCTTGAGGGCTTCACTATAGCCCAGGTGTCCTGACATGGTTGTGGTAGGGATGAGGGGTGACTTCTGTGTGTCATCTTGGTATCGGCATGAGGATGAGTGTAATAAGGACAAGGTCCTCATCACACTGAGACAAAATGGTGTTTTAGAAAGATGGTGGGAAGGAGAGGCAAAGAGGAGATCAGCTAAATAGCAGCAAAGGGTGGTTGTGCTTCCATGGATGGCTGGCTGTGCCAGAGAGGAAAATGCTGGGTTTTATACCCATCTCTCACTCTTGAGATTTAATGAGTTTGGTTTGTGTTTGTTGTGTGTGGTTTGGTTTGGTTTTTTCCTCTTTTCCCTGAATAAGTCAAGTACCTCTAATTTATTGAAAAGACTACAGTGCTATTCTAGCCTCACATTTGGCTTGTCAGCAGCTACTAATAGCTGTTAAGGACCAAACAATGCCTTTTCCTTCCATGTCTTCACTAAGCACTACTATTTACTATCCTCTTTTATTTCTGTAACCAGCCCTGAGAACTGAGCTGAACTCTCCACAGTGCCACCAGAACTTATTTCCTGAGTGGTGACAGCCAATTTTTAAGTACCATGTTATAGAAGTGGTTGTGTGTTTTGCCAAATGTGACAAGTTTGCACTTGCCAGCACTGAATTTTACTTATATTTTATCGCTTGGTGAGTATACTGAGAGCCTACAGCTTTGCCTTCAGTTTTAGGTTTGAGTCTCTCTTGTTGGCATTAGGAAATGTTACCACCTCACTATACACATCCTTGTTCCTGGATATTTATTAATGCAAGACATCTGCCCTTTATGACTTTACAGTGTAATTTTCCCAAACAATTGGTGAAGGATCTTGTAAAACTTTTTTTTTAAGTTAATGCATACTATACCAATGCTTCAGATAACCCTAACATGTTTGACTTGTGACTTTTTCTACAAAACCTATTAACTCTTCAGATTCCTATTATTATTTTATATTTATAACTTATTTTATTCTGTATTATAATTTTGTTAAACCATTGCAGATACTCTCTGTTAACCCCTGCCCTCCCTGCATAGGAAAGGTGAATAGGAGGAAAAGGAAGAGAGGCTTGCAAGCTGGAAAAAAAAGTTTTAGAATGCTTTACTAATGCTACCAATAAATAGAGAAAATAATACAAAACTAATCTTGAATTTCCCAGGATAGTGCAGGATTGCCCAATGTGGAGTTGGCATCACTCCAGCAGCTCCAGGGCAGGCACCTGGAAGTCCTGAGCGGGACTTCGCAGTAAACAGGAACTGGATTGAGGGATGCAGGGCCTGGAACCAGGCCTTGGATCGCAGGGACAATAGGCAGGGTCCTCTTCAGATGCCGGCCATGGTCGAAGAGAGTGAGACCCTCGTGATCTCCCACTTTTACAGGGTGTATTACTTGTTTGGGGTGGAATACTCAGTTGGTCAGTTTTAGTCACATGTTCTGTCTGCCCCTCCTTGCAAATAGGCACCTCTTGCAGCAGAGATGGTGAAATTTTTTCAGAATTCTTGGTTACTATGGCAATAAATCTGAACGTGGGGCTCTTCCATGTTCCATTGGTGACTCTTATCAGCTCCAGAGCACTGTGTCTCAAAAAACATGCAGTTACTCATAAGGTACTTAGAAGAACTTAGCTGAAAGGAAAATTCAGTAAAAGAGAACTGGTCTTGTTTTTAACAAAACCAGGACAAATTTCTACCAATTTGTCCAGTACAAAGGAGTTCTTTCATACAAAGATTTGAAATCTACTATTATGTGCCTGCTTGTAGAGGATAGGTAACACTAATCACAGGCAAGGATTGGCCAGGATCTTGACCTGACTTTAGGTAGTTTTTTAGGGTAAGTTAAACAGTTTTTTAACCGAAAATGTCACCTGGATTAATCAAAAATTTGCACTTGATGATACTTTGAGCTTTATTGTAGCTACCTAATAGAAGTTCAGAAGTGAAAGGTGGAGAAGACAATCTGTATCTGAAGTTAAGCTTTTTTTGGAAGTAATTTTGTGTATGTCTGGTGGCATCTGGTGTTCAGTTTGTTCTTGGCCTCTTCAAGTTCTTGGATTTCAGCTCATCTTGACTATTTGAAAAGCGTGCCTGATATTGAGTGTATCCGTAGACTTTTGCCATTGACCTTTCCTTTAGAGCAATATTTATAAAGAATAGAACAGATGTGGAACACAAAAGCTCGTGAAATGAAAATAGATATCTATGTACTGTTTCAGAAGGGTATAAGAGCTTTCCTAATATAAGAACATTCTGAAGTATTCCCATGAGAGAAGATAAGCCTCAGCATTGCCAGTAATGTCTCCTTTTTATCACAGCCTGACACTCTAGTGCTAATGGAGTAAAACTCTTTAGAGGAAGACAATTAATTCTATTTCTGCTAAGTACATTGCAGGTATTACCACAGCAAGGTACTTGACTGGCAAGCTCCGAAGTCCTACCAGCCTCAGGTGGTTTGATTTCTTTGGAGCAGGGATTATGTGATGTAGTGCTACTAATTTGTTGAGCAGATTTACCAGTGGTTATGACGAATCAGCAGCTGTTTGCTCCGTCTCCTTTTTTGCAGGAGTTATTTTGATGATGGTGGCTTGTTGATGTGCTATAAAGTTGAGGTAAAAGCGGGGAAAAAAAAAGTCATTGGTTCCTTTATAAAAAAAGTTCCCCCCTTTTCCTAAAATAGTCAGGAACATACCACCATTTCAAAATCAGTAGGTGGAACTGCTTTTAGCTGACAGAGTATTTGATTTTATGGATATCTCCTAGATACACTGGAAGGTTAAATAAACAGACTTAAACTCTAATGGGACATTTCGAAGATGAATGTCAATGTAGTCCACGGGCATAATGGGTTTCAGTAAGAGGCTGACATTTGGCATTTTAGAATGGATTTTAGAGAAAGAACATATGATTAGTTTTTAGTGATGAGGTTTTCTGTATTTGAGAAGCAAGATATTTTTTTATCAGTGTGAGTAGTTGGTGTTGCTTGGTCTGGGTTTTATCAAAGCTTTGGTAGATTCTGCTCTGCTCAACACTATTTTAGTAGCTGTTTCTGTGTGGCCGTCTCAAGCAACTCTAAAGTTTGTTAACAAGCTTATTAATTCTTTGAGATGTGTTAGCAGTAAGGAAATGTGTGAGGATTTGTTTGTTTTGAGTGAAAGTCGCTGAAGAGGCAGAATAAAATGGGGAGGAAGAACATTATGGTGGCATAGGTTTTTCCTGGATGTATCCTTCTTTTTGCTGCATGCACTCACCCTGTTTTCTTCTTTTGGAACATTTTATACTGACTTTTAAACTTCTAGGGAGTTAAGAGTGATGTCTGGAATGCTGGACACATGGCAGTTACCAGAAGCCAAGTTATTGTTCAGAATACTTCTGACTGCTTCTGCATTTCTCTTGAATGACCACAGCAAATTCTGTCAGGCTCCTGACAAGAACTTCCGTGTTGCCTGATGTTTTTTTTTCCTGCCTGTCATTCTTTTCTCATCCATGATGTGGACATATCTGCAGGTGAAGTCTTCTCATTGATCCTGCAAGCCTCACTGAACACTTTAAAGACCCATCGTATATTTTTAAAATGGTTTTAAGCTATTGGTGCTTGCTGTGTTTTGTCGTGGAATCTTTCTTTTTGCAGTCACCAGTGATCCCAGTGTAATGAATTAGCAAGGCAGGATCTGAGACTTTTTCTGGTGCTGGCTGGAACAAGCTGTGCTGCACTTCTTCCTCACAGTTTCAGTTAACTTGCAAGTGGAAAAAAACCAGACTCTACTCCATTCTGTAAGTTACAATATTAATGTTTTGAAGTAATTTTAGGGTTGAGAACTGTGCTGAGAAACTAGAACACAAACAGGATTCCTGTGGCAAAAAATAAACATTTGAACAGTTACTATTAAAGCAGAGGTGTTTATCTAGCCTGTTCAAAAAGATGTGAATACAAGGAACAAGAGTGTGTTTTTATATGTTAATGCTGAACACTTCACACAATTATTTGGAATGCTAAATAATCCTGAGTCGTGAGAATTGCCTGTGGGGAATTAAATCTATGCCAAAAAAAGCCTGAAAAGTGGTGACACTCTGTCCGTGCTGCAATCCGAAGGTACGTGTGGAGCTTTTGCGGACATAAGCGTAGGTGACTGGCTTGACATGACAGCAGCATCTCGGCGGCAGCCTGGTCCTCACAGAGCTGGTGGGCTCTTGATGGGCAGCCAGGTGAGCCCTCACCTGGTCTGCTGCTGCATTGATGTGTCCTCACTCACACTGCGAGTCAATGCTGGGAAAGGCAGGTACATTATAGAAAAGGCGCCGTGGGCTAAGTCATAGGCTATTAATAATAATCAGAGGGTTTAAATACCACTGAAGTTTGACCTTTGTAAGGAAGCTCGATAGCCTTTGCTTGAGAACGTATGCAGTCTATGGCCTGGAGAGAAGAAATATTTTTATGTAGTTTGCTTTTATTTGACATGGTGCTTGTTCCTGAAACAAAAATGATTTTCATTAAACTATTCTCTTCAGAGAAAAGATTAAGAAAGGCAACACAAGTATGCTAATTTTTATCTGGCAGATTTTAAAATGGGAAGAAAATACCGTTTCTCCCCTTATCTCATCTTCCTAATAAAGTGTAAAGCTTTTTCTTGGTTTTCAGTTTGGTTCCCCCCTACCTGTTAAGCCACAAATAGTGGATATAGGGTTTTGATTTTCAAAATTGTACTGATTTTAAAATTGCTAATCTTGAAATGACAAGACATATCCAAATAGTGTCACAGACTCAGAAATGTAAGACCTGTGGAAGTTACGAATTTCTCATCCTTCCATGTTATGGAACATGTGAAGACCCAGTCTTCTACCCTTTCTATTCTGGCACAAGTTTTGTCAGTAGAGCTTTCCACCGCTTGTGGAAACTCTGAAGCTGGGGGAGGAAGAAAAGCATCTGGGCAGGATTCTGCCCCTGGGAATCTGCAAAGATGCAGGGCTTTGCTGGTTGGTTGGTTTGTTTGTTTGTTTGGGTTTTTTTAGGTTGGTTTGTCTTATTTTTGTTTCTATCTTGGCGTGCATGGGGACAAGTGGCAGCACAAAATTCTTGTTGTCCTCTGATTTACTAGCTGTCTGACTTGGGTTCCCTTCATGGCCTGGACTCTCATGGCTGCAGCCAGAGCTCATGGGCTTACCTCGTAGTCCTTGATCTAGGCTGGGCAACAGAATTCATATTGCTGTTTCCTGATATAACAGACTTTTCTTATGAGTTTCAGCTTGATGCTTGTTCACAGTTTGAACATTAATAAACTGCTTCACCATAAGTAAATTTACTTAAAATTAAAGCTGATCTACTCTTCCTTTTTTTTTTTTTAAGTAATTGTATTCATCTATTGATATTTTTTGGCAAACTGTTCAGATAAATATAATACTGTTAACAGAACTAATAATTCATTTTCTAGAATAGGAAAATAAAGGTTTTCAGTCCTAGTAGAGAAAAATAAGGTTAGGAAAAAAATTGAGAAATTATTTTTGCATACTTAACAAAAACTGAAGGCATGACTGTTTTAGGTGTTCCAAAAACTTTAACAAAAACCACTGGTTAGCCAACAATGCCAGAAATGGCACAAGAAAACATCTAAGATCTTGATCTGAATTTGGATCAAAATATGTTCAGTTTTGGGCCCCTCTTCATAAGAAGGACATTGAAATACTAGAGAGAGTGCAGAGGAGGGTCACAAAGCTGGTGAGGGGCCTGGAGCACAAGTCGGATGAGGAGCAGCTGAGGGAACTGGGGCTGTTTAGCCTGGAGAAAAGGAGGCTCAGAGGAGACCTTATCGCTGTCTACAGCTACCTGAAAAGAGGTGGTAGCATGGAGGGGGTTGGGCTCTTCTCCCAAGTAGCAAGAGAAAGGACAAGAGGAAATGGCCTCAAGTTGTGCCAGGGGAGCTTTAGATTGGATATCAGGAAAAAATTCTTCACAGGAAGGGTTGTCAGGCATTGGAACAGGCTGCCCAGGGAAGTGGTGGCGTCACCATCCCTGGAGGGGTTTAAAAGGCGTTTAGATGAGCTTTTTAGGGACATGGTTTAATGCTAGAGTTAGAATCATTTTGGTTCGGAGAGACCCTCAGGATCATTGAGTCCAACCATAACCTAACCTATGATTCTATGTGTTTCTCAAGGACAGACACGAAAGCTTTGTATTTCACCTGAACGAATTTCCCATAACCTGATGATACAGGTATCCCACCAACCTGTTTATTTGCTCTAGACTATTATAATACATACATTGATAAAATGTTAAGCTGCAGAAAGATTACCTATGATAACTCTCAGAGATGTGTGGGGCTGGTTGTCCACAACTTGTGTTTTATATGATCTGGCTGCATTGGACCCATGGAGTTAAGTAAAGCTTTCAGATATGGCAATGAGAACCAAAACTGGGTGTTTATCCTGTAGAAGAGCATTTTAATGGTGCTTCTTGCCATTCTGGTCCCATGGTGTATTGTATTTCTTTTCTCATTGGTAGTTTTAATCTGACTCCTTTTCCATGCCATGGGGTCACATGCTGGTCTTTCAAGTAAGTTCATACCTGAAAAATTCTGAATTTCTCTATTGGGACAGACAGGTGTCTCTACCTTGTGGAAGAAATGATCACATTCCCCTGTGCCTGCCCCACTGCTACCCTGATAACATTTCTAGCAAAAGTGTAGGATGAATTTTCATACCTTATTCAAGAACGTGTCCCTGTTTTTTCAGTGCTGTGTTATTTTGGTGTTCAGCCAGATTGAATGAACATGAAGACCTCTTACACTTAAAGCAGTATGAGAGCAGGAACAAGAATGTCATGGACAGAAATCCACTCTTTGCCATTTATTCTATTTGATTTTATTTTTAAATTTTGTTCGTATAGAGACTGGTTTTCCAGTGTCTATGCTTCCCATACCCCTAGTCCATAGCAGATGCAAATATCTCTTTGTCTAAATCTGTGACCAGTTGATGCTTTTAACCTCTGCATCACTATTTTTGTATTTGAAAACTTTGTTCAGGCTGCTTTTGGGAGGGAAACGTCTTCAGTTTCTTTCTGCTTGGTGCTGGAAATAAGTTAGATATATCTCTGACTTGTTAATGCATACAATTTTGTCATCTTCTGAAACTCAAAAGAATCTGTGAATATTCTTCGGGGTGACTTCCGTAGCTGTCACTTCTAAGTAGCAGGGAATCCAAGTCTCCTTTGCACACAGGCAAGCGAACTTGAATATTTTCAGCCCCATTCTACAGTATTCTATACAACTGCTTTTTTGTTGAGTAGAGAAATATGATTCCAATCCTTTTTCAAAAGAGATTTTGAGTATATTTTAATTTATACAAAGTAGATAAATTGAGGATGAGGTGGAACTGTAATTTCTTACTTGATTTCTTAATTGCTTACTCTGTTTCTTGATTATATGCTTTATTCCCACCTTGCTTTTAGAAGGTGTTTATTTTTGAGTGTAAAGCCCAAAGTTGAAACTTTATAGTGATCACTTCAGTTGTATTCCTAAACCAGGCAGTTGTGCATTTTAAACATTGTTCCCTAAACATGGTGTAGAACGTAACCCGAAAGCAACATGATTTGTGTGTAAACCTACAAGGTAAAATAAGTTCTCAACAGAAGTCAGCTTATGTATTCTAGAAATTCTGATTAAGGAAATGTGAACTGTGCTTCCACAATCCTCTAGTAGATGCTTTCTGGTCTTTACTTCATCTCTCCTTGCTCAGGATTGCCAGGATTCTCCAGGTGACCCTGCTATAATGGGCTTATTTCTACATGTACCTCTGTTTCCCTGCCTCGTGGAAGAGGCCACTAAAGACAAGGCAGTTTTGCACTGAATTCTACATTTCACCCCTTTAAGGTTACTATTCCTACCTGTGCCCTTCTTGCTTCTTGTCAGCAAGGAGTTCCCATCCCCAAAAGAAGGTTAAAGTTGTTTTTCCCTGATGCTACCTAAACTGTGACTGCTGTCTTCTAGGACAGTCCTGTAGATATACACTGAAACCTGCCAACAAGGTCAAAATACCCTTTTGGTGGAATGGTGTAATGATGGAATCTTCATGGTTACAGCTTAACATGGCTGAATTTTACTTTCTATGCCTATTTTCATTTCTATGGGAGAGCTAAAATGTTGCTGTCTACTTTTAAAATATCTTAAAACTATGCTTATTTAAATGTAAGAGCATATACTGTTGAAGTTGGAAGTGATTTTTAGAGCTGTGCAGCTAAAAAAAAAAGTCTGGTATTGAGTGTTGTATGGGAACTTGATTGCTTAAAGTTCTCTCCAAGGGGAATCTCTAAATATTTATTGTCTTTTGAAAAAGCAGCTGCTTTTTTTTTTTTTTTCTCCTCAGAACAGCCAGTGAAATGTGGAACAGTGTGAAATATGTCCTCGATGAAGTATTGTTCTAAAATGTTGCTGGCTCCTTCTCATTTCTTTCCACTCATGCAGGAGTTCCAAAACTGTAAATATTCAAATGTTCTACTTGTACAGGAATTTATGTTTTCCTACCCAAAGTGAATAGAAGACTGTTGAAGGAAGCCAGCTCTTGCCTATTAAGTAATATTGTTGTAGCTCATAAAACAGGGAAGTGGAATATCTGAAATGCAGCTTTCATTTTGACGTATTGCTGGCTGTTACGCCGTTCAGAATCATAAAAGACATCCTTAAGTATGAATTGAAGAACAATGTCAAGGGAAAAAATGCTACTTTTTGGTAGTGGTTTAAAGGAAGTTAAATTTTAGAAATTTTCAGAGTCAGATGTTCTCATTCGATTCATTCCCTTGCATTAATATATCCTCAGCATTCTGTGTTCTGAATGACCTTTTCAATTTCAAATTTTAAAAAGACTGAAAAGCACATTTTTTTTTCTTCTACCCTGAAACAGGAACATTTTCTAGTCAAATAAATAAGCAAACGTTTACAAATGGAGGAGTAGAATTTGAGTGAGATGTTTTGTAAAACTGAAGTAAACAGAATTTGTAATTAGCTGGTAGCAGATGGGGAAAAAAAGTTTGTGTTTTGTTTTTCCTTGAAAGATTCAGACCTGCTTGTTTAGATGGTGGGATCTGAAGGCCACAGGTAGTGCTGGCCTTCAGGCCAGGCCACCCTTCAAGACCCATGGAAGCCATGGGCTCTAGCTACAACTTGCCAGACTGTCTTCATGGGCTGTTTTGCATTCCCCAGATCAGATCGTAACGAGATGTTCATTCTGATTAACTCTGCTGAAGTGTAGCCTAACACACTTGTATTCTAGAAGATTAGGTAAACCGCTTTCTAACACTTTTCAACATCCTTGAGACAACAGTGTAAAAAGCAAGTGATGTGGTGGCTGTTTCAGTGTGTATTTATGTGCATCTATGCAAACATGCCTTAAAAATTGGACAGAAGGTCAAGACCATTCTCCCAATATCTCTCACAATGGTTCTATGTGATTTGCCATCATGGTGAGATCTTCTGCATCTGGATACCTTCATTTAGATAGATAAGTCTAAATGAGAAGCGAGCCAAGGCAAAGGGTGGTGTTGATACTATATACAGCAGGAATTGGTGGTGGTAATTACTGAATTTTTGAGAAGAGCTTTGTGCATCAGACATGTGGTTGCACACCTGGTCATCTTTAATGCAGAAATGCTCTGTGAATGCTGGTGTCTTTGGAGTAACAAGCTGATCATGAGAGATGGCTATTTTTAATTGCACCTGAAGGAGAGTAGCACTCCTTTGGCTATGTTTTAGTACTTTAACTCCATTGTTGCTGAATATCAGTTTGCAATTGTGCAGACGCATAGATAACTTAACAAATATGACATGAAATATTAATTTTGTTTAAAATATTACCACTAATTAGTGTTACTTACTTTACTCTGTTACGACAAAAAAGGAAGGGCAGGGGTAAAAATGTATGTTGACTGCTTTTGAAGTAAGAATCAAGTATGTTAATTCCAGAAGTAAGTGTGGATTTTTTTGTGTATTTTTTGTGGACTTACCTTTGTTATCTTGTGCAGATGAGAGAGGTAAGAGAACAACAAGTGACAAGGGTGCAAAAAAAGGGAACAGTGTTTGTCCCTTCCTTATCGCATTTCCCCCCAACCTCATTCACACTAGAGATTGCTTGACCTACAGCACTCAGAATATGACTTGTCGGGTACTAGTTAGCCATGTAAATTAACATTCTTATCTTAAATGTAGCAATTATCTTGAGTTCTCCACAACAGGACCACATTTTATGCTCCAGAGGAGACACCACACTAAACTTCCTTAAGCTCCTTTGGGTTCTCAGCAAAGGAAAATAATGGCATATCTCTCCAATTCAGTAATTGATTTAAGATTTTATTACTGTTTTGGTCATAATGCCTCTAAAAGCTGGCTGAGAAAAGTATCTGGAAACTTCCCCGTAACTGCTAAAACCCTTAGATGCTTTGAGTAGAAAGGTTAAAATTCAAAAGTTCATAGGTGTAAAGAGAAGTTTTTCTGTAGTAACTGAACAGTCTTTCAAAAAGTATCCTTTGATATACTTCACAAGACTTTTTTTTTTTTTTTTTTAATGCATATGCATTTTTAATTATTTAAAGAATGAGTAAATTTTGGGAATTCCATCATACTGACTGTTTTGGTAGGCTGTATTATGCAAAAGGATATATTATATTCTAATTAAAAGTTAATATAGGTTAAGCAAACTTTGAATTTTTGAAGTTTAGTTCTGTTTATCTTTCTGTTAAGCAAACATTTGTTTTTAGGCAGAGCTATCTGAAGGCATAATTTAGGCGTCTTTATCTTGCAATCAGTGCCAATATATGTTTTTTCTTTGAAAGGTTCAAAAGGAATGATATGGTGTTAGTGACGTTCTTTCAAATTGTAGATCTGAATGAGCATCAAGTTCAGCAAGTACAGCCCAGGAACTTTGTTAGGAATAGCGGTGCCAAAAATAACATTCCTTCACGTCGTTTCAGATGACTGTATCACATGCTTCAGACTATCTTGTCTTTTTTTGTCCTTTTTGGTGACATTAGATTTTGTGGTTGAAATATATTAATGGGCAGTCGCATTTCCTTGTAGCCTTAAGATGAAAGTTTTGTGGTATGGTCCACCTTGCTTTATTAGTTAAAATGCTATACCAAAGAAAAAAATCTATTTATTTTTACTTAATAACTTGATGTCAGCAATATGTCAGCTTAGACTTTGTGTGTAACTTCATATTTGTCTCCCAGTAATAGAGTTTACAATAACTGAGAGGCAGATAAGGTGTAAGGCTCTCCAGACTACTCCTATATGTCATTCATTTTGACTTCACTGCAAGTACTGTGGGCTTAAGGTTTTTAGGGTTATGTCCTTAATATATAAAATATTTGAGATAATTGAAATTTAAACTCAACAGTGCTGTATAAGCGTTAAATTGGTTTTGTAGATGAGTGAGATGTGCACATACTGTATGCAAACTAATTATGTTAAATATTCTCTACAGTGAGAAAAATGTCCAAATAGTGCAAAACATTAACTAGATGACAGTTTTCCACATCATTAGAACACTTGTTTTTGAATATCATAGAACTGATAAAAGAATGGAATTGAGGTTATTTCTTCAAGGACAAGACTAAATTATAAAGCAGTAGAAAATGGAAAATAAAGTATGTGCTGAATATATTTATGAAGATTAAAAATATGTACTGAACAGAAAGATAAAATTCAGTGTGCTTTATTACATTGAGTGTATCAAGGATAAATGAGAAAGATGGCTAATCAAAATAAGCCAGCAAGAACGCGAAGACTGAAATTATTAAAAAGACTTTTTGTGTCTCAAGGTAGGAATCTGGTATCTTTGGCTGGGTAGATTAGGAACACCTCAGAGGACTATTTATGAATTCTTAGGACAAGTTTTTAGGTATATTAATGGCAGTAGCAGTAAATTCTGTTGTGACTTTTTTCCTTTTTTTTGAGGGGAACACTTTTATTTCTAAAAGCACTGAAAATCCTACTTTATTATCTCACTAGCTTGAAAGAAGATCTTGCAATCTACTATTGGCAAGGTAAAGTATCTTCTCCTTCAAAAGAAGGAACAAATGTAAAATAGAACTAGCTACCTTAAAATTGTGTAATTGTGACCATCGTAATGGTTATAGCAATGCTAATGTAAGTAATTCAGATACTTGTTTCTGCACAGATGTCAGTTGTGGTTTAATTAAGGATTATCACAGTATAGGGATCTAGTACTGTTCTGTAGTAGGTCTTATTTTGTGCTTAGCAGACCATAGGAAAGTAGTAACTGAGTCTTTTCAGGTCTTGAAATTTAAAAAAACAAACCAACCAACCAAAAAAACCCCAAACAAAAAACCTGCAAAACCTCCCCTACCAAAACAGCCACAACAAAAAACCATGCACAGAAACAAAAAACAAACAAAAGAAACCCTAACCAAAAACCAAACCACCACCCCCCAAAAAAAACCCCTAAACAAACAAAACCAAAACAAACCACCACCCAAATGAAACCAAACACTAAAACCAGAACGCACTAAAACCAGCCAACCAAAAACCAAACAAAAAAACCTTGGAATTCTGGCAGCTATTGTACGTTAAGTCTGAATTCCTTCCTGATTTCTATAAGTGAGAGATGGAAATGCAATATGCTATGTATGGGCTTGCTGTGATTAAAAGGACCGTGAGGAAGAGATGCTTCTGAAGTGTCGTGCTTCCATATTCCTGTGTCCAACGTGCCAAATCTGAAGACCTCGTAAGGGCGAATGTGTTCTGTGTGGTGAGCACTTGGCCATATATACATTGTTGGACTGATGGTCTTTTTTTTTTTTTTTTTTTTTTTTTTTTTTTTCAGACGTCAGGGTGGTTCATTTCCTGAATGCTTTAAACTGGATTTTTCTGTCCTGGTATCTAAGTTATTTAGCCCCTTCCTTGGGCTTCATTCTTGTCAAATTGTTGTAGGGGCATTATCTATTTCAGCTGTTCTTTTAAACTGGTTGCCTCATCTGGGACTAAGCGTAGTTTCTTTTAGTCAGGTCTTTTAATTTCTTCTGGTTTCATTCTTTTTATCTCTGGCTTCCTTGTTTCCTGAGGGAAAGTTTCTTTCTTCCAGTTTTCCAGTTTTGTGTGAAATCCTGTTTTCCATCTGCCTTTCTCTCCCCTACCCCCCACCCTATAGCTCTTTTTGTTCTCCCGTTTTGTCCAGTTTCTTCCCTTTTACCTCAACATCCTTTTTTGGATTAGCTAACTTCTTTTCTCATTTTGTACTGACACTATTTCTTCTAATTTCTCGTCAGTGTTACTAGGCATACCAATATTAGATTGCAATTTTTAAGAAGCCCTTAAACTTGACATATTTTGTATCTCTTACTATTGTAGGTTATAATAATTATCCCTAGCTATTAATCAAGACAGAAAGACTAGTAACTAATGAACTAATTCTTTGCCATGTTGTTGAAGTACATTATTATTTACTTTACGTGGGGAATATTTTGAGTATGTTAGAAAGGATGTTGTAAAGATGGAAAACGTGGAAATTGTTCAGTTAACAAACTGTGGTTGCTTTTTTGATCTACTGAAGGAGTCTAGTTGTTCAAGGGGTTGAATGACTTCAACACCTACTCGTTGTTCAGCATGCAGTAAGAAACACTCTACCTCCTAAATGAAATTTTAACAATATGCTCCCAATTTAACAGCCATTTAATCTTTTGAGCCTAATTATTTCTTTCAATAAACCAGCTAATTCAGTAGCCTATCTTATAATGCCAACCAATTTTCACCTCTGAGTAGAGCACTTCAATATTTGGAATTGAAGATCCATTGGGTTACATCTGCAAGATTACTGTTTTTTGTACTGCTAAAAGAATGCGAATTTGTTGCATATAATTCTAAGTTGGTTGACGGTGACCTTATCGCTATAACTTGCTGTGACTTGTGTTGACTTACTGACAGCAAGCTCTTGTGTTTCCTTCAGTTTAAATACACAGTATTGAATTAAATCTACACTTAATAACTGAAAGGCTGGTGGACCTCCAATTTAGTGGACTCCTAAACTTAATTTTCAATAAAGGAAACTTCTTGTACAAAAGATTTTCCTGAGGTTTCCCTGGGTTGGAGCAGGGTTGAGTGTGTGTAAGGCAGATGGGAGATCCCTGCCCCACCAGCCCTCTTGAATGTCTTTGGAAGGACCCGTCCTTGCCCTGGCTCTGGAGCCCAGAGCTGGTTCCCTAGAGTAGGAAGCCTATGGAATCACAGTCTCTCAGTTACATGAGGGCTCCATGTTGACCTGTTTTTTAAAGATTACATTGAGTATAACTTGTCTTCCTCTCCAGGGCTTATGCCTCTGCCAAAGAGTGAGTCTTGATCAGTTCTCCTTCAGTACCCTTTGAAAGAAACAGAGTGAATAAGATTTCATTTTCTGCTAAAGGTTAGAAATATTGTGATGCAAATCAGTTGTCACATAAATACCTGTCAAAATAATAAATTTGTTTTAAAAAAACCCCTCCAGCTGCTCACAAAAATGTGAATTGGAGTTGTAAATTGATGTATTTGGGAACTGGCATGTTTAAAAAATGCCTTTGGTGCAGTGGATGGGAATTGCAATGCAAATGAGTGGAAAGTAAGAGAAGGAAGCTGTGGGGCTCCAGGACTGCAGGCTGTCAGTGCTGGCCCCTGGCGGACAGTCTGTAGCCACAGATGGCTGGGAAGGTGAACAAGCTGCAGCTCCCACAGGTAAGCTATATGTTACAGAAGAAACTCCAGGAAAAACAAAACCAAACCGTTTTCCCCTAACAATGCTGTTACTAGGAGTTACGTGTGAATTTAACGAATGAAGAAATGCTGCTGCATGTCTCTTACCCAACTTGTCCTTCTGTTCATAAATTTTTGTTTGTTTGTTTGTTTTTTAAAGCCTGTTTTTGTATTTCGTCTTTGATCCATCTAGGACAGAATCATTAGTTGTTTGCAGTATGGGAAATTTGACAACTGCTTTCAATAATCGTTTGGTAGCTTGAGGGTTCTTCAAACTGTTTGTACTTATTTTAGATTTTGTTGTCTAATTTGATGTACGAAGTAATTTGGGAATCTTCTGTGGGAAGCAAAGTTCATACTCTAATCTGACTGTGAATGAGTAGATGTTTGTTATATGTATCTTTGTTACTGATAAACAATCTGCAGTCATTAGTAAGCGGTTTGTAAATGTATGGATGTGAAAGAATATGAAGATGGGAGGATAAACCCAATAAACAAAACATGGTGTTGTTTGTGAATGCATGAAAAACTTTTTACTTGAAAGGAAAAAAAAAAATTGGACTGGAAAACTGCATCTACTTAGCATATGCTGTAAAGAAAAATAATAGTGAAAGATTAAAGCAAAAGCTAGACTCCTGGATTGAAAGTAGTACTTCGTGCAGTAGGTGTATTCAACAGCAGGTTTGGTACAGATCTGTTGTTAGGACAGGTGGGGTTTTTGTTGAAGGTCAGTTGCTATGCCAGGTGAAAACTGTGTGCCCAGTCAGGTGTCAGTTTTACTAGCGATAGTATTTTTAACAAAGGGATTTATTTAATTTTCCATGGACTCTCACAAAACTTTCTAATATCTCAAGCTTTATTAGTTTTATTTTTAGTTTTATTATTTTGTAGACTTGCCAGTAATAGAATGATGCTCTAATTAGTGGTGTGTTAAGCACCACCATCCAAAAGGCTTAAAAGCTCAAAAAGTACCAGGGGACAAAAAGGCAGCTGAACCATGACGGGTTTTAAATTGGTTCAGTTTGACTTCAGCCAGCAGATCTGCATCTGTTAATGCCACATGAGGCATAATAGGCAAAGGCCACTGCTATTGTAACCATGGTATGTAAAGTCTTCATGGACTGTCAGCAAACTACATCGGTTTTCTCTCACTCATTTTAGTTCCTGTTGTGTTGACAACTTCCTCACCTCTCCTCTTTGAAACTTGCCATTTACACGTGTTTCTAGTTCAGGCAGTTGTACAAGAGAGAAGGAAAAATTTGAATTAATCTGGTGGTCATGGGGGATAGGTGGGGTTGTTAGTTTGTTTTCTTTGAGCGCTTTTTGAGCTGATAGTCTCAGGGTTTCGTATAGAAGTATCTTGTGCAGGACGGAAGTGGGAATGAAGATAGTTTTTCTATTATAATTCGTAGTATCCATAGTATCATGAGCAAGTTAGGTTAACCTTACCATTTAGCACAGTCTCTGTTCTGTTGTGTTGTACCTTCTAATTTATGGCACCGAAGAGTTGTTCTAGATATGATGTCTTTAGACTGTGGTGTTCCTTTATGCTCCATTGCACAGAGCTCTGCATCTGAAAAGAAGCGGGATATAGACATTGAAAACATGGGAAATCTCTAGATATCTAACCAAGCCGTGTCTTATGTCTTCATCTCATACTTCTCAACATAAGCAAATAAACAGAAGTTTGATCTTCATGTTAACTGGATTTTTAGAAGCGGAAAAAATCGGTGCTAAATGTGCCCCAAATCTGAAAAGTAAAAAAAAATGCCAATTTGGAATTTTTTCTTCTCAAAATATTGTTTTGAGATATCTTTGTTTTAAATTGAAATGTTGGTTTGCATATGTGCTACTCTGGATGAGGTTTGTTTTTCTGCTGCAACTACCACAGTAAATTTGTGCTCTAAGCAGCATGCTGATTACATTAGGGAGAGAGTAGTTATCTTTGCTCTTGGTGGTATGAGATTATTTTCCCTAGATCAGCTGGCCCACAAGGTTCTTTAAGCGTGCAGCAGACTGCTTTGCCTTTATGTCCTAAATGGTTGCCTAAGAAAATAAACGTGTTGCTTTTTCACATCAGATATTTGAATTTATGCGTGTATGCATGCAAGCGCATGCGTGTGTGTACCAGTAAGGACATAGCATGAGGGAAGCTGTGATAAACACTTAAGAAGGTATCACAAACCAAACATTCAAATTTCCAAAATTAGTAAACAGCTTTTCTACAGGAGAACAATGCGTGGCATACAATGCATAGCACAAAAGTTGTTTCTTTTCTCCTCTTTAGGTAAGTGAGAAATGCCACAGAGTTCCCCATTTGCTGTTTTCTGTCTGAGTAACAGAACAGGGATCCAGCATATCATCTCGAGGGGGTGGCTGAAAAGCATGTTAGTCCAGCGTGTATCTCATCCCACACCAGCCGGTATTGTACTCTTTCAAAACATGTTCTGAAAAGTAATTCAGTGTGTTTTCTGTACTTCCAAGTTCATAAATGGCTTAAAATAATCTGATTAAGGTCAAGGATGTTAACATACGCTAAATGCTGTGAGCTTTTTTGCCCTCCAGTATGATTTTTTTTTTTTTAAGATTTATTTTGTTTACACATTCCTCAAGGTACTGTGCAGTTAAACTGCCGTCATTGCAGTTTTCAGGGCATTTTGGAATATGGGATTCTGTTGTTCTGCTGAGGCTTCTAATGATGATGCCAAGTGGTACTTAGAGACATTTTTTGAATCTATTATTTGTAATTGAGGGCAGAGTAGTGATTTTTTTGTTTGTTTGTTTTTTGTTCCCCCCCCCCCAACATTTTTTAGTTTACTCTATTTCTTGGTGCATCCTCATAATCTACTGGCAAAGTTAATTGCTTTAACCCGGATAGTTATCCTGTCTTTTTCTCCTCCTTAGTACTGATAGTTTACTGAAATGCTCAACTTCAGGCTATGAAGTAAACACTTCAATTTGAATATTTTCCTTTGTAAACTGTATATTTATCGAAACAAAATATCTAAATGCTTAGAGTCATGCTGAATACCAGAGCTTGCATGCTGTTAAAGTAATTGTTCACTTCTTGAAATAATGTCTATTCCTTATTGTGCTTTGCCTTCTGATAGAGGACAATTGGGTTCCAGCTGCATCACAGCAGTGGTGTTTCCCTTGTACTAAAGAAAATTCTTCTGAATATGAAGAAGTTATCTTTTCCTCAAAAACCCCTGTATCAGCATTTTTTCCTTCAGCTAACTGAGGCGATACACTGGGGAGTGAAGGAGCGATTGTGTTAAGGGTAGAGCTTTGCTTGGGTATATCTCCCACAAACTCTCTGTGCCATTTCAGGTATCTGTGTTTAACTTTCTGTGGAGCTGTGTGGCTCGGATGTAGAAGATGCTACCAGCTCTCTGATCTGATCAACAGACAGTAGAGTTTGCTTAGTGTTCCTCAAGGCCTTTACGCCTAATTTGTGCTGCACTGGCATGGTATCAAAGCAACTTCAATGACTTCACTAAAGCTCTAATGAGTTTCACTTTAAAATGCACATGTGATGATGGGCTCCTATATTTTTTTTCAGAGTCATTCTTTTTTCTTACAGTAGAAGAGGTGAACAGGAGGGAAGAATGTGTTGAGTGAAAAATCAGCCTGTGTGTGAAGGCTGTGGGAAGGATTGAGGAGAGGTGATTAAGGAATGTGCAAATACACATATGTATGTGTGTGGTTTCTGTAATATTCACTGGACTGTCAAATAGAGAAGTATTATATTAGCCAATAATTATGTACTAGCTAGATGAGTTTGAAGCCCAGTAAATCTTACCTTCAGAGATGGCTGTTTTTTTTGTGGTGGGTTTTTTTTTGTTGTGTTTTCTTCTTCTGGAGGCAACCTCATTTAGAAGTAAAAGGAGATTCTAAAAATGAGCCACTGGAAATGGAAAAATTACCTAGGTAGTAGTTTTCCAGGCATAGATGAGGTATCCCAATCTGTTCTTGGGGGGATCACTATTGAACTTTCAAATAACACCAGAATATGAAAAGAGGGACAGTCTACTTTAATTTGTTATGGTTGAGCTCTCGATGTGCAAGCAGGCTTGTTTTCTTTGGGATACTTTAAAAGGATATTGAATAATTATGTTTGTGGGCTTTGCATGTGAAAAATGGATGGATACATTTAAAAAAAGAAATGGACAGCAGTCCCAGTAGTAACAGATATAGCTAGGATGCAATAAGATGTTTTTTTCTTTATAAAGAGATAATAGAAATAATATAGCTAGTGTTAGAAATCAGCTTTCCACGTGATTTGTCTGTCTGAATTTGAGACTATTGCAGCACTAATAGACCTACACTATACTGAAGAAAGGTGATTTCTAATGGCCTCGACAATAGCTGTGAAATCACCCCTGTAAATCTACATATACAAATCAAATAATACACTGGCGTATTGAAATGAATTACTGATCCCAGGGCCATTTTTTCAGGTTTAATAATAAACCAGCAAAACCTAGTGCAGTAAAAATACTTATGCCAAAAAGTGTGCCCGGTGGAGCTGCACTGCTCCTTGCTATCCTTTCGTGGATGAGGAAAACTTAATAATTCTAAATGTAATAAAAATGTGCAGTAGCCCTAACTTTTGGGATAAGTTCCAACCAAGTCACCAATATATGCAATAATTATGAATGTTTTTACTGTCTATTTTGTACCCGATGCTTTTAGTGAAGTCCCCAAAACATCCCTTTCTTCTATTCCTCTAATTAAACATCTGCTAAAATGAAAAGAAAAATGATTTGAGTAGAATGAAAGCTATATTAGAATATAGTTGCCTTCCAAGGGCTGAATGTCATGTGAAGGCAAACACGAGGCTGATGTGGTCCCTGGTGAAAATGAGTTTGACACCCCTGTTCTAGTAGAAAAACATGCTTCAAAATTACTTGTCCAATGGTGGTATGAATTGCACTTTGTTCAAAGTTCAGACCAGAGAAGAATATAGGATTTTCGCCTTTGTTTTAAGATAGTGCAAGCTATTTTTTTATCTGGACTTGAATCACAAATTTTGCTTTCAAGGGCAAACTGCTGATCTGGCTTGAGTTTGACAATCCGCGTTCATCAACTGAGAACTTACTAAAAGCCAAGTCTGTAACTTCGAAAATTTTTTTGTTTCTTAGTTTTCCATGTAAACATGGTATGTAGGGCCGTGAACTTTGAATAAGACTTTTTCTAAACTGAAAGAGTAGTGAAACAGCTGTTTGAGCGGATCTAGAGGTAGACTGAGTGGAACAAGTGGAAGGAATCATTTCCATTCTCTGGCTACACCTGTTTTTGAGACATATGCAGCTGGAAGATGTCCTTCAGGTTTTTTTTCTAAGACTATCCACACTGTCCTGTTCTCTAAGACTCTTTCATACCAGTGTTATCACCCTGGATGGTTCTGTTAGGTGAAGAACATGGAGTTTCTCCTAATTTGTGTGAATAATTTGCCAAAGAGTGCAAATTCTTCAGGCTGTCTTTGTATGGTATATATTTATAATGTTCTTTGTATAATCAAAATTCATATGGTATTTATTTTAGTGTCCTATCATTTAGGATAGCTTGGTCTTGGAACCAGCAAATAGAAACATTAATCAAGTTATTTGATCAAAGCAATTAATTCAAAAATTCAAGTTTATCTAAGAGCAACAATTTGAAGAAAGGGTAATATTCTTCTTTCAACATATGCACAGTTGGTGCCTCATGAGTAAACTTCGTCTCCAGAAGAGGGAAAGCCAGGCATGGCTGGAAGACAACCTGTTTCAGGCAAGTAAATGGAAGTGATTGATTGATTTATTTTTTTCCTACTCTGTATGGAAGGAAAATTCAAAATGAAGTTTTATTGCATTCAGCAGCACTGGACCTTAAGGGGAGTCCAGGAGAAATAAATGAGCTTTTGTTCCTTTTCTGTGAACATGACAATAGTTTTTCACTGTACGCAATCCCAAAATAGTTTTTTCCCCTTGTGTCTCTAGTAGCCTTCCAGAATGGGAACCATTATGGTAAGTCTTGTTTCATTTTTATGACCTGGGCCAGAGAAGCGTTCTCATCTGTCTTGTGAAGAATTGTGTGGATTTTTCCTTCAGAAATGATGAATTTCTTGCAGTTAGTTTGCATGTGTATTTTGATTTTTCAAGAGAGGATTCGCTTGTGTGTGAAATACTGTGTTTCTTTCTACATCTGACAGTGAAAGAGTTCAAAAGAGTAACTCCAGAATAAGGAAGCTTTGACTGCTTCCTTATTATCTTTAAAAATTGTTGTATTTACCTAGCATTAGTGGTAAGTGGTGAAACTGTCCTGTTATCTTTGGTTCAATGTTGTTTCATGTACATACCCTACTGGTAGTCTTGGAGCTGAAAAGAACAGGCTAGATACTGCTTTTTGTGTTGTTCTTCACAAAAGCCTAATTAACGTCAAGAGAAACAGAAGCAGGGAATTTCTAAGTCATCTTGTAGCTGAGCCCTGGAAAATAGTTTGGGATGCTGAAGCTTATCCCACGGCTTGGTTGTGAAGACACTGTATTTAAATTAGGTTTTAACTTTCTGATGCACATCTGATGTGTGTCTGAGTTAGAGACTTGGAACAGTTTTGAGTCTTGAACAGTATGTGTGTGGCTTGCAACTGAGACCAGGAACCAGTAAAACTTTTCTGATCATACTTTTGGGGATCTCTAGTACAATTGAAACACCAGTAGCCTATTAGATTGTCGTCATAGACTGTAGTTTGTGGTTATGTGTGGTAGTGGTGTGGTGTGTGGTGGTTGTTTTTTTATTCTTATTTTAAATTATTTGGTGTTTTTTTTAAATTAGTGTAGCGCATTTGCAGTTTTTAAGTTGGTTAGTACATGGAGTTGCTTTCTGAAAGTCTCTGTTTTCAGCTTCTGTTGGCTGGCTAAATACGCAGTTGCTTAATTTATCCTAAGTATAGCTTTTGGAAGTCTAGATGTGACTGCCAGTGATCTAAACAGTAGGTCCCTGATACCAGGCACTGATATTTGCTATTTCAGCTTTTCTATAATGCAGTTTCATGCAATGCTTCAAAATTATGGTAGAAATGAAATAACAGAAATGAAAATTAGAATTGCTATATGGAAGAGAGTGAAACATAAAGTACTTCATAATGTCAACTTTCTCGTTATTAAAAAACTATTAAAAAATCCCCCAAAGCTCTTAAACACATGCCAGATAACTGAGACTGCTGTTTAAGAATGCTTTTGTGGTCTGTAGAGCCACATTTATGTTATGACTGTGGTGTTGCCCAGATCAAAGTTAGAAAATAGATGACTAGAAAGAAAAGTTTCAGCTGTTTGAGAGCTTTCAAAGACAGACAAGCAGTCACTGCTTTTGAGAAATGTATTTCATTAAACACAGTAGGAGTATAATATCCCAAATAAGAGAAAAAACTTAAATTATTTAATTGTGGAATAATGCCAAGTTGTTAGTGCCCTTTTTGGAACATGGGTGGTTCTAGGCATGTTACTTGTTGAATGTATTTCAGGTTTATAACTACAGCGAAACTGCTGTTTCAAGTCTTTTTGTTCTTTTGAGACTCTCATTTTGAAGACCAATACCTTTAGTCAGGAGAGTCTTGAAACCTCTGAGCAAGGCTTCTGTTGGCAGAGGCAACTGTTAATTTAGCCCCTCCATGTGTTTGTCTGCTCCACTTTGAGCAGATCGCCCAACTTCAGTCTGTAGGGATTCACAAATACGCTGAAGTGCAGATTTTGAGGAAGCTCGAACAGAACGTGATGAGGCAGAAAAAGCTCAACTGTGCTGCCACGTGAATATGATAAGCTTGAATTATGGGACATACCAGACATGTTGTTGAATCCATTCTCTGGTATACTGTATAGGCATCACTTATACAATAACCTTTGGCTTTTCAGAGATGGCGAGCTAATGAGAAGCAGGAGCCTGGGGAGGAATTGTAGCCATTGATTTAGACGAGATCTTCTTCCACTTTCCTCTGTCACTCAGCAATTCTTGAGGTCAGACTTCACATGAGCTAATCAAGGGTGAGATTAAATCACTAGAAGCAGTGGCAGAGGCTGTGAGAGGAAGGAGTCTTTTCCGATGTAACCTCCAGTTGACTGTGAAATGGTGTAACAGGACCTTGCTGATCTGAAAGAGGCAATACTGGTTGGTAACCAGTTCATGTGGCAGTGACTCCGGTGTTCTGCTTGTCTGTCCTCCACTTCCATGGAGGCGGAAGCTGAATAATGTTGTTGAGTGTGAATGAGCACCGTGATGGCCTTTGAAATGCAGTAGGTATAGTATCAATGCATGCTTTGAAATTACTTTTTCTGAAGCTGTTGATTCTGTTTTAATTGCAGATTGCTCTGTACTGTTGGCAACATCCCACGTTCAAGTAGTATGTCTTTTGAACTGTATCAGTTTTAAAATCTTCAAATGAAAAACTCCCTTTTTTTTCCTGTTAGTATTTATTTGCTTAGGTATTAACATTGAAATATTTAACCTACAGGAGTTTTTAATTTTGCTAGTAACCCTTATTGATGGGTTGTGATTTTTTTGTTGTTGTTGACTATAACATGAATAATTAAGGTAAATGTCAATGGAATTTGCAATTATGTGAATTAAGAAGTCCTGTAATGAGATAATTAAAGTGGTTGTTGCCTACATGTGATGGGATTGGCCAGCTGTTTAGTGGCTGATTCAAGCCATTCTTGTTGAAAGGTTATAAAATACTGTTGTGTTTCATTCAAATCTTTTAAAATAAAGAGAAATAATTCAGGAAGACAAAAAAGAGTAAATCACAGCTGTATTAGTTGAGTTCCTTTTTAAAAAAAACACCACCACCGCGAGACACTCCCCCAAAAAAACAACCAACCAACCAAAACACCACAAAAACCCCAAACAAAACAAACCAACAACAAATGAACAAAACCAAGCCCAACAACAACAGAAAAACTAAACACACACAAAAAAACCCCAATAACAAACTCCAAACAGGTGTTTGGACTGTAATGGAATGTAGGGTATTCTCATGCAAAACAGTGGGAACAGATTCCCAACTTAAATGAAAACATTGCCTACTAGAAAGCAGATTTTTTTTTTTTCACTCTTACCTTTTCGGAAAGCACAGCATAAACTTGTATCAAAACATGTGAAATCTTGTAAGCTGTGATTTTTCAACGTTTGCCTGTATTTTTGTAATTTGGAGACTTGGCTCAGTCTACTAATATACTTTTTAGGTTATGAGTATATAAACCCCAGAAATCTGTATGCAGCTTGGCATGCTACGTGCCGCCTTTTGTTATTAAAATGGCAAGTCTGCACTAAGTGCAACAGAGATATTTCTTGGTTCCCTTTCACAATTCTGGAGAAGGTTTTAAAGCTAAGATGGATCATTGGAATTTACAGATGTTTTTCTATCAGCTAAGGTAGCACTTACCCTCCATGGTTAATCTGAGGTACCACAATTTTAATCTGTAATATGTGTAACCTTCTGTGACTGGTCATACTGATGAAATATTAGTGGTTTCTGAAGCTCTTGTGGTGGTACTGCTTTTAGTGATACAGAAGGAGGATGAAAGGCTGGAGTTCTCTGTGTGTGGATAATGAAGTTCTTTACCACCTGCTGTTTGACTTCATTGAGGCCTACAAAATGTCTTCTCTTCATTGCTGCTGTTTGCTTGGATGACGTGGAAGTATTGCAAGGAATGAAAATCTGTGTTTTATACTTTCTTGACGCTCTGTGTTAGGGTACTTTTGTTGTTGGCTGGGGGAATTAAAAATGGACCCCTATATGCTGTTCAGAACTGGACACAGGTGATGTGATAGTATGGAGACTGAGAGCTGCATGCAGAGGTAGGGATGCTCAAATTCTTTTATTAGTGTTTAAGCTTAGTTTTTGGAACTAGAAACCTTCTTTTGAGGCAAACCAATAAGATAGCTTTTTAGATTTGGCTATGCATTTTAATGAGGCTTGAGGATTTCACATCCACTTTAAGACTTAAGATTCTTCTGTTCAACCAGTGGAAGTAGTTATCTTTATTATGGTGACAGCTTGTACTACGCTGTATTGTCACATTTCTGAAATGTTCTGTTTAGATCTGAAGTCATAGCCAAAGGGAGCCTAAATTATGTAAATCTTGTCAGAACCACTCTTCAAACCTCTACAGGGAATTACTGCTTGGTTCCTTTCCATAAATAGGAAATAAAATGCAGGATTTTCTAAAGACCAGAGAGTCCACCTGGATAATAACCCTTTTTTTTCCTCCTCCATTTTTTCTCATAGACAGACTTGCTGAGAGAGATGGAAATCTTGTTATGCCAAGTCTCAGTTCAACTTTTTTTTTTTCCCACTGTTTTATTTCCTCTTTTTTACCCTAGTTTTTGGTGCTTCTAAGAAAACTCCTCTTTTCCTGTTTTAATATTAGAGACTAATATTATTTTATTTGACTACGTGAGGAAAATGAAGGTGTTCTGTATTTAATAGCCTCGTGTGTAAATTTAATTGGGTAATGATTTTTGTCTTGATATGCAAGGCCAGACATTGCAACCTTGTGCAGGAGAGTGCAGCAGAGGGTGCATGGACCTGCTTTACATAGGCTGTTTGTAACCACAGAGGGACAGAAATCTGATACTGTACATGGAAAATACAAAGCAGCAAGACGGACTTTATTTGATTCTGACATTATTGACTCTTGTAAATTCGAATTGCCATCCTCAGTTGCACAGCTGGAAAGATGCAAACATTGTGCTGGTGTCTTGCTGAATGGGGTGACAGTAACCCTGTAGTAAGGGTTATATATTACAGGCAACTTACCGATGTGGAATAGTTTATTTTGATAGATGATGTACATAGCCTTAAAGTTTACTGGCTTAGTTTTCAGCATGTAGTGACTTCCATGTAAGTGTAGTAGAAATCTTGGTTAGCAAGAAAGGGCTCTGCTAATTCTATGCTTTTACATAACTGAAGTTATAAAAGGAAGAAAATTGTTTTATGTATTGTAAAGTGTAGAATAGCTAACGGTATTATAAAATTCTCTTGTCTTTATGCCTCCATCCTAGAAGAATTTTTACAACAAAGTAACCTGTGCTGTAACAGTGATTCTACTGAACATACAGATTGTAACTTCATCCAAAATTTTGAACTCTGAAATAAAATTAATTTTTAGTGTAATTCCTGAGTCCCTGAAGAATTGCCAGGGATGTATTTGACCCACAGATGTTTGTACACTATATGCTGTTATCTTGTGACAGAAGTGAGCATGGAGTTATCAGCTGAAAAACCTGGCTAGGTTGAGGAACAAACCATAGTATTTCCAAGTATACCTTAAGATTCTGTGCTTCTCAATATACGCTCTCTGGATTTTTTTTTTTTAAGGGTTTTCAAAGCTCAATGTCAGTGTAAAATTAGGCCTAGTAAGCGCTGTTTTATCATTTCATCATTGGGTTTATAAGCAGTATAACTGTGTAAATACAGCTTTTGATGTACAAGAGAAATAATTTGTTCTCAAGCAAATGTAGTCTAAACCCATGTTTTGGAACAAGCCATTACAGAACTGTTGAAACTGATTTTCTTATTGTTATTTCCCCTTTTCTTATCTCTCTGAATTCAGCCTTCATGAAAGAGATGAAAAATGGAGGTTTGATTTCCTATTTTTGTGAACTGCAGCAGAGTTGTATGGGAGTCCAGCCTATGCATTGAAGTAGAGGAGCAGGCATGCAGATTTTCCAGAGTTAGAGGCATCTGGAAAGAAGACTTGAAATAACCAGTTTGAACTTTCTCTTTTTAGGCTTGTTTCTCAAAGTAGCTTTGAAGCTTTTTAATGAGTATTATTTCAATCTACTAAAATCAAAACCTGGGGCCAGGGTGAGATGATGTCATCCCGAGAAAAGTGAAGATGAGTTTTACGTGGCTCATTTGTCTGCAGTCATACCTCTTTAGCATTTATAGTTTTCAAAGGTTTTCTGCTCTTTTAAGTGATTCTGTTGCAAGGCTGGCTCTTGTATTACAATGTGACAGCAGTGGCATGGCACCAGGACGTTGAAGTTTTTTGGAACCCTACAGTGAACTGTACTGCTGCTGGAACAATTCTCTTCATCAGTTAGTACTTTGCACGCAGAAACCTTTTTTTAGATGAGAGAGAATTACAAAACTTGAGTATTCCAGTCAAATATGTTCTTTCCCTCTTAGTTTATTGTTCTTAATCATTGGATTCTTTTGTATGTGTGCCAAACATGTTTTAGCACAAGTGCTTTACCTTTCATTGGATTTATTTATTTTAAAGTATTATGCTGTATGTTTCAATGGGTCTGGTGATCATTTTCCACTTTTGAAAGGGAAGGGGGGAAGCCTGCTTAACGAGAACTTAGGGCTGATTTTCCAATTATGTCTTCAGAGAAAAAAAAAAAAAGGAAACTTGCTTGGTCTGGCAATAAATATTAAAGGAGGCTTATAGCCCAACGTCACTAAATTTTGAATACTTTTCACACTTAAGGGTTTTTTTCAAGATAAAAATAGGATCTTTAAAGGGTGGCTTAAAATCCATCATATAATGTGGTGAACATATTCTTAATAGAAGATGGTATGAAAAAGGATGGAAAAAATGAATCAAAAATACTGTAAGGATATTTTACATGTAATTCTCAGATCATTTCTGTAGAATTTCTATAATAATTCAATATAAAATACTTGAATATAATTAAAAGACTGGTTTCTTTTTTTTCCCTAGGGTAAATATCTGGTCGTAAAGTTTGAACATTTCAGAAAGATTATAAACTCTCTTTCGAATTGTTTGAATTTGGCTTTTCTGTCTGATTATACTCCTGTGAGTCACTGGATAATCATCTACAATTAATTCATGGATATTATATCTACATGTCCTTTATTGTTCTCTTACTGAAAGTCATGATGATTTTCAAAATAATTCCTATATCAGCTCTGGTGGGCTGATGATCTTTTAAGAGAAAGCATGTATCCCTTGAGGGAAAGAATAGTATATTTTGGACCAGAGGAAGTGGGAAATAAAGTGAAAAGATCCTGTTGAATAAGATACAAGGCTGACTCATGTTCTAGATAAATGGATATACCTACCTGTTCCTTTTTATTACAGTTAAAACTGTGTTAATTGCTTGTGCCGTGACTACTTTTCGTCGTTTATGTCTGTGAGGAGGAAAAACTTAAGTCCTGTCTGAAAGGTAGAATGTTGTAACACAAAACCATGAACCAAATTGGCTGAACACCTGTACAGGCTTCCTAGAGAGGTGGTTGATGCCCCAAGCCTGTTGTTGTTTGAGAGACATTTGGACAATGCTCTTAACAACATGCTTTGACGTGGTCAGGCAGTTGGACTAGACGATCATTGTAGGTCCCTTCCAACTGAAATATTATATTCTTTTTTAAAACTTCCTGAAAGACTACTAGGCAGAGCAGACTGTAGGACTAAGTATCTGAAGATATGATTTCCCAGACAGATATTTTTTTAGGGTTAACTTCTTAATTTGGGATTGCCACACTTGACCATGTTTGTTTGTTGTTGTCCTTCCGTCCTTCCGTTTCAAAATTCCATGTTCATCAGAGAAACCTTATGCTTCTTGGAAAATAGATGTCACATTGGCTGACTTGACATATTTTGTTTGGGATTATAGGATATACTTTAGAGAAGCCTCTCAATTGATACTATACTGAACACAAAAGTTATCTAATTGACTTGTGGAGTTGGGACAATAGGAAACGAGGTGATATTTATTTACAAAAGTAGGTTGTAGTTCCTTGTGTGTTTCAGGCTCATTTTCAGTGGTAGTTTGTTAGTAGCATTACTATCAGCTTCCATATGCTTCATGTTGGCTGAAATGACACTGAAACTGGGAAAGGATTTTCTCTTTTTATTAGACTTGTAGGCTATTTTTTCATTATAGTTCACACGAGTATCAGTTTTGGCCACTTTAAGACTGGGACAGAATATAAGAAAGGAAGGCAGCAATGTTTTTCATCCCTTTTTCCTGTTTGCTTATCACAAGTAAGGTGAACCGTCATGCGTGCACTTCTCATTCAGAATGAGAGGTGTCCTTAGTTTTGCACTTTCATGCATGAGGAGGATGAGAATATCCTAAGTGGAGCTGAACTGAATTTGCAAACTAATGAGACACCTGCAGTTCATTCAATTTTGTTTTCTTGTGCACTTGCTGTGGGCTACTATTGGCTATTAATGTTCAAATATTCTGTATTTTGGAGTGCTCTCTTTATAGCTGTCCTCCATGAATTTTAGAAGCGTGCAGTATTTGCAAAAATTAATCAGATTCTCAGGCTAAACCTCAATAGATTACATGGAACCCATAGTTCAATAGATTATATGGAACCCATAGTGGCTTGTAAAGACATGAGAGATTTCTTCCACTTATGCAAAAAGGGCAGCCCAGTTTGTGGGAAGATTAGGTCTTGTTGCTTTGGGCTGAAGAGCAGTTGTGTCAGGAAACTGGGAACAGTTAATTTTTCTTTTGAAAGCACCAGCTGGATTTTGAAGATAAGTCTTCCTTTTTGAATTCTAAAAGTAGAAATTGTTTTTCTAAATACTGCATTATGCTGTAAACTTGAGTTGAACATGGAAATCTTTCCTCACTTGTGAACCTGTCAGAATAATAATTAAAAAGAAAAAAGAACCAGACCTATATTGGATTTTTTTTTTCTTTTGGTGTACAGTAGGTCTTTCTGAAGTTTGTATCTTAGCCTCAGACTAATGGACTTGTGAATTGCTGACTTCCTTTTTAAATACGCTAAAAAAAAAGTTAACAGCTGTAGTTCTTTTTGACCTTTGACTCTAAGTCTGCAAATGTTCCATGCAATTCAGTATCTTTACATTACACATCATCAAGTGAAGCAGGTACTATCTTCAGATTAAAAAGTGCACAATGGTCATGTAGCAAATTAATGGTACAACATCAAAAAAACCCTCCAAATGTATGACCAAACAGGGGTGGAACTGAGGAAAGTAGGTAGTCATCAATATGCATCAGATAGTAGGACTTAAAGTGAAATAGATAAGAAGGCAAAACACTTCAGTGATGCAGGGCTGATAAGGTCAGAAATGATGAAAATGTAACAGGAGACATAGAAGCCTTAACTATTGCACCTGTTTAACTTGGATAATTATTTCATATTACTTCTATGACTTTTTAAATTTTTATTTAAAGGACTAATCTGACAGAATTTATTAAATGGGATTGAAGGATACACTGCTTGACCTCAATTCATGAGTTCATGGGGAGTGACTCATCAGGTTCTGTGGGGTTGGTGGTTGGGGTATGTGGTGTGTTGTGGGTTTTTTTGGGTGTGGTGTTTTGTGTGGTTTTTTTTTAAGGTTACAGTTTTGTTTGATAAAACTGGCTGCCTAAGTGTCTTAAAAAACAGAGGACACTCTTAAAGATCATAATAAAAAAGAAAACAAAAGAAAAGAAGAAAAACCCAAACCACAACAGGTTGGAATGTAACTGGGCTTAAAACAGAATGACATCTCTAAAAGCTAGGGTCAGTTAAGTGATCATAGAGTGGAGATTTTTCTAATGGGAGTGTGCTAGTTTGGCAAGAATGAAGCTTAATACTGATCAATTGTCCTGGAAAAGTTCTTTTCTGCCTGCTTCATTTGATTTGAAATTGTGAATTATGAACCTTGCTCAAGGGAGGATTTTCCCAGATGGAGTGCCTGATCTCAGCTTCTCAGAAAACATCCTGCCCCTGTGGATTTCAAGTCCTTAAGCATTTCAAAGGCACCCTCCAGATTTTAATGTATCTTTTGTTGATCTTCTTATTTTGTGTTCAAGTAGCTCTAGGAGAGCTGCTCACTTTCTCTTCAGGCCTGTTGTGGGATATCACTTGGATCTCTCCATAGCAGTGGCAGTGATTTTGAACAAGGAGGAGCTGGTTTTGTTGTGTTTACTCCTTAGATAAGTGGATGTATTTAATGTTGTAGCTCAGGGGTGTCAAACTCGTTTTCACTGGGGGCCACATCAGCCTTGCGGTTGCCTTCGAAGGGCTGAGTGTCATTTTAGGACTGTATAACTGTAGCTACTCCTACAGTTATACAGCTACTCTACAGTTATACAGTCCTAAAATGACATTTGGCCCTTTTAAGGTAACCGCAAGGCTGATGTGGCCCCCGGTGAAAGAAAGTTTGCCTCTATTGTAGATAAAGCTTTCTTAGGTAGAGGGGGAGACAGGTATTAGTCAAGAGGAAAAAATTAATGAGGTTTTAGAGATACATTACAGATCTATATTCCTTTAGTATGTAGCTAATGGGGAGAAAGTTTGGCAGTATGGCAAGTCTGTATGACTGAAACCTTGATAGCCTCTGATTTGATGGCTTTATGGAAGCTGATTTGTGAAAGACACAAGGTACTCGATGAGCTTGCAATTGGTTGGTATTATGTAGTTGCAGCATTATGGTAGCGTGCTTGTTAGGTGAGGGATACCATGTGAAAAAGAACTTTGAAAATATTTGGAGACCTTTCCCTGTATTTTCAGGCAGAGCTGGGTTCTGCTGTCCTCACAGCCTGACATGTGGCCGTGATGTCACATCCAGTGAAAAGTTATTTGCATGAGGTCTGAACCATCCTTACAGCAGCTGCTGTGCTGAAACAGGGCTGTCACTAGCTACTTATCTGACCTCAACTGTGATGGTGATACTGCCTGTAGTGACTGCTGCCTCAAAGGCTCAAGTTGTCAAGTATTTAAAAAGAAAACCTTCAGGTACCACGAAAAGTAGCCAGCATCTCTACCTAGTTAACTAATAAAGTGGAGCCTTGTTGCTTAAGGAGTTCCCTCAAAGCATCTACTTAACACCACTTTAAACTCTAGAAAAGGTTGTTCATAATTGCAATAGCTGTTCTTTTGAAATAATAGGATAACCTGAATTCTTTTTATACTGGTTTGGTTAAGGACTTGGTTTTCCGTTTGCTGCATTTCTATTATGTTAGGCTGCCCCTTCATTTTTGGTCACCATCAGTTGTGTGGGCACAGTTCCAGAAGGCAAATCTCAAAACTGAAATGATGTCGTAGTTACCAAGTGTGTTCTTTGGGACTGAGCTTGGATTCGAATGCTCTCTATTGATTACACCATTCGAAGTGTTGTGGATTTTTTCTTTTGTAAATACTCGTTTTATTCTGCCATCTAATGATTAAGCGAAATAAAATCTGTCATGTTTTGCCTATAAAAATTACAGAACTTTGGGTTCTATATTGTGGGGAATTTCTAAACAGGAGTAAAGCAGAGTTAGCTTTGGAGGATCTAGAGCGCTGTAATCTCAAATATTGCATAGAAAATTATTTTAAATTGTTCTAAAAATAAGTTAAGTGCTTCGCCACTGTAGGCAGCATTTCAATGTACTATTTGGCATTTAGTCCTAGTACTAAGAATGCCCTCGTGATCTTTATCTGTAATCATATGTGTCTTTTTTCATGTCTCAAAGTCTTACCCCTGCAACATAGTGGAATCATTTAATTGCCAAATTTAGCTGTGGCATGTGTGTTCTCTTAAAGTTAATTGTTGTTTTATGCAAATGTTTTGGCAGTTCATAATGTTAATATGGTGATTATTTCTTGAAAGAAAACAGGTGAAGCAAAAAGCAGATTGCAAGCTGACATTATCTTACACCAAAATGAAACTTTATATATGTTCAGCTAGCAGTGAGGCAGATGTTCTTTGAATTTACAATGACATCTCACAGCGATTGGGATTAAGAAGTACTTTTTTTTGCAGGGCCTCAGATATCACTGAAGCAGCTGACGGCATTGTGCATTCAGAAACTGCTGGCAGCTGTGGTGGAATAGAGACAGGGCTTATTTCAGCCAGGAGTCCAAGGTGTTGGTCAAGGGTTTATGGCTCTTACTGGGCTTCTGGTTTGGTAGTTGTCTCTCTTTAAATATTGTTTGCTCAAACTACTTCAAGGGCATTACTTAATTTATGGTGGTCTTTTAATAGGATGTGTTTATCTTTACTGAACTTGCAATTCATAGCTTTAAAGCCTACCATATCTAAGTTGAAAAGATACATTTTACTGGAAGGCCAAATTGATATTTTAATGGGAAAGAAGCCAGGAAATTAAGAATTAAAGTTCTAATATGGATTAAATTGAGAATACTATATGCTTTGTGTCTGTGCAGTGCTTTTTATTAGAGTCCACTTCTTGTTTATTCTTTGCTGAAAAATCATGTTCTGAGTTTGTGTTTTCAATTTAAAAAAAATACATTTCTAAGAGACATCAGAAAACCATTGACCTAGAAACACAGAATATAAGTAAATTTTTTTTTTTCTAACCCCATAGTAAGCTTAACATAATACTGATCAGATCATTTTAACTAGTGGTTTAAATCTGAGTGAAGCTATGCAGCGTACATGAGAGGATCGACGGTGTGTTGCTGGTAAAGGGAAGTCATCACACTCCTTGGATCCTCCCTTAGTCCCGACAGTATAGTTCTGTGCCCACCACTGTTTTTCTTCTGATGGTTCTTGAATTGATTCAGTGCACTAAGCTAGTACAAAAATATTTACGTTTATGTCTCGCTGGGTTAGTTGTCTTCAGGCAAGTACTTGGTGCTGCTTATGGAGAGTCTCATAGAGCAATTACCAGAACAGTCACAAGGAGCGTGTGGCAGTGAAGATGGAAGTATAGAGGAAGGAGGCTGCTGTTCGGGAGGACGGGAAAAACTAGATACTGTGATGTGCCTGCGTATGGATGATAACTAAACTGGCCCAACTATGGTGCTCCGTTCACTCTGAATTTCTTGGATTTTGTGGGAAGCTGCTCCAAAATCCCTCACTCCAAATAAATCTCTGGCTTCCCTAGTTCAAGAGCCTGTAGGTCACACCGGGGCTTCTTTTAGACATTAATAGTGAGAGCTTTGAAGAAATGAAATGTGAAAATAGATCGCATAACAGAGAATAGATTGCGCAACAGAGTAACCAGACTTGCTTGTGGTGATGTTAATCAATGTTTAACTGTGTTTTTCTGTATTTATGTTGTGTGTGTTTGTGGTGTTTTCTGAGGTAGTTGGGTGTGGTATTTTTTGTTTGGTTTTTTGTTGTGTTGGGGTTTTTTTGTTTTTTAATTGATTTATGCTACACTGGATGCTGTCATATGAAGCTGGAACTTCTGGCACTCTTACAGGTATAAGTTGGAGTTTTAGCCCTGGAAGAGTTACGTAATGGCTGCTTTTGGTACTGCAGTAAAATAAGTAATAAAAGAAAAGCAAAAATGACTTGGTAGAAAAATTAACAACTTTTGAGAATGAAGGCTCCAAGGGTTTTTACCACTTTCTTTCAAAAAGTTGCCCAGTAATGGGAAAAACAAACCTGTAGGTAGGGTTGTATTATTGTGAAGTGTGTGTGTGTAAATGTTCATGCCTTACAGAGCTTTATGTGCTCTGGCTTGATTTCTCTTTTTGCATCCCCTCTGTTTTAACAGGATAATTTTTCTCCAAACATAATATATTAGACATCAGCCCTCTTGCTGTCCGTACCCAGTTTTTTGTAGTTTAGAGAGTTCTTGTCAAGACCAAAGCAGTTTCCTCATTTGATGATACGTTTCATGTTGAAAGAAATGATGGCCTTTAAAAAAAAAAAAAAATTTCCATGTACAATAGTTTTCATGGAGAACAATGCAATAGAAGTTAAAACAGCAAAATAAGCTGCTTAGGTACAGCAAAACTAATAGACACTGTAGTGTATTTTAAGTCCCAGAAAAACTTTTACCCTTAAGATCCCATCTTCTGCCCACGGGAAGATGGTGTGGGTGGGTGGGAGGACTGGCTGTGGATGCTCAGGCTGTGTTCCTGATCCGCGCAATTTGGGGTTTGGGACCTCAGACTGTACTTGCTGCTAAGGCTGAAGTCAGCCTGGCAGAGCATGGTCTGTGTACTATGAGCTTTTAGGGAGGCTTTCTCAAAATGGTAATAGTTTAGGCTGGGCTGATCTGAGGAGTCTCCAAGTTTAACCTCCAAATCCTTGAGGAATCTTGCTCCTGGGCATGTGTTCAACTGTTTCTGCATGAAGGAAATGTTTTCTACAGGTTGAATGTTTGCCTTTACAGCCTTTTCTTCCTGCTGCAGCCCATTTGCCCAATATAAAGGAGTAAGAATGGGAACAAGACACTTATCCTAGGAATGTGTGCCACCACACTGTATTGAAATGTAGGGTGGCTGATTTCTTGCTAATCTGAAAACCAGAGGGAGTTTATTCCTTGATCTATGCGAGATTCCCGACCCTGCCCCCCGCCCCGAAAAAAAAAAAAAAAAAAAAAAGGTGGTTGGGACATTTGTGTTTCATGGGGCCAGAACTGGGTCAAAATTAACACCTGAATGGAGGAAGCCTAGAGGCTTAGCTGGAGTTTGTGATGCAGAAACACAGTGATCTCAGTATGGCAGAACTTAATTATACTTGCCAAGTCATATCAGGTTGTTTAACCCAGACTGGAAATACCAAATGGAACCTTTCACTTATATTTTTGTGGTTTTTGGTGTGGTTGGTCTTTGATAAGTGCTTAACAGCAGCAGATTTTATCATGCATCTTTGATTCAGATGTTTTTATTCCTAACAAGTCTTTATTGGTATATAAAACTTACAGAAGGTGATAATACATGATTGTCAGTCTGTTGTTTTCTTACAACCTTGTTTTACTATATCATTACCTATAATAAATAATTTTTCAGTGACACTGTCTTTTTACGGCTGTCACAAACTAGCAAAAATGCTTCAACTATTATAGCCATGAGAGTGATGATACTTTTAGTAACTTAAGATTAAGTCTTTGTGTCTTGGGCACAGTTTGTTTCAGTTTATGTGCTGAGGAAAAGTGATTTCGCAATGCAATTACTCCGTAAAACACACCATTTTCTTCCTGGCAAAGTGAAAACATTATAATATATCCATATATCAAATACTTAGTCATTATGCCAAAGCATGGGGTTTATGTAGGTTAGCATAGCTTCAGTTAAGGCTGAAATTCTGGTATAACCAAAGAACTAGCCATGAATGACCTCTTGAAGTTTAAACAGAGTTTGGCACCACTCTCGGGAGGGTTTATCAGCAATGGCATTTGCGCAGAGCCCAGGGAGCAGCTGGAAGGAGCCGAGCACAGCTGCCTGCAGTCGCTTAGGCTGGGCTGCAACAGCCTGTCTTCAGTCGTGGTGCAAAGTCCTGTCTCTGTACCTAAAACCTGGGAAACGTAAAATATGTAGGCTATTTGAATTGAGGAGACTTGCAGACATTTAGTGCTGGCATGCTGACTAGTATTGTAATAGAAAACAGTAGCACATACACTTACTGTTAGACTCAACTGTCTGTAATGCTACTGTGCTGCTTTGGAGCCTTATATGAAAGAAGACCGTGATTCAGGAAAGCACTAAAGCAATTTGTTGCATAGAATAACTTCAGCTGAGAATCTGCAGTATGTGCATTTTCATTCGTATAGGGACATGTCTGTAGTGTGCATCTTCTTTGGGTCTCTTTGTACTTGGATTTACCCATGCCCTTTTATCAACTCATCTCTGCTCCAGCATTGCTGCTGCTGCTTGAGCCTCTGCTTTCTGCTGAGTGCAGGGGGTGCATCACCTGGCGGGTGATGTTTGCACAGGAACTGAAATGGTGATAGGAGTTGTGAATGTCTGGGAGACTGCCTGGGTCCTCCACTGTGCTTCATGTACCCGTGTCCTCACCTCTTTGTGTTACTATCCAGTCTGTAGCATGAACGGGGAGGAAAAAAAAAAAAATAGCCCTTCCATATTTCTGTCTAATATAGTGTGCTTGCTGGGCAAACTAATTTAGTGATCATTATAGTATAATTCCAGTGCATTCCCTCACTAATATAGCATGAGTTTCATTAGATGAAAATGCAAACAGGAAATTAATTAGAGCAAGACAGCCGAAGCTTGAATCTAGCCTTTATTTCTCCATAATCTATTATGGTATTATATTAACATTACTTGATGTTAGTGATTTGTATTTGTAGAAATAATTATTTGTACAATTTGTAGGCTTTTCTGGCAATGTTGAGTTAAAGTGTGAGATAATCAATGTGAGAATGGCTGGAGGATCCTGTCATGCAAAGAGGCTGTTAACATCATTGACATTCCAGACTCAAGTTGGCCTTTACTGTTGTTTCTGACAGAGTTCAGCTGCTTAAGGTCTAAAGACATGATAGATAGCGGTGCCTGAAAATAAAAAAAACCCCACTATGTGAAACTCTTTTGCAGGGTGCTACATTGCAGTAGCAAAATGAATGGTTGGTTTTTTTTAAAAAGGAATATGGTGTTTTAGGCATTCTGTTAAACAAACAAACCAACCAACCCCCCACAAAACCACCAACAACAAAAAACCACACACACAAAAACCACAAAACAAAGCAAACAAACAAAATACCAAAGCCAATCTAAAAATACCCAAACAATAATGAGGTAGAATCAGAATACAGTAATGAGTTGAATTATATATAATATATATTCAAAATCTCATACACAAAGCTTCAAATTCATGCAAGAAACATAATAATTTGGGATTAATGTATTTGGGGTAATTATTATTGCATAACCAGCAAGTACTAGCATAATATGTTTAAACAGTGTGTATACAAGAAAAGAATTGTTTCTGAGAGCCCAATTTAAAAAAGGCAGTCCATTATATTAATATTTCTATTGAAAGGTTTATTTGCATATGCATTTTTTAGTTATGGAAAATACAAAATGTCTTAATGTACTTCGTTTCTGCTGTGTTGCTTACAGAGAATGCATGGACTTTGAGCACGAAAACATTGCATTTTCTCCCAAAAGCAAATTTTCAATTTTAAGCACTATGATTAAAGAAAAACAAAACAAGCAAACATATATTGAATATATATATATATATATATATATATAAAATATATATGAAATAAATCACACAAAGTTCCAGTGGTTCTTTTTCCATGTTGGGATAGCAGCACTGTTGGGTTTTGTGCTTTTTTGTCACTAAGGAGTCAGCCTTGAAAGTTTAGATTTACTTTAGTGTGTGTGTAACTCGTGGGTATGATACTGCTGCTTAACATTCCCAGCCATTTGCCTGGATTAAACTCTAGCTGCGTTTTAAGAAAGTGCTCAGTGTGTGTCAATTTAGAAGCAGCACAAGGAGGCTGAATGGTAGCTGTAGTTCTCATCTTTAATAATTCTGCATTTGATGAGATGCTCTTGAAAGGCGATTCTCTTTTAATCGAGGACTTCTTGCTTGTGTGAGAAAATTATCTCAAGATATGTTCTGTGGTAAAGAATTAACGAAGATGGATTGTGAATGTCCCTGGAAATAGTGAGAAAGATTAGGTGGAATGAGCCTAATTTAATTCTTCTTTTCTTATAAATTACTGCAGTTATATTGGGTCTTTAGAACAGAATAATTACAGCTACAAGCTTAAAATCCTAAATTGGGTTTCTTTTCTTTGGTTTATTGATATTTTTAGAAAACTGAAACAAAAAAGCCCTTCAGGATGGCTTCATTGTCTCTGGAAATGACACTTAACTCCAGATCATCTAAGTCCTTTTCTATACTGTATAATTTAGTTCTGCACATAGGATTATTTTATTGCTCTTAAGATAGGTATTTAGTAGTGATTAATTCAGATTGTGAAGAGCAAAAATGTAAAATGTTCTTTGATCCCATATTGCTTGATCTTTTTACTTATTTATACTTTCTTTCATGTATACTGGCTTGAAGGTTGATTTTTGTTGTTTTTGGTGTTTTTTTTTTTCTTTTTTCTAAAGCACACGGTCTCATGTGGTTAATGATTAACAGGCATGTGCAGACACTCTCTCCCTCCGCCTCTGACCACAAACACTACAACCAGCCACAGCACCAGTTTTCAAATAGTCTGCTGAACTCTCTGCTCTTCACTTTTTATACCTATTCCTTCTTCTCCTCCTGGTCTCTTCATGAACATCTATGCCGAGATCATTGTTCGTGGGGCTTGTGTGTTGAGGTAGTTAAAATTTAATTTGGTTGCATGGTCGTATGACCTCATCCTTCTGCAACAGAGGTATATTGATTTATACATGCTGTCCATTTGTCCAAAGTGATGCTACACTTATTTTATGCAAGAAGGTGGGACTTATGTGACTATCAAGTCTCTTTTGGTTGTTACAGGTGATGAGTGCTAGTAACAAGACTTGTGCAGGAGGAAGGCTATTAAAGATGAGAGCACCCAAACAGAATTACAGATATCTCCTGTTTTATTTCTAGAAATTTTTACCAAATGTCAAACCCATTTATCTAATTATTTAATGTTTTAGTTTGGATTTAAATTCATGGCCATGTAACAAGGATGGGAGTCAGCTTAGTCATAGCTGTTGCTTCCTACACTTTTTTTTTTTGCTTGAGGGCTTCATTGGCAAGGTCAATGTCATTCAGCTTTATCCACTCTTTTACCCCAAACTCTGGAAAGTTGCAGGCTGCAGAGGGGCCAGGACCCATGGCTTGTGAAGATGTATAGAAACAGGGCTCCAGACCTAATGTGCTTGGTGGGTAAAGAGAGAGCTGGTGGCTGCAGGCTTCCCCTGAACAGGAATTTGGAAGAGATCTGTAGAGATTCCAGTAAAGGGAGAAAAGCTACTTATTTTTGCTTTAAAGTTCCTAAAGAGAAGGAAATGGTTTGCACTCCCACTCTGAGTACAAGTTCAATGAAAGAGTATCAGACCATCATTGGGAATCACATTCCTTTGATTCCCAGACATTACAGACATGACAGTATTCATCTTGGGGTACTGTTTGATGGGGCTTTAGTGTTGTTTGACCAAGGGGATAGAAATTGCATGTGCAGCAGTATTGCTGAGCCCACTGTATTGTTTGACCAGGTTGTTTGCAAGCTCATAAAATCCTAAAGTGTAACTGAGATGGACAAAACAAAATGGTTTCATTAATTGTTTAAATTCCCTTTTAAATGTTCAGCTGGTACATTCTCCTCATCCCTTGTCAAATGTGATTACAGTGTCTTAGTAAGATAAACATACATCTTCTGTAACACTTTGAAAAGTCACTGTTAGCTGCTTTGACATTTAAATTAGTAGTAATAATGATGGACATCTTGGGTATTGAAGTCAATGTTGTAAGTAGTTTTACAGGGTTTCTATGCAACTGAATATAAACATTGTACTAATTCTTTAATGTGCTGTTATTTTATTATACCCTAGATTGTTGGTTGCCTTTTATGTGTTGTCATTTTGATCAGTTTCCTGAGAAATATCTAACACTTCACTCAATGTTTAAGGCACAGCAGTTACAGTGAGATGGTACATGAATCAATAAATGGCTTTTGTGGGTGGTTAAATGCCAAAACAGTCATGAGACTGTTAAATGAGAGAACCCTTTGTAAAAGGTGTTTTTTTTGGGAAACGTATTTTCTGTTTTGCTCTACATAGAAAATAAATCTAGTAAGTGGAAACGTGAAAAATAACAGTAAACTTACTTTAAATTGAGAGTGTTTCACTTTGCTGCTTGCTAATTGTCCCTACTTTGCATGTGGACTGCTGGCTTTGAAGTATTTAGCAGCGTGGCAAAGCAGTCATGTATTAAAACCACAGAAGGTCAAATGTGTAACTGTATGTGTTGGCACCCTATATGCATCAGTTTGCAGGTGGATACTTTACATGTGTAGCTACAGTATTTTGTGGACGTGTTTCCTGGTGTCTGCACACAATTGAAAGCTGTTTGTAGATTGGAGTCAGCTTTTTGAAGTAGGATTACTGCTAATTTCAATGTCTGTAAGGAAAAAGTGTTGCAGGTGGCTTTTTTGGGGGCTGGGGTACTGTGGCTGAAATTGCCCTTAGGCATTTATAATGTAAATTGGAAAGTGTTTGATTTGCTGTTTAGGATCAGAGCTAAAAATGTCATCTACAGATTGTTCTTTTTCCTCCCCTTTCCAGTAATTACAGCTTCAAGTGAGAATGTGAAGACCAGATGAAGGTTGAACTTGCCTCTGAAAAGTGTTTCCAGGCTGTTACGTTGCAATAAGCATTGACATTTCCAGAACACTGTGCAGCTTCCTCGTCTTTAATCCAGTGCTTTCAGCTGCACCTTTCTTTTAATAACAGCCATGAATGTATTTTAATTTTGTTCTGAAAATACTTTGGGGGAAGTTAATTACTGTTATCTGTAGCTGAGTATTTGAAATAAGTGTTTCAGAAACTTGAAGCTGTCTTTTTATGACCAAAGAGGAAGGAAAATGTAGAAGGGCAAGATAAAGACTATTATATCCTATGCTTTCTCAGTGAGCATGTTGTAAAATCATTGTTGGTTGCCAGTGAGCTTTTAGACTATTTTATGTAAAGTGTGGTATGAACCAACAAATTTTTAAAAATACAAGTGAAAAACCCTAACGCAAAGCGCGCGTTTCTTTTTTTATTTTTTTCTTTCCCCAGCAAGTCTCTGCTGTGTTACAGTGTCAAGATTGTCACTTTTTTACTTTTTCCCAGGAAACAAATGTCCGTGTGATTAGTCTTGAAAACAATTCTCATTTGTGGTGAGCTAAGTAGAAGTTAATTCTGCGTAGTGTGTCATCAAACTTGCAATGAATGTTTATTTAAATATGGTTTTGTAGGCAAGCTGTAGCTTCTTATTTGGACCACTCAAATGCACAGGCCCTTCTGAGTCTGTGTTGTCAGGATGTTGGAAATAAAGGTAGGTTTTACTTGAGGGTGATCTCCTCTTAGGTCTGCTAGGATTGGTCTTTCCAAATGAGGTTGCACAGCATCGCTTAGCAGATTGTTTCACAAGTTTCAAATATGAACTGCAAATTAGGATGGGATTCTTGCAATCGTTTGGTTTGTGTTTTGTAGCCTAGCTCAAATTTTCAGAGATAAAAATGAAAGGAATCTGTTTAGTTTTTTGCAGGAACTCTTTAGTCATCTATATTGTCCTTTTGTGTGCATAAAACATACCTGTGTTTTATGCTTTCTGCATATTTACAAGTGTCTTCAAACACAATCTTACTGGGGGGGTTGTTTTTCTTTGTTGTGAGGCTGCAGCAAACTAGAAGAATGGCTTTTGTAAAAGGATATGTAAAGTGAAATCAAAGGTAATGACAAAAAAAAGAAGAGGAAAATGTAATAAAATGTTGAAGCGGACATATTGGCAAATGTAATATGGTGAAGGAGTTGATATCAATTCATTAAACATAATTACCCATTTGTTCAGAAAAGTACCTGGGCAAGGCTGGTAGAAGCTTGGAGGTGTTGTAGAGAAGCGTCACGATGGGCTTGCCCTGGTCTGAAAGAATTCCCCATTTGCTGTTTGCCACCATTGATGCATACTGGGCTAGATGGGCATGTGTGCAGATGCAGCTATTATTGTGTAGTTTGTTTATTTAAGCGTTTTTTTTAAATGTAGCTTTATGAGTTCTGTTGTACTGTAAATGTTTGGATGGTGGGTGTTTGTGGTGTGTGTGTTCTTTTTTTTATGGTATCAAAGTAATCTGGTTAGGAATTAACAATTTGAATTTCTGTAAGATACTGACAATTGAGGTGATAAGCAATATTGTTTCACTGGAAGATAGCTAAGATTTCAAAATACTGCTGTTTTGGCCTGTTTTCTTTACTAGGCATCATTTTTCGTATGCTATGTATACAATTGGAACAAATTTAGAAGCAGATTGAGACAATTCTCAGTGGTGGCAAAATCTGACATTAATTTCATAATTAGTACCCAAAGATAGCCTTGTGAAATAGCCTTTGCCCCGCCCCATCTCAGCTCCACATGGTGTAAGTTAAAGAAAACCGGTGTGGTGTTTGTGGTGTGGTGGTTTGTGTTGTTTTGTTTTGTGGTTTTTGGTGGGGTTTTTTGTTTTGTTTTGTTTTTTTCCCCCCTAAGAAGCCATGTCTCCTTCTAAAGAGCTAGCATTTCATTGTCTTTTGAGTCTCTGTGTTAACTCTTATTTCCAAGTCCTTTCCATGTTGTTTCTTCTTATACCTCACTGAGGAAGATTTTCCACCTCTGTCAACTACTTTTATTTAAGAATGTTCAATAAAAGTGGCCTTTAAACAGACTGATGAAAATGGACTAGAGAAGACTGATGCTCTGTTCTCACTTACATGCAGGACGGACTATTCTAAATTGTCTTATTAGTATTTTAAGTAAAAATAACCAGGTCAGTTGTCCAAAATACGCTTAGTGTACACAAGTTGTCAACAATGTATCTTCCCCCTGCCCTGTAAGGTGTTTTTAAAATTTTCATTAATAGTCTTTACAAGAACCTTCTGAACACCTTAAATGACACTTTCATTTCTGAATACTAGCCTAGAAGTAAGTTGATAATGTTTCTAGCTGATGGTGCCTACAACTCTGATTTGAACTAGAAAATCTACTGGATTTTCTGGAAGGTGTCTCTTTACTATGTATAAAATTTTTTTTCTTTTCATTTAGTTTTACTAAGGTGTTTTTTGTATGTGGCTTTGAGTTTTGGTGGGTGGGGTTTTTTTGTGATGTTGTGGGTGTTTTGTGTGGTGTTCCCTGCCTGCCCAGAAATCCAGGTTTTATTCTGTAGGAATCACAATGTTTTCCTTTAAAACCATAACTCTGCATGTAACGTTAGTTTAGAAAATGCAATAGTTCTTTGCAGCTTGAAACTTAAATTTGTGTGACTATTAACGTAATACTAGGTAGCATTACCTGGGAACTGCTTCGCAGCCTTGTAATAAAAACATTTATAACACCACAAACTTTAGGGCTTTTACTTCCAACAGACGCACTAATTGTTTAGCTCTCTCTTCCCAATGAGTATAAAAACCTGAATTAGTTTAATTAATTGATTATTTTGAACAAAGCCTCTGTGCTTAAAGCAGAATGCTTTAAGAAGATGGGTGTTGTAATGTAGTTTTTTGTGAAGATGATGAGTCCTCGTGTGTTGAATATTTTTGTTATGATTCCATGAAGGATATCTATTTTAAGGCACATTAGAGCTTGTTACCTACCATTTAACTTTAACAATTTTATGCTTGCTGTTTATAGCCAGCACGTGGTACTGTAGACCCCAGATTCTGTACAGAAAATCTATTTAAATAGTATTTAGATGCAAATAAATGTCACGGTTTCTCTTATCTTTTTCCCCATACAGGCCACCAATAAATCTGTCAAAGTTCATTGCAAGGCAACAAACCGTGGCAGATGCTCTCTGTTAATCACCCCCTACCCTCTCCGCATAGGAAAAGGTGGTAGAAGGATAAGGAAGAGAGAGTCTTGCAATTTGGAAAAAAAGTTTTAAGGGCTCTACTAACGCTACTAATAAATAGAGAAAATATACAAAACCAGTCTCGAATATCCCCGGGGTAGCAGCGTTCCCTCCTCCTGTGTCACACCAGCGGCTCCAGGGCAGGCACCTGGAAGTCCTGGGCTGGACTCCACAGCAAACCGGAACTGGATTGAGGGATGCAGGGCCTGGAACCAGGCCTCGGATTGCAGGGACCACAGGCAGAGTCCTCTTCAGATGTCAGCCATGGTCGAAGAGAGCGAGACCCTCGTGATCTCCCACTTTTACAGGGTGTATGACGCGTGTGGGATGGAATACTCAGTTGGTCAGTTTTAGTCACCTGTTCTGTCTGCCCCTCCTTGCAAATAGGCACCTCTTGCGGTGGAGTTGATGAAATTTATCAGAATTTTTGGTTGTTATAGCAATAAATCTAAACATGGGGCTCTTCTGCATTCCACTGGTGACCCTTATCAGCTCCAGAGCACAGTGTCCGAGAAAACATGCAGTTACTTAGAAGGTACTTAGAAGAACTTAGTTGAAAGGAAAATTCAGTAAAAGAGAACTGGTCTTATTTTTAACAAAACCAGGACAATAAATAAATATTTAGGGCCTGTTGATGCTGTAATCAACAGAAAGTTTCTGGACAATTGTATTTGGTTAAGCTAACTTTTTATAATGCCTTTCTTTGGTTTTGCCTTCTGCTTTGTGTGTAGAACATGACATTTAAATATTTGAGAATCTGGAAGACTGGTAGTAACTTCTGCAGGTGGACCTTCTCATTTTTCATGTTCTTGGCTTCACATAGTGATTGTATAGCTGGAGTTTGCAGCCATGGGCTGGAACTGAATATTATGGTTTTCTTTTTAAAAATACTTTGATTTTTTTTTTTTGCAAAGTGTGAAAAGAAAAGATTGTATTTGCAGAGAAAAGGTGAAGAGGTCTAAGTACAGATAAGTTTGCTTTATTGTATGTATTGATAATTATTTAAAAAAGAATTTCTGGTAAATAGGTTAGAAACCTCAGCGCTACTCTTTGATAGGTATCTTTGAAAATTTTATTTGTGCTGTACTTCAGGTCGCTAAATTTAGTTTGAATTTGAATTTGCTATGTTCTGCCCACTCGATGAAATAGGTCACACATACTGACCTATTGATCTTGCTTTCCAACTGTTAAAAATGTTTGTCTTTCTGAGGGCTCATTACTCCCATTTTCTTTTTGTGCATGTTACTCCGAATGATGATAGTCATGGTGTATTTGTGATGATGTGAGAATATAAGATCAATAGTTAGAGGCTGTGGAGTTTATTAGACCAAGTGACACAGCTGAGAAGCAACAAGCACTTGATCACAAATTACTTTTGTTGATGTCTGAAATCAAAACTTCAGTATTCAAAGCTAAATAGGAAGTGATGGTAGTTGTTCGGAGTTCACTTAAATAAGGATCAATTTTCCTGTCTTGGAAAGGAAAGGCACCTCCTAGGAGAGGAGGCAGGAGAAAAGCAGACAGGGTGTTCTTGGTGGAGGGAAGAGATGAGAAAGCAGTTGCCTCCTAAGGGGGAGAGACAGGCAGTTTATAGCTGGTGGAACATGAGGAGCTGGCTGTGAAGGAAGAGATCACACTGAGCCCATAATTTTTATTTTATGGCCCATTAGGTGTATTTGGTATCTAGCAGAATTATGAATTTTAGCTGTTACGTCAGTTTAGTTGCCTGTAAAACTGTATCCTCTGTTCCATAGCTTGTATTTGAGAAGTGCTGTGGAGGTTTCCCTTGAGGATGGCCTGAGAGATTAGAGATGAAGCAACTGTTCTCTGAGAAATGTCCTTCTGCTGATACCTGGCTGGTTTGGCCCTGCATCAATTATCTGCATGAATGTACTTTTTAATAAATATTTGTTCATGCTTAGTTTATTATTCTTATAAATATCTTAAAATAGGAATACATGGTATTCTAGTAAAGCAAGAAACATTTTTAACAGAGGTATGGGTTTGGTTTTTTTTTTTCCAAATCTAAATGCAAAATTTGCTTATTAAGAATGAAGCGGGATGGACTTAATATTTGTGACATGCCACCTTTTCCTTTGATACTTAACTGACTAAAAATGATCCTTGCTGCTTACAGTGTTTGTGTTCTAATTACCAAGCATTCAGCTTCTACAATTTGTCCCATGAATACTTTAATAGATCCTATTTAGTGAGAGAGTTCCTGAAATGTAATTCTGCAGAGCAGATCATGATCTGTGGATCATGAAACCAGGTCTTGAATAAAGCAGGTTCTCCACAACAGTAATTCGCATGACACATTACTTGTTGGAGGCCAACCAGCAGAATCCATTTTGATCATCTTTTTCTCTGCGCTTGAAATATATATTTTTAAACACCAAGTTTTTGCTACGATTTGTGTTGTCATTTATGATTTTCATGTTTTAAACGTATTTGAATAACTGCACATGCAGTTTGTGTGTCACTTAAATCAATGATCTGTATGATCGCTCACAACATCTTTCACTTCCAGAAGCACATGCAAAATGATAATAAAAGCAACTATAGTTGTTTACTTTATATACATTTACACCCTTGATTTACCTTTCAATGTAGTGTTGTTGTGGGTGTGTGGTGTGTGGGGGTTTTTTTTTTCTTTTTCTCACCTTTTGATACAAATAATACTGATCACTACATTGTAATAGGAGAGCGGAAGTCTAGCATGGATGACTAGTTGGGTAAAATATAAGGTCTAGGACAGGAGTGTCAACCTCATTTTCACATCAGCTTCACAGTTGCCTTCAAAGGACTGGATGTAATTTTAGGACTGTATAAGTGTAATTTTAGGACTCTGAAAATGAGTTTGACACCCTTGGAGGAGCTATGACTACTTATCCAGTTCTCACAGTGCATCAGCAGGGATATGTGTTGAGGCTGGTACTGTCATTTTTGCATAAACAGTGAGGTTAAGGTGGTGCAATGACACAAGAAAATTTGATACTAACCTACAGAATAGAAAAGATATGGGAGGTCAAGTATGAGTTAGAATTACTACAGAAGTCTAAATCATGAGGAGATAAAGTGGCAGATTAAATTCAACATGAATAAATGTGAAGTGACATGAAGAAAAATAATGAAAATTTCCCATAGAATCAATGGGATTTGCACTAATTATTTTTTTCCCCTTCAGAGTGAGATCTGTAGAGAGTTACAGTTGCATGAAAAGATTAAATGGATGATCAGTTGTTGTTCAAAAATTAAATCGAATGTTAGGAGTTGTTGAGACAAAGCAGAGAACTGTTTGTAAAGGTCCACCAGTTCTTAGCTCACAGGATGTAGAAGAGCTGGGAAAGTTTCAGAGAAGGGCTGTAAGACTCATCAGGACAGGGAATGAAGAAGAAAAAACGTCTTCAGCCTGGATAAGAGATGATGACTAGGGTAGTCTCTGATAAGAATCTGCAAAATCATGATTGGCTTGAAGAGGGAGGTAGGGAGTAACAGTTCCTTGTCTTTTCCAGTACAGTAACTCAGAATGTTAAATGAAGCCAATAGGAACTGGGTTACAAACAAAACAAAGTGGCTTTTCACAGAACAAGCAGTGGACATACTAGAGTTGCTTACCATAAGATACTGTGGATGCTAAAAGTAGACATGTTATTTGAAAAATTTGAAAAAAATACTGGACTCTTGAGAAAGAGGAGCATCATTGAGAATCAGTGAATGGAGCATACCACGGAGGAAAAAATCCTGATATGAAAACAGGGGCTGAGAGTACTGCATGTGACTGCTCTGCTTTTCCTCTTCTTTGGGCACTTACGGCGCTTGTTGGAGGCATAATAACGGGTCTTTGGTCTGATACAGCTGTTCTCTTGGAAATACTGCATGTTGGGCTTGTGTCAAGTGTGCGTTGGCTCAGACATACCAGAATTCACAGGATTACTGTTATCTGTCTGGGGGCAAACCTGTGGTCAGGGCAGCTTGACATGGAAAGCCAGAAGTGATAGGTTTGTCAGGGGTCTCTTCATAGTCAGTAGCTGTTTTATAGTTAACATAATGACAGGGAGGTTGTTAACTTAGGGTATTGACTTAGCTGTTAAATGGTGATGTACTATGCTGGTTAAAATTCTGGTTTACTGCAATTCCAGCTTATTGTATTTTGAAACAAGTTCTGTCTTGAAAAAAAAAAAAAAATCATGGTAGTCAGGTAAGTCATTAAATCACTTTTTTTTTTTTTTTTTTTACTTCTCCCCTCCTATAGGAAGCCTGAGATCAGTAATAAAAGCTTGTGATATTGTGGCTCCAGGAACTAAGAGTTACTGAAAGTTATGCCAGATGTTGTGAGACTTGGAATAAAATGATAAAAATTGGAAGAATTCTTACCAGTGGAAAGAAACATCCTTTGTTGTCTGCCTTGAAAAATCCAAAGCTAATGCATTTTGCAAACACACAATAAGTAGTAGCAATGATGTTTTTGTATTCTGCCTTCCTTACTTCTGTGGTACTGCTGAAACTGGTAAAAGCTGTAATTAAGCTGTCATACCTAATTTTAAAATACAGTTAACATTTAATTCTTATTTTAAGTTATTTTTGAAGTAAAAGGCAATATATTGGGAACTAAGCCAGAGATGAATAATGCAATGTTTTTTTAAAATGGCAGCCAGAAAGTTGTAGAACAAAGGGGAAGAATTTTTTTTGAGAGCTTATTATTCCACGTACGTGTTGTGATACAGCGCTGGAGTTTTGCACCAAAATATAAATTTGAAAAACTTAAATAATTAATATCTGAACTGTATATGATTAACTTCTTAGGTAGGAAGGCTAATTTGAGATTGTTTCAAGCTGGATGTAGAAAGTGTTTAATTTTCATGTTTTAATTATGCTTGTGTATAATAAACTGAGTGAATGTGGGGTGTGAATTACAAGAATGTGTTTTTGTACGTTGTTATTATTATTACTACTAATATATTTTGAAACCAAAAATAAAATTACTTTTTGTTAGGTATATCACATTTGTTAAAGGTAATAGTCTATTAAAATATTTATCTGTTCTGCAGGATTTGTTCAGTGATGTAAGTCAACAACAGTTTTCAGAGGGAATGGAGATTAGTGGTATTATATTGTCAGCATGAAGCTGGTATCTGGTAGTATTGCATGATGGATTAATCACAGTGGGAAAGGCATTTTTTGAAAGAGATGATTTGAGTATCTTTCAGTGAGCTGGCAGTTTGTAAAGGTGGTTGCAATGAACTGCTGCTTTACAGCCTGTCTGGAATAATTGAAGCAGCTCATCAGGTGCTCAGGAAAGCATATTGTTCCTTATCACGCAGCTTGGATCATAGGCTTCGCAATGCTTAATAGACACAGGGTGGGAATATTAATATGACACAAGAGCAGATAATATTAAAGGAGATTTCAGATTGTTGAATGCAGCTTGCCAACATTTAAAGGGGTGGTTTTAAATCTGCAAATTATATGCTTGCATATGTCATGAAGTAATTTTTTAATATCTCAAAATTAGAACAGTGCATTTTGCTCTATTTGGTAATGGATATGTTACTGTAGAAATACATTGTACCCGCTTACATTTTAAGAACATCAGCTTTTCTATTTGTCAATGAAATTACCCTGAGAAATCCTGTTGCTTTTTTCTTGTTCATATGTATATATAAAAAAGCTGTGCTTTACCTGTGGAGTAAAGAACCTTATCTGTGCTAACACTGAAATAGCCAACATAGGTGGTAATGCTGATAGCGTAGTCAAAAGCATGACCTGAGTGCATATGTGTGTTACTGATCTGATATCAATGTGACTTGCTCATTTGCCATTTCCAGGGAAGTTGCCCAAAAACCTGGTCTTCCAGGTTTCCTCAGTCACCAGCTTTTCCTCCAAGGCTTCTGGTGAAGATGTCAGATAAGCCTTCTAATAAGTGGTGGATGCCCATGACTTTGCAGTTTGGGAGAGAGATGGTATGGGTTCAAAATAGTTTGGTGAACTTCACCTGCTGCTACCAGTCCCTTCAGGCAAACTCTTCTATTGAAAATATTTTCTTGGATAGCAAGGAAGAAATGAAACTGATTCTTGTCATTCACATTTTGAAATTTTGTTCTTGTTCCCTAGCCTAGTATTTTTTGTTACTCTCGTGTGGCTATAGTTTTGTCTATTTTAGTTATGTTTTGTTACCTTTCAAAAAACTTTGTCTTTAACTCAGTTTTATTATAGGAACATGTATAAATGCAGACAGAAAATAACTGATTTGAAAAGCATAAGCAGGTTGATGTATGTAGCATTCCTGCTCTATAAAGCTTTTGATTTCATTATTTCAAGTTTGCAAAAACAAGCTCTTAAAAAATCAATGGTGAAAAGCACACAACACACATCAACTCACCTACACTCACCCTCTGCCCTCAGTTGACTGTGGAAGATTTTTATAATGTCTTATTAGAAGAGTTTTTACTTTCTGTAATGTTTGTTTTTTCCACAATGCTATAGTTTTACTTTTCTGCTTACTGCTTTAACACGGTGGAATTGCTTCGAATGTCACTTGTAATTTTAGCTGTCAGTTTAGTTCTCGACTTGATAGAGCTAACAGTAGATTATCCCCCTTCCAGCTACAAATCTCCTATTGTAAAACCCTTTCATAGTGAACCATTTCCTCCCTCCTAATAGTACATAAGGTCAGATCTATGAAAATGCAAAAATAGCTCCAATATGCCACTCTGGCATTTTTTAAAAGTTTCTCAGAGCTTTCATTTTTTGAAAGCTTTTTTTTCTGCCCAGTCCAAAGAAAAGTAGCAGCCTGGAATCTGCAATAACATAGTTACAAATCCCTGTTACAAATTCAGTGCAGATAGTCAGACGCACCTGAAAAAAATTATCAATGTAATTTCAAATACTGTGTGCTGCCCTCACTGCTGTAGAATGTGGGTTTTATGCTTTGTAACTGCAAACCTGCTATATTTTAGTCTATCGGGAAACTTCTCTAGCTGTATGGTATCTTGCACTCAATGTGTACTTCAGTTCGGTCGTGAATCTGGGGCTAGGTGCTCGAATGGCAGTTGCCAGTTTAATATTATTTAGCTTCCTTTACATTAAAGGGAGTTGTGTACAGTTATGTAGGTATGACTACACAGCAGACACCCACTCGTGTTCTGGTTGTCACTATCTCTTATTTCAATTTTAGGCATGGACTCCACAGAAACAGGGATGTCTTCACTACTCTGACTTGAAACTCATGACTGTTAGATGGTAGTGGATTCAGTAGTACAGTAGTATGGATTTACAACAGCATGCTGATAGGAAAACTTGGCCAGTCGTTTGTCGAAGTGAATTAAAAGGGTTTCTGTGAATTCTATGTTTGGGGCACTACTTTAGCACTTCTACTAGGATATTAAAGTTAGATTTAGCGATCATTTAATTTCATCCTCAAATCATTGTTTTAAAACAATTTCCTGATTTGTGGGGTGGGTTCTGCTGCCTGTAGACTTTGCCAGTATTTTAGGAAAGATGCAATCATTCAAAGGCTAGTTGCTGTTTGGCATTTAGATTGATCCAGGAAGTTTTTTTTATAACAATTATCCAAAATTGCCAATGGTAGGAAGAGAAAAACCAATATATTGGATTGTAACACGTTACTACGGATCCGATTTTGATCGTGTTTGTCATGCATAAAGACCAGATTATTACAAGCTACCCTTTTATTAAAATCAAACCTAGAAAACAAAAGTAACAACTAGCCCAAATAAGCTCATATTATGCACTTAAAGCAAGAGAGTAATTTTGGATCTCTTCAGATACTGAAAAACAAAGCTGATTTCTATCAGATATGTATAACGGTTACCTTGATTACAATTTTGTAATATCATTTGTAAATAAATTTCTTGTTAGCTTTTTGTGTGACAGACCATAGCTCATCTAAATGATAAGAAGTCTGCAGCAATAGTAATTCTGAAGGTCTTTTTCTTCATTTTTGTTTTGGGACGTGGGAGATGTTTTGCAGCAGCATGTGCTTGCTTTTCTGGCGGCTTTATGCTCTTTCAACTTTTTTTCTTGTTTCCCTTCTTGTTCTCTCACAGATACAGAAAAAGTAACTGCATATTTTCTGATCTCTGTACTTGATTGTGTATCTTCGAAAAGCATTCAAATTCAGTTGAAATTGCAGCATTGTTTCATTCGAGCTTCCACTGGTGTAGGGAGTGGAGTAGCTTGTCTTTAAAGAGGCTCTTAGAACTGCAGTATCTCCTGTCTTAAAATGCAGAAAGCTGGAAGCACTCTGAATCTGCCTTTCTTGTGTTTGTTGTTATTGTTGTATGCAACTGATTGTGAGACAAACATCACTCATACAAATTCTTGTGAATTCTTTGGTAGTTATTTTTTGGTAACCACTTGAGAATTTGTTTGTATTATGTATATGCCTTTCATATACAAATCCAAAGATCAAGCCTTTAAGTTCTGACACCTGTAGCAAACTTCATGCAAGCTGTGATTCTTCGTTCCTGGCCTTTCCAAATACCTGACTTGTGTGAAAGCCATGCAACAGGGAGTTGCTTCTCACAGGCTTCCACTTACTGAAGATATGTATTTTGGGGGAAATTTTAAGTCTAAGGAGTTATCAGGTTTGCATGTTTCATCTGTGTGGAATGAATATCAGTGGAGGAAGCCTTTTCTGTAGAGGTGAAAAGGGGAAAAGCTGTTAAGAGCTCTATGAATATTTTTTGAGGCAGAGTCTGGATAGAAGTCATTCATGTACTCACAGTTGAGTGTGAAATTGTGCCAGGCTTTTAATTCCTGAAATAAACCCTTCTTTTGGTCATATATTTTCTGAAAGATTGCCAGCTTTTGAAAGAATCCAACTGCCTTAATCTGCTTTTCAAGTAAGGATTATCTGGGATACTCTATTGGTGTTGATAACTTTCTTCAAAATCTAAAACGAAAGTAGTTATCAGCATTACTGCAGTAGAGATCTCTTCCTAATTAGTCTGGCATTAGATTTTTGAACTACTATTGCCTGTTTTCTCTGTATTTTACATTCCCTGGTAGAACCTCTAAGAATGCTTCACCCAATAGTACCTGGAAGTCATGTCTGGGTTACCACATATGCTCCATTTGGTGGATTCTGTAAATAAAAAAGTCCCTGGCACTTGTGTATCTCCCAAAACTCACTGCGTTGTTGCACTCCTTCCCGCCCCGCCCCCCCCTTTTTTTTAAATACAATTCATTAGCTGTTCTTCAGTCCACAGGACAACACATCCCTTTTAGACGAGCTCAGCCTGAATAATATTTCAAAGTAGTCGAGGTACAAGTGGTTTCTAGACAAGTCTGTTTGCTTTTTCTTAGTCTGTTAAACCTTCTCTCTTGACTTCTGATATATTTCAACATCGTGTGCTTTTCCCCTGATCTCCCATTTTATTTTAACCTTTTGTCACCTTTGGATGTTGACAGAATCATAGAATCATTTAGGTTGCAAAAGACTCTTAAGATCATTGAGTCCAACTGAACCCAACACTGCCAAGTCCACCACTAAACCCAGTCCTGAAGTGCCAATCACTGATTTGTGCTTTGATAACTTGGTTTGGAGTATTTGCTTAATAAGAAGTAAAAGGTGGGGGGAATAAATACAGACTTTTTCAAGGAAATCCTTGTTAAACTTTCTGAAATGTTACCCATTTTGATATTTGTCAGTCTGACTATAAGTCTTGCAGTCTTACTGTATTAAATTTTCACTTTTTTGTTCATGAATGACAATGGCATTCCTAGGTAAGTAAAGGGTCTTTTTGTGAGAAAATGCAGGATCAAGCCACCCATTTAAAAGTTATGTGACACTCTTGGCAAAACAATTCAAGTCTGAATCTGACAGGCCAAATGACGGTATAATGGCAGAGAAGGAGGTAGATAAGAAAACGTGTGTATATGAGGCAGGTGTTATAACTGCAAACTTTTTAATGAAGTCATTCATTAAGTGTCAAATTTGAGAGACTGAAGTCCAGGCTTGTAGTAAAATGGGACTACAATACGAAAAAGTTTTCATCTTTAGGGTCACTTGGAGTAAAGCAGTACCTGAGGAAGGAATGGTAAAATAAAAATTTACATTTGTCCCTGCAGAATCTCACTGAAGTAGAAGAATGAGCTCTGTGATGTTCACGTTGCAAACCTGCAATGCAGAAGTGTATGGGTGCATGTTCTAAGGGTTATTTATTGCCAGATGTTAGGGATAAAAAATGGATAATGAAAGTTTTAAGGGAAAAAAGATTGGTTCTGAGGCAGTGATTAATAGCTTCACTCTTCTGAAAAATGAGTCACACTTACTAAACTAGAAGAAGAGTTTGCATTTTCTCTGCAGAGCACTCCAAAAAAATGATAGCGGTAATTTGTATCATATTGCATTCTGCAATCGATCCGTATCGCTTAGTGTCATTTGAATTGCATAGCCAGAGACAACATTCAAAGTTTCAAGTGATGATAAAGAAATCCCTTTTAAATGAAAATCGAAGAGAAGTGCATACTGTAAGATTGCATGTTATTTTGCTCACTTGAAATTATTGTAATCTTTGAATAGAATCTGACTTTTCATTCAGCCTTATTAGTAAATATGGGAGTTAGAATGAGCTGGGCTTGCCTGATTTGCTTAGGAATGAGATGGCATCAAAACTTTTGAATACCTACAGTATGGAAAAACTAACTACTGAGTTCCTGTTTTCCTGTGTGGTCTTTTCTAACAGCTTATTCCCATTATAACTCATTGAGCTGAAGTAGGATAGCACAGGCGAGTAATTAAAGAAATGCCTGTATCCATCTGCCTAATGATTATTATGTATTGTTGTCTTTATATTTACACATTGAGTTGTGAGTAGCCAAACAGGACTTCACAGTCAGGTTCCATATTCTAATGCTTTGTCCTCTTTATGTTCACAGAGTTCTGAAGCCTCTGAAGTGGTAATCCTGGAGCGCTGCTGGGTTGTGGAGTTCAGGAAAAAAACAGATGTTTCAATAGTTCTCAGTAAGTAAGACACAGCTCAGTATGTTCAGTATGATTTTATTTTTCTTTCTGTCAACAAAAATGACAACAACAATAATAACAAAACCTGCCAAGACACTGAAACCTAACTAAAAATTTAGCTAAAATATATCCTCTTGTCTGTTAGATGTATACATCTAAATACTGCTTGTCTCTGAATTCATGCCCCAAAAGAAATTCCTAAAAGCTATTGTTTCACTTTTTCTAAAATCAAGTGAAAGTCATATGTCGTCATCTTCCTCTGACAATGAATAGAGGTTTGATCTTCAAGTTCATTAGATATTATGTATAATATGGGTTTTATGTTGATTTACAGCCAATTAATCTTATTCTTGAAGGATTAATAATTGCCAACCTCCCTATTAAATGAGGGGTTGCCTTTTGGTTTTTTTCTCACCTCTGATTAACTCTTGGTGAACAAAATTGTTAACGATGGTAGAAAAAAAGTAGTTATTTCCTAGAAATTCAAGAAGTTTTATTTGGAGAAAATTTTGACGTAGAGTTTTCTCTGCAGGAGCAACTCAAATAGCTATTGTGTTAGAAATTTTTTTATGATGTGGATTTATTCTGATACCATTGCATGGTTTTGAAGTCCTTAGAGCAATTTGCCATTTTCTGTTAGCTCTAATGGTCTGAGAACAGTTTAGTAGGCCAGTAAAACTAGCTACAGGGGGAAAAAGCTTATGCTGCATTTGTAGGCTTGATAGCCAGCTTTATTTTTAGTAGAAGTTCCTACTTTTTTTTTTTCTTCACTAAAATCTCCTGTCCACTTCAAGGAAAATGTTGCATTAATCATCCTGACTCTTGTCCTCTGCTGCTGAAGTGATTCTTAGTGTTTGATTGCATTTGAGAAGGCAGTAATTTAAAATGTATTCATTGTGGGTTTTACCCTTTTCTGGGTAATATTCTGGAGACAAGCTCAAATCCTGCATCTTCAGCAGTGGAATTAAATCTTACGTCTTGTGTCTAATGTCGAGGCACTGTACAAGAAAGGACTTCTTGCCAGATTTGGAAGCTTTGCTTTGCCTAACTGTAACAGCTAAACGATCACCATTGACTCTTGAATTGAGACTTTTCTAGTCATGCCCTTATAGATTCCAATTCATTGATTGGAATAATCAGCTTTATGAGATGGTAGTGTTACAGTTTGGATATAAATACTGTTGTCAGTTCCTTTCTGGTAATTTTTTTTTACAATGCTTGAACATACTGCTGCTGAACTGAACCAAGAATACAGTTGTAATTGCTGTCAGGATTCTTTCAATTACCTTTGAAGCCTGTAAACAGGACAATTTCTGTGGCAGGAGAGTGGCAAGTTTTAAGTCCAAAAGCTGGGGAAGTAGACAACAATGAGAGTAGTGAGTGAGCACTTCGGGCAGCCTGTGGAGAAAGAAACTGTGAATATCTGTTGAGGAAAAAATAAGCTTGCATAGTAAGGAACAGAAATCGCTGTCTGAGAGACAAACTTTCTAAAACAAACTTTGAAGGTCAGTGGTGTGGTTAGAGGTAAGGGTGTCCTTCTGACCAGGCTCTAAAAACACATTAAAGTTAAAAAGATGAAACGGTACAGAAAACTCCAGTTATGCAAAGCCAACAAATGATGATGAATGCCTGGGGTGCGACTGAAGAAATACAACAGAAGATAGAGGAAGAGGCAGACAGGTAGAGGAGAAATAGATTTCAAACTTGGCAATTTTCCTGTGCCAGAGAACAAGGACAAGACCCTGGCTGATGATTTGTTTCATGGGAAAAGAAAAAGAAAGCAGACTATTATGAGGTATTAGAACAAAACCGAAGACAAACGAAGGTGATATACTGTATACTAAGCGAAGATAAAATACTACTACAGAAGTAGTTAAATAACAACACTGTATGAGAGAACAAAACTGAGAAGATAAAAGGAGAGAAAAAGGAAGAACTTGGAAACTAAGAAGAGAGATCTTTATCTATGGGGGCCTTGGTCATGAAAAACAAGCTGCATCATCACAAGATTATATCCATTGGCCACTGGGAGCCCAGAAAAGCTCTAAATTTTGTACCTAGGGCTTTAAAGGATTTGGGTGGAAGCAGGAGATAGGATGTACCTGCTCATTATGTCAAATTCCTTTTGGAACAGATGGAGGAGAGCTGTGCCAGAACACAGTAGAGACTCAAAAGAAAGGAGATAGAGTTGGTCTGTCAGATTTAACTTGTGATTTGGCTGAGAAGGAACATTTGCTTCACCCGCAGGTTGGAAGATGAAGAAAATCTGCTGGTGGTTCAGCTTGGAACCATGAGAGGGGTTTTGGTGTGAGCTTTTGGCCTGTTGCCTCCATCTTTCTCTGAGTGGTGGGCTGAATCCTAGGAGATATGATTAAGGGTGAGAAATGGAGACTAGCTGGGTTATCTAAGAAGAGAACCTAATGAAGGGCAGTGGAGTAAACATGGAAGGAAAAATAAGGACATTTGCATGCCGTATCAAGTGATATTGTGGAGCTGATTGCCTCAGGGTGGAGTGGACATTGAGACATGAGTGGAGGACAGAAGAGGTTGGGCAGTGGCAGTGGATAGTCCTGTCAGTCCTTCAAGTGTAGGGCTCCCTAGCTCAAAATGTTTCAGAAACCAGACCATGAAAAGAAACAGAAGGAATTTTTTTTAGGTGAAATATCACGTGGCCGATTTACTTCCATGCCCTCATAACATGAACTGGTTGCTATTAGCAGAGCAGGTTGGACACTGGTGTGAGATGAATCTAGTTGAATGTGTCAGTTCAAACAAGTGTGAAATCCCAGCAGGTCGGACAAGGAGAGCATGTCAAGCCTTTTTGTCCAAACAGATCTTAAACCTGGAAACTGCTGCTGTGCACTGAAATATTCGAGCAATTAAATGTTAACTGCCTTGCCATGGATTCTCCTCAGGAATAATCATCATGTTTGCACTATCTAAACTTGCATCTTGCAGCTTGTATCAGGAATAGTGCAGCCAGCAGGACTAGAGAAATGATCGTGCCACTGTATTTGGCACTGGTGAGGCTGCACCTTGAATCCTGTGTTCAGTTTTGGGCCCCTCTTCATAAGAAGGACATTGAGGTGCTGGAGAGAGTGCAGAGGAGGGCGATGAAGCTGGTGGGAGGCGTGGGGTGCAAGTCTGATGAGGAGCAGCTGAGGGAACTGGGGCTGTTTAGCCTGGAGAAAAGGAGGCTGAGGGGAGACCTTATCGCTGCCTACAACTACCTGAAAGGAGGTTGTAGCATGGAGGGTGTTGGTCTCTTCTCCCAAGTAGCAAGTGATAGGACAAGAGGAAATGGCCTCAAGTTGTGCCAGGGGAGCTTGAGATTGGATATTAGAAAAAATTCTTCATGGAAAGGAGTGTCAGGCATTGGAACAGGGAAGTGATGGAGTCATCATCCCTGGAGTGGGGTTTAAAAGGTGTTTAGATGAGATTCTCAGGGACATGGTTTAGTGCTAGAGTTGATGATCCTGAGGGTCTCTTCCAGCTGAAATGATTCTAGGATTCTATAATATATGCAGATATGGTAGCTTCAGTGGACGCAGAAATATATAATTGTAGCTATTCAGAGCATAGATACATCTCTGGGGGACCTTGGATGCCCTGTTAAGGGTGGTCACTCTGCTGGGTGTACGTGCCCAGGTGCTGGTGGTGAGGAGCAGCTGGGGTGCCCTGTGCCGGACACAGCTGGTTCCAGACAGGTCCAGCAGACCTGCCCCAGGGCACGGCTGAGGGCCCCTGCACGGTGGGATGATGCCTCGAGGGGAAAACATATGTCAGAAAGGGTAAAATGTTGCTCGGCAGTGAGGAGTGAGGGAAAAGGTGTGAGAAACAGCCCTGCAAACAGTAGGGTGAGAATGGGAGGGCAGGAGCTGCTCCAGGCACCCAGAGAGACCCCAGGAGGGAGAATTTCTGCGCCCGCCCTGTTGAGGAGGAAGAGTGAGGGAGCAGCTGGGTGGGTGATTGACAGCCAGCCAAGGTCAATGCATGACACTTAATTTGTGACAGGCATGTTTCTTTAAGTATTTTGTCCACTTCAAGATGTGGTCACAATTACTTTTCTCTGGAATAACGCAATTAGAAGTGTGTGGCTAGATGTTTGAACCTGTCCCAAGAGCACCCCGAAGCTGACCACAGTGTTGTATAGAGCCTCCAGTGGACGAGAGCAACGAACTCTGCCAGCCTCCTTTCCTCCAACGTGACATTGTACAACACGAAATTGGGGATGAACCCAAGAGACACAGGCACAATGAAATGGAATCAGGTGTGAGAGACAGCTTTCAAGGACTGCCTTCTCTTAATCTTGTAAATTTTTTTCTGGTTTTCAGGCTAAGAGATTCCTTTGAGACTGCATCACTGTTTGTGGTCCCTTAGTGAGAACTAGGGAGGTGAGAAATCCAGCAGCCAGGTAGGGCTGATGAGGAGGAATGGAGGGAACACAGGAAGAAGACAGAGCTTTTGATGCAAGGTCAGTCATCTCAAATGTATTGCAGGGTAACAGGTAAATAAAAAGACTGCATAAACCCTTAAGATGATAAGCATTTCCTTTTGCCGTTTGTGGCATGTAAGCCACTTGGAGTTTTTTGTTTCCATCGATACTGGTGGCTTGGAAAAGGCAGGTCAGTATTACTCCCTGTTTTAGAGGTGGAATTACTGAGGCATACACTAAGGTTACTTGTGCATACCTAGGCAGAGAATCAAGATCTCTGAATCCTGCCTTTTTTAAGGTAAACTGGTGGTCCAGCTAATGATGTGATATACTTTCCACAAAAGCAGCCTGCTGCTTTTCAAAGGCTGCAGTTAGTACTTTCAGAGAATGCTGCAGCATTTCTGTTCAGTGATCTTGAGATCCCTTTGTGGTGTTCAAATATTTGTGTGATCTGCCTTGCTTCCAGCATAGGTGTGGCCTTTTATTTAATGAAAGGGGAGAAGCAGTGTGGCGCGTGTGAAAGCCTGCAGGTATTAAGTGAAACAATGTGATATACTGCGGTAGTCAACCTGGGCTATCACACTATATTAATTGCAAATACCTCAGGCTCTCTCTGAGCTTCTGTGGGGACTTAAATGGAGATTATAATGGCAAGTTATGCAAGTTTATGCCAGCACTGCAAGAGAAGAAAAAAAAAAAGAACACGGGACATAAAATTTTTAATTAAATTCTTTATCTTTGATTGAAAATGTGACTTCCAAAGGAAGATTAACATAGCATCATGAGTAACCATAGGATGATTTCATCACTACTAATTTGAACATGAAATGCATCAGCATATAGAATTCAGTCAGCTTTGTGAATTAAAAGCCTCTGATGTCTGTATTAGAAATATCCTGCGGATATAATTTACGTATCAAAGCTTCCATTCTACTTTTGTTACAGCACACGGTGGTTAGCTGTGATGGTGCTTTACATTTTAGAGTGACAGTGGCTCATTGATACTCTCAACCATTTTCCACTGCTGAGGTAGCAACTAAGAATTACTTTTTGCTAGTGTATGTGAAAAGAGAGAAGCAACCTTTAACCTTTTTGAACTCTCTTACGTTGCATGTTGGCATAGGAGGAAAAAAAGTGATTCTCTAGAAAAGGAGAGATTGTCATTGTGCTTTGTATGTGTTTTTATTTAAATCCTGACAGTAATTTATTTTTTACCCTGTTCAACATGATCTATGCTTATAACTGTCATTAATGAAAGTAAAGCAAGCCATAGAGTATCAGTTTTCCTGTCACTTTTACATGTGTAATAAATCAAAACAATAAAGCTGCCTTATGAAAAAAACTAAAATTAATAACAAATGAAAAAGCTTTTAAACCAAAGTGTTTTCCCCCTACACTTGGAAATGTTTCTTTTATTTTGTATTTTAAAAGCCTTTCCATTGAACTACAGTCTTTTGAAAGACAAGGGTAAACTCTATTAACTGCCTACACTTTTTTTTGGTGTCTCAACTTGTTATTTCTGGTTCCACAGAAATCCAGAGAGATTATTATTTAAGTTACAACCAAGTACACTTTAAAAATTAAGAAGGATATCATTAAGACATTTTTAACATGAAACTTGTTTTCATTTTTAAAATAACTGAAACATCAAAGTACTTGCAGAAAAAAGAGGCCATTGCTATTGTGTAAGTTAAAAACATGAGAAATGTAAGTACTGTTACAAAATAATGGGGCCAAAAAATGTTATTTGAGGATGATGGAGCTAACACCAAAATACACTTCTGACTTCAGACAGTTGGGTTAGAGTAGAAAAGGCTTTCCAGTGCCACTGGGGATATCTCAACTTCTCTTTGTGCTGTGTCCTTTTCGACAGTAGCCCTGTTTGAGCAGGGGGATTTAATTCTTTATTTGAGCTGCAGAATTCCAATGGGACCATGACTTCCTACACAGCCTTCTGTGGGAGAAAGTCTTGTTGTGATCATGCTTCAGTAAAAGAGTTGTTGGTGAGCAGAGTTCTGGGCAGAAGAGGCTCTGCAAAGAGCCATGTTTGCTTTCTGCTGTCTGCTTCCTTGGCTTTTGCCTCCATTTGAGTCTCTGATATGGAAATATGGAAAAGCAGCAAGGTGGGCAAAGCTGCTGGAAGGGCTCTAAGCACCTGCCAGCGAGGGACCTCCAGTTCAGAAGGTGCCTGAAACAGTGTGGCCACTGGGCCGCAGTAGCTTTTTGTAATGTCAATGTAAGTGATGTCTCTCTTTAGTGCCCACTTTGTGTGTCAAGAGAAGTTTGAATGTGGTTATATGCTGTGGAAGTTTGGCAGTTCCTGGACTGCAAAACTTCAAAGTGTGTGATAGCAACACTACTGCCCAAGTGGATGAGAGTTTGTGTAGTCCCGAGTGCTATGTCCACCTGCTCCAGAGCAAATGCAGAATGCTCTGCCACAGAATCCATTCCCACAGAGTGCCATTGCTAACATTTAGCAACCACTCCATCCGTTAGAATTAGTAATACTTGGCCTTTTTTTTTTTTTTTTTTTTTCTTTTCACCCCTACTGAGGCTGGTAGCTGTGACCATTGATTTATTTTCAACAGGGCAATTCAAAACTGAACTAACAGTGTGGAGATATGAGAATAAATATTTAGATACTGGTTATTGCTTGCAATTGCATGCTAGTGTTTAATAGCAAATATGAAGAGTATGTCTAGCTTCACACATTTTTAGATTTGCTCTTGTAGAAATGTAAGTAGTACAGTAGTGTCACTCTTGCTTTTAAACTCTCTGCTAGGTTCCAGGAAACAAATGAGATATCTTGGAAAAATCTGAGGACTAAAACTTGTAGAAGTGTTGATTTAGGTGCTGTTTTTGATTATATACACAGAAATATACCGTCAGGATGAACAATATCAGGTTAGTGTGGCTTACATCAATATCCCAGAGTCTGATCTCCAAATCTTTCCTTTTGTTTCTGTTTTGAGTTTATGCAAGCAAAAATAAGACACCACTATGTAGACCTTTTTCAATTCAAGAAGAAAAAGAGATAAAGATAGAACTATGTACTATTTTGCTTTGAATTTAGTGCTAGTAAGTTGAATGTTTGTTTTGCAAAGGAAATCATTGTGTTTAACTGTGTGAACGTCTTCCTTGGCCATATGCCACTGAACTTGAAACCCCACTGGGGATGTGCAGCATTAAGATGAAACTTACTGTGCTGCTATTGCAGATTCCCAAGGAGGCAGGAAATTTTCTTAGTGTTGTATGTTCTTAAATCTTACATGTCCTCCTATTCAAAAATTATAACAGTAAAACTAGGGATGCATACCAGATAAAGAACTGATCTTGTTGAAGTCAATAGTAAACATACTCCAAGTCAGTGTGTTTTTTTGTTTTTTTGTTTTTTTTTTCCAAAGCTATCTCATGGTAACTCATGTTAGCAATAACAGAGCATAACAAAGAATGCTTGTGTATTTGTGTTTTCTACAGTAACTCCTTAATTATAAAGTCTAAAGTGCTTTTATCCATCCATGAAATACTCCTGCGTTTAGGATGTTTCAATACAAATGTAATTCTGCTGATATCTGCCACTCATCTGAGGTCTTCATTACATTTGTGAGTCTGTCAGTTTTATTTTCAGAAAGACTCATTTCAACTAAGTTTTGTTTCCCTACTGAAACTTGAAATTCAGTTTCTGAGCTTGTTAATGTTTGCAGTATTTATCTGATTTAAAATAAGAGCCAACATGACAATCTGGAGAGAAAAGGAAAGAGATTATGAAATTTATTTATACAAATAAACCTGTGTGCTCCTTTATTGCAACAGACATTTTTGCCCATATGCATTTTGGACATTGTTTCTTCTAGTATGTGAACTTGTTGTAAATAAACATTATTTACATATATTACATGCACTGAAAGAGTATATGAAATACATAACTTACCAACTGTTCAATCTGCAAAATAAAACTTTCTGCATTTGCAGTGATGAATATTTTCCAGATAATTTCATATGCTTTCCAGAATTTAACTTGGTTGTCAGAGTACTCCAAAGATCTAAATATAGCAGACTGTAGTGTTTTGAAGTGATAGTTTAGAATGAATTTCCACATCTCAAAATGGCACCTGTTAGATCATAATACAGTGAATTATGCCCACTCCTACTGCATTTCACTCTCCCTTTCTGGTTCCATGCATATTAAGGGTGATTCACTATGCCTTTTGTGCTTGGCAGTCTGATTTCCACAGCTAAGAGGTACATATAAATAGCATGATTTCAATTGCAAAACGTTGATTTCCTCCCAAAGCAGATGTTTTTTATCTGGCTACTGGTAGGATATTTCAAGGCAAGATCGCTGTTCCTATTTACATTTAAAAATAAAGAGCAAAAAGAAAAGAACACCTTGATATATTTGTATTTTGGTTAAGCGTTGGCTTGTTTGTCTGACACTTTCCTTGGCTGAAGTGTATTTGCTGTATTGCTTCTATTAAAATTGGCTGTACTTTTAAAGGCTGAATCATACAAACAGGTTTTTTGCCTGCCCCCCCCCCCCCCCCCCCTTTTTTTTTTAAAATTTTAATGCCTGCTGGTTAATTTTGGTATTGATGCTGGTTGACTACATGCCTCCTTTCCTTTTTTTTCACTGGTGGTTCAAAAATACTCTGAAATAACAACAAACTTCTGAATCATTGGAGTCAGTGACAGAAGGGAGTAGACAATTGTGCAGTTGTAGATCTAACTGGAGCAGCAGAAAAGTTATCAGCTCTTCTAATTACCAATCTGCTTGAAGGTTACTGCCTTCCTTGCTGAGCTGCAGCAGCAGACCACACAAGAGCTTACAGCTGAAATGTCTATGTTTCCAAATTCATCTCTGACAAACAGTAAAGCTCAGCTTTTTCAGGTTTAGTCACTCAAGAAAAGTATGTATTTTTTTGTGTCAACAAGGATCTGATGAACGTCTGCAGCTCCCTCAGATATTGAATGTTCTTGTCTCAAGAACTGAATACCTTGTTTTCTGCCTAAGCCAGGGTTGGAGGCAAGTGTTCAAACCCTTATTAGCACTTTTTAAATTGCCTGTGAAGCCAGAAAGATGTTCCCTGGCTTTCTGCTCTTCTTCCTAGTCTTTCCTCGTGAATTCTATAGTCCTGTGAAACTGCTCTGTGAAACCTTATCCAGCATTCTTAGCAGCAGCTGCAGCCACACATTTAGACTTTAGATCCACTCCCAGACAAAAAACTTTTCCCACCTCTACTGGGATTTGTGCCAGTACAGTTTTAAGAGGCTTCCAGACTTCAAGTTTGCATCTTTTGTTCCCCCTATAACAGTAAAGGCAGAGTTAATTGTAAGTGGCAGATGCTCAGTTTTCAAAGTGCAAACTGGTTTGCAATAACGTGTGGGTAAGTGCCCAGAGTTAGGTCCTCAAGTTAGTAAAAGGGAATTTAAGTTTGCTTTGCATTGAAAAATCTTTTCTGTGTTGTTTGGATTTTTTGTACTAAGTGTGAAAAAATTTAAGTGTTCTCTTCCGTCCAGTAATGTGTTCTATGGCTTATTTAGGTCATATTTTGATGACCAACCAAATAATTCAGTCTCTGTTAATACCGTAGCACAGGTGTTTTGTAGAGTTTTATGTTTCTAAATCAGTTGGTAACTTCTTTTAAGGAAACATTGATTTTTCTTTCTTTCCCAGTTTGTTCTTCTCAGTGTGTGTCACATTGAATTAGTGACTCTGTGAAGCCATCTGTATTGCAGAATTGTAAATGCCTAAGAGGTGGTGGTTTTTTTTTTTCTTCCTGTGCTAAGTCTAATCAAACAATTGACTCTTGCTACTTACCTGCATTTCCATGGGAGCTTCAGCTTTTTTTTTGTCCTACCTTTTTTCTTTTGTTCTTAGGAAATTTCTTCTTTGAACAATTAGACTTGAGGCAGAACAGCAAGCAACACACGGATAGTAATGAGGTCAGAAGCTCCTACATATCACCTGTTGCATCTTCAGAGGAGCAGTGTCATGCTAAATTATCTGCATGTATTGGTGAGCAGTGTCCTGGCAAGGATGAGAGAGAGGCTGAACGCAAAGGAGAGCTCTAATAAAAGAAATGGTGGACACATTCATCCTGGTGAATCCCACCGTCTGTCAGAACCATGTCTACTACCCCTGCTAAATCAGTTTCTGGTTCAAGGTAGCAGCTCTGATAGCTACCTGTTGGCTGCAGGATCTGTGCGAAAAAGGATTTCCCATTTTGGTTTGGTTCTACCAGCTAGTTCAGCAGTATGTTAATTGCTTTTGGAACCACTGTGTGGATAGACTTAGAGTTGCACGGAATATGAAAAAACAGGGCTTTTGTTCAAGAGGTAGATGGGGCCCATGGTTCTGTGGCCATGAAGAGAAATGCGTGTGTCGTGGTTTTAATTGTGTGTGTGTGTATGACATTAATATTTTCATGATTCTCCTTTTGAATCAGAGTTCCTAAAACCTGTATTTATATTTTCTGAGTGCAGAGTTTCAGAGTGGAGAACCAGATCTTTACCTTGAAGCTGCATCAAGGCCAGACTGTGAATCTTGGGCTGTGGCACTGGGAGAGGCAAACTCGGAAGGTTTGCGGAACAAAATTCAGCAGCTCCGGAGGCTGATCATGGAAATCAAAGAGGAGAGATCATCAGATGAAGCACGACAGTTTCTCCCTTCATCCCAAGTAGACAGTCTAGGAGAGCCACAGTTTACAAGTACGTGTATATACTCGTCTTACCGAGTGCTGCAATAAAAATGGCCTACTATCTGTAACAGTACAGGTAGTGTCACAAACGAGGTACATAATGCTGTTTAACTTGTTGCTTGACAAAGTGCAGTTGCAGAGGAAGCAAACTGATGCAGATAATCTTTAAATATCATTACCTAACATTTTGATGGATGCAGATGACCTTCAGGGGAATAAATGTGGGATTACTGTGTTTCCAACTTTTCTTCTCTGATTCGTTTTCTTTATAAGACTTAGTAATTGTTTGGTTACAAATATTCTTTTCCTCTTTTGTTTCTCTATATGAACATGTGGGCTACCATTTAAAATATAACCTGATAACTTTGGTAAATAGATAAAGTTTTAGCGATACTTAAATTAGTATCACATAATTGTTCTTTGTGATATAAAAGCACTCTGGGGATTTGAAAGCACGTAGCCATATGTTGAGTCACACTTGGTGCACTGAAGCCTGGGCTACACTGCATTGTTATGCACTGGATTTCATTTGCCCAGTTACTTGACCAAGTCTGTATCCAACATGTTTATAAAGTTGTTCTAGACCAATACGCTGACTCTGCTAGTGTTAGAATTCAACTTGGAAGTCTGTTATAACTCCATTTAAAAAAAAAATAAAATTGTGATTTTTTTTTTTTTTTTTTCTGACGAAGGACTTTCTAAGCATTGAAGCTGTAACTTTTCTTGCATAGACTTGAATGATTAGCAATGGTAATGAGAACGATGTGAAACTAGACCTATTCAGCAACATCAAGTTTTCATGGAGCAAGAACAGCTATATATTTTGGTGTTTGTGTGTGGGTTGTGTGGTTTGCTTATTTGTGTGTGGGTTTTATGTTTGTGTTTTACCAAACAACAAACAAACATCTTGCATTCCAGTTCATGTATCAGCTTGGTCATTCCCGTTTGACCAATTTCTTCAATACTGGCAAATACTTAATAATACTCACAGGAGCGAACACATAAATGTCAACAGGAGACAGTTTAATTTCTACAAGGTTCCTTGGTACTGTAGTTGTGATCCAATTACTTCCTGCAGGGGGTGAACAACTCAGTGTTATGTAACTATCCTTTCTGTGTTTCTCCTGTTGCAGCTTTATGGTTCACTCCGTTATCATTGCACAGTAAGAAAATATCATAATTTGCAGTAAATTATGCACTAGGACATAATTCCACAATAGAGGGTTTTAAAATGCTCTTTTTGTCCTTGGTATATGAGCAAAGGAATTAATGTGCTATTTTCCAACAAAAAGAAGTTGATTTTCTTGCTTTACAATTTATGTGTAGGCCAATCACATGGTGATATGTTTTACTGATTAACCTGATTTACATACTTTCACACACCATGTTTTTTGTTTCCATTTTTAATGCAATGACATACTTATTTAAAAGTGAGCTGTTAGATTTAATATTTTTCCAACAGATACATATTTAGTTGTTAAAACTGAAAAATCCTATAGGTTCCCATTCATGAAATCTGTGTGTGGGCTTGTGGTGTGTGTTTGTTGGTGTGGTGGTGTGGTTTGTGTGGTGTGTGTGTGGTGTGGGTTTGTTTTTGTTTTTTTAAATTTAGTTTCCTTTCCCAGCAACAGAAAGTTTATATTAAAAAGACAGAAGTTTTCTTCACAAGTAGTCTTTTTTTTAGGCACATATTTCATGCAAAGGTCCATTTCACTATGAGTCTGTAACATAAAATATTATTCCGATGGCAATGGCAGGTAGGTAGAGGTATGAATGAGGCATGTGAAACTTTTACTATGTATTGAATAGCTGCTCATTGAAATCAGGTTGTTTCTAATATTTCTTTTTCTTAACCTTAAAAGGTATTCAGAGAACTGCAAATGAGCCAAAGCTGGAGTTCAGTCTTGGTAAGATACTATTTTTTGACTTCTCCTTGTAATTGCAATGGCCTGTGTGTGTGAAAAGTTTTTATATATATATGTTGTATTATACAATGCAAGATGTTACCTGTTTTTAAAAAAACAGAACACTAGTTCCTTTAAGTAGGAGATGTGCCTGTGCATGTCTTTGATATGCTGGCTTTAGATTCAGAATTGGTTGAAATGGCTAAAGGTCTATTGAGTTCTCTAATGCTATGCTGCTCTACCAAGCTGAAAATCTACCTAATAGCTTTGTGGATGTCGTTTATGAAATATTGCTGATTTGAGGTAAGACATTTAAGAGGTGAAGTTTTTAAAAGATATTTTATTCAGATAAAAGTACTGTACCTTTAGAACAAGCTTTTAAATGAAAGTGTTGATTATTATTTCATAGGGAAGAGTCAATGTGTTCACCCAATTTTCTCTTTTATACTTCATATAAGTAATTGGTATATGAGAACTATATATTAGTATAGTATATAGTAGGAGTGTCAAACTCATTTTCACTGGGGGTCACATCAGCCTCGCAGTTGCCTTTAAAGGGCCGAACGTCATTTTAGGACTGTATAACTGTAGGAGCAGTTACATTTACGCCGTCCTAAAATGACATTCAGCCCTTTGAAGGCAAACGCGAGGCTGATGTGGCTCCGGTGAAAATGAGTTTGGCACTCCTGCTACATAGTATAGGAGAACTTTGTTTCAGGAGATGTGCTATTGACTCAAGCTACCCTCTCTATTCAGAGGTATACAGCATGATTAAGACTGCTCAGTAAGTCAAGCAAGCTAATTGAATGATCATGTATTGGTAATAAAAGATGAAAGCATACAACATTTGCAATCCAAACTGTGTCATTTCGGAAGGAAAATTGTCAACTCTGTCATTGCTCTTTCAGTGCAAAAACTTTGAATTTGAAGCTTTTGAAAGAGTGAAATAATTATTTTCTGTTGAAGCACTAAATACAATAATTCCACAACAGAAATTGGAGTAATAGGTAGGTTTAGTTGATTATTCCTAGCTCCTGTATATGGTAAAATAACACAGCTGCAAATAATGTATCTTTTGAAATATCTGATGCTATATGCTGCATGCATTCTGAAATTATCAAAACTTGTCCAATTTATGATTTTTGCATTCATGTAACCTGCTGATTTGCATTTCATGTTGTGTATCTGTACACTGAGAAACTTGTACTCAGTGCTATTCAATATCTGTTAGATATGCTCTGATAGAAACACTTTAGAACATCTATTGCAAAAGCATGTATGTATGTGAGAGGGAGAGGAAAAAGAGACATTCATAAGCAGGGTATTATATAAAAATTAATCAATCTCCACTATTCGGAGAACTTAGAAACCCCCCAACACAGCAAACATGATGGCATTGGTGACATGCCTGCAGGTTCTCGCCCTGCTTGTTCCATCATGGTAGGCTGTTTCCTGACCCTGTCCTTTGAACTGGGTTATACTTGGCTTTTGCATTGCTGTAACTATGCTGATTTAAAAGCTCATACCCTAAAGCGCCCTTTGGGGAAGATGCAATTATGTCTGACAAACTAATTTCTAGATTCCCTTAACTACGTCTGGGTAGCTATACCTGTATGCCTTTCAAGAACTGGATACTTATAGCATTACTGAAAATTTGCTGAGTAGTTTGTGGGTGCGTTTTTTGTATTTAGACGTGGCTAGTAATTGCTATGCTCCAGCAACAAACAACTCCCAGAATAGCCCTGGTGTGCTGTACAAGAGGGAGAAAGGTGTTACAGGTGGTGACTGCAAATTAGGCGAGCTGTAGTTGAGGAGAAGTTGCTTTTAGTAATAAATAATGCCAGCAGGCAGAAGTGTAAAAACAATGTAAAGCCATTTTTGGATTTGTTTGGGCTCATGCTGGACAGAGTTCTGTTCACTCAGTGTCAGTATTATGTGTTTTGCATTAGGTGTTTCTGGTAGGAATTTATGTTCTGTGGTTTGTCCTGCAGCATTATTGATTGGGTCATTGCACTCTGTGAGTGATCTCATACATTGACTTCTGCTGCTGTTCAGGTAACAAATGATGGTGTAAACCTCTCATTTTGACTGATGATCCTGGCCAATGTTGTAAGTCAGGGATATTTGGCAGTGTAGGCAACTATGTAAATCTGATTCTTAGTGTCATGATTCTAAAATAATACTAAATATTTAAGCACAACAAATTTGCATTGGAGAAATCCACCTTCAGTGACTGTGAGTGGTCCATGGAAGACTTCAATTTATCATAAGTTATCCTTCTTACTGGAACATAAACAGACCCATGCCAACACTTCCCAGCTCCAGCCACCCCAGTCACCACCACTGTGCTACTTGTTTGTGTACGAACGTACGCGCACACAGCAGACACCTCTTGCTGAGAAGTGAGGCAGCAACAGTTCAGCTGGTAAGGATGCATGTGCTGTTAGGCCCAACCAGACAGTTCAAATGCCTCTTGCAAGGGCAGCCGGTCAAGATGTCGCCTGTGCTGTTCACCTGGTGATTGGTAAGACTGGAAGGAAGTCGCGCTCCGACAGGCTGGTCTGTGCATCTGCGAAACGAGAGCTGCCTTTGCCATGCCAGCTGAGCCAGAGAGCTGCTCCATGGCTGTGGGCAGGCCAAAGGCGTTGCTTGGCTGATCTTGCCTTTTGAAGGCTTGGTTTACGTCAAATTAAAGACTTGGCATTAGCTTTAGATAACCAAGGACTCCCAAAACCTCTTTGTGAGGGTAACCAAGGCATGGTAATGAGAGGTTTGCTGCAAGCAACCACACTGCTATGATGTGTGCCAGAATTAGGTAAAGAAATCCTAATGCTCTGTAGAGACTTTCAACTTGATTAGACTGGTCTTTGGCATTTAGAATTTGGAAGACATGTCTGACAGTTAATAACCCATGGAACTGGTCTCCATCGCTGAAGGAATGGCTTATAGCTATAATTTTGTTCATATGTGTTATATAAACTATATTATGTTAGTTAAGTAGCAGATAGATTCAAACATTATTTTGAATACGTATGCTAATAGACATTTGCTTATATCAGCTAAGATATGTGCTTTTAACTATGTAAAAAAAAAAAATCAGTTATCACATAACTGTACTTTGCAATTCGTCTTAGTTGGTCAATAAATAACAAAGAAATAGAACTCACCAGTAACTGAAACAGAATATAGCTTTTTGAGTCCTGCCTAATATGTGACTTTTATTTAGGGACAGTATATCTAAATGCTGCTCTTTAGTGTTTGAAATTCTAATAACTAAATTTTGAAATAATGTTACTAAAAACACTTCTGGAGGCTTGTATTCTGCTGTGGTAGCTAACTTGTTGTATTCTATATCTGTAACACTCTGGAAAGTGTTCTCCTTATAAACATCCAAAATATTGCCACCTTTTTTATTTTATTGTAAAGTGGGTGGGTTGGTTTGTTTGTTTTTTCTCTGAGGCTAAAGCAAACAATAAAACTCTTCTGAATTACAGCTCTCCACTGCAATACTCTCAGCATTTTTGGGAATGTACCTGATCTTGCAACTTTCCTTGGTTTGGAATCGGAACTTCCTTTAGACTAAGATATTTATTTTATTTTATTTTTAAATTCCTGGTGACTCTCTGGAAATACGGCTGGTTTTTGAATCTTGTAACTGTTGGGAAGTTCTACTTTTCACACTTTTTATTGTTGTTTGCCTTTTCAAGTCATTCTGTTGCACATGCTGTTTTATGAAGCACTAGGCAGTAGCACATTCCAGTCTGTGCAGAGTGCTGAATGGAGAAGAGGAACAGAGCAAAGGGAGAAAAAAAACAGATATTGGGCCTAAATAGAAAACAGATGTAACAAACAGCAGAGCAAAGAATCTTTCCCATGACTTTCAAGTGGACTGGGTTAGCTCTTTTATAGATGTTCATTTTGGAGTTACTGTGCTTGGTTGCTTCTTTAAAATGTCCCGGATCTAACTAAATATGGTGTAGGTTCCCGACTTCACATCGCTTCCAGTGTAGCTACTTTGTGAAGTTAGCTGAAGTATTATGTAATACTGATGGGAAATAAATTATATTATGCATATGACTCAATGTTATTGAGAAGTTTTTAAGACCTTGCACCTCTAAAGGTATTTGCATTTACTTGATGCTGAAGTGATAAAGCAACACATGGAAACTCAATCAGAAAAATGAAGGAACAGGGCAGAAGAAACAGTTGGTAGCCAAAGAGCTCAGATGCAAACTCAGTAATGAACATGATGTTAATATGGAGAAATAAATTTTAAAAGATAGTCTAAAAGTAAAGTTTACTATTCCCTTGATGTCCAGTAGAATTCCTTTTGACACTTTTCAGTGTTTTCAAATTTGTCTAGTTGATTAGATGTGTGAAGACAGATAGACAGGGCAAGAGATCTTAGAGTTGTGGGTATAGTATAATAATCTAGACAACTGTATAGAAAGGTATGTCTCTGCACATGTTGTAGGCATATTCAGGCACAGAGAGCACCTGTCTAGCATCTCCACAAGCTTTCTCTTTCTGGTGAGGTATGTTAGGGCAGTGAAATTTGATGGACTGTCCTGTTGTTGCATAACATCTAGGTACTACTCAAGATACAGAATAATGTACATCTCACAGTTATGTCCTTTCACAAAATCTTACTCAATAGTACACAATTCATAGAAACCTTCACTGAGAGTTGAAAAAATACGGAATTAAAACTTTCAGGGCTTTTTTTTTTCTTAATTTTTCCCAAATGGTGAGTTGATGTCAGAGCTGTCCATCTGTAAATGCAGAAGTTTTTATGCCTGAGTGTTCTATTTTTCCCAAAGGAATATTGTGATGGCATCACTTGGAAAAGGTCTTGAAGCAGATTCAACTCTGCATACTGAACCTAAGTAGTACACCAATGCTACTCAAAGACCATGACTAAATGATTTTTTTCAATCCTGAAACATAATCTAGAGTTTTACCAGCAGCAATTTTTCTTAAAAGAGTGATCAGCAGAAATCCTCTTCTTATCCACTCCACAAACTTGAAGTCGAAGTCCTGATTCTAGTAGAATGTTTCCATCTAACTCAGTTATCCTTCTGTTTCATCATGTTAAGAGCTGGTGAATAATGGAGACTTTGTTTTGTTAGCCAAATTTTAAAAAAAGTACTTATCATCACACTTTTGAGTAAATCTGAAAGCTTTGCTTTATGCCGAAGGGTGTTTATCCCTTGAAAAAAGTTAAGTGTTGACTGTGTTAGGAACACTATTAGCAAAAAACACAAAAATAAATGGTGGGTTGGTGTGCCTATTTTTTTTGTTTATTTTTACATTTCACTGTTTTTTGTTGAAACAGCCTGTTGAATTTCATGTGAATTTGTTCTGATCCCACACAAATGTCATGTTCCACCAAATTAGCTAGTCGGGATTTTTTCCTAGTTTCACTGATAGATATTAATGTTGTTTCTTTTCAACAACAAAAAATAGATAAAAGATAAGTTAATTTAGAAGAAATTAAGGAAGTAGAAAAGGTATTGTGATCAGAGATAATTTTTTTTTTTCCTTTTCTTCTCTGGGAACTACTTGTCTGGCTTTTGCATGTTTTGGGACTTCTGCACTGCGGCATGATGCTGTAAACACATTTTATTCTTAGCAACTCAGTGTCATTAGGGTGAACTTTTTTTCTTGACAGAAAGGACCCTCTGAAAGAGGTAGCAATTTCAAGCCTAGTCTAATAGACTGATGGTACATTTTGAATGGTATTGCCTTAGGACTTGTGGTTTTAAACTAACTTGAGTAGTTTCCTTTTTCCCCCACCTTGTGCAGGTGAACTTGACCTGACTTTCAATCCCTTTCAGTGCAGGTAGGGCAAAAAGTGCAACCATCTTCCAGAAATGTTCTGAGGTAGTTAATGCTCCTCACCTTTCTTGTCATACTGTCATCTGTCTTTTGTCAGTGTTTGGTGATGAGGCAAGGTAGCACATATCGAACAAATTGATAAGTGGAATCACCTGGAGTTGAGTGAAGTTGAATGTATTGCACTTCTCTTTATGCACAATTGTGTTATATCATCATGGTTTGCTAACCTACAGTTTTAAACTTATATTAAGTCCTCTTTTAAGAACGTGTTCTGTATACACGGAAAAAAATTCAGAAAAACAAATCCAGAAAATTGGGTTTCTTCAGGTTTGGTTGGTTTTTTGGTTGGTTGGGTGGTGGTGTTGTTGTTGTGGGGCTTTTTGTTGTTTGTTTTTGTTTGGTGTTTTTTTGGGGGGGGTGGGGGGTGGGGTTTTTTGTGGTTTTGTTTTTGTTTTGTGTGTGTGTGGTGTGTTGTGTTTTTTTTTTTCTCCTCCTCCCCCCGCCCAATATATGCTCAGTTTGAGTCCCAGATAATTAGGCCACATTTTCAAATCTGTAGCTGTAGGCACTACTGTAATTTCAGAAATCTATCCTTCAGTCCCTTTAGCGTAGGGATTGTCTTCGTTTGCATTGCAGCTAGAGAAGCAGCGTGCTCTCATGAACCTTAAATATTAATCTGTACTAATTGTATCGCTGAATATGCAAGGACTCAAAAATTCCCAGTAATGACAGTTTGGAAGCTGTTCGGTGAGTGTTCTTCCTGCTGTTCACATATTGAGAGAATCTGAAAAATTGTCTCTATAACATAACATTTTGTAGTTGAAATATATTCCTTTGTAGAATATCTATATATCCATATATAGAAAGATATATGAACTACATAGAATAGATATCTGTATATATGAAAATTTGTTTCATTGATGACACCCCCTTATATCTAGTATAGCATTACTCATTTTTGTGAACTGCGTGAGCTATCTACTCAGTTTCTGTGTCAGTAAGAAGGAATTCTTGACAGAAGCAGTCACAGAAATATTTTCAAGTTGTTGGAATCCATTGCTACTTAATGATATTCATTAAACAGCTATGACTTATATAAATTCAATTTCTGTGTAGGTTATAGAGATGAAGATTCTACGTTACACCATGCCATGTAGCCGTTAGTCACCACAGTGAGCTCGTTAAATGTAGGGACGTTTATTTGCTCTGAAGTGGGTCAGAGCACATGATGAACCAGCATGAGGGAGCAGATCATTACTGATGGAGCATATTCCAGTATGATGTAATAGAGAAACCGTGGACGTACTGATGTGAGTAATAAGTAGCATGAGGATGTTTTGGGGTATCAGTATTAGTAAACCCAGGAGCAAACTGGGTTTCAGACAGTTTTCTTCCATTCTGCTGTATTAAATTTAAGTGTCTTCTGTTTCTGGAAGCTTTTGCTTTTGAGAAAAAAAAAAAAAGTGTTTGAACTACCAGAAGAAAGTGTTTGACAGCCTTGTAAATACAAATGTGTATATATCAAGGCTGTGAGTAAGGGAAACTTTAAAATCTAATAGAATAAAGATTTTACCTCAGTGACTCGCACATGGTTTCATATAAATGCTTATCTAGAGATAAGTTTTGAATAGCTGTGGATAATCTGTTTAGAGAGGAGTTTTTGTAGATACTTGAATTTTGAAAAACTATTTAAATGATTTAAAGGTTGGGGCTTTTTTGTTGTGTTGTGGTTTTTTTTTTTTTAATTTAACCGTTGTGAGAGACAGGGATTTATCACTTTAGTTCTTGAGTGATGCTGCAGATAATAGGATTAAATTATGTCAGAAATGTACAAATTCTGAAATCTTGTTAGGGTTACCAAGCTGCCGCATCTACAAAGCAGAGGAAAAAAGGGGAGATAAGACTAGGAAGGACCTTTCTTTTTCAAATATTAAGTAAATAAAATTGATAGGCTGCTTAGTGTAAAATCAGTTTCTTCTTGATATTGAAAAGACTTTTGTATTTTTCTCATAGAATTCATAAATGTTGACTTAAGTTTGCAAAATTTCTGCTGTCTGAAATTTCAAAATGATAAGGTTGTGTCTATGCTGAAAATTGTAATGTTTTCTGTGATGTTGAGAGCTAGCTCAGTTCCCTAGTGAGGTTGGGTACTGGAAGCAGATTAATTACAACAGCTCATTCTTAGCATGAGTTAATCTACCTCACTCTTTACCAATACAAGTACTCATGCTGCTTTGCCTGAATTAATTCTAGTTTTTGAGGTTAAATACTCAAATCAATCAGAAACCTTTATAATAACTTGTAAGTCTTATTGCAAGTTACTTAGGAAAAAGGTTCCAGAGTTACTTGAGAATCTGTAGACGTAGGTAGAGATTTGATGCAATTCTGGCAAAATTGGGCTATCTCATTGATTTTTCGCACATAGATATTAAAAACCAAACTATTCAGTAGGCTACCTTCATTTGTCCTTTAATATTTTTACAAGCACAATGCTTGGCTTCTGAAGTATTAGGTGTTCTGGTGAATGTGAAGTAAACCTTTAAATTATTCTGATGAAACTGAAAACTTGTGTTTCCAAGGTATTTTTAAACTAGTTCCTAGGAGTGTAGAATTGAAGATCATTAAGTCAGAGAGAAGTTATTTTTGGCACATTTTTTTTCTTCCTGCTTTTCCCCCAAAATACACCTCCTGCTGTGTGTACTTTCTCCTATTTGTCTTGTCAACTGATGAGCTCTTTCCAGGTCAGTTTTTGAACCTCATTCTCTCAAGTGACTCTCTTCAGATTCCCCAGCATGCTTCCCATGAAGGGCTCTTAGATCTCGTGCTGTGAGACTTGATTTGTTCTTGGTTTTGTTTTTGTTTTTTTGTGGGTTTTTTTGGGTTTTTTTGTGGGTTTCTTATTTTTTTGGTGGAGGGGGGTGCGTTGTATATGTGGCATATATGTGCATGTTACCTATTACAGCTTTGGTCTTTGGGGTGCCAGAGTGGTGAAACAGAGCAAACGGGAGAGGTACGTGTGAGTCCAGGGGCTGAGCTGGGAAGGGGAGAACAACGGCTTCCCCAGCAGTTCTCGGCTATGGAAGGAGTTCTTATGAGCAGTATCTTCCTAGATGAGGCTGGCACTGAGCCCGCTCTTGCACTGCGTGACCAACGAGACCACAGGTACAGCTCTCGTATGACCTGGCAGCTTTGTGCTTATCTCATATGTAATAAGTGCATGACTGGTTCCTCTGTGGATCTACGAAACCGGTCTGAATGAAGAGGGTTCTTCAAATCCTTATTGAGTGTTGTTTCTGTTGCAGACATTTATATGCAGAGAGCAACAAGCCAAATAAGGATGAGTTATTCCTTTGTTCTTATAGAAAGCTCTGTAAGACTTCCTTACCTACAACAGAGATTTGATTTTTTTTTTTTAAAATTCCTTAACCATGCTATAGTCAGGTAGACTTAGAAGGCATACAGTGTTTGCAGAATGTTTTCAGGAATAAACATTTGTCTACTCCACAGCTTCATTGCTAAGAATAAACTAAATTTTCATAAATCCTTTAAAACTACACTGCGTCTCCTTGTAGAAGGGTTTTTTCTCCCATCAAACTGCATTGTCTGGTAGCATTAAAATTTTAAAGTTTATTTCTACTTAAAAACCAGATTGTGTATACCAGTAAGTGTGCGTAAGAGCTGTTTTTAGTATTTCTGGGTTTGTGTTTCAGTGGCTGACTTTTTTTTTTTTTTTTTTTTCTTTCTGTGCAGTGCTCCTTAAAGTCCTTTGATTTCTTCTAGGCAGGTATGAGAAATGGCTTGTATTTTGGATTTATTAGACTGAATCAGTTGGGATGCCAAAAGTAACATTTATGATCAAGGGACGAGAGCATCCTTTATATGAGGAGAGGCTGAGAGAACTCGGACTGCTTAGCCTGGAGAAGAGGAGGCTCATGAAGGATGTTATCACAGTGTCTCTAAATGCTGTTGGGAGAAATTGAAGGTGAGGGAGCCAGACTCTTCTCACTTGCACCCAGTGAAACAACAAGAGACTATGGACCAAAGTTAAAATACGTGAAATTAAATCTGAACACAATCCTCCAACACACTTTTTTACTGTGAGGGTGGCCAAGCACTGGCACGAATGGCCTAGGGAGGTTGTCAAGTTTCCATCTTTGGAGATGGTCAACACTCAACTGGATGCAGTCCTGGGAAACCTGCTGTAGCTGACCTTGATTAGGTGGAGTCAGAGGAGGACTAGATAAGCTCAAGAGGTCCTTTCCAAACAAGATGATTCATTGATCTATGTGTCAGGGATTTGTCATGTAACAGGATTTTGAGGCCTCTTAGAGCTTGTTAGTGATTGGTTTGTCATGGACTCTTGTCATATTCTGTACTGTATGTTGCTAGTAAGATCTCTGTTGCTTGATCTAGAAATTTGTCAGGATGTCTAAATAATCTTTGATAATTATGTTGAAATTAGACTTTAAAATTGCTGCCATCTATGCAGACTCAAGCAGTTTTAGGAAACTTCCACTCTCTCATTGTTATTAAATACTTTGTGGTGTGTTTAGTGTGCCTCAGATAAGGATAATAACAGCAGCCTGGATTGCCTTGCTTTGTGGGCAAAGAACAAGTTGGGACTGGAGAGAGTTGAGCAAATGTGCAATTAAAGCTTTGTGAATGCTCTTGGCATGGGATAATATGTGGTTAGTGCTAATTTTTGGTTTTCTGTGTATATTTGTATGCAATGTTTTAGTTATTTTTTTCCTATATATTCTCACAGGGAAGGCTTACCAGTGGGAAGGCTTGCAAAATGCAAACTTAAAGTGGAATGTTTACTAAACATGTATTTGCAGCAGTGTTGTTGGCCAGGAATACAATTGAAATGGACACTTTTACCTGAGTTGAAACTCTTTTATTTGTGAAGAAAAGGGAAAGAATTTGGACCGAAGACAAAGTAAACTGAGGATGACAGTTTGGCAATTAGTGCCCTTTTCGTGGTGGGGTGTACTTGAGTTCTGGAGTGACTCTGACAGTGGCCTGAATTCAAGGACAAATGAATGTAAAATAATAGATGTAAAATACAGAGATTGCCTTTCAAACTACCTTTTGTCTCCCATACACCTGCTGTTAGTAAATCTTCCTTTTTTAAACCAAGATGGGACAGCTTCAAGAGGAAGACTTGAGTGTCTGCTTGTATGCACTCCCTTGTATGATACTCGGCAACGTTTTTTGTGGTTTGTAGCTGCTCCGCTAGAGGTGGGCAGGATGAGAAACCTGGGGATCTGCCCTGGGCTGACCTATTTCTGGTCCAGTGCTCTGAAGTCAAAGGGGCACTGGCACCGTTTCTCCTTCAGCCTTCCCGCCGGGTCTGTGGTGAGGGAAATCAGCAGTGATGTTTTTGCAGAGCGTGGCCGAGCAGCCGTGCCCCACCACCGCCTGCCCGCCCGAGCCTGTCGGGAGAGGCGTGTGGTTTGCAGGTCCTGACGGGGCCAGAGATGAGCTCGGAGCCGCTCGGCGTTGTCAAGGCTGAGGCAACTGGGACGTGCCCAGAAGCCAACTCATGGGCACGTAGGGACCTCTTACAGTTGAAAGCTTAAATACCTCCAAAGCTAGGTAGCAGGTGTGTGGAGGCTTAGAGGGCTCTGTTTAAAACCCACTCATGGACATCTCTGTCTTTTTATGCATTTACGCTTGACTTTCTACTGTCACTTTTTGCAGTTGGTCTTTTCTAACCTTTAGCCCACACTGTAAAAGGCTTCATGAGGAATTGTCTGGGGAATTCCTCGCGTTCCTTTCCGTGTGTGGCTTTCTCCTTGAAGATAAGTCACCTTGTGATTCCAAAAGAGTATAGATCATACGGAGTGTAGATCATATAGACAAAAAGCAAGCAAATTATTTACAGATTTCAGTAGTTGTGTAGTCCATGCTTCTTGTTTTGCAGAATGGTAGTGGCTAAACAGACATGAAACAATTCTGTTTTCTAGGCCAATGATGTATTAAGTGAAACATTTTTAAATAATTCAAAGCATGATAGCTCTTGACTTTTTTAGCTCTAATGGTGCTACGCTGTGTTAACTGAACATTTGTCTTTTAATTGGCAGTTATTAGATACATTTCTAAATATGCCTATAGTAATAATGGCAGTAATACTTTCATGTTATAAAACATTTATCAATGGATTTTTTTTCATCCTCATTTGTGGAAACAGAAGTTCCAAAAAATAAAAACATCTAATTAATAGAAGACTGAAGTAATCCTCCACTTTTGAGCACATTATTTAAAGATTTAATTTTTTTGAAAGTTTTCAAACATGTCCTGCGGTGAGATTTGACTTGAAAATGAGGTTCCCCTACAGGCCTGGAAAGAACCTGAATTCTAAATGCAATACCACAAAATTCCGCACGACACTGGGATGCAGCCTGGCTACTGTGTCTGCTATAAGCTGACTGACCTGAGGTGCTGGGCTTTGCTGAAAGCAAACAAAATGCCTAAGAATGCTTTTCATCATTGTTTTACCCCCACTTCCTGTTGATAATAGTTTCTAGTACAGTTATGGACGCTTTTATTATTGTGATTAACCATATTTTTAGGTGTGTGTGTGTTGTGTTTTTTGTTTCTTTTTCCTGTTATGTGGAATGTGAAATTAAAATGAAATAAATTGAACTAAATTAAAAAAACGCCGGTCTTGTGGAAGGAATATAGTTCAAATGTTCAAAACAAGTCAAAGCTGACACTTTAATGTGAAATCCTCTCTGTTGCATTTAAGATTGGTTTCTGAGGGACTGAATGAGGACAGAATTTCTTTATGATGAGGTAAGAAGAATTTTGTCCTAACATGCTTTGAAGGCCAGAATTCTTCACACCTAAGAAGCTGAGGATTTTTTGTTGTTGGATTGTAAATGAACTGCTTTAAAAATTGAAATGGGATCTGAACGTGCCCCCATTGAGATGAAGAACAGCAATACCTTGGTCATTCTGGATTTAAATCTTAAATCCACCAAGAGGTCTCTGTACAGAAACAAGTGAAAGACATAATTATTATTATTTTATTTTTAATCCTCAACTAATATTTATTTGTACAAAGGAGTTGAAATAATTTTGAATTATCTCTGTGGGAAGAAGTCTGCTATGTCTTTACATATGTCAACATATCAAAACCAAGTCAGTTTCAAATATGTATTGTGTAAATAGCAGTTTTTCACCTTTGAAGAAACTCCTGCTGGAAATGACAGTCTGTTTATGGTATAAGGATCCAGGTTACTGGTTCAGCAGACAGTATGCTGGGCTCTGCTGCTCTGTACAAATCATTAATGTCTCCTCCTTCTAGATCTGTCTTAAAATACAAGCTGCAGACCTTTTGTAAATCTGTGAGCTAACAATTTAGAGTAATGATTAGGGGCCAACATCTTTGAGGAGATGAGCTCAGTGTTGATTTTGATGAAACTGTAAATGCCAATGTATATGCTGCTTAAAAAATGTTACTTGAAAATGATGTCTATGAGTGTCACAACTTCTACAGTCAGTATGGTATTTGTCACCCTGTGTGCATTTTTAAAGGCTGGCTGTCTGTACCAACAGAGTTCTTATAGTCAAGATGTACATTTTTGGGAAGTTTAGGAGTAAAGGTTACTTCTTCAGGATATGCAAGTAAAGTAATACAAAATGAGATGGATTCCTTGAAACTTGTCCTCTGATACAACCCTTGATCTGTGAGCTTTTATTATTTCTGGGCTCTGTCACTTATATGAAAAGATACAAATATATATTTAAAAAAATCTTTATAAAGGAGTTACACTTTGCTATCTCATGCATATTCTATGTTGTTAATCTCTATTTATTTGTCTGAATGGCTGTTTTGAAATCTCCTGAGGAGTAGAGCATTGTCTCTTACTTGGATCTCTAATTTAGGTATTAATCCTGTATTGTCACCTTTTTAGACAGGTCTTACTTGTATTAGAATGTCTGCTGCTTTTAACGACAGCATTTATCATGCATTTCCTGACTAGGAAATTTAATCATTACAGGACTAAAAGTGATTGTTCTGGATTGCAGAAATCTATTTTCTCCTTTGATTAAAAGTGTGTCTTGCCCTTATTTGCCTTGACTTTGAAGTATATTTTAGTCTGGTTTCCGTTTAGACATATCAAAGAGTGTGGTTTTTGTTTTGCTAAAAGATGAACTCTTGCATATTGGAGGGACTAGTGCTTTGCTTTCTATTTTTCTGGAGAGGATCCTCTTTTTAGATAGACTCATTAGTCATTTTCAACATGACAGGCACCTATGCAATAAGAACCAATTTTGAATCAGACTAGAGTTTAGCATCTCAACAGGGGAAAAAAAAAATTATAATCATACAGCTCAATTATACCCAGCCTAGTTTTTCTCAAGGCCACGTGTGGCTTTTTTTGAGCACTGCGCATGAAGAGTCCTACAGTGCTCTTACCTTTCCACCATGCTCCCTTGGATGTTGGTGTTTGTTTACGAATCTTTGTGAAATTGATCAAAACTACATCGTTTCCTCACCTGTCACTGGAGGCTCCATCCTTGGTATATGCACAGGAAGACATTTCAGATAAATGAATCTTAAAGGATGTTCAGTTAGACTGTTGAGCAATAGCTTTGCTTGCAAATCTTAACTATTGTCAGTCTCTTCTTTGTGAGTTATTATTGTTCTTATGTTAAATTGTGGGTTCACATGAGCCCACCTCTCCAGCGTCAAGGTCCCTCTGGATGGCGTACCTTCCCTCCAGCGTATTGACCGCACCACACAGCTTGGTGTCATCGGCAAACGTGCTGAGGGTGTGCTCAGTCCCACTGTCCACGTTGTCGACAAAGACGTTAAACGGTGCCGGTCCAGGTGCAGGGACTTTCGACAAGGGCATGTAGTGAACAGGATGAGGGGTAATAGCTTTAAACTGAAAGAAGTTAGGTTTAGATTAGATCTACAAGGAAGAAATTTTTCCCCATGAGGGTGGTGAGGCACTGGAACTAGTTGCTCAGAGAAGTGTAGATGCCTCTTCCCTGGAAGTCTTCAAGGCCAGGTTGGACGGGGCTTTGAGCAGCCTGGTGTAGTGGAAGGTGTCCCTGCCTATGGTAGGGGGTTTGGAACTAAACAATCTGGAAGGGTCCCTTCCAACCCAAAGCATTTGATGACTGTTTTTAATATAGGTCTCTTCTGCATCTTGTTGTGGCGCCTTCATCTTGATTGACTTTCCTATGTAACATTTTCTTTTGAAGGAAAAAAATGAATAGATTTATTCACTGGGAATGTCTCATGGGCAACAGAGCTATGGTCACAGAGTTGGTTAGCTTACAATTAATTAGAGAGCTGGCTCAGGAGAAGTTTATGTGAAAGGGACATCTGTCTTGCAGCCTTTGAACCGGCACTATTGTGCAGATGTACTTGGAGCAATGTTAACACCAGCTAGCTTGGGTGGGAATAGCAACATAGTTGTGAGATCCTGAAGTCTTGTCCAGGCTGTCTGACATGCCAAAGCAGCAAGGTGCATCACTCCTTACTGAGCTCTGGGCCCCTGTAGCTGGACTTCTACCCAGAATCCAGAGCAGCTTCCTTGCAGCTGCTCAAAGCTGCTGTAGTGCAGTGAAGAAGCACCCTAAAAGATTTCAGGTTGTTTAGAGGACCTTCTGAAGCTTGTTGTCTGCTGTAGTTGCTGGCTTCTGTGGTGCTTGATTGCCACCCTGCATTTTGCAAGGGAAGCTTCTCTCCTTGCCTACCTGCTAGTATGCTGTAAAGATGTATACGAAGACATGGATTCGGAGTAAGGCTAAGCAACAGCTGAATTTTCTCTACATATCAGAGGAAAAGGTTGTCTCTGCAGTCTTGTAAAGTAATACTGCATCCTGAGGATCAAAACCACATAATGCTTCACTTGACAACTGGTATAGCAGTGTAGAAAGGCTTATGTCAAAGCAAGCAATGTATGCTGCTATAATAAAAACAGATATGGCACACTGAAAACTTTGAGAGAGGCTTGGCACTTTTGTTTCTTTTCATGTTGTTGTGGTATTGCTGATATATTTTTGTACACTTATTTTCTTTCAAAAAGTTAGAAAACCAGCAGAACATATTTTATTTATAAAACCTGAAATAGATTGTTACAGGTTCTAGGTGTTTGCTATGAGCTTACAGTATAAAGAAACTCATAGTTAAAAGGAAAAGAGAATTCTGTATACCACTTGCCATTCTTTTGATTCTTTAGCTGGTACTTAAACTTGTAACCACTTTGTTTTCAGGATAGTGGGAAATGTCTGACAGAAATTACAGCAAGCTTACTTCTTTATTAGATACTTGATATAACCATGTTGGGAAATGTGAAAGGGGAAATGGTATTTAGCTCTGTTTCCAGGAGATTTAAACCTTTTTGTGGTATTCTAAAATACCAACAATACAAAAATAAATTACAGCCTTGAAATAGCAGTATCAAAATCTATTTTGATATGAATATATTTTGGGATGTAATAATGTATAGCAAGTTTTCATAAGACTTCATTTTTTTTTCCTCTTCTTTCCTCATTTCCCTCATCAGAGAACTGAAGTCACCTTCAGGTTCAGAGCATAAATACTATTAATAGGCAGTGCCATGAGCAGAATAGTTTTAGACAGAAGATAAAGAGGATAATTGAGAATCTAAAGCAACAGCAAAAGCTCTGCTTTGCTGTCACTAGTGTGTACTGCAGTACCTCAGAAAAACAGACTTCTCTGTGCTGTTGGATGCAGTGTGCTCAGTAAGGAGATGCAGTATTTTTTTGGAAGAATTACATTTTTGTAACAAAACATAGCACTCTACAAGAAAGATACACAGAGACACTCAGGTATAGTTTCAAAAATTAAAGGAGTTTAAACATATCAAGAGCAGTTTGTTTCATGACTTAAGGAACCAGCTGTTCTGAGCAAAGCTAGAAATTCACTTCTGTGACCTCATTGCCATTGTGTAGCTCAAGTCTAGAGCACAGAGGTGGCAGAAGTCAGTTAAACACAGTTGTAAATAAAGCTGGAGGAGCATGATGGCTAGCAGTGAATGTGCTGGAACAGATCGTCTAATGTTAGCAATGGATTAATGCACAACCAAAATTGCACCCAATGGATGGTTAACATATGTAACCATGCATTCACTTCTGCAGTGGAAATACAAGGCCTGTGAGCTGTACGTTGACCCAGTCAGCTACTTTCCTGAAACTCTTGGCATCTATCATACTTAAACTCTATAAATAGCTGAAGTTTTCCAGGCTGAATAGCAAAGCTGCAATATGAAATAGGTCTGTTCTAACACATCAGAAGAATTGAAACCCATGCTCAGGAAGTAGCTGTTACTGCTGCTGAGAATGGCAATGCAAAATCAAGGTCTAACGCTTTGCATTTATTTTACCTTCTTGGAGGAAGCAGAAGGGTGCAGTTTGAAAGTGCTGTACATAATGCTCTAGTCTTGCATGAGGCTTTCAGTAAGGCACAACAGACACAAACCCTAAAATTTCCCTGGTACTGAAGAACCCAGGGTGGGCAGAATTTATCCTGAATTAGATCACTTTGGGTTTTCACAGTGGTGCAATTCTAACCAGATTTATCACTTCATATGCAGCTGGCATCTCAACTCATGGGCATGATCGCTTGTCCCTGCCTTCCATCAGTGTACCCCACACTCGTGTACACACACTCGTGTGTATCTCGGTTCAGTGACTCCTAAATAATTGTGTTCTTTTAAGTGCAGATTAAGTGAGTAATACTTGATGTTTTTCTGGACAGCATATTGGTATATTACTTACGGTGAGAACTGCTAATATTGGTGGCGCTTGTGGTTGCGTGTTTTTGTTTCTTTTTTTTTTTTCATTTATCTCTTCTTTCCTCACCAAACCTGTATTTGTAGAGATGTCATAGATATCTTTCTTTATGCTTCACCTGATACAACTTCCCTGTCATCTGTTTTTCTTGGACTGTTGGTAGAAATTTTCTTCCCTCTGTTATTTAAAGGCATCCCCTGAAGGATGCTAATTGTAATATGTATGTGCATTTCCTTGAGATAGAACTAGGTAACTCTAGCAACCAGCTGTACATTCCAGAGAACAGATATGTTGTTTTTTTTTTTTTTTTTAATACAAGTCATCACCAGAGACAGGAATCCTCTCTTAAGTGAAAATCAGTGAATCTTTTCTTATTTGTACACATTGCTCTGAATGAGTCTTCTCTTCCATACAGGTTCTTTTCATTGCAGAGCTTACCTGAGCCTGGGGATCTGTTTCAATCATTATTGTTCATGGGTTTCCCTCCTGATACATGCCTGTTTATATAGCTGTGCACTCATTTTGCGGCAATGTGGATATTACAATTTCTGTGGCCTTTGATATTTATTGTTGTACAGTGAATTTTACTGGGAGGCCACATTGCAAATTGTTACAGGAGTAACGTTTCTGTTCTTTTGGTCCCTAGGTAGATGTGTTCTTTAACCCTAGCAAACCGGAGCATTCCTACTGAGCCATGAATGGGACAACCAATTAATAGTATTTATTATAAACCAATTAATAATACTTATTATAGAGCACTAGCTGGAGGGGTGCTCATTAGCACCATTGTCTGCTAATACCAGTCCTCAAATGTTTGTCTCATTTGCTTTCAGGCATGTTCTGCCACACAGGGAACACATCACTCTCCTGTTCTCATCATCTCTCACAGTTGCGTTTATGCTCCTAACCACAAACCCATGGCCAAAACTTTCCCGTATGTTCTGAAGCTGGATTATTCCGAAGCCTTTATGTGAAGAGATTCTTTTTAGCAAACTTGGGTAGCGCTGGGAGTTCAGTGGAGGCAGAAGCAGCAATGATGTGCGCTTTCTTCTCCACGCCTCTCTACGTCCTCAAGATACCCTAGGGTAGAGGAAAGAAAACAATGTACTGTTTAGAGTTCTGCATGTAGCACAGGTCTGAATGTAGTGTTCTCTTATTTGATATGTCCTTTTGCCCACTGAGGAATAGCTGCACCCCAGCTAATTAGTCTTATCAAGACAGACTGTACATTATTATTTATAAGTTGCTTTGGGATAACAATGCTGCTGCAATGCCAATGAGATGAAAACTGTTTTGAACATTATGTTCACATATATATGTGTGTGAGACACACAGGCTTCTCCCATGCCCCTTGTCGTCAGATACAAATAATTTTCTGTTCTGTTTTGCGGGCATACAGAACAGTGTGCCTTGGAGACAACAGGAGTATGATGGTTAATTACTGTCCCTTGCCAGCCACTTCTGTCACTGGTTAGAGAAAAAGCTACGTCACAAATTGCTATGTAGGCTAGTAAACGCATTGTGTGAATCCATAGTCTGGGAAGACATGCACCAATGTGCTGTAATTTCCCTCACTAACAAAAATAAACGTTGCCATTTGAATGCAATTTCCCAGTTTTTGGGCTAGACTTTGGCATCTTTCCCAAGCAGCTCTGTGAATCTGAGTTGATGATGTCTTTCATTCCCTCTGCCCGTGTAATTTGTTCCAGCAACTGGATTTTTTTCAGTTCTGGGAGATGCTGCGTCTCCTTGTTTCTCTGCCACATGAATTTCTTTTGCCTCCAGTGGACTTAGGGCTGGAAGCAGTGTTGAATGCCTGGTCAGAATTGTTATAGGTTCAGGGAAGGTAGATAATGAATTTCCAGACTATTTTGGGGTTAGTTATTTCTCTCTGTGCTGTTCCTCCATCTAGGTAATGTTTTCAGAAAATTCTCCCTGATCGCATGACTTGGTCACTGAAACTGTGTTCACAGCATAACCTGGTCTTGAGCAAAGTAGCCAGTCGTTCTCTTCTGGTGTCTTTATATGCACACGCACACCAAAGGATGAAGAGCCCAGCCAGCATGCCAGTGCAGCATAGAAAACAGAGAAATACTGAATGTGGCAGGGCTCAGGAATCAAACGTCTACTTGTGTGGTTTGCATGTACACTACTCATGGTTTGTGTGCATTTTAGTGGTACAGGATGACTAACAGAGAAGGAACACTGGTTTACTATGATTCATGTAAGAATAATATTATAGTTTTAATAACAGAAAAACAATAGTAATGGAAATGAGATAACAATTAATATTCCGTTTGCCTTTCTTTCCTTTAGAAAATAAAAACTGAAGAATAACATTGATTAAATGTTATCTGTTTTAAGACACTTTAAATGGTAAGATAGTTTTACATGTAGACCACGGAATTTTGCAAAATACTAAGTATGTATTTGTAAAAATATTCCAGAGCAATTCTTCCAGCCTTTCATCTTGCTCTACATAAGTCTTTACTTTGCTGTATGTCTTTCCTTCTTTTTCTTTGCTTGCTATGGAGAGTTCTTTCTTCTTACCATCTTATATTTTTTTCTTTGTTGATGTAAAAGTATAAATGATTCCTAATGCAGTTCTTCCTTAAACATTCATTATACACCGATAGTCTTAGCAGAGATGGGATCACCAGGGGAATGGATTACTCAGGCTTTTATACACTGAGTCAACAGTCACAATGAGTAGATTCATATACTTTTGGCATGTAAGTACAAGCTGTCATTTCAGTTCGTTGAGTTTTGTTGATGAGTTTTTCCAGAATTAACTCAAGCATAGTGAAGTATTGAAAAATAATGTGATGATGGAGATTCACTGTGTTACATTTGTAGTTAGGAAAACAGCCTTAGCATGCCTTTCACGTTTGTATTTTCATCTGTGTATTTTTGAATAGTGTGTCAATAATACCCAAAAGATGTATTTAAATATCTAACATATAACTGGTATTTCACCTACATGGCTATGTAATGATTCAGTTTGTCCAAAGTCTGATGACTATTTCTTTGAGAAGACCTAAGGTTTTTCAGAGGTACTGCTAAGTAAAATATTTCAAAGGGCAATAGCACAGTGCGGGGCTTGTGGGACTTGCCAGGCTGTGAACAGGTTATAACAAACTTATGTTCTTTGGTATCGGCTTAAAAGTAGTCCTTATGTTTTGTTGAACATTTCAGTTGGGCTGTTTTTAAGGGAAATGATGCACTGTGGCTCAAACTAACAAATTCTCTGTCATACCAAATCTTCAGTTCTCTGCCAGCAACAACCTTACTGGACATCCTCTCTGACTGAAAGGGTAGTTGCGAGCAGCAGTAACCCAATGTAGAGACAAATAACTCTGTCATCATAGTAGATGCAGGTTTCATTTCATTTTTCATTTATCCTTCTGCACTGGGGTCTCCCAGAGTATTCTAATACTTTGTGCTGATCCTCCCCATCGGAGATATGCAGATAAATTATCTTAATATCAACTCTAACTAACGAAATTAATGATCAAGTAGCTAGGCAGCTTTTTTACAGGAACATGATCTAATGACTGGATTGCCCAATGATCACAGAAATTAAATGTTTTCTATGCTCGGATATCACCAAGGTGGTGACCACTTAGTGCAAATCTTCTTTCTGTTGTTAAAGACTTATCCGTAGGATAAAAGCCTGTGCTCTTGCCTGCTAAAAGAATTCGCCACATCCGGTTAATGTATTTGAGACATCCCACAAGTAAATCAGACTGTTATTTATGGCAAATTTACTTCAATTTATCATGTGTTAGTACTTTTTACAAGAGTTAGCTGTACGGTTCCTGCCGGAGTCAGTGGTGGTGTTTTGGGGGGATTTTATTTTTGTTTTTCTTAAGTTTTTGTCTCTTTCTGGTTTTCTCTGCTGGTGTATTATTGTCAGCCTTGGAGGTCTATTGAATTATGAGCTGGCTGGCCCTTCCTTTGTGGTGGGTGTGAAAAATGTGACTATCTCTATTGGTGTTTCAGCTTCTGCTAGTGAGCATGAACTCTCTTGCTATTTCTCTGAAATGGTGTGCTTTAGCGTGCTATATGCTAAAAAAACCCTGTTATTGAGTAGAACATTTAAGGATTGGGTGGTGGTGTAAGATCAGGGTTTGTGGGGGGAAATGGCTGTATCTGGAAATTTTGGTGATCTGATACGGCATTTGTGGTCACCTTTAGAGAGGATATAGTTCCAATAGGCAGGTGTCTGCCCAACCTTTTGTGCTTTGGTAACTGCTTTTCCATAAATCTATTTGTATAATTCATAAGGTCATATCAAGTAGTGCTAATATTTAGAGTAATTTTGATAACGGAGTGAGCCTTAGTAGCAAAGAATTGCTGGCAACTTGCTGTTCAAGTCTGGTGCTGTTATATCAGTTGTTTCATGAAGACTTCATCACTTATTCTTATCCCACTTTTACCATCAAATTATGGTAGGGGCAGTTTGAGACTGTCTACTAAAAGTTTTCATTGGAAATTTGGGCTAAAGCAAAAAACTTCAAAATATTCTGGAAAGGTTAGACTTGTTTTCTTGTTCTCTTTTAACTGTTACGGAAGAGTGGTAAAAAAGCTTCAGCCAATTTTTCTTTTATTTCCTCAAGCAGCAGGTCAAAGCCCAAAGGAGAAAAGACTGAGAAAACACCACCACCACACCAACCAAACCAACGACAACAAAAACCCCACAACTTCCCAAACACACAAACAACAAAAACAAAAGCACAAACAAAACCAAGAACAACCACCAACCAACCAAACACACCCCCCCCCGCCCCCCCCCCCCAAAAAGAAACAACAAACCACACCACAAAATCAACCAACCAAAACCAACAAAAAGTATAAACTGAGCTGAGTTGGCCTTTTGTGTGTATCAGAGCTCTCTTTGCCTTGGTTTCTCATCAGAGCAGGTTTGCTTGTGCTGAGGATGATCTGACTCGCCTTTTAAAATGTTAAAGGTCAGCCGCACTTGAGGAAGCCCTCAGTTGGCAGTGACTCCTAGAAAATGTCCTCAGCTCTCTTCTGACAATTAGCCTCTCTGAAACCAGAGGCTTTTCTTCCCTCAGGCTTCTGAGATCCCAGTGTGGTTTGTCACACTTGCAGAAAAACTGGATGGATCCTGTCACAGTGTTCACTGTTGCATATTCTTTACTGAAGAAGGTGAGGTGGATGGGTATTGCTTTTGAGGCAATATATGCCCTGTTAGTCTGCATCCCCTCTGCAGAGCAGCCAACAGTGCCTTTGTTTCTTTTCTCATCCTTTTTATTTCTTTCACGCTTTCATCTTTTTGGTTAGAAGGCATAAGGTGTGTTCATCTAAAGAGTCAGCTCAGTTGCCTGCATGACTGTGAGCCCAGGATAAAAATAAATTACTAAATGAGAACTGAATTTCCCTATATTTATCAGGTAAAATGAGTTTTAATAGTGATGTCATATAGCCAGAATACAATTATTCTTCTCATTTATATGCCATTCACTGACAAAAGAATTGGTTATGTCACTGTCTGCTTTTAGTTTTGTAGATTTTTACTCCATGATTAATTCTACTAAAAAGTTCATAACATAGTATCAGACTATATAACCTAATCACTGATAGCATTTAACTGGTTTAGAATGTGTTTCAAATGTAGTGTGAGAACGCGTTTCGCATGTACTGTGAAAATTGTCAGACAAGAGATGATCAAGTTAGGCTGCTAAGAGAGATTTCGTGGCAAATTAAATGAATGCTTATGTAAAATTACCCACTGTTGCAATGTGCGTGTGTGCGTATGCGCATGCACATTCATATACTGGAGCTGATGAGCCTCTGGCAGGCAGCTTTGCAGAAGCTGAAGTATTTTTAGTGGAAATGAAATCTCAGTTCAGTTCTGCAGCATGTGACTTCCTATTTCTGTATGTTACTTCCAAGGGACTTCCTCTGTTAAATCGGCTTGTCTCGAGAGGTTTAGTGTAGAGCCGGAGCGTGGTCTGCTTTGTTCTGTGCCTGTGACAGCATTTTCCCAGAGTTTTCTTTTGAGTATTTTATTTTTATTTTGTACTGTCTCCAGCATGCAAGGATCTAGTGTCTGCGACCCGTGATCGGAAGCTGAATACGTTCATACAAGTCTCAGTGGTACACCCAGCAGAGCACATTTTGACGAGGTATTCAAGCACTGAAATCGTGGAGGTGAGAGTCTTTCTTATTCAATTAACGTGGTGATTAATGAATTGCTCATTTCTTCCGTAGAAAGGGAATGAGAAATAAAACAAGTTAGTGCATAGTCTTAGGTACACCCTGGCAGTTAGCAAAGCATACCTAAGAGTGTTCTGTAGTTCTTGGCATTTAACCAGGGTAAACAGTTAGAAATGAACTTGGCTTTCATGAAAGCTCTGTTGTACCAGCAGAAGCGTAGAAACTACTCCAGTTCTCCAGACATAGGTCTAGAATGAAACGGGGAATAGTTGCTCTCATGAAAGGATAAGGCAACACGAAGTAAAGCTAAGAGTACAGTGACTTTGCAAAGTATTTTTAAATTACAGAAGGAGAGGTGTATTTTATGGTCTGTTACCCTATCTGTGTTTCTTTTTCTATTTTTTCAATTGGGAAGTTGATGCTTTTGCAATTTGAAAAACAGTAGCTTACTTCTATAACTAGGGAAAAGTGTGTGTATGTAATGTCTGTGACTTGATATTAAATAGTTAGTAAGTTGTATCACATATTACAGCAAAAGTTGTCTGACACTGCTTTACTAGTCTTTGCTTTGCCCTGTGAGCATCAGTGTCAGAATGAGCAAAGGTTGTTCACAGAGAAAATTATTTAACTGTGATCAGACAATGTAGGTGTAACTTGCTTAAATTACTGGAGAGTCTCATTAAGAACAGGGAAGTCTCAATGTGAACACACACACAATTTTACCAAAGGCTTGTTTTAACTGTTGAATACAATGAGAATGTTTCATGAGATCTTTGTGTGATCTTGCAGTTTCAACCAGCTACTAATTAAGTTGTTACGGTTTCAGCAATCAACCATCCTGAAACTGCTTAATTCAAATATCTTGTGTCTGATCAGGATGTTTTGTTAATGACTGTATGGAATGATGTTGTGCAGAAGATGCTTTTGCTTTGCCTTTGTTTGTTTGTTTTGTTATAGAATTTGATGCATTTCCTAAGACAATGTCCTAGTTCTGAATGAATCCATGAATTTGTTGTGTCAAGACTCTAAGCTTCTTTCATAGTCAAGCTTTGGGGAGGGGAAGGTGAAGGCACAGAAAAGTTATTTTGAGTTAAAAATACCCAACACATTTATCATATAAAATTATTCATGTTAGTTAATAGAAAATTTAAGGATACTAGCCTAGTAATCTTCGGAAGGTAACTATAATTATGCACTCAGAAATTATAAGCAATGTTTTATATGATTCATTCAATTGTTTATATATCTGAAGCTCTAATATAGTTGCTTCTGTGAACAGCTTTTAAACATAATCATAATGTTACAGATCATAGAAATGTTATTTTACTCTAGTGCTGCTCACAGAAGGGCATTGTAATCCCACCCTTGCAAACTAGTAATCTTAACGTAATACAGGGAGTTTCTATAGCATTTCTATAGATGTTTTACTGTAACTTTTGTGTGTGTGTGTGTGTGTTCAAGTTGTATCTTTTTTTTTTTTCATTTAAATTAATATGAAACTGAGATACTTTCAGAAAGTATCATGGGAGAAAGAAAGGGATTGTTTATTACAGGTTGTATTCCAGATACTGATACCTGCTGGCTGAACTGTTTAAAGGCATGTTGCTAGGCTCTGTTTCAGAAGTACTTAAGTTTTTTTTAACTGGAAGAGATATTTCCAGAAAGCTTTTCGAAAACTTTCCTGAGAAAGTTTTAAAGTTGTCCAGTTTTTTTTTACGGACTAGATAATACTTAGCTGTTCACATCTTTCTGCTGTAGAAAGCAGACTTCTCTTAAAGAGCCCACAGTTTCTGTACATCCATAATGGCCTCTACTACACATTGCACAGCTGTTACCTTACCGAATGTTTACTCACGTTACACAGGGTACAAGGGATCCACTGTTTTTGACTGGTGTGACATTCCCACCGGAATACCCCATCTATGAGGAGACTAAAATAAAACTAACAGTCTACGATGTCAAAGATAAATCTCAAGACACAGTAAGTGCTTTGTTTTGTTTCTTGCATAAATCCTATTGAGATTTAAGTTTCTTGCCATGTTATTCTTTGGCTATCTTTAGCTAAAGTCTGCAAACTGGGCAAATAGATTTGTGTAGAATTGGTTTTGCTCTTCTCTTCTACCTGAAATGTACTTTATTTTTTGTTATCGTATTAGAGAACAGAGAAAGAAAACCATGCACTTAAGATGGACCCTTTGCTATTATTTAATTGGTTACATGAATCAGCTCAGGTATTCTTGGCAAATAGAAGATAACTCTTGTGTGCTTTTTGAAAGCACAGAACATATGAAATAGATTGAGATAACACCACTATAAACAGTATTTCAGAAATATGTTTCTGAAACTATTTTATTAATACTTATATGCCCAAACCAGGATGATAATAAAGCCTTTAACCTGATGTATGAGATAATATTATTTTATTTTAGTCTCTCGCATGGTGATATCTGCAGCTCTCCTGTGGCTGCTATTACTGATCTGTAAGGGTCCAAAATCTTTGTGTCACTGCTAAGGGTGAATCACTTTGGGTTCCAGTGTGGTACATTTTTGGTTACGCTGTCAGCCTCTTATGCTGAGAAACAGTTACTCACTCCGCAGGATATATGGAGGTCAATGGGACTATTTGAGTGATTTAACTGCCAAATATAGAACTTGAGTGTCTTTTTAAGTGCCATAGGTGATCTAAGACAGCCTTACAGAGCTAGGAGATGTCATAGGGCCTATGGGAGATGTATGTTGTTCTTCTGTGGCATCTGGAGTCCAGCTTATAGTTTTCTCTTGGGCATCCAAAATGGCTCTTGACGCTTTTATTTAATTACTAAATTGCTCTTTACATGTCTGTAATTGGCCCCCAATATGATTAAAGACCATGCAAGCTCATGTCATGACTGTATATGCGTTCATTATCCATAAGAAGGAAATTAAAGGCATAACTTACAACTCGAGACTGTCTTTGAACTGCTTACAAAAGTAAAGTTGTATATTCAGAGGACTTCTTTCTTTTTTTTTTTTAATGGTAGAAAATAGTTGATACATTTGTTTAAATTTTGGACCTTTGCGAACAAACAGATTAGAACAGTCTCCTCACTGTGCTCTTTAATGGGAACGTGTGGAATATTTTAGACAAATAATCTGGATTTCTTTTGATTTATAGACGTCAGGTATTTTTTTGTTTAAGAATACTTGGAGAAGGGACTTGTATGCACATTTTCACAATATATATGTTTTAATTTCGGGTTATGGTGTAGACTATGGGGGCTTAAAATGGGATCTGCTGTTTATTCAGTAGAGTTCTCACCTGTGCACAGATACAGAAATTGAGTGAAAGGAGTTTGACTTTGTCCCTTGTGTTCCAGTTTCTATTGTGACTGACAGATGATGGAAAATAATATCCTATCTGTAAGCGAAAAAAGTGGACGTGTTTCATAGAGCTATCCCTGTACTCCTACTCTTCTAGTTGCAGACTTATACTGCCTCTTATACAGGGCAAGATAAATACGAAAGATCTAGCCTGGAGGATTAATGTAATTTGACAGGTTTTTGCAGGCTTGGAAGAACTTCTTGTAAGTGTTGCTTACAATTGTAGTACAGGACTAGAGTCTCTCCCAGATAATCTCATTAATGTAGCTTGTAAGTCATGAGAGAGGGAGACACTACATACACAGCAGCTATGTAGTTCCTATGTAAAACATTCCAGATGTATAGTTTATAGTACCTTTTTGTAGGGGAAAATGTTAGTCCCATGTCTGGTTTACATCTATTTAGACTTTTTTAATATTCAGCCTTTTTAGAACTGCATGTAGGTAAGAAAAAATGAAATAAGCTGTAAGATTTAAATCAAGGTGGACTGCAGCATGTGTGAATTACCCTGAACCACCCAGGTCACGACTTCATTTGTGGCATTATTTGGACTTCTGTCTACGTCCTGGAATATCAGTGATGATAAAACTAATGTTGTGACTTACTTTACTATAGTTGGAAGCCATACACTTTTCTATTAATTCAGGTGACTATTTTGAGTCTGGAGGTGTACATAGATTCATAAAAGTCAGGTTTAAATGAGCTATGACCTGATGCAGTTAACAGCATAGCTGCAGCCACACAGACATCAGTGCTTGCTTCATGACTTGAGAAGTGTGATTGTGTCCCTTTGGCACTAAGCCTGTTCCAAGTTCTGTCGCTTCACAGTTCTGATTATCAAGGCTACAAGAAAACTGGCTTTCTTGATCTTCAAAAACTGCTGCCGCAGCTTACACCTGCAACATGTAGCCCCACCGTTCCTCCAAACAGACAAGGGAATCCACTTGAGGTTGGAAGGGAAGCCAAGGCCGTAAGGTGTGCTCTGCTGTTCTCGGCCGTGTTTCCAGACCACTCACCAGCTTGTACAAGTGCAGAATAAACCTTGGATCTGACTGCAAAATATTTTGCAGAATTTGACCAAAAGCTACAGTAATTCCCACAGCACCACGGCTATACTACAAATTATTTCAGTTAGCCAGTTCCAGGTAGCTAATATCCCTCATCACACTGCAACTCAAATGCATACTTATTTTTCTTGTAGTTAAAATGAGACTAAAGGAAGTAAATTCTGTGCACTAATAAATCTCACCAGGATTTTACTGCTACCAGTAGAAGGCTGTAGAGAAGATGAGGAAAAGGCAGTGGGTACATCATAGGGTAAAGTGCTTTTTTTCCCCTAAATCTGTGTTTGTCTATACAAGAGAATTAGATCTCATTTTCTAATCTATTGGTTTTTACTATAATACAAAAATAAATAGATACTGCTCAGTTTGTGCTCATAGGTCGTAACGCTAAAGTGAAAGGGGATGCTCCCCCGTGAGACACAACCGTGATTATTTTTTTTTGCGCTGCTGACATGCGACTTGTGCTGCACTTTTTAAAGAGCTTTAGAAATAACCTTGCAATTCTTGCATTCCTGGACCAGAAAGCAGATAGTTAACTTCACTCTTGCCTGTCATTTAAGTTAAATTTTGTAAGAAGTGCAGTATAATTACATTGAGGTACTGTGCAGCTGCTATCGCATTCACTGTGCTTGACACACTGGGTGTTCTAACTGCACTTTTCACTTTTTATGCATGTCTGTCTGATGTTAAGCATAATTATATCTTGGCTGTGTCAGGCTTTCTGTAATTGAGGCTTTTTAATACAATGAAACTGGTTTTGTTGTTTGTTTCGTTTTGGCTAGCCTTCCTAAGTTAGAGTGATTGGTTTTCATGTAAATAGAAACTTTTAATAGTGCTGTTCCTACTTTGATATAGTTGGAATAAAGAAGTTAGAGTGTGTTTATGAAACAAGGAGGTTGTAGCATGGAGGACGTTGGTCTCTTCTCCCAAGTAGCAAGTGATAGGACAAGAGGAAATGGCCCCAAGTTGTGCAAGGGGAGGTTTAGATTGGATATTAGAAAAAAAATTCTTCACAGAAAGGGTTGTCAGGCATTGGAACAGGCTGCCCAGGGCAGTGGTGGAGTCACCATCCCTGGAGGCGTTTAAAAGGCGTTTAGATGAGGTTTTTAGGGACATGGTTTAGTGCTAGAGTTAGATTATGGTTGAACTCGATGATCCTGAGGGTCTCTTCCAACTGAAATGATTCTGTGATTATTTAAATATATCCATTGAATCCATGCATAAAATGCAGTGGTTAATGCCATATTCTGAAAAATATACAGTGACATCTGTTTCTACATCGCAAAGATTTTCCTCCAATATTGCTATGGGCAAATTTATGTTTCACTGGCTTGAGTTGCACTGTCTTCAAGATCTTTTTGATAGTTGGGTTTTGTCTTAATGCTGGGCTGTACCTGTTCTTTAAGTAATTGTCCAAGAAAATCAGAATTAGAGGCTCATATGCTGTTAAAATATTGTCTCTGTACCACTTTTGCACAGGGATACTATTCTTACCTTTCCCATAAGCATGCAGGTGTGCCCAGTTTGGTTTAGCAGGTTTTAAAGCTGAAGCAGGATTCATTCTCTTTGAAAATACTACTTAGCACAAGTCAGGTACGACTCTCACATGGCAGACCTGCAGAAAATACAAAATAAATGCATTTGTGTTACATTAAGAGGAAGGAATGCCTAGTGGCTCATTTGGGTGGCAGCAGTCTTTCTGTTCTCTGTTCAGAATATATAGACTTGTGTCCTGAAGTGTTCTGAACTTCATTGTGGAGAGCAATGTGGATGTATTTTTAGGTAAGTACTGTAACATTTAGCTACAGTGAGGCTTTTATTTGCTTGTTTTCTAAGATTGGTTCTTCTGTTGCCACATCTACATCTGATTTGTGTTGGTTTAATGCAGTTACACCTACAGCTTAAATTCTTGCTACACTGACTTTACTATCTGTAAAGTGGGTTTGGAAATGTTTGCATCTTGTATGATGGGACTGTGTTTTAATGCAACAAGGTCTTGAGGTAAACACTGCTGTAATGTTCTGGTGTGACATTCAGTGAGTCAGGCCACATCCTTTTGATCCACACGTGGAGAAGTGCTGGAAGCAGAAGACACAAACAACTTTCTGTATCTGGTCTCTGCAGCAGCCCCTTTTCCCTTTAGGAGGAGATGGAAACCAGGTAGCTTCAAGAGCAAAGACTTCATACACCAACTAGGGTTAGAGACTTAAGGGATGCTTTTGCTATTTATCTTGAATGCCAGCAGGTAGATATAATCTCCTTTGGATATAAATACTAGAATTCACATGTGATATTGAACATACAAACAACCACACAGATGCTGTCTCCTGAGAGCAAGGAGAAACTGGACGTAAATACGACAATTGAAATATTACACATTCTACAGCCTGGTCTTGCATTTGTGATTTCTCAAATTTTCTCTTAATCACTGAGAGTAAAATTAGATGAATTTGCTAATTCTAAGAGTTAGTAGGGTTACAAGTAGGGTTTTGGATATGGGAACATACGTTATAAAGTAACAATTTTAGATTAGGCTTCAAACTACTTGTCTTTTAACTGTAGAGGTTTGAATCTTCTGTTAAACTTGCTCACTATGAATGAAATGTTGCACAAGGTTTTTCTCTGTATGTTTCTTGATGTTGCAAGTATCCTTGTTAAAATCGAATCACACCAGAGTGAGTGGGAAATGAAGACTGTCACGAAAGAGGCATTTTGAGTTCAGTTGTGAAGCCAAATCTGAAGTGGCAGTATTCCGTGTTCCCTCGTGCGCATGGATCTGTATCACGAGACCACCACGCCGTTTGGTGGGGTTGTTTGCCATCTCTGCTTGAAGAGGTCTGTGACTTGAAGGTTAGGAAAACTGCAGAGCAGCATGTGAAATGCTTTAGCAGAGATAAACGTGGAAGCTTGCTCGCACCTGCCCGCACTGTGGCTGTACCAGGGTGCTCTTAGTCTTCCACTCGTGTGAACACTAAAACTACTCAACCTTTTTTCTTTTTCTTTAAAACTTGAAGCAGTGCGAAGGTGCTCTACTTTCTTTAAAGAAAAAGCACTTCCTTTTCCTTGCTTTTCTTCGTTTTCTCAGTTCTGTTCACTGTCAAGTCTGCAGGATTTGTAGAGAAGTATTGCCTTAAACTAGAAACTCTTATTACCGTGTTCTTCTTAATAGAGCAGTCCTGTGTAGTACCGTGGTCCTACGTGCAGAAATACTTACAATAAAGCTTTAGATAGTCACGTTTCTTTTACAAATAATGTAATTTTTTTCATTAATATATACTTGATGATAGATTAAGTTTTTCCTTTTGCGTCAAACTATGTGTTCTTACTTAATGCCATTATTAGAGATATTGGGGTGGGGGGAAATGTTTTTTATTCTCCTGGGCATGTGCATGTGGAATGCACCTAAGGCGTTATCGTCAGCCTTCCTTAGTATATTTTAAAAGTCTGGATCCGTAAAGGGAAGTTCTAACTGCTGACTTTCATTTGGGTTTAGATTGAAATAAAATCTTTCTTTGAAGTGGCTGAGGGTATAAGAAGGTTTTATATATCTTAGTGAATCCATAAGAGAATTGAGGATAAGTGTCAAGACCAGGAAATTTACAGGTGTGTTTAACTTAAAGTCCATTTGTAGCCCTACTGCTCTTTGCTCCCAGCCCTTGAAAATTCAATGGGAGGATTTAGCTTTGCAAAAATCTTTCTCTTTGAAAGCATCCCTCTTTTCTTCCTATTTTTTCTCCTACCCTTATATTATTTTTTTCTTAACTGAGGCAAACTTCTCCCTATTGCTGTATCTTCAAGGAAAGTTGTAATTTACTGTTTGTTAATTTTCCATTTTTCTTTTCCTTTTCTACCTACTCTGTTAATCAAATGCTACTGATGCTTCATATCAGGCAAAGGTTTGCTACAAGAGCTGACTCTTTGAAAAACTGTTGTAAAGCTACATAGTGATAAGACCAGTTGTATTCTGTAAAAATGTAAAGGGATGCTGTGGAAATTGCTTAGAAATAAGGGACGCAAATAGTAAATGGTAGTATTTTCTTGTAGATTTTATTTTAACCAGCTAAGGATTTCAGCAACACATAGACGTGATGGTTCTAATGTCTGTAGCACTGTCCAGAAAGCTTGGAAGTGTGTTGTTCTGCCATGAGTTCTTTGGGTATGTATATTCATAGATACACTTCATTGCTCCATCTCTCACTGGACCAGCACAACGCACATCAGAATAGTTGAACAAATCCGAGGCCGTTCTTGCATTGCTCTGTCATTTATGATGATGACTTTTAGGTTTTGAGGGGTGCCTGCCTCATATAGAAGGCCAGAATGTTTTCCTTTGAAATGTGCACACCACGGTGAATAAGAGAAAGAAAAGCATGGCACAATGTTTTTGTAGTCAGTGTGGAGCCACCTAACTGTCAAAATAATGAGCTCAGATTAAGGAATATGCTTCTGTCCCTTCCAAGGGCTGATCTGCTTTCCTTCCCAGTGCCCTGGACCCGGGCATCCCCTGGGCAAAGCCCTGGAGAAGCAGCTCCCCAGAATGGTGACTGGTGCTCCCCAGAATGGTGACTGGTGCTCCCTGGGAGGGGTGACTGGCTCTCCCAGCAGCCCGGCTACTACAGCCCCCGTGGGCAGCCCAAGCACTGTGCAAGCATGAAGGATTTCCTTGTGCTAAATGCAGCAACGTGAGAACGTTTGAATGACTCAAAGGACAAGATTTGCCTGTTCTTGTTGGTGATTTCCCTTTTTTTGTCAGGTTAATCCCATCACAACAGCACAAACTCTAGAATGTACAAAGGGGGAACTGACATTCAGGAAAATAGTGATGTGTTTGCCATTAGCTGCAGCTACTTACCACCATGATACGTACAACAGTTGGCCTGTTTACCTATAGTTGATGTGTGGTTTATAAATGAGGGGCACTTCCTGCGGGTGAAAAAAAGCAGATGACTTAAGATGATGGGTTTTTTTTCTGGTATGGGAAGGCCCATTTTTGCCTGTTGGATTCATTTTTAGTACCTTCTTTACCTGCAAAATGGCCGCCTCTGTTGTTAACATATGAGCGCTTTTAACTTTAAGTGGATACATTGAACTCCTTAAAAAAATCACAACTGTGAGCTCCTTCTGTTTATTTTTTTCATGTTTTCTGTGCTTTTGTAAAATACAGCTATAGAATACTCTTTCTGTTACAAGTAATTGTCTTTATACTGCAGCAAAAAATGTTCATGCCTTCTGCTTTACTTCCAGCCAGGATTGTACATTAATAGAAATGAATTAACTGTAGAAATTGTGTTAAATGTTGAGGGGAGGAAGAAAAAAAAAAAATTAAAAAAATCAGTGTTTATAGTGTAGCTTTTGCCTCTTAATCTTCACTAAGGAATTTCCATTTCTCTCAAAGCCCAGTTCACTACTAATGGAAATAATTCAGTGCCTTCCTGAAATGATTTATATTTTTATAATATTTTTTATCTTAACTTTTTAGCATCTTGAAAATCAAATATATCTGTTCTCATGTTCCTAACCATCTCCCTTCATAGCAGGGCACTTACAAATATTGATGTCAAATAGCAGATACAGTGGCAAAAATATTTCTGCATAACATTTAGTATATTTAGATGCAGTAAGGATTGAAAGAATGAAAAGAAATGTAAATGAAAGAGTGGTAAGTCTGCTCTTGCTTTTGTGTTTTGAAAGCAGGTAGTTAAAAACACTTTGGAAACAGATTTTTCTTTAGAAGTTTTAAGGGGTGTGTATTATGGGGAATTGAAACCAGAACAAATTTTATCTATTAAAACAGATTTTTCTCCATCTACCATGCCTCACAAAAATGTTCATTACAGGTATGGATATGCTTGTACCATTAAATGTTTGCATTTAGGATTTTGTACCTATTAAGGAAAGCTAAGTAAATAATTATTTTTAAAAATCAAGTAAGAATCGTATGCATTGGACATTAACATGAGACTTCATCTTCTTGAGGAAGTTTTTGTTGGTAGAGCATAGTAAATTTCTCCAAGTAAACTAGTTAAATGTTTTGTATTATGCTGCGTTTAAAATATTTGATTAATAAACATGAAGGATGTGTGTAATCATTTAGGAATTCCAACGCCATTAGAAATGCATGTATCATTGAATTTTACAGTAATCATAGCCTCCTTATGTAATCATTATGCAGTATATTACAGAAACAAATTCCCATATTGCTGGAATTCTCCATGCTTGGCTTTCTTCATGCCAGAAATGAGGATTTTGGTTTGATCTGTTATTTGTTTTGCCCTGTTCACCACAGTTTGTGTGATCGAAAAGGGAAGGAGAAAAAACCACCTCCTTTCTGACATGCAGTTTTTGAGAAAGTGTTTGCAGCTTGCAAAGTGATGGCTGCGAAGCCAGGAAAAGGAAGGACGAATTTAGTCTGTAGTATGGTTGAAATGTCATGCTTTGGGTTCTCTTGTAGTGTCTGTCTTACCCAAATTGTGAAGGTGAGGGAAGCTCTTGAAAAATCTCAGCAGCACATATGTGAATGAACATCACGAACATCAACAACCAAACTCAACGTTTCAGTGTACAAAGTAGTTACTGTCTTGAACAGAGCATCAGCTTCTTCGTAGTGTTATGGCACTCTCTGGTTTATGGGACAGGTTTCCTTTCACTGAGGAGTGCACTGACTTCCTTCACCCTGGATTTGTTATTAATAATTACTGACGAGATCATGGATCATTACCAAGGAATCACTGGCACAGTGACATTGGGTATGATTATATATATGTATATTTCCCCCAGCACTCTGGGGTGTTGAGAATTTGGTAGATTTGTTTTTGTGTTGTGGGTTTGTTTTTTTTTTCCTCTCTCCTGGAGTTCTTTTCATCACAGTCCTGGTATTTTTAAAGCAAACATAGCTGAAGATTTTTATAGTATCACACAGCTGTTGATGTTTATCTTTGCAGTCCTGAAATTCTTTGTCATATATACAGTCTCGCTAACATGAAGCTGCAAGTCACAATTATCCAAGACACTTTAATAAGATTTAATAAGATTTCTGTGTGTGGTTTTTTTTTTTTTTACCATCAATTCAGAGTAGGGAACACTATGGCTTTGTATTTTATTTGAATTTTAGAGGGTTGTGACCATAGCGTTATAGTTCCTTCCGCTAGTTTTGTTTTTCTTCCCCAGCTTCCTTTGCAGGCTTCAGCACATTTCTATAAGGCAGAGTATTTATAACATAGCTGTTGTAATGGTTCATAGAGTTATCAAGGTAACTTAGTTTAGAGCAAAATCACAGATATCAATTGGCAAAGACTGTTCTATCAGTTTTGACTGTAAAACTTACACTTGTGCCACCTTCACGTGAAATTCAGAGGGCTTTCACTGGGGACAAATTAGAGAAATGCATTTTGTCTACAAGTTGATAAGCAGGCATGTTGTCAAACACACCGAAGAGTAGTATGTTTGTACCAATTCTAGCGGATGTTTTCTTGTGAGATAAGACAACAGGTCTTTGAGGACATGTGTATCACATTGAGCTGACTTGCTATGTACAATCACTTCTGGTGGAGGCTGAAGTCTTACTTCGTGTGTCTCACTGTTACATGGGGTTTTCTACATTGCTCAGTTTTTTGATTGCATGGTAAGAGTATGGGCATTTGTCACTGAATTTATTAGGTGATACAAAGATAACCTCTGGATCTCTGTGGAGTGGAAGTGGGAGCAGAGGGTACTGTCTTATCTCTTCTGGATCTATTAGCACAAAATTATGCAGGTGTTACTATCGAGCAAGTTTGTCTGTGATACTTGCGCCAAAATCTGGGAAGAGGACCAGAAACAGCATTGGACCTCAGCTCCTCTGTTTTATGTTCCTTACTTTACCCTTCAGAAGTTTTACTGGGAGTGCTGGAAGCCGTCAACAGTGCTGAACTCTTTTTTCTGGATGCACCAAGATATAAAAGCTTATTCATTTGATTACAACAGCATCTGCACCCTGAGCAGTTGTATGGATCCATTTTGTCTTAAAATGCAGATTCAGAAGTTTAGGATGGGGAAGGGCCAATTCTCTGCTGAGATTACTTCAGATGTGATTGTCTGCTTCCTGACAGAAAATCTGTGTCGTGTGGGATAAATGTGATTTATTTCCTGTAGAAGGCAGCAGTCAGTATGTCTTTGAGATGCTCGGAAGGCTTGGATTTTGACACGCAGCTGCCTTAGTGAAATGGAGCATGGAGGTCCTTGATTTGTTATAGCTATAGATTCTCATTGTGTCTGTTCCTGGGGAATAACTTGGCAGCTTTTCAAAAAGAAGTAATTGCAAGGCTCTCGCTCAAGAAATTATCTCTGAATGTGGAAGCTCTAGACAGTTACTGCCCAATTATTGCTACCCTGTTCTGAAATAACCTCACCCCTGTGACAAGGAGGCTTCTGAATATTTAACTGTGCCCAAATGGGTTTTGGGATTGCGTATGACAGAAGACAGACTGTCCTTGCAATATAAGTTAATGTATAAGTACATATACCCTGTTCTATTGTGAGGCATCCTGAAAGACGACTTCTGTCTATGTACAAGACTGTGCGAGACTTGTGTCTGGAGTCTCATTGTCCATGAAGACAACCCTGGCCTGGTTGGCAATCCTCTCCTGGTGGATACATCTGTGCTGATTTAGAGTTAGCGCTAGTATGGGAGCCTCTTGAAGTAGGACAGTGGTGGATACCTTTCTTCTGCTTGTTTCTTAAAGTGTTCCTCACGTAGGAGCTCATTGGCCCCAAGAACAGGCTCTTCTAGGAAGGACCAGAGGGCTTATAGTTTTCACATCTGTTTTTAGAGATATGGAACATCACAATCAGCAGTACATTCAGTACAAAGAAGACAAAAAAAGCCCATTGACTCCATTAAACTCCACAGAAATGGGATACTACCATTTTTAGCATCTGCCCTAAATATTGTCCCCGCCAAACCCATGAGCTATCTATTGAAGGAGTTAGACAGTAATGAGGTGAAGGGACATTTGCAAAAGCAAACTATTATTTGCCTTGGTTTTGGTGTGTTTCCCCCCTTCCTCCTGCTGGTTTATTTTTTTCCAGATTCACAGTTTGATTTTCTGTTAGGTGTGCAGCCTGTTTTGTATGCCTGAGATGGACCATCCTGTTTTCTTAGTGTTTCTGAAACTCTTCGATCAAGCTGTTTCTGGAGAAAACAGTTTCTCCCAAATTAGCTGTGCTTAATGCTATAAGACCATTCACCTGTAATACTGCCTCACCCACAGTGGTTTTTGGGGGACATATGGTTTTGGCTCAAATTTCTGAAGTTAGTTTATTTTATTCCATGAAATGAAACCTGTTTTAAAAGGTGATAATAGACAAACCAGTCTTTACATGTTTGACAGAAAAGGCCCAGGAATGTTCACCTCGTATATTTGATTTCTCCTGCAGTGGTTTGGTTTTTGTTTGGTTAAGTTGGGAGGTGCTTTTATGAAAAAATGGACTGTTTCTAGTAAGACCCCTGGCCTGATGATACTTTAAACCTGCCAGGTCTAGCTGACTGGGTGAGTCAAAATTTCCATATGGCATAATTTCTGGAGTTTGGGCTGACAGGGAATCTGAGGGTGGGGTCTTGCTCGCAGCCTGGAATATAGGTTTGTATCTGGGCAATAACAGCATTTGCAAGAGAGGAGGCTGAAATTCTGAAACGTGCATGTATTTACATGAAGTATTTTAATACATTTTTTAGGAAAGGGATTTAAGTTGTTCCTTTTTGATCTCTTCCTCCTTCTCCCGGTTTTCTGTTCACTTGAGAAGATTGCATTTAAATGGTTTATTGTATAAGCTGAGTGAAGATATTGGAGTTTGTCCCCCTGGTCTAAAAGAGCAGTGTGTGCTGTTTAGTGCTCAGACTTTTTTGTATGTTGTTTTTAGAGTAGATAGTAACAAAATCCAAAGGAAAATTAAAACTGAAAACTAAAATCCTGAGTAGCATTGAAGGTCATCTACATATTAATAGAACAGTTGCTGTGTGTACAGGAGGAACTTGTATTTAGAGTCACGTAGTTTTTTAGAAAAGGTGTTACTTTTCAAGGAGTAGATTCTTCAGGATGTTTAAAGAAAAAAAAAAAGCTGAAATATAGTCTACTGTATGAGCTATCTCTATTTTTTTAATTAGTTCTTTATTTTTTTTGCTATCTCTAAATCTATATGGTCCTTTTAGCCACTAATTATATTAACTGTCTCTCCTTAGCCTTTCCGTTTTTAGAGAGAAAAACTGAAGAAGTAGGGCTTTTATTGTTACATTTGGTTAGCTTCAGATTGTGAGTTGGAATTTTTCCAATTCTCTTAATCAATTCTCTCTTCTAATGTCTGTATCTGAAAATGGAGGTGACGTGTGACTGCTGTGTTTCTCTGGTGGTCTTAGTTCAAACACTGAGTTGTTTGCAGCACTTACTGAGTGCTCCCACTTGTCTCTTCTGGGGTCCTGTGGAAGTGTTCAGAATATTTTGATAATGAATATTAACTTGCAGCAATTTATTGACTGGAAAACATTTGTGTGGGAAAGGACAGTGACTGCCCTGTTAGTCTGAAGAAATCCACATGCAAAAACCCTCCTATTTTTAAAGTAAAAGCCTTGCGGCTGCAGGTTATTATTTGAATGTTGAAAATATACCCGAATGTTAGTTATCTGTAATGGTGGTTGTTCTTATGACATTGCAATGGCACTACACACAAGATACAAACTTTTGCCAAGTGTGCAGTCTCTGCATGCCTCTTGAGAGCAAGCTTTCTGTACTCACTTTTGTGTAAACCCCTATATGTAACACGTAGGCTGGAAGAGAATGAAATGCCTTTGGAGTCAGCTGGAGGATGCTGAACCCATGATCTGCAAGGCCCTTCGGCTCCTGCCCACCTTGCTTCTAACAGTCAAGCTCTAACTCAGGCTCAAAGTCTCTGTGCCGCACAGAAGTTGAGTGTGGGGCGGTATTTGAAGAAAAGGCCACAGTGCTCTTCCCTTCATGCTTGATCTGTTCAGACAGCTTCAGAGCTTGGACTGTAGTCCAGAGCCTCCTTCTTCATACTTCAGAGCCTGTCTGTAGTATGGGTTGGTGTGCTGATGCTGTGCAAACCAGGCGGGTCCATTACAATTTCTGTCAGGGAGACCTAGCCACATCTGTACACATAACAATAAGTTAGATTCCTGTGCAATGCTTGCTGTTTTTAGGAAAACTCTCGGAAGTATTTTGCAAACAGACATTGTCTTTGGTATGCTGTCTGTCAGACCTCCAGCAGAAGGTCCGTGTTCATGGCAGCATTGTGCCAGGGAAACGGATGATCTTGTAATTTGTGAATGTAGTTTCAACTGAGGGGTAGGAAAGAGAGGATGCTTAAAAATAAGTTAAATGTACTCAGCTCTGGAGTTATAAACTGTTTGACAAGAGATAACAACAACACCACACTGCTTGAAGATAAGAGCTGAAGTCCTATCTTGCTGAAGGTACTGGGGGGCTTTTGGCAGGTAGGTATAGATAGCCACTTGAATCAAGAACGCGGCCAGAACACAGGGGACAACTGGACTTCTGTTTAGAGTTAATCCTCACAATGACCAAGGATATATTGAAGGAAAATGTTTCCACACTGAGCAATGACATTTTCTTTAACTGAATTCTCTTGCCAATCTTAAAGAAACATATTAATTGCAATAGCTTTTATGATGGAAAAAGATGTTGGTACATCAGTACAAGCTGTGTTTCCTTCTCCCAGAGCTGTTAAGATTTTTATAGAGTTTGAATTGAACTCTGGTTGTAACTTAACTCTGAAATTTGATTCTTAATGAAAAACTTCTGTACTGCAAATGTATATGAAAAATTAATTATGGCTCCAGAAATAATATTTGAATCCAGTATTTTCAGTGATAACAGGATACTTAAATCAGCATCCTGTCCTTAGCTGGAACTGAAAGGGAATTTGTTGAAAAAAGCAAGGAGAAAAAGGAAGGATGGATGCTTCACCTATCTTCACGGAAATTGTTAAATTCCCTGTGAACTTTTGATACGCTTATGTTGCTCGTTGCTGAAGTTCCTGTCTTTGCAGTTCCAGAATCGTAAAGAGTTAGTTCAATAGTGAGTCAAACCTGATTTGCCGTGGCCTCCCCAGCACCTTCTGGTGGTGTAGGAGCCCCGTTTGACACATACAGCTTGCGCTGGGGCAACCAGCGTGGCAGGAACCTGCTGGTGCAGATGCAGCAGCTCTAAAGACTTCACTGAGGAGCTATAATAAAAGCTTCACATGAGGAATTGAATCAGCTTTGATCTGCTGGCTAATGTCTAGATTTCTGAAAAGTCTTTAAAAAAATAACAGTTTATTTTAAGTGGCTTTAATAGTTTGTGACCTAACAAGAGAGGACCATGAAACAAAAGAGAACTTTTTTGGCTTGGATTTCATTGAATATTTTTTTGTTGATTCAGCAGGTGTAAAGACTGAGAAAGTTGATTCTTTTAAAATTTGTCATCACTTTCAGAGGTAGCTTTATGTAATTTGTGACAGGCTGTATTTCATGTCAATTTATCTATTGCTTTTTCTGTCTTAGCATAGATATATCACATCAGTCCTGATATGACAAGTTATTCCTCTAACAGGCTGAGAATACAACTAATCCTAAGACTGTTGCTACTCATTTGCTATAGTAGTCCCTGAGGAAATCATAGCTTATATGCTGTACTGGAAAAATACCTGAAACATAGGGAATGGTACTGGATTGACTAAGGTGTTTTTAGGGAACCAAACATGAGGTTTTAAAGGTTTTAATTTTTTTCCTTTTTTTGGTCTCCATATTAGAACTTTAACTGTAGCTGATTATAATGTTAAGGATTATAGGTTGAATTTATGAAGATATTTATATTGGAGATATTTATACATCTAAAGACACCAGTGGGCTCTTGTACAGCTTCTAACTGGGTTAGGCATCCAATTTTCAATTTTTTAGCTCCTTGGAGTACTTTCAGTCTCCCTCTACCTACTTAGGCACTTGTAAAGCTGCCTAAATAAATTTGTCAGCACCTTTTTCAGATTCTATGTATATTTGAAAAATGTGACCCTAACTTCTCCAGATTGGTGTCTGCTATGGCAGCTCTGTCGAAGTACGGATGTTCACGTACCAACACAAAAGCAATATGCTCCGTAAACTTTCAAGAGGGAGGACAAGTACCTTTTCAAGAGTTAATTACCCTGTGGTCAGGATGAAACACATTCCTGGCCATCAGACCACTTGTTAGACCCACTCCTAACTGTTGTCTTTTGTGGGAAAATGGATTTTCAGCTCCTCTGCAATCTGATGGGGGGTGGTTATAGTGGCCTACACAATGGCACACGTTTTCAGGGAATCTTTGGGCAGATGGTGGGAAGAGATGTATTAGGTGTCCAGTCCTTGCCTTGGTGATTATTTTACAAAATCGGGTTGGAGAAATTCAGTTATGTGGCTGATAGGTCCTGAAAGAAAGGGGGGGAGGGGAAACCCAGGTTTTAATGCAGTTGTACCAGGTACATGTACAGTGGGACAAATACCGTGAGGACTGAAGAACATGTGGGAGCACCTTTGGAATACAGAACCTGGAAACCCATGTCTGGCAAGTTTATAGACAATCAATGACATGGCATCAAGATAAATGATTTTTCAGAAAAAAGCTACTATCGCTGTATTGAGGTAGTAATTCAGCAGGATGGACTGTTTCAATTGAAACATTTTGGACTGAATTCCAAAATATTACTAATGTGATATGCAGCTTCTCTCACTTCTCACTGAGTTGATATCACTGTATCTAATCTCAGTTGCTCTAAAATTTTGTTTACCTTTCTTTGTACTCGAATACACAGATGGTTACTATAACATAATTTTTATCTTGTATGCCTGGAGATAAGTATATTGTTGAATTTGATTCTAAATTCACAATTAGAAATTCTGTAATGTCTTTCATATTTTGTAAACAGATAGTTCAGTTCAAAAACTATACTGTGTAAAATTTGCGTATTCATGCTGTTTGGTTTTGTTTTGAAGAGGAGTGAAGATTATATTGGTTATTTCAGTGAGTTAAAACCATCTTAAAAGTGAAGTTGAACCTGACCATTCAGAACAGTGAGAAAAGGTGCACAGAATCTGAATGACTTTTCAGTCTTGGAAAAATAACGAAGATTTTTGTTTTGAAAGCGGTGAAGCAATAGTAAACATGTGTCAAAGGGAGATTATTCATTAATAAAAAGTTGAAAGATAATTAGTCAATTTGCATTCAACCCATAGCCCCTGGTTTTTACTTAGCAACTTAAGCAGTTCAACTTTTCAACTGCCATACAAATAAAGTCTTTGTTACTTCTGTTAAAGTCACAGGAAAGTCTATGAAGGCTGTGATCCTATGCTTCTGAATGTTTGTAATACAGGACCACTGGAAAGGAAATTAAGTGCTTAATACAGCAGTGAGAATACATTTATGAAAGTTCAGCTATGTCAGCATGTCCTTTCTAAATTCCTGCTTTCTGAGTTTGGCTGGGCATAAAAACTGGCTTAGGTCTAAATATATTAAGATTTAAGGCTAAACTCTTAAAATAATATATCAATGTTTTTTTAAAATGAATTCAAAATGGGTAGTCATTTTTAGGCGCTCAAGTGCAATCGATTGTTTTGGCTTTCTCTGGGGATTTTTGGAGGGTTTGTGGTGAGATGATTTTTTTTTTTTTAAATTTTATTTTACTTACTATTAGAAAAGTAATTAGTAAGAGAGACTAGGCTGAGAGGAAATGAGGAAAATTGTGTGTGGGATGAAATCCTGATCCTGTGCTCATACGGGTGTATGTAATTAGCACAACAATACTTTAACTATTACAAGCGGGACAATACTCATCCATGCACCTCAGGAACAAACAGGAATTTGGGTTTGTCTGAATCTGTCCCAGTGAATTTTGGATATACGTGGACTAGGTGTTAAAAATGACACAGACTTCATAATGGGATATCTCTGCCGTGGTCCAGCAAAGCTGTCATAGCCCTCGGGGCAATGCAAAGGTTTCAAGAGGAGTAAAGCTCAGAAGGGATTTACAGTTTTTCAATAATGTTCAAAAATACGGTCTTTCGAAGGGGAGCATTCAGTTAAGTTGGAAATAAATCTCCTTTTTTTTTTTTTTTTTTTGAAAGAGAAAAAAATTATGCTGAGTCACAAGGTGATTTATCATTGGATGGTTTTAGTATTGCTCAGTGTCCAGACAATCACTTTTATCAGTGTATGTTAAGAATGTCTTTTGTGTCAAATATAAGCGAGAACATGAAATTGGAAGGTCCATTGCCCTTCTCTAATTTCAAACAGCCCCTATTTTAAAGTCTGGGGAATACTGCCGTAGTTTAGTAGCTCTTCGCCTTCCTTTGATGTTAATGCAGAGTTGCATCCATTTAGAATAATCATACCACCTTTGAGCTTTTTTTTTCTGATGCTAAATAAATTTACCATCTTCTCACCTAAAATTGGTTCTCCATTCTTACCAGCATCCTTAATCCTGTTTCTTGAATATGAATGGTAGTGTATGCAGTATTGCCGTTAAGGTGGAAATATCTTTCCTGATGTATCTGAAAAGCATGTTTGTTGGTTTATTTATGTTTGGGTTTTTTTTGAAAGTTGCTGATGCCTCATACTCAACCTGTTTATTATTGTTATGCTTAAGTCTTTCTACCACTGGTTTTCTGAACTAATGTGCCTCTAACTTGTAGAGGAAGTGCTAGTTGTTACTAATTGAGTGCATTGCCTTGTACTTAATATAGTTATGTCTCATATCTTCCATGTGTAATTCTTTCTGTATCCCATTGTGGTTTTGTTTATAGATTCTGCCTTTTAAATTTCATTATGAAGCTTCTACAATTTTTGCCATAGTGTTCAGTGAAAACGTGAAATAAAATTAGCCCTGCAACTGCGTCTCAAGGAACTCTCATTACTGTTTCAACTCCACCATTTCCTGATTAGGCAGTCTGTTAATCTCTCTAATTTCTTTCTAACTGACTAATAACTTTTGAAAAGACACTATATCAAATGCTTTCTTGAAGAAGATAAGAGCTATGGCATTTCCTTTGTCTAGACAATCTGTTATCTTATTGAAGGAAAATAAGAAATCGGTCTGCTTGATCTCCATTTAAAGAACACGTGTATTTTTCTGTTAAGAAAACACACATATATAAATTGTAGCAACTATCAGTAATACAGTCACCCAGAGAGTGGGAATGCGAAATCGTGACTAAATCTTAAATTACTGGAAAGGTCTAGAATAAATTGCAGCTTTTAGTAAGATGCCAACTAGACTATCCACTGTCCTTGTCAGCCTTCTGATGTTGGAGAAGTCTAACTCTGAAGAGCATGAAATGCTGTGAACTGATGGAACTTGAAGAAAAAGAAGAACCAGAGCTGCAAAGGTCTGAATCATAATTGAGGGGATTCTGGGGTGGTGGGTGATTTTTTTTTTTTTTTTTTTTTTTTTGGTTTTTTTTTTGGTTTTTTTCCCATCGTCTTCCTTCCTTCCCTCCTTTAGCATATTTGAGAGGCTTGGCATCTGTGAGATCTTTGTGAGATCTAAAGTTATGTGATTAATTTTAAGAGTCTGACATGTAGGGTGAGCTTCTGGTTTCATTGTTTTATATTAATTTGTGGTTTATATTCCCAAATACTTTTCCAGGTTAAACACGTCAGTCATTGTTTTGGTTTTCTTTTTATATTAGGCAACGTAGCTATATTTCCCTTTAATACCTACCACAGTTATTTGCAAAATGTTTCTGACAAAGCTTTGTGTCTGTTTAGCTCAACCTGTTGATGTGAACCAAATGGCAGCAGGTGGTTCCAGGTGACTCAGCTGATCAAAACCGTAAGGAGGCCTTAGATCCTGCTACATATCAGAGTATTTCAGTCTTTAGCTTTTTGCCTTTTTCAGTTTTATGATTCTTAGGGCAGCTTTAGTGTTAACACCGAGCTAGAGTAACATGTCAGAAATTAATGCTGATTTCTTTAAAACATTGAATTGCTTTCATTTTGATGGAAGACTAGTCAAGTGATAGAAAATCTCCTTTGGGCCATCCTAACATAAAGCTGTCTCGATGAAATAATGAAGCTATTATGATCAAATTTGGTTTATGTACATTTGAAACACTGTTCTCTCGTGAGCATTTTAAACTTGGGCAACAACAAACTTTTTAATAAGTTCAGTAAGGACCTCAGTATCTCGAGAAAAATGCAGTTCAGTGAATAATTTTATCTTGTTTCACAAGTAGCTGGTTTTCTATGGAGAAAATAGGGGTTTCAAGCGTTAGGTACATTTCTGGTGTGAAACAGGTTCTCCTTCGCAGTTTTGGAATTCTCAAAGACAAAGATTTTGCTCTTGTATTTAAAGGAAAAATAGTTCAATTTTGCTCAGAGGTAAAACCATCTGTTAAGAAAACAGACTCCTGAATTTTCATCATGAGTCTTCAGAATACATCTTCCCCTTTGCCTGCTTAGCGAGAGAACCTTTTCATTTAAGAAACAGTACTGAAGTAACAACACTTTTAAAATGAGGTTGAAAACACTGGCCAGTAATTCATTATATTAATTTCTGGCATGATTTGGCAAGGTACACTTAATCTACAGTATATGTACTGCATATTGCAATAAAATTCAGTTCCAATTTTTTCTCCCAATTTTGTTAAGCCATTTTAAACCATGTAAACGCCACCTTTTCATCTGTTAAATTCAAAATTACTATCGATTTAATTTAAATGAAGCTCTGATTTTACACTAGATTCTCTTTTATAGACCCAAAGCCCATAGTTTTGTAGCAGTGTAACTTCAGTGACCTCCGTTTGCTTCTAACTCACTTTAGCACAGCTAGGAGCTGCCCTTAATTGTTTTAACCAGTATCTGTTTCGCAAAAAAAGCATGAGATATTTCTATTCATGTTTGGAAAATACTTGTTAAACATCACATTTTTCATGGCACTTATCGACTCTTTCCCCATTAAGAATAATTTTTTTCAGACTACACTTTTCTTACTAAATTGCCACTGTCCAGCATTTAGCTGAATCCATTTTCCCATGAGGTATCTTGGTGAAAGGGTGATTCTGATTAAGTGTATCGCAGTTAATGAAAATGATACTGTAACTTCATTCTTTTTGTTGTGGTCTAGAAATTCAGAACTTTCGACATCAGTTTCTTGTTTCCTATTATATTTTTTTTTTCCTCTTGTTTTTGCTAGCTTTGAAGAAAATAGCCATTAGCAGCTTAGACATTGTTAGGGCAGAAATTATGCCAGTATCTGGTGTTCCTAGAATGGAAACCATTGCAGAAACTGTGTGTGTTATCTTAACAGTAAAGTAGCACAATTTGTTTCAATGACAGTGATATTACTGCATTGTTTGGTATTGAGTTTAGGGAAGTAGAGGTAGAAGAGAAATGAAGAGTCAAGATGCTCAATTTAGTGTGAGATATGCCCAAAAGAGACATTACTATAAAAGAAACATCAAAAAGAACCTTGTTAAATACAAGGAATTAAGACATTTTTCACTTTTCCAAGTGCTGACACTGTATTTCCTGCTTCTTTTACTGGAGAACAGAAATGAAGTATGCACTTAGTGAAAAAACCTTAATTGACACCAACAGTCATGGGACCTAGCTTTCAGATCCTAAAATTTTGGCCTATGGGTAAAAACTTTTTTTTTTCCTTCCCAGAAAACATTTGTATTTTACAAACTGAATTAAAAAGTTTTGAAAAAGTGATGTACAAAATAACAATTTATTTCACTGAATCTAACTTCAGTGGTTTTGTGTTCTAGAATAGTTTAAACTTTGGCATTAAAAAACCCTAGCCTACTGGTTTAGCAGTAAACCAGTTAAGTAGCTGCTTTTAGTGTATTCAGAAGGTCTGAGGTTATAAAAGAAAGGTAGTTAAGCAGCCACAGCTTTTAAAATAATTTCATGTAGTCTATCTTCTGTCCTAATTCAGCACCCAAATTCTTCTTCAGAACAAGAAAATACTCCCAGCTCCGAGAGGCCCATTGTGTTTTGCTGGCTGTGTTTCTAAAGCCTCTGAGGAGATGAATCACTTGAATAGCGTGCTGGATGACAGACGGTATGGGAGTTACACATCAGAAGTCTCTGAATAGCCTGGCTTTTCATGTAGCTCTGCCCAGCTGGATTGTGTGGCTGAGACACATGTTTCAGGGATGGTTTTGATTAGGTCTTGGGCTTCGAAGAGGTATTAAAATAGTACAGTGGTTGGAATACAGAAATGCATTCATTAGGGGGGTACCCCCAGCTGTGAACAGGGGAAGGAAGTTCCGTAATCCTGTGGTGTGTGGAATGGGAGACAAGAACCTAGGTTCTTAATTTTGCCCTAGGCTTACTGTGTTATCACAGGCAAGTCACAAATATTTTATTTCTGTTCCGCAGAGGCTTTGATTTTTATGGAATTTACCCACAGTGCATGAGGTGAAGTATGTTTGTGTATATTGCTAGGATCAGTGTGTTGGGTAACTGAGTTTAATTTCTGAAGGTGCTAAGCACCAAGATAACAGCTGGGTAAAGAGGAGCATCTGCCTCAATCAAGCGGGGGAAATGCCTACATATTTTAGAGAAATTCACGGGATGTTATTATACATACTTTTCCTTTTAGCAGAAAACACCATAAAAAATGCCAAGCTGCTTCCATCAGTGTACCCTTTTTCACTTTCTAACAATACTTGGTTGCAAGGAAGCTCCCTTGTCTAACAAAGTTCTGTCATTTTTATTGCCATTAATAATTGTAAACAGAAAATTGCTGAGAAGCTTAGAACAGTTTGAAGTCTTTAATACCCTATTTGTTGCCTTGTTTGGTTGTTCCCACTTCCAGTTTTTGCATGAAGTCTGGGATATTTCAACAGCTTCAGCCTGAGTCCTTTGTTTTTGGTTAAAGGATATTCCTGCTTTTAGGAGTGCTGATAGCCGCTCTCATGTTAAAGATCTGCGTTCTAAGTGAGTGGGAAAATCAAGTGTTTTTTCTTTCTGCCTCAGGATGTCAGTGGGCTGCCAGTGGCATTAGAATTGAGTTCTCATCCTGTTGCGACAACTTATTTGCACTTGGCTGGGCATACTTTTTCACCTCTTCCTAAATGCAGTGTGCATACTGCTGCTAAAAGGAGGCTTTCTGACTGCGTTGACCAGAGAGGAGTTTTGAAATGGCACTGTTTGTGTTCCTTGTAAAAGTATCAGTCATGGAGAGCAATATTTTCGGTTCTCTGTAGCTAAATTCCCCATGAGTATTGTGTCATATCTCTGGTAGTCTCGGACTGCGTGGAAAAGGGAAAGTTACTGATTTTTTTCCCCCACTTCTTCCATGTGTAGAATGCTGACCAGGATGCATCAAGAGTGCTAGAATTTAAAAACAGTATTTCAACATCTAAACCAAACAAGAGGACTGTAACATGTTTCTTTTTTCCCTCAAATGTTTAAAAGCACATAGTATTAATGGTAACAGAAGGAGAATTTTTCTTTTAATGGTTTTGTGGCTAGAGTTCATTTGTCTACCTGAAATGAACTGGAATCTGTCACGGAATTGGTACCTAAAGTATTGCTCCATGTTCTGGATTTATTAACCTGTTGTTGCAGGAGGGGATATATTGGGGAGGGAGTTCTACAGATTATTGCTGTGCATGATGAGAAGAATGTGACTTAAGCTGACATTTAATTTAGCTACCTAATTGAGATACCTGTGATTTAAATGTTCCTGGGTATAACCTTATAACCTTCACTGGAGTATTTAGGTTTGTCCTGCTTTGTTGCCACTTAGCCCCTGGAAATTTCACCTTGATTATTTCATGCAGATTTTTTTGAGTGTACTGTTGTTGCTCATTTTAATATGCAAACATGTGGACGTGATTATTCGCCCCCACCTGCAACTTGAAATGTGGGTGTTAGACTCTCCTGATCTATTGTACAGGAATTCCTGTAATTTGCAGGGAGCACAAAGCCATTTGTGAGAGTATTTTTTTCATACAGGGAGAGAATAGATCTTATTCTCTGTAAGTAAGAAGCAGGAAAGTCAGGACTAGATTACAGAACAATTGCTTAACTCAGACCTGTGTATGTGTGTTTTCATGGAAAATGACGTGTAGTATAAGTACAGCAATTAAATATTTGTGCAACAAGAATTTTTATGCAACTCTATTAAAATGCTGATATATAACACCCAGGAATATGTTTGGCCGCATGTTGTGGTGAGTATTAAAAGAAAGCTGAAAGGCATATTTGTGAATTTTAATCATTTTGAATTTGAAACTCTGCAGATCCAGTTTGCGAAGGCTTTAATGAAAAAAGGCTGCATGTGTGGAAGTTCAGAAAAGCGGAGGGGACTTCCCTTTGTGAAACTTGGTGAACTGGCTGCTGTAAGTCAAGCACAGAGCCTCGTTCAATTTCTGGTTACTAAAGAAGAAAGAAATTATGCAGAAAGGAGTAGAGCACTTTTCTGAAGATCGGTTGAGCATAACCATGCTGTCTCCTAGTGTCTCGAGAGCAAGTTTATGTGCTATATTGGCCCTGTGCCACGGGGCAACCTTTAGCTGTGCCCTACACGCAAGAGAAATTTTTTTGCTAGATGATTCATGGCTTGCCAGCAGAGCAGGATTTATAAAGAATGTGTTGGGACTGTTTGTTATCAGTGGAGGATGTGGGAAATTTAGGAAAGAAAAAACTGAGAGGAAAAAATATTGCTGTTAATACAATTGAACTGCGTAACTGGAAGTGGCTTTTGTTGTCGCTCTACAAGAGGAGGCAGTGCTGGAAACACTGAGCCTCTGCTCAGGAAGTATGGTTTTCTTAAATGGTATTAATTAGGTATGGGTTCTTACCTTGACAGAGAAATGTTTTCAAGACAAAATGATGGTCAAACTGCAGATTTTATTTCTTGGAAAGAACAGTTCACTGAGATGACACTATTTCTTAGACGAAATGAAAGAAGAATAGTAGCTGTGCTCTTGAGGCATCTTGAGCAGCTGTAACACAGTAGATTAACAAAAGGTTAAAAACTTGAATAATTCTTCATCATTTTAAAGGACAGTTTTTAGCAGGAAAAAAACACAATCTTCCAGGCTTGACTACTTGAACTGTGTTTTTCTGAAGTTTTTTTTTTATTTGGTTGTTGCTGGCAACTGTAGTACTGGCAGGAGATCTCTTGAGTGTAGGCACTTGTCAAGTGAAGTCCGTGATTGTAAAAGGACGTTCAATCCACACAGGAACACAAAAAGATTAATAGATCATTGGCCACAGACCTAATGGTGATGTTGACACTTCAACTGTTGCTTCTTAACATTGCCTTTGAAAGAACCACATTGGCTTAAATATAAACTATGCAGTACTAGTATTTTTAAGCAGAAACTGAATTTAGAAGTAAAATAGGATCTGTCATTTGGATGATCTGTGCAAGTAACAAACTGATGCACCAAAAAGCAGTCCTGATACATGTCCTTCAGCAGCAGCGAGTCTTTTCGAATGGCATCTACCAGCCATGTTTACAAATAAAACTATAAAAGGGGAAAAGGTAATATTTTTTTATAAAGGGATTTCTTTGCACATGTTTCCTTTTTATGCCTATAATATAAAACAGGGCAATACATTTTATTTTTGTTTTACACATCAGTTGTAAAACTTCATAATAAGTTTCATGAAACAAAAACTTCTGCAGCAAACTTCAGTGTTAAATTCTTGGTAGTGAAGAAGGGAAACAAGCGGAAGTTTGGCATTTCGACTCCGGAAACTTTCTGTTCAGGAGAGTGCATAAATCCTGGAAAATTTCTTCTGGTACGTGATCCTTACTGGTGCTGTAAAGGCTGAGATGTAAATATTACTGTTCCTCTGCAGGGGCTTGCAGCTCTCTGCATTCATCTTGGCGTTGAGGGAAGGAAAATCATTCTCTCTTTTAAGAGAAAAAGGCCCTAGGAGGTAGATACACTGCAGTTGGCGTATGAGTTTTGAAGAAAAGCAGGGTCAGGTGGTTTTCTGGGTGTTGTGGAATCTGAATCGATTCTCTCTGACAGAGGCTAAAAATACTATTCCTTGTGTCTTCCTGTGAGCAGTGGTGAGAGTTGAAGCAAGGTGCTGCTCCAGGAGCCGCGTGTGTCACTGGGGCAGCATTTCCTGCACTCAGTTGTCGTGGGAAAGAATCGGTATGTGCTAAGAGCAAAGGTGCTATGTAGGAAGAGAAATTAACAGCCGAATTAAATTGTGATGATTGAAATAAAAGTTATCATGACAGCAATGAAAGGACACGGGGAGCTGAGTATTGGTATCCTGGACTTGCGGTATGGACTCCTGTAGCCTTAGATCCTCAGTTCTGGAGGGCAAAGGTATTTAGTTTTAAATAGATGTTAGTTGGCTTTCCAGAGATGAATGTAGATCAGAAGAGAAATTCCATGAGGTCACAGATAAAAAAACTTCTAGATTGTAAGTATTAGCTCTTTTGTATGGTGAATGGGCTCCCTCTCTCCCTGCAGAGGTCCGTAATTTTGTTACTCTGGTGTTTGTGAAACATTAATAATGAATTTCATTCAAGGCATCTTGGTTTCTTCTCTCATGTATTCTTCTCTTATATATCGTTAACTCGGAGCAACTTTGGGATTTCTTGGGATTTTGGGAGACCTTCATGTGCCCCTAACCTGTCCCTCTCAAGATAGATGCAATTGGGAATTTCTCACAGGTGTGTGGAGTGATGATGGTGTAGAGAATGGTGCATAATTCATTGCCTTTCTGTGCCGTGATCTCTGTGTAGGAGGATGAGCGTTTTAAGCAGCAGTGTTTAAATCAGGCCTGTCATGCACATTGTGTTAATCCAAATATTATCTTGAGCTGAAGCCTCACATGCAATTTGAATCAATGCTAGGCTTTCCTCTTAAAAGAATATTCCCCTATTATTTTTAGATGTGGACTTTCAAGTAAGTCCAAGTATGTTTTAGTTTTTGCAGGGAGTGATGTACTGAAGATCACTAATGTTGGTGTTATTACACTCTGATCTTTTCCAAAACAAGATACATGGAATTTAATAAAGTGCTTTTCATTAAATGCTCTGAGATGATGCATATGCTGACAGGTTTGAAGTTAGGTTCTTGGCAACAGTATTTAATTAGGTATTATTTCGAGATTTTTAGTGTTTAAAACTGAGCAGAGTGACTTCATCAAATCATGGAATGCGATAGAAAAAAATTAACCTCTTTTAGACTGTGTCCACTGAAGGTGTACAAATAAACAATTCGTATACTTCGGGTTAACCTCTTCTTTTTATTCTTGTACCTCTGACTAAAGACCATTTCTCATGAGGCTTAAATTTATGTCCATGTAGAAGAAATTGTAGCAAAAATGTATTGGGATATTTATTTTAATTTTGCAGGGGTTGGTTTTTTTTGGGGGGGGAGGGGGATTAACCTATTGGATTATTAACCTATTGGATTTTTTTTTTTCCATTTAATAAGATTTTGTTAAAATACTGAAAAGCATCTTGACCTCCTTTTATTCTTTCTTTTGATAAAATAACTGTGTATAAATGGTAGAATAAATCTAGGCATGCTTTATGGGATGTTTTTTAAGATTGGGGGAAAAGTATTTATTTCAAACAAATTCTGATGATACTATTGCTGGGCAAAATAATCACCAAGTTGGGGAATACATGTGAAGATGGGATTTTTCAGTCTTCAGAAAGACGTAATAACTTGTTATAGGCAGTTTCAAATCATTTAGAAAATGTCTTTTTTTCCCCTTAAGTTATGCTCTGTTTGTATATGTATGCTCTATGTATATTCTTATAAAGTATCATTTATCATTAAGCAGACTTTTTCATTCAGATTAATCCATTGCCTGTAAAACTGAAAAAAATGGGTTTTAATTATTTTTAAGTTGTCCTTTGCTTTCATTTGGGATAGCGAAGGTATTTAGAGAGCTGCTGGAATGACGCCTCAAAACAGAATGCTTTCCGGAATCAGGACCTTTCTCTCCTCTTTATCCCATTTCTCATTTCCCTCAACTTCAGTTTGGTATACAAATAGCTTTTTGTAGCCCATTTCTCTGCTAATTTTATCTAGTCTATATCCAGATTTCTTCTTGGTTTTTAGTTAAAATTGGTTTGAGTATTGCTGGGAAAAAGCCACCAACTGATACAACATTTAACACAATCTGTAATGAAACACAATCAACTGCTTGTTGTTGCATTTTATTAGTAATTTAAAATGACAAGAGAGAAATAGATAAAACGGAGTATTACTCAAAAATACCATATTACTCGGTGAGACTGACTAAATTTGTAATATCAGAATAAGCTAGTCCCACGCAGACGTGCATTTCAAGTAGTTGATGCTAGAAGAGCAGTATGACACTGTAACGTGACTGATTCCGAATTTAATTTTCTATATATCCACTTTCTTGTCAGCTGTTTTATCCTCTTCCGATTTGTTCCAATCAAAGGTGGAATAAATTACAGATGTTAAGCAGTTCATCCAAATACCGCTAAGTATCCGTTGTCCTCGTTACATTCTCATAGTGGTTTTTTTTCCTCATTTGTAAATGGCTGCTGTTGTTCTAGATGAACATCCCAACTTCTTACCCATAGCATAAGAAATAAGTCATAAACCTGCATATGGAGGTGTTTGTGGGTGGTTTGGAGTTTTGTTTTGGTTTTTGTTGGTTGGTTTTGGTTTGGGCTTTTGGGGTTTGCTTCTGAATGAAATTGTACAATTCTGCTGCTGGATGTGGCTTTTTTTAACATTGGAAATTACAAAACCAGGCACATGAGCCGTGACATTCATGTAAAATGAGTTCACGTCTTGAAATGCTTACTCGAACTAGTTAGATAAAGATTTGTGTGTTTTATTTAGTGGGATATTGTGTTGCTTCTAGATTTTGTTAAAGCACCCATCTGCAAGATGGCTGAGTTTGAGCCACTCCTGTAATAATCACATTGGAAGTAGAGGGTCTGTAATCATTTATACAGAATTTATTGTGAGTTGGAGGATGCTCTATGAATACAACATTATTTCACATATAAGCTGTTCTTTGTTGCGTGCATCTTTTTTCCTTCTAGATATGAGTTGTGGAAAAGGAAACCTCTAAACATTAATTTTCTGGAACTACCACCATCCTATTAGCGTATTAGAATGCTGTTCTATTCAGGGCACTATATCACAGCATGTCCTCAAGCTGAAGAGATTACCATATTTTTACATGTTTAACTACCATTCATATAATTCATCTTGTATTAAAATGCTTTTCTTTTATAAATAATTATTCCCTGTGTCAAGGGGAAAGATTCTACTGAGTGTGGGGGAAGAGGTGAGGAGAAATTGTAGGCTGCTCTGTACTTGGGTGAAGTGAAGATGAACACCACTGTGCTAAAACCTGTATTTGCCAAGCTTTGCTGTATCACTTGTGCTTGAGTGAAACTAGTGCTGTTGCTGTGCAGTTGATGAATTAAACTTATTTTGATATGTAAGGCTGCTAACACATTTTTGGAAGCATAGCCTATGTACTGTTTATTAAGTAGATAGTCTCCAACTTGTTTTCAAAAGTCCTTCTGAAAAAGTTGTGATATCTGTAGTCAGCCATTAAAAATTATGTGAATTTACATCATCTATAGCAAGATATGTTCCTTTGATTATTATTTTTTTTTTAGGCAGAAATTAACTCTGTGTCATCTAATCTATGTGACATAAAAGCATCCCTGCTAAAATGTGCATGTGCTTTTTTTTATTACCTATTCTTATTGTATGCTCACTTTCCAGTGAATTTCTAACATAAATTTTGATCTCTCTGAGAATTGCTAATGTTTTAAAATACAGGTATCTTCTGTAAGCCAGTTTGATCTAGACTTGGAGCAGCACCACACCTCCCCAAACCAACTCAACTTTTAATGAGTTGACTGGTTTTGGAAGAAGACTAGCTAAGGGTGATTTCTGACAGAATGTTTTTTGAAACTGGGGTTTTTGTTCAGTGGCATTGAAATACGTGCCTTTTTGAAATTTCCGATTCCCATTCCTGCTGTCAATTTGTACATCCTGAGAGATAATACTGACTTTAAATCTGAGTCCTCCAGTATTTTGTGTCATTTGCTGAGGAAGGAGAGGGCGAGTCAGCAAGGGCTGTCGTCTGAGCAGAGCTCGGCTCGAAGCAGCGAAGGATGCGATACTGAAAAATGATCCTGTACATCAGAAGTGAAGGAGCAGCATGAGAAATACGAACGCGAGAGGGGAAAAGCTGTCACTGGAGTTTGTGGTGTAACTTTCCTGTCTCCTGGTTGCGGCAACTTCATTTAATAAGCTGTGGTGTTGCGGCTGACATTTGGATACCTTGCAGAAAATGCGCTTGGGCTAGAATGGAGGTGGCTCAGCTTCGAAACATCAGAAAAGATCATAGGGAGAGTGTCCGCTTTCTTACTTATGGCAATTTTGGGGTGGTCTAAGGGCCTATAGGGGTAGGTAGCTTTTTATTAGACAAGCAGACATGATGGAGGAGAAAAACAAATTTTCAGGGGCACAAGCTTTCTTCAGTTCCTGAGGGAGATTTCATGTGCCAGAAAAAGTCATGTACATTTTTTATGGAAGTGACTATGAATAAAATTTCAGTGATAAAACAATGAAATACTATTAACGTAAAATTGTCTTTGTTACTGCTTTGTATTGAGAAGTAAAGGAGCTGTGCAATATCTGCTTTTTGCCTTGTCTTATAAGTGTAGAATGATGTTTAGGTTGCTGAAGAGGTAAAATAGGCCCATAGCGATACCTGCTTCTTGACTTGAAAGCAGAAACTAATTTAGATTGTGAAAGAGATGAGACATCTATCTTGAAATCAATTCCAAAGCCAGCAGTGTATTTATTTAATAAATAAATAAAACCCCTTTCAGTTTCTCATCTCAGAAGAGAGAAAGGTTGTGCAAAGGTCAGATTGTTTGTTTAAAACTGGCTGACATGTAAGTTATTTGTTTGGGTATTTGTATATTTAGAAACTTAATTCCAGTTATGCAAGTTTAACTGTTTTAGTCCAAATGCTTTCTCACATGAAAGAATTTGTGCACCTTTTCTTTGTAGATAGTTTAGAAATGTTTATATTTGGATAGTGAGGGATGTTTACATTTGGATAGCTGGGAATGTTTATTTTCCCAGGAGCTTCCAGAGGTTCCTGTGAGAAAATTCCTTGTCCCCTCCAGCGGGGATTGTTAGCAATGAAGACAGAGCAAGTGGGAGCCCTGGACACAAGAGTCAGCTGCGTGACAGCACTGCAATTCTACAGGTTGGAAGGGCCATTACCCAGGGAAGTACAGCTAAAAGCATGCTGAAATGAACTTTTAGTAATAGTTAGATCCTCTGTCTACTAAGACAAAGAACACAGAGTTTGTAGCAGGCCTGAAAAAAAATTACATACTCCTTCTCATCTGTCTAACCTCTATTTATGCTTTCTACTACAGTAAATCTGATGAGCGATTTTACCCAGAGTTCCCCAAACCAGGAGCGAATTACTATCTGTTAAGTAACACCGCTGCAAGACCTTGGCCTCTGCTGTTTTTCAAACATTATCACAAACTGTCGTAAGAACAAAAGAGAAATCCTTATTGATAAATCTTATTTTCCCCGCTTTTCTGGAAATATATGTAAGAGTCCTTCAACTTCCCCTTGTTAGTGAAAAATTTGATGTGCACACCTGATCTCTTAAGGGAAAAGAGGTTGCCAGCTAAGACAACTTTTCACCCACGGAGCTGCTTCAAGGCACTCAGTCTGGAATAATAGAAATGAGATGAAAAACAGTCTCCAAGTACACGACCCTATATTTTCTACAGATCTGAGCTTTTTGGATGAGCTAAGATTTTGTGTTGGGAACAAATTATATGAAGGACAATGCAGGTAAATTAGTTGACCAAAGTGTGGCTGAGCAGAGGATCTAATGCAGTGGAGAGAAGCCGACAGGAGTCGCAGATGAATCCAGGGGACTATATTCAATATACACTAGTTAGGCCTTTTCTGGAAAGCTGTCAGTAATGTGATCATTTGTGTTCAAGAGACATGAATTAGGAAAGGAACAGATAGGATGATCTGGGGAATAGAAAACCTATTGTATGACAGTGTACTGGAAAAGTTTGGCTTATTGTCCTAACAAACTGGAGTATGAGAGAGCATATGATTCCTTTCTTATGAATACATCAGGAGACCAGTGTGAGGAATAGAAAATAATTACTTAGCTAAAAGACTGTGGTGGCAGAAGAGCACATGAGTATAAAGTCTCCATGAATAATGCTGGGCTGCATATTAGAAAATGACTCTGAACTATTATATCAATCACTTTTTTTGAATGACCTTCCAGTCAGAAGAGTGAGAGAAAAAATTCAAATAATTTCAAGATGGAGTTAAAAAAAAAAAGTGTGAAGAGAGTTCTATTAGTTAGCGTCTCACCGTAAGATATTGAAACAAATGATCTGGAGGTTCTTACAGCCCTGTGTTGCGAATACCTCTTTTTATTAAAATATCAGGCTCTTGATTGCTTTTCAAACTTTTATGACCGCTTTTGAGGGGTGCGGGGTTAGTCAGAAAATGTGTACTCTACACATATTTTTTTTAATATGGTAGAACTGCAGTAGCTTTCTCTGCTTCTCTCGGTGTCTCCTACTGGTATCCAGAATACTGAGTCATGGGCACTGCTTGTAAACACGGCACAGACTTTAGAGAAACAATTTTATTTGTTTCAAGTCTTCACAAAAGTTCTTTGTGGTGAGGATACTGCTGCAATTGCTTGTAGCAGTAACTGCAGGGAAAATCCGCTGCTGGAATTCCCTGGGGTAGGACACCCTGTGGGAAATGAAGGAGGTCAAGACAGACTGGCTGAGCACAACTGATCTGAAGTGTTCACTTTAAAATGTAAAAACTCAAGTTAAATTTTACCTTAAAACAAGTGTGTGTGTGTGAGACAAAATATTTAGCTTTCTTTTCAGGTAATCTTATGACAATTTTCTGCTTCTATGGAAGCGGATAGTTGGTTAGTGCTGTACCTCACATAAAAATAGCTCGTTCAAAATCCTGAATATAAGGCCCCCAGCAGGCAACTCATTCAGGTGTTGGCAGAGGGACATCATCAGCTTCCAGAGGGAACGTAGGTGGAGAGTGTCTCCTGGGGACACGACTCCTCCAGCGGGTTTTCAATTCTGAGTTCTTGCTTTCAGCTTCTCCCATGAGTCAGAAGACCCAGGGATATTTTGTAGAGAGTACTGAAAAGTCCAGACTTGTTGAAGGCAGCAAGATTTTTTTCTGTGTTTAATATGTGTATAACCTCCTGCCATTTAAGTAAATGTTGCAATCTGTTGAGCAACTGGGAATGTTGGAAATACCTATGCTAGATGCAAATATAAACTTTGTTTCTTGTAAGTAACTGGCTCATCAATGTAAATGGTGTCATGTTTAATTTATAATAAGATTTGTGAAGAACTTAGTATGATTTTTACAGCAGTAGATACAAATTACGAAATGCAGATTTTAGCATACTCAAAAATAGACTTTATTCAGTAAAGGAAAAATAAGAATTTCCATTCGTTTTCTTGAAGATATTCAGAGTCATAGTGCAATTTTCAGGCAAGTTTTGTTGCAGAAGATTGTTCTAGTAATTTTATATTGCTGTCTAACTCATCATCTAATCGGTCCAGCAATATTTGCCTAATTTATGTTGTGCATCATATACTGAAGTGAGACTGAGTGGCTGTTTGTCAGACAACTGTATAGGCTTTTCACCACCCTTGGCTTGTATCCTCTCAAGCATCCCCTGAAATAAGTGGTTAGAGTACAAGTTCTTTCCTTGGCTTCTCTAGCACGGTTTTTTGGCACAGGTTCTCCAATACTTACATGGAAATGGAAATTTTTTATTATTTTTTTTTTTCCCTCTCTCTCCTCTATCCAGCTGCCTCAGGCCCTGTGAGCACTGCTGAATACTTTCATTCTAGGAAAGCATTTCTCCCTGAAATTCCAGCTTGAACACTTGGGTTATATTCTGCTGGGGGGGACCAAGGTGCCCAAACAGACAGACTGAGAGATTGCCAGATCAGTCATGTTTTGCTCAAGCAATATGCACATGTAGATGGGGCTGGAGGACACAAAAGTGTGAGAGAAAAGCCTATATATGCATTTCTAAGTGTTATTTTCTTAATCATTCTGGAGTGAGTATTCTTTGGGATGTAATTTGTCAGAAAATGGGTTTCCCTGGCTGCAGTTAGCTGCTGCTCTTTTTAGTTTGTGGAGCCTGTCTCAGTGATCTTTGGATAGTGGAATCAGCCTGAGGTTTTCAGGTTTGAGCAAGTAACAACTCCCTGTTGGCTGGCCTATATAAAAGAATAGCCAAAAAAGCTTAGGAATGCTCCATCAGTAGCTTGCTGACAGAAACTAGAATTTGTCTTCTGTGACTTTTATTTCACAGTGAAAGCAGGCAGGGAAGCGCAGGCATCACAAGCACTTTGAATGGGATTTTTACTCTTTAGATTTTTCAGGTTTTTCCCAGTATGTAACTGACTTTAAAGGGGTGATTCCCAGAAATTATGATGGGGGTGGGAAAAGTAGCTGACCTACTGCCTGATTGTAATGCCTAAGTACTTCAAACTTGATGTTATATTATATAGAAGTTATAACTGAGGAAATGTACGGAATATTCAGTACCTATATAAGACTACAGATGGTAGGTTGGGCTTTATTCGGAAGAACTGAGAGATGGAGGAAAGGGCCTATTATTTCACTACAAGCAGTCATTGTAATGCATGCAAAAATGTGACCTTTTTTTTAAAAAAGGTTTCAAACCCCTGCAATGCTTCAACCATCACTCATGGGTGTTTCTTTAGGGGTGCAAACTGTGTGCACTGAAACCACAGTGCAGAGGTCATCTTTTGCTAGCAGTTGTTTGCAAGGGGAGTGATTTCATCATGCAAAACAAGGGTGCTTTGCAGCATGGGTCTGCATTACCGCTTAGCCGAGAGTTAACTGGGTGCAGCAATTCATGGCTTTTTATTCTCCCTGAAAAACAATGTACTGCAGCAACTGATACTGGCAGAGTATCTGTACCCCAAGTTACAATAAAAAGCAAATTAATTGCTAGTAGCAGAAGAGCATCTATTTTTAATGATGCTAAGACTGAAATGTTAATTATCTCTAATTTATAAAGACCATTTTTCTTTGTCACTTCTACTTTCTCACATAACCTTACAGTCAACAGATCATTCTCAGTGGAAGAAAAAAAGCTGTTTCAAAAAGGTTAAAAAAATTGAACATAGCGCTCATGCTAGATACTCATGTACTATGTTAACAAGGTAAATAGTTTCCTCCTTCTGATTTTTCATTATGCACACTGAAAACATATTAAGGATTATTTAGATTTATGTGGGTAGATTTGTCAGCTTTTTCATATTCCTATGGATTCCAAGAGATAAATCAAACCTTGGGACTTTACCTTCAAAGATGAGTTATTTATCATATGAATAGCTGTGGAAGAGGAAAGACCTAGAAATAGTGAAGTTGTTAAAACTATGTTTCAAATGCATGATTTTTCAGCTTTGTGCGTTTCAGTTTTGGAGCGTACTGGGGAAGAAGCGGTGTATGTGATCTTAGTGCTTGGCGAGGGAGAGAGTATTAACAGGAGCTGCCTTTTTTCCTCCCAGCACATCTCCCGTACAGTCAGTTCTTAGTCGTTCGTGGTGATTTGCAGAGCAAGCGTCAGCAGCAGCCCTGGGAGCCGTGCGGAGCCGGGCCCTGCGCCCGGGCTGCAGCTCCTCCTGCCGTCTCCGCCGCTGAGGGCCATTGCAGGAGTACGGTCGGTGTCATTTGGCATAGAGGCACAGTTAATAAGCCTTGGTGGATCTGATCTGATTCTCTGTACCGTGTCCTAAAGCACTCACAGAGTACAGATTTTCTGTCACTTGGTCTATTCCAGCCGCCATTTGGGTGTTGCAGGGATGGCGTGTTTGTTGTGATGCGGTCATTACAGAGTGTTCCTAAGTCATCTGTTATTTCTGAACTGGGGATTTCAGTTTTTGAAGGCAGTTCTGATCATATGCCCAAGCTGTAAAAATACACAGACAAAACCGTATTCATGGTCAAATACTGAAGGCTTTTGTGTTTTGCAACTATATAAGCTGTTAAATTCTGTTAACCTCAGTCATTGCTGGGGGGGATCTCCTAATGCTAATCTTGCACCATGTGTTGGGACATGAGATACACTTCCCCATCTCCAGAAAGGACACAAAGACGCAGCCTACCAGGCAAGAGAAAGATATTCGGTTGCAGAGAATTTGAGAAGAAAAGCAGCTTATGAGAGACTCTTAGAGACTGAGAAATTTGTATTTTCTCTTATCCACATCTTATTTTTTGGGAAGTGTGCCTGGAGCTAGTACATAGTCTCAGTGCTGCACAAGTGAATGATTCTGACTCCACACTCTGCAAGAGAGTCACAATCAAACATTGTCTATAAAAAGTATCCAACCATATGCAGTTATGCCTGCCCTTCTACTTGACCCTTTCAGATAAATATATAGCTGAAACTGTCGCTTGGTATACAGCAAATAATAAGGACAAGCATATAGTAGAGAAAGTCCCACTTTCAATACAATAGACAGCATGGAAATACATGTCTACGATATTTTAAATTTTTTATTTTATTAATACATTGTGTAATAAATGTAGTGTATGTAAGACCAGTGCAAAAGCATTACAGTAAGGTGATATAGCTTATATTCTCCTTGCTTGTTTTTGTCTTTATTTTTTAACATCTGTCCGTCTCTCTGCATAGCAACTTTTCCATTGGAACTGTAAACCCTGCAATACCACGTGCACGCCTATTGGGAAAGATTTTTCTTTTCTGCTTTATATGGACTCTTAGAAATGATTATGCAATAAAGTCTGGAAAAAGGCTGTATTAGCATTATGTCTTCCATCTAATAAGCAGGTATCCAACAAAGTATTGATGGAAGTGTTTTACTTTGCTGACTACGTTATGTTGATTGAACTATTTAGCAAATTGTTAATCTATATGATGAAAATAAATACCTGGTAAATGTCCTGTGTCTCATCAATATTGTCTTCTAAAAATGAATTTGCTGCATGTGGTGGAATGGGATCTATCCTATAAAAGCTGATCAATATCGTTGCAGAACCTAGTAACAATTTCAGCATTTTCAGCTGATCCAGCACATACACATGAAGCTACAAGTTATTTGACTGAAAAGTTATAAGAAATGTGCTCCCTGACTCTCAGGGGTGATGAGGAGGGGGACAGACTGTCCATACTTCTGTGTATGGGGTTCTGGGGTTGTGTTAGCAGAGCTCAGTGCTCACCTGCTGCGCATAAGGGGCTGGAGGAGAAAGGAAGGTGCGGATGGTCACTATCCCAGAGCACCCTCAGGTAACCTGAAGGTAAAATCGTCTGCACGTATTGTGTTCTTGTACCACTGCCAGACTTATACTGAGAGAGTAAAATTATGAATGCCGTCCAGGAAGGTACTGTTTTGAAAGAGTACAAGTCCATTTTTCAAGAATGTAAGTCAACCTTTTAGTGACTATTAGGAATCTCTCTTATCCTGTGCTTTACCTGCTGTGGTGTGTAGCTGGTTACTGTGGGATGCTGTGAGAAATGTAACAGTGGTGACAGAATAGTGCATTTGAGCAGCCAACAGCAGTAAGTACTGGGAAGTCACTGGAAGCCAATGGTGATCTGATGAGGCAAATCTAGGGTAACTGAGAAAAAGATATAACATGATCTCTTTGTAAAACTTAACTGCCTTCTAAACGTGGCCTTCAATAATAAACTGAAATGCAAAGGCTTTAATTAAGGGCAGGTGCAAAAGTTTCGGTAATGGTAATGATTCAGTCTTCTGAATTTTGACAGTGTGTGTGGATGTGGCTTAGACTGCCATGAATGACTGGAAGAAATGTTCTTTTTAATCATATAAAGCTGCCTTATATGAAAGGACAGTTAATTAAAGCTGAATTTAACATTTATGCCTAGAGCAATTTAACACTTGGATATGTCTGTGATAAATGCTCTAGAAAGTATAAGGATAGCTACTAATTGCATGTGGTCCTATATGAGATTTAAAGGAAAGTAAAATGAGTATCTATTCTTGTGCACTGGTGTCCTTCCAGGTGCAACAAGCTGTGGTGTATACAAGATAGCTACATTATTTTACAGACTAAATAACTAGAATGAAAACTTGTCATAAATATTTTCCATTTGACCTAGCTTACAAGCTGTATTTCATTTTACTTGTTTTTGTTTCTTCATACATCTCTTGTCTGAGAATATAATGCTATGCGTGTTATTCCAGGGAAGTTCAGTCTTACCCCAATTCTGAATAAACTCACCATTCACAGGTTTGTGTTTTTTCTTGGGAAAACCTAGGACAAATAATGAGAAAACTGAAATTACAATGGAATAGTGGATGCTCAAGATTAAAACCTGCCTTTTTGTATGTATTTATATTTTGCAGTAGCTTTAGAATACTCTTGGGGCCATTAGGGAAAAGTTTGGTTTATGACAAGGTCTTTAAAAGCACAGCAGTTTGTTTAGTCAGGTAATGTACTGGGAGAATATTTGATTTTACCAATCCCTTGTGTTTCTCTGTGTTTGTTTGTTTTTTCCTCTTTCATTTTGTGGGTCGGGACTCGAGCTGAGTTGTTTCTTATGTTTTATATTTGGTTGCAAACTGTCTTTGTGTTTGTAATGATGCTTACCTGGACCTACGTTGGCATCTTTGAGTGGGACTCTGATAATTGTAGTATTGTGAGAATTTAAGTGTGTTTGGGAACTCCACCAACAGACAACCCGAAAGGCACCAGACTCTAGCTCCCATACATGTATTTGTATACACATATACAACTTCTCTTTTTAATAAATATTTTAAAACTGTTTCTCAAAAAAAAATAAAAAAGAAAAAGAAAAAAAAGCTCAGGCTTGGATCAAAAAAACCCAGTTTCTTTTCAAAAAGAATATATTTCAGAGAGAAGAGAGGCTCAATCTAATGCTAGTCCCACCAAATGCAGTATTTATGTATGTTTGGCTGTATGACTACTGGTTCTAACGTGATTAAAACTAAACCAAACAGAACAACCATGTAGCTGAACTAAAAAGTATTTTAGAACTGAAAACTGAAGGTTGTGGATACTTTTTCTAGTTCTTTAATTTTGACGCTAATGAGATTGGAACTGCAAACAAGCAACAGAAATTTTTTCCTTATTCAGCTCCATTTGGAATTATGAAATGTGTTTTTGTTACGTGGAAGGCTCATTCTGTAGGTTTGTCAGGTTTTAACATCCCTTTCCACTTCTCTGCTGAGTCAGTAAAACAGAAATAAGTTCTCCCGAACTGAGGCTTCACCCAGCAAAAGGAGGAATGAATATTCTGTGATTAAGTGGACGTTGAATTCCATTGATTTCAATAAGCAAACAAGATATTTGGGCTTCCTCTTGATTTAAAGCACATTTAAAGCCTTAGTGTCAGGCAGAAATAATTACATATTTTAAAATATTTGCTGAACTGTTTCTGGGTTACAAATACACTTTTCCTATAAATCAGTGATTAAGAAGGTGGGTAATTGCTATATTATTATTAGATATTATGTGTTTGAAGCTAGCATATAGAACAACTTTTTAGCATCTTAAAAGGACGTAGAATTTTTGGCCTGGCATGGACACCTCGTCTTTTGTTTTAAGAAACAAACCTGCTCTAGGATATTTCCCCTGTTTCCTCACCCCCAAAAGTGTAAAAAGTGTAAGACAAGTATCACCAATGAGGAGATATCAGTAATTTTATTTTCATTTATGACTTGAAATATTTAAAAGTAATTTCTAGATATTTTCTGTTGAAAATTTTGTACTAGTGTTCTGTAGAAAGCCCAATACCTTGTAGTTGCTAATGTTATGTTAGTGGAAAAAATCCAAATGTAAAATTGCATCTGAATGAGGACTCCCAGAGATTTCTAAAGTATGCTGGCCCTCGTTAAATTTAATATATTTTTTCCCACAAAAGCCTGAAGATAGTAAAGAAATGCTATGTTCTCACTTAGAGAATCAAGGGGTAAGAACTGACGGAGGCTGTGGTTCTACATTGTCAGATCTGTGGCAGATTTTTGGTTGGCTCTTTCTTGTAACGTGTTTAGGATAACAAATAAAATTAGCTTTGTTTTAAAGGAGGGGTTTCTTTTCTATAGTGAGTTGCAGCTAGAATAAAAGACTTGAGGGACACACTTGAGGGCATGGGACAAAATCAGTCTTTTGCTGACAGATTCGCAAAATGAGTTTGAGTTTTACTTTGTAATAAAGCCAAAGGTTTTTCTTTGTGGAGGCCCTTGTGGTAAATGGATATCTGTGATTTGGGCTAGGTAATCGAACAGATGCGAATGCTCAGTACATGTCTCCCTCGTGTGTTGCTGAAGCTGGCATCTTTTTGCCAGTGAGCTCATCCAATGGGTTGTTTTGGCTCAGGCAGACCATATTAGAGGAGTGTTACAGAGATTGTCTTATGCTTTTTCTATTGCATTTTTACTGTTTAGTTAGTTCTCTGTTCTCAATCAACCTTCAACAATAAAACTACAGAGACGCGAAACACACACGACTTGTACTGTATATTTGGAACCGTAGAAGTAAGGAAATCAGGTTGTCCCATATTCCTTCTTGTGAAATGGAAGTAGTTGTGTACAGTGGCAGCTCTGCAGAAAATGCAGGGACAACTGGAGGTACTGTGTGCGGAGAATATGAGGACTTTCCTTCTTTGAATGTCTTACAAATATCTGTCACCTCAAAGATGCTTAGAAAGTGGGAGGAGGAGACAGGGTCAGGCATTGTGTGAGACTGGGGATCAAGATGTCTGTTGCAGATCAGCCTGCAAAGGCAAGTACTTACTTGGCAAAAATACTTTTTAATGTACTATATTATTTCATTTCTGTTTGAAAATTTTGGTTCCAGATAACCAAAAATAGGTCAGATAGGTGAGGAATTCTGACAAGCTGGGGCCAAGCAATCTGATTTTAATGAAGGAGCAACTGAGCACAGCCTTTGTCCCTTAAGAGGATGAGGAAAGTTCAGAATGATAAATGGGTAGTGGTGAGACACTTTTTCCACAGAAACCAGAAGATATTGCACTTAAATCATTAATTGTTATGAAATTATATATCTATACATGCACACACGCACACATATACCTCCCTTTAAATTAATCTCTAAAGCGTAGAAGGTATGAGGAAAAAATGCATGAGTACTTCTTACTTACATTACAAAAGTAACGTTTGGTTTGCCTTTTCTTTTCTTTGTCTCACAGGTCCGCACCAGCGTCCTACCTGATCACAAGGAGCCAAGAGCAGATGTTGGAGTAAGTTAACTTTTTTCATTAATTGATTTTTTTGTTCGTTTTTCTTCACCTCATCAGCAGACACAGACACCTAATGAAGAGAAATGGTGTTCTGTCTAACTGCTAGACAGGAGCTGGCAAGAAGTTGGGTTCAATGAATAAAAAAATCAAGGCAGGAGTAACAGTCTCTGTGATTTGTGTTATCCCATGCACATATTTCCTGAAAATCCTGTTTAACTGATATTATCCTGAGGCAAGCACAATTACGTAGACTTCATGTTACTGCCATACAAGCGATCCGGATGAGACTGAGAGCTTGGCATTGGGTTGCCTCAATGAGCCTGGCCTGTCATCTTCTGGTTTTCATGTGCCCACTGTAAAAACTTCTGCTGTAGGACCTGCCCTTGGGTTGGCTTTAAGAAATTACTCTGGTGACATGTGGAGGACTCGTTTTCCTGTGTAGGTCTGGAGCACTTTTGGCAAAGGTACAGGGATGTCATTTCTAGGTCTGAGAAGGCTGTACCACCCAGGTAACGTGAAGACCTTATGGGAGTGGGAAATGTTGGTCCTGCTAGAGCTGAATAAAAGACAAAACGCTATCTGGAACAGGTATCAGACCTTTGTCTGCAAACATTTAAAATAACTGGGTTTTTAATTTTTCTAGCCTAAGCTGTTGACTTTCCTGCATTAGCAGGTCTCCCTTGGCACAGTTTTCAGGACTTCAGCTTGTGTTTGAAAAATCTGTAGCTTGGCAGCAAATTCAATCTTAGTGAAATAATCGATGTGTTTCAACTTTTCATATAGCTATTATAGAGACTTTCGGCTAACTGAGATTATTCATCAGATTACTCTAAGATACATATCTTAAGATTTATAATCATAAGTATCCCACGAGCAACATTACAGAGGAACATTACTCTGTAATGAGCATTACAGCAGCAGTTCTTTTTAAAGCCAACTTTTCAAGCCTCTCCAAGTCACATGTGCAAAGTTCGATTGGTTTGTAGACTGCCAGTTCAGGCCCCAGGGTAGACTATTTGTGTCTAAACCAGTTCAGAAAAAATATTCTTCAGTATTATTTGAAATTAAGCTCCTCGAACATTAGCATAACTCTCTTCATTTAGGTCATGGCATCATGCAGAATTTTATTTAACTTCGCAAATAACTCCTAATTGCATTGTCAGGCAATGAAAGTTTTAGTCTAAATAAGCATAAAAATATGAAACAGACAAATAAGTGGAATTTTTTAAGCCCATAGAATTATTCACCTTTAATTTCATGACCCTGGAAAACTAGATATTAAACTATGGATAGTGGGTACAGTGACCGAAGCTCCTAAATTGTATAAGAAAGCAGTGTAATTGCTTCTTAGCCCCAATCATATGAGTACTCTGAATTAAATGGGTTTTTTTAGTTCTGTTGTGCTACAGAAAGCAGCTCCAAGTGACCCAACCTCTGTCAGTTTCATTTCAAATATCCCTCGTTCCAGATGGTAACGTTGCAAATACAAGCACTCAAATGCCATGAATTGCCGGAATAAAGGCTGCTATATAGACATTGTGCTGCAAAATGTGTTCATATTGTACTAAGAAGGATATGCTTTTGCAAGAAGATAACTCATCTGAGCTAACCGTAGAGATTTAGTGAAGAAACACTGTCATGTTGAGTGATCTAAGGGAAGACAGAACTATCTGTGTGCACATCACCATGTGTCACACCTGGACATAGTTCATGTAAAAGCACATGTTTCATTTTGACAGTGAAAACTAACCATGACCTTTGCTTGTACAGCTGTGGTATTTTTCTCTATTTATTTCCTATAGTCATTTTTTTCTTCCTTATTTCCTGTTCAGCACTTCCCAAATCCACTGTTTTCCCAGCATTCCCAAAACTCTCAGCTTGCGTCTTTTTCCCTTTGCTGTTCAAGTGCCAAACAAAGCACAGGAAATCTAAACCTGTGTCACTGATAGGAACGAGCCATAACTGATGACTTAATCCACCAAACTGGTAACCATTTTCGGTTCTCGCCTAAATTGGGAATTGTGATTTGAACTGTGCTTTTTATAGGCAAGAAAACCTATCTTAGTGTAGGGCTTTATTGTTAGCATTCTGATACTCAACATCCAGCTGGCATTCTTGAAAGAAAGCAGGCTGCAGGGTTTCTGTACTAGAGGAAATTACATCTCTCAGTAGCAATAAATTATCTTCTTGTTTTTTCTTGAAGGGGAAAGTCGCGTTCTGCGTGCAGCCTGTGTTGACTTGGAGCAACTAGGTTCTTGAATTTGTATATACAAGATCATATATATTTTACCATGGAATTTTACTTTGCTACTCCAACAGTAGTGTAAAATTAGTATCGTGTACTTTTTTTTTTCCAAAAATTCAACATAATCTTATGATCTCATTATAATTTATTCAGAGCAAGTGGGTTTGAGTTGTATATTTGAAAGATAAATGGACACAAGGTGGATGTAGACTGTTATTTTCTTTCCCATTGTTCTCATGGCAAGAATATTTCTGTTGGCCAAGCTGACCAAATAAGATTTTAGGTATGTGCAGTGGCTTATGAGCAGAGAGTAAAAAATAACCAAAAAGCAAGAGCAGATGAATTTGTTTTCCTCTTTGCACTATTTTCTTGATGTTGTGTGAAGGTGATTTTAATAGAAGATATAGTGGTGTAGAGTAATTTAACTTTAGACATTCTACTTTCATTAGCACATTTCTCTGCACTTCTGCTGCAATGGATAGGTCTACCTTACAACAGAAATAAAACAAGTATTTACAAACACTGCCATAAACTAGAGGAATGTAATGTTTCTATTAATCAACCGGTGCTGAACTAAATGTAAAAATGCTGCCTTAGCAAACACATTCATATTTGGAATACATAGATGGTAATGCCTAAGGATTGAGGAGAAACTGTAGCAAGAACAACTTTGGTAAAACCCTGAAAACCTGGCATTTCTTGTAATCTAGAAATTAGAAATATGGAAAGAAGAAGATGCAAAATGCATTGTACTGAATGAAAATTTTCCTGTGGCTGTATATTTTACAGCCTATTATTTTGTCAGTTTGTCAGACTATTCTTAATGAGAGAGGTTCCTGTCTGTAAAAGAAGAGTTTACAACTTACCGATTTACAATTTACTTATTTGCTTTATAGCAAAGCTTCCTGGGCTGTACAACTTTTAGAGTAGGAGACTTGGTGAAGTCAAAGGAGCAACAGTTGACCCTCACCCTCAGGTATGTGTTTTCCTTTGTTGTAAACCATGTTGAATTAATAACCCATGGCATTTGATGATTGCTGCTTGACTGTGTTTGAAACTCCGTATTACTTCAGGTATATTAGATGTCAGCTTGAAGTTCTTCTGTTTCTACCAAGCACAAAAAAAAGTCAAAATGAAATACCAGTTCTTTAAACTGGAGCTTGCCATGTGTCAGATTAGAAAAAGTTAGTAATTTATTGGTATGATAACCTATGGAAGAATTGCAGGGAACTTGAAGTAGGGCGTGTTCTTTCAAAGTTTCCTTTAGAAAGGAGCATAAGGTTCTCCGTTTAATTTGGTGTGTATGGTTTGAAGAATTAACATGGTGCGGTTTGCTGGTTTGGTTAATAGGCATAAAGATGGTGGACCTAATGACTTAAGACTTCTCTCACGTGAGATCGGTTGCAGTCTCCTAAACTCATTGTTACACGCAGCCAAACTCAAATGATAGTGGGAGGTGATGCACAACTCTAGTGACACGTGGTACAGAGCTGCACTAGAGTCAGAGCCAGTTTTTGAAAACTAGGGCTGGGCTGAACAGACATTTCTTACAGCTGTGCACTGAATGAAAAAAAAAAAATCGGTTTTCACCTGTGATACTGACTTGCTTGGCTTAATATAAATCAAGATACAAATACAAACTTTTTGAAGGGTAGGGGAAACCTTTCAGGCTGTGATTTTCAGTCTATTCATTAGACTTCATATAGCACAGGGATTTTGTTGAGCTGATTTTTTGCAAGCGCGGTGGAGACTTATTTAGGATTATTGAGTAGGTACAGGTAAGCCTCACAGACCAACTGCCCAAACTCACCATGTTTCTACATAGGCAGAATTTTGGGAGGAAATAAAGTGTGACTAGGAAAACTGAGGTACCCAATAGAAGATACTCTGGCAGCTTCTGGTATATGTTCTGCCTGGGATATTGTACGTAGATGCTGTCGAAACGTTGCTGTATTACATTCCTTATCCTGTGCACATGAAGCCAACCTCGATTTGGCTAAAGGTCCAAATTACGACCCATTCAGTGGTGTTGTGGTAATTTCACCATGTCAAGGACATTTCATTTCTTTGAAAGGGAAACTTACTGAAATGTTTTGGTTTTATTACTGCACCTGCCTTCCTATTATGACAATAGTAGTTGCATATGTGTGTATAGTTTACAGGGCAAAGTTAACAATGCCTTGATTTTTATTTCTCCCAAACACAGACAATGTCATGCCTAACAAGCAGATAGCTTTGTTTTCTAATGAAGAAAAATGATCAGATAAAATTTCAGCTGACTACTCTATATGGAAATGCATGGCTAGATAAAGAAACTTCTTTTTGTTTGAGACTTTTGTTCTTTGGGACGAACTTTGCTTGCCTCTCTGATTGACAGAGTGTAGAGTTTCAGGAAACTTTGAAAAGAATAAATATCTTGTATCTAATCCATCTAATTTGTAAACGAAAAGTTCAGATAGATAACTAATAAGCAATAGATGACAGATTGCCAGGTTAGTTTCAGCTGAACCTCTAAGACTTCTCAGATTTGCTTTTAATTAGTATTTTTAGTCTTGCATGTCCTCTTTGTGCAGCTCTCACTGGAAGACAGATACAGCAATTCAAATTATTTTGCAGATACATTAAATGGTAGTTGTTTCTCTGTGTGTGTGTGTGTTGGGTTTTTTTGTGTGGTGGGGTTCTTTTGTTGGTTTGTTGTTGTGTTGTGTATTTTTTTTTGGGGGGGGGAGGGGGGGCGTGTTTTGTTTTTTGTTTGTTTTTCCAGAAAAAATATCCTAAACTTTTAAATGTGTAATCTCTTTTCCCTTTTCCCTTTTCCCTTTTCCCTTTTCCTCACAAGATCAGTAGAAATCATCCACATTTCTTCAATGGCAGTTTAACAAGAGTAGTCGAGTAATCTAAACCTGCTTTCCTCTATTTGTCCTGTTTATATTAGTACCCCTCGGAAGGGTAGGAGATGCACAAGGACTTTGTCAGAGCGTGCAGTTCTGTTTAGTTCTTGTTGATATACTTTGGATGGGAGTTGACCATGGAGTGCCTGTAATTTCGAGTTACTTCTTTGTTAGATCTGAAGTAAAGATTTAAGGATCAGGAAATAGCTCTGTGCTGTCCTCTGTAAATACTGGGGTAATTTGGTTACTTTTTCACTGTTGTGTTGGTTTTTTTTTTTTTCTGTTATCATGTCTTACCACTGTCTTTCTGAGGTACAATGTAACAATATAAAAGTGTTTCTAAAGAAATGTTCTTGTATTTTTTTTTCTAAGTTATTTTGTGGCATACATCTGCAATTCCTTACTGCTGACAAACTCTACTCTGCCTCTACTCTGTCCCCACCATTGTACCATAATATTGATTAGGGACACGAGTTACAAAACTTCTGTAAAATGAGTTTTTATTTTAATTTTCCTTTCTTGCCTATAAAGGTGCCCTAAACTGATAACTTGAGTGTTTACTGTAGATGTGTGCACCTATATCTCTAATCATCAAAACCTGAACAGGTAAATTTGCAGAATTGCTTTGATACTGCCAGTGTACACAACCGATGTTGGCAGAGGAATTTGGCTACTGGAGTCTTGGGACTGCAGTTTCCAGTATGAAGTTTATAAAACCAGAAGTGCCTTCTGTAGATTTGTTTCATTTTGCAATGGTAATACAATGCCACTTGCTTTCAATCTTTCTCATAGGGTTGTGATAATGAACAGGATACAAGGGGCTATTGTGTAAAACAAAAGCCATATTTAATGGCAGAATATTTCTTAATATCAACTATATATTGCAGTGCATCCAATTTTTTTAAAAAAAAGCATACTTTTTTTCTATTTTAGTAATTAATACTGATTTTTTTTCAGTTGATCCACATTTTAAGTTCAGTTTAGAGTATCTTTTTGTCATGCCTTTCTTTTAACAACTGTGTAAAGTGGTTTTTTTTCCTTGGTTGAGGTTTATTAGTAGTTCCATTAGCTGCTTCCCCTGTGGTGGTGGTTTGCCCTGTTTCCAGGAAGGTCCTCTTTAGCTTGGGTGATTTTGGTATGATTTCCTGTAAGTTACATTTAGGAAGAGCAGAGGAAAAAGATAATAGTGCTCTTTTTATGCTCTTTGTGAAATTAAGGTACATCTGTCTGAGATGCTCCTCTTTGTAGGTAAGTACAAAAGTGTAAGTAGGCTACTTCAATATGAAACTGGAATAATATCAATACCACTCGGATCCTTTGCCTCCTGTAAGCAGGAACTTTAGAGTGATGGAGCTAACAGTACAAAACCAAGAGTGAGGATGGGATTATGTGAATTATGCAGATTATCTGAGAGAATATGTCTATGGATGTCTGATCATGTATTCTACAGACTTTCTTTAAACATGTCTTATACTGTGGTAGCTTTCAAAACTTCCAAACCTTTCAATATTGTGCAAGTTTAAATTAATAAATCACAGGTCAATATGCACTTTAATTGTTCTGACTTCTCTACTAGTGGGAATAGCATTCAGGCTTCTGGGATTTTTTGCTGAATTAATAGAAGTAATGATCCATCAGATGCATAGGAGTAGCTGACATCTTCTTGTTTGTGCAGAAAACTTTTCTGGTTGTAATAACTGTTTCTTGGTTTTTCTGTGTTGCTTTGACCTCTTGGACAACATTTATCTATCAACCTGATTTTCCAGCTGTCTTATTTATATTACTGTTAGGCAGGAGCAAAGCTATTTCCTTTAAATAAAGGAGATAAACCATAGTTATTTTTAGAAAGTTCAGAAAAATAACTCCAAGACTCCATTAAAAAAGGCCCCTTAACTTCCCTCCCTTCTAACACCGTCTCCCAAACACCCTGTAGTTCAGTGGGCCAGAAGACATGTAACTACACTTAAACAGGAGTTATATCAGAATGTTTAACTAACTAGAGAGAATTTGAAAGCAGCACACTAATTTTTGCAGTCATTTATGTAGTTATAATTTCCTTAGAAAATTATGACTATAAAATACTATATTTTTGCTATCTTTCCCTATTAAAATTCAGTACAAGTCAGCCTACAACTAGTTTTGCTTGGACTCCATCCTGAAATTTTCTTGGCTGCTTCATGTCACGTCGTCCACCACAGGAAGCAGGTGAACAGTTCTTGGCTTTGTGAGCTGGGCATATCTCCCATAGAGTTGAGGCAAAACTTGTTTTGACATGAAGCTTAATCAACAGTACACTGAAATCATGAAAACCAAGAAGGAATTAAACAGTGCAAAACTCTGTCTATTTACCTTAGAATGCAAGAGAATGTTAAGTACCAGTGGACTTGTTTAAAAATGGTATTGCTTGCAGTAGGCTCCTCTGTGAATTCATAGAATCATCCAATGGTTTGGGTTTGAAGGGACCTTAGAGATCTTCTAGTTCCACCCTCCCCGCCATGGGCAGGGACACCTTCCACTAGACCAGGTTGCTCAAAGCCCCATCCAACCTGCTCTTGGACACTTCCAGGGATGGGGCATCCACAGCTTCTCTGGGCAACCATTCCAGTGCCTCACCACCCTCATAGGGAAGAATTTCCTCCTTGTATCTGACACAAATCTACCCTCTTTCAGTTTAAAGCCATTACCCCTTGTCCTATCACTACATGCCCTTGTAAAAAAATCCCTTTGCAGCTTTCTTGTAGAGCCAGTTTAGGTACTGGGAGGCTGCTATAAGGTCTTCCCAGACCAGAGAGGTTCTCCAGCCCTCTAATTGTCCTTGTGGTCTTCCTCTGGACTCCTTCCAATTCACAGAATAGACACTTCCATTTAAGTCAATATTTTTGTGCTGGCATATTTCAAAATACATTGCATCAGTGGAGAAAATTGGTGTATGACAATTAGTGTTTTAGTATGTACTAGTTGCATTTGTTGTGTATTATGCACTAGAGAAAGGGGTTGTCTGCTAGACTGAAAACCATGCAGTTTGTTTTTCAGGCTGTCACTTTGTCATTTATAATTAACACAGCTATGCAAATACACAGTCTGCCTCTTTTTCTTTGTGTTCTTTAGCCATTTTTTTTGAAGAAAGGTATGGCCATGGGAACTAATTAGCAGGCCTAAATTTGCATATTCAACGTGCAGCAGTGAGACTTGAGAACGGTATTGGAGGCAAACGGCTGCTATTCTCAGTCCATCTAATTCAGCTGCTTTTCCACTGCTACCTCGGTACCTTCTTTCTCTCTGGATGCCTGGGTCAACCTGTTATCACCAGAAGTGTTTAGGTGGGCGGATGATCCTGCTGCTTGTGATGGTGCTGCCTAGCTCCTTCCTTCACATTTGAGGGAACTCATACTAAGTTGTGGTCCTTAAGAACCTGGGATGGTAATGAAATCCGTGTGTGTAACGAACTTTAAATTAATATTACAGGCATTAGTGAGTAATTGTGGTTTTAAACCTGAGCAGATTGCATGATGGCTTCGAAAGTCTCTGGGTTTGGCTCAGAGCAGAACAACAGTGTTGATTTTAACACCAATAGAAGTATCTTTATGAAGTTCAGAACATACAGTTTCACTCAAAATCCCCAAAGTTCATCAGAAGGTGGGACCTTGGTGACTCCAGTGTAGGTGAGTGCAAATTGTCACAGGGTTACGGCTGTGGTAGGTGGGGCAAGCACTGCAGTATGCAGTTGAGTTGGAATGAATGGTCAGGGATAGACTGAAACACTGCGAGCTTTACTGCTGAAGCCTGCATCCTGTGATCCTGCATTCTAAATCTGGTTTAGAAATCACTCTTCCAACACTTTGTCTCCTTTCCATTGGTCCTATTCCAAATGCACATCCTCTGTGAACAATTGGTGCTCCTAGTCCCAGGCTGCTAAAAAACTCTAGCAGTTTTCCAGCTCCATAAGCCTGCTAGTTTTTGAGCTACGTGTGGACTTCTTCACATTGACACTTTTTAAAAAATTCCTGTTGCTGGATTCCCCATCCCCACTGTCTCTACGCAGGTTTACCAAGGTGCAATCCTTTGTCTTCTGGGTCTGTTGCATATCTTTTCTCGTGACTGTAAGCAATTTGATGCAGGGACAGTCTTCACAGCACCATGTGAGTGCAGAGTGCACTTTTCAGCTTTATTAAACTACAGCAAATAAGCTGATTCTATCCTAATGCATTATGAAGTATCCTAAAACCAGTTGATTATTTTCCTGATGCTCTGGTGTGAAGTGTATATGCGTGTGTGCGCAATCCTGCTTCTGTTAGTGTGAAGTACAATAATATAGGTTTTTATCTTACTAAAGAGTGATCACTAGGCTTTTTTTTTTGTTTTCCCTACTGCATCATTTCTGTTTCCCGCTTTTAATTTTCTTTCAAGCCGAATTTTAATCTCAGGATGTTGCTTGAAAGTTTTAAATGCATGAACTGTCTGTGGTTTGAAGACTCTCATGCACCAGTGGTATTATAAATTCACGGTGTCTGACACAGCTAATGACAGTTTTTCTCTGGACATTTATAGAGCTCTTTGTTGATTTGTGTGCCTGTAGTATTCAAAAGAAACCTTGTAGGTTTATTGGGTTTTTTGTTTGTGCTTTTTTGTTTGTTTTTTTGTTGTGTGTTTTTTTTTTTTTTTAAATTTTAAATTATGTTTTCATATTTCCATGTGCAAAGATAAGAGCACTGGAGGAAGGAGTACAACTACAATGCAACAGTCCCACTGTTTAGTTTTATTCTGTTGCTTTACCTTCTCGTGTAGATACTGTATGTTTCAGATTGCAATATTACATATGCATTAGACCAGGACAAGAGATATTTTGAGAAGAAAATCTTTGAAAAAAATGACATAAAGTGAAATTAGATAAATTGTATTTTTAAACACATATGGAGAAGCGTCCAAATATGTAGTGCTGCTCATGCAGGCAAGCAGTGCAGTGCTCACTGCCAGACTGATTCCACGTCTGTAGTAACAGCAACGGGGAGGAATATTTAGTGTTTCTAAAGAAAGGGAGACAAGGATTGAGAAAACATAACTGGCATTTCCATTTTTATTTTGTTTTACTGGAGCAATATGTCTTGTTGGCTTGTACTGGTTCATTTGAAAATTGAGCTCTGTTTTTCTCAACATTTGTTTTATACTTTTAATTTACCATGATGTAATTTAAACTCAGATCTATTTTATGTAGGTCGGTCTCAGACTTGCAGGTCTCTTTGGCCTTTAGAAAAATGTATTCTCTAAAAAAATGACTGGTAGGATTTTACTTCTGGAAGTCAAGTGAATGCAATGTTTTTCTTTCAGATCAGGATAACAGCAAAGCGCTGTTGCATGTTTAAGTCAGCCAGGTGATGAGCTTGTCCATTTGACTCTTTGATCAGGACTTCTTAAGCTGTTGAAAAATTTTCAGTCTTCTAGCTGCACATTTACTCTGGTTTTTAAAAGTTATGCGTGATCTGCCAGCATCCGTTATATTCTCTTTCTCCTTAGCAATGCTGTAGTCCATTTGTTGCAGTAGCCTGTTTGCATGTTGCTTTGATGCAGGAAGGAGAAAACAAAGTCAAACCACTAAGCTGTAGCAAGTCAGGGGAATGTCCTTCAGAATTTTGAAATATATGAGAACAACTTATGTACTTTTGCTCATAAATACCCTTTGGACATGGAACCCTTCTTCCTCATTACTTTTCTTTCTTTTGTATGCTTTGTTAATTAATGTAGGCTTCTTTGGTTGCAAGGTTATCTGGAATTGGTTCATTTTTAGTCATTCCTCTATTGTCATTAATGAATTTGACTTGGAGCAAATGAAATAGTGGCACATGTAAAATGTGAATGTGTATTTTGCAAAGTTTTATATAAGAATATAATTTATTTGTATAGTTGCAAGATGAGCATATTCTACTGAGTTGCATACTAAGGCATAATGGTTTGCAACCAAAATAATTATTTAAATTTGAAACTTGGGGGCACCTGTATTTGGAGACTTTACTCTAAAAAATGAAAGTTTTGATTTAGCATGCTAAATAAGTATCCATGCCTGATGGCCCTGCTCGTGGCAGAGGGGTTGGACTAGGTGACCTGTGAAGGTTCCTTCCAACCCAAACTATTTTATGGTTCTATGAAAAGACTAATGCACGTGCTTAACTGTGTAAAGAACTGGCATTCTCTGGCTTAATTAAGGCCTTACACCGCATGCAGAAATATAGATTATGTAAAATTGTGGGATCCCAATGCAGAGATGGGGTCCTCCCACCTGGGGCATGAGCGAGCGCTCTGGGAACGCCTGCCCTTGGCAGAAGGCAGCTCGGCGACGCTGAGTGGAGCCTGCCCTGCCTAAGAGACACTGGGTGTTGGGACGATGCTGCTGGGGGGCTCGGGGTACCTGAGGCAGTGGGGATTTGCTCGTGGAGCCCTCCTGCCCCTCCCACGACAGTGGGGCCCAGGGTGGTACCTCTGCCTTGTCCCACAGCCTGCAGGCAGGTGTTGTGGGCTGCAGGCTTCTCCTGGGCTGGAAATGAGGAGAAGGGTAGTTGTGGGATTTTTTTCCCTTCCTTTAAGGTGAGGACAGGTTTTTTTGAAGTTCCAGGGGGCTGTCTGTGTTGAAGGGCATTGAATGTTTTCCTGTAGTGGGGATTGTCCTAGGAATGTGGCAGTTTTTAACGGAAACACTTTTTTTCTAATATTACTGTTTCTGAAAGTCATTTTTTGTTGTTTATTGTCAGCCCTCTAGTCCCTCTTCTATGCATCCCTTTGTTCTGCTTCATCACTTTTCATCTTTACTTCTGAGATTATACAGAGTATTGCCCCAAACCCATTTATTTTCTTTCTTCGTCCTCTCTGTGCTTCGCAATTCTGCTAAACCTATTCTCATACTTTCCTTTTGCCAATTTTTGCTTGGTGGCAGTTGTTGTTACACTTTCCTCATTATTGTTAAATGGTCTGTCACCCTTGTTTCCTTTCTTTCAAAAAATCCAGCTGTTCAGAATAAGCCAGGAGAGATAGACTATGCAGTTAGCCTTGGTATTTTGAGTAATGTTTAGCTACTGGTGGAAGCTGAAAAATCATTTGGTATCCTTTTGAATATCTTTGTTTCTTCCAAAAGGTAGTGAGCAGTATCCTTTGTTTTGAGATGTAAATCTGAATAGCTATTTATTTTTGCATGATTGGAAGTAAACTATTTGCAGAAACGATAATAGAGAAATTAACCTGAACTGCTATTATCCTCTTCCATGTCGTTAAAGATATGGGACTGATTCTAAATAATTACTCTGCAGAGGGACTACAAAAGGGAAAGTGATATTCAGATTAGTTTATTTTGTTTTAGCAGCAGGTTTGTTAATATATTGAGCATGTCCTTTCTTTGCAGATCATGTTAGGCAACAAAGCAGTGTACCGTGCAGTGAGATTGCAGGTCATAAGTGGGGTATTGGTGCAAAACCTTGCAGCCCTTTCTCTGATGGTCAACAGAGAGAATCACGTCTAGAATGAATGTTTGTCAATGTTCATGGATTCTTCCACCATTTAGAGCACTTACCCATCCTCAGTTTCATGATGAAAACTTTCATTGCTATAAACTATTTGGAGAAAATACAATATACCTTGTTAAAATTCGCTTTATGATTTTAAATGAGTTCAATACAGGTGACTGCAGCTATACTGAATGGAGAGGGGTCTAAATGTTTACTGACGATATTTTCATTGAAGGAATGCGATACTGTAGATTACCTAATGTCATGGGCGTTTTTTTCCAGGACTTCTGATGGTGGAAAGACAGTTGGTACCATTGAAGTCAATCTTGTGAAGATGGGAGAGCTAGAGGGTGGAGAAACGGACCACGTCACCACAGACTCCCAGGATCAAAAGGTAAAAACTTCAGTTCATTGTACAAAGTTAATCAGAATGATCAGCTGTACCAGATGTCTAAATTACTATTTCTGAATTGGTTGAAATATACATAATCAAAAATTTCTGGAATAAAGTACTATGTACACCTTATCTCCCTAAACTAAGAATACTTTTTCTTGAAAACATACAGAATAATACTCTATCCTCACTTTCCTAGTCTCTTCCCTTCTTTAGGAAGAAAAAAAAGAGTTGATTTTGACCTCAACTGACCATATTTAATCACTCCTGATCAAAAAACTGTCCATAAAGACATAAATACACCATAAATCTGATTTCTTTTTCCTTTGGACAGTTCCTCTGTTTTGTGCCCTTGAAGTCCTGTTCATGTGGATTTTTATGTGCAACCCGTGCCCACAATACTGAAAACCTGGAAAGAATGACAGACAGGCAAGCCAAAGAAGAGGTGAATCCCCTTGTGAAGGAGCAGGTGTACTGCTATTACACTACGGTGCATTCTGCTCTTTATGAAAAAAACTGACTTGAGATAATGGAATGGGAATGTAAAATTAAGGACTGCATTTTTTTGTTTGTTTGGAAGTAACATAAAATAATGTATTTTTGGAGAGAAGGGTGTTATTCTGAATATCTTTTCTGCTCTGCTAAAACAATATGCCTTTTGGGCCAGACTATGAGGATAGATTTTACAGTTCTTCTTTCACCATTCTTCTCGAGGGACCTCAACACCCTTTTAAAACAATGGACCAGTGGGACTAGTTCCAAAGAAGCCAACGAACACTGGGAAATCTTTCTGGTTTTGTACTATAAGTCTTCCACAAGATATACAACATGAGCTATCTTTTCAGCATTCTCCTTTGTTTTCTTTCTTTTTTTTTTTTCCTTCCATTTCAAAGTGTGGAAAGAGACATCTTGCAATTATTTGAGATGAGATTAATGAGCTGTGTCTAGCTTGGGGGAGCCAGAAGCCTTTAATAGCATCTTTCTAGGAGTTTGCAATACTTCTCAAGAAAGACTGACCTTGTGAGAACTGTGTTTTCTGAGGTCTTTAAAGGAGTTCTTAGTTCTTATGGATTAGTTCCATCTTGATGTTGCATCATAGAGTCTTGGTTTATAGGTTCATAGTAAGGATGGAATTGTGAGAATGTAGAGGTACTGAATTCAGAGAAATAATTTCTGAATTAGGTTTGCTGACTCATTAGATAAACTACCTGCAGGTAATTTCTCATGGAGGAGTAACGTGTTAGTTAAATCTGAGACATCAATTCACAGAGAATACATCGTGTCTTGCTCTTTGCTTTGAGCTCTGCAAGAGAACATCTAGAAACTGGGGGAAGCCCCAGGAACAGAGCTCCCTGTCACCTTTAGAGGCTCTCTGTTGGTGTATTTGGATTGCTGTCTATTGGTGTGTTTGGGTTTGTGTGTGTGTGCTTTTTTTTTTCCTCTCTCTTTTTTTCTCCTGTGGGAGGAAGTAGCATTAAAAATATTCCTCCTGTAGTATATTTAACATACGTTTACATGGGTTGATTTTTCTGTAAAGTTTTTATACTTTTTTTTTTTTACACTAATCATATAGGAGGCATCTTCCAATTCACTTGTATAACAAATTACTTTTATCACAAACCATAACCACATTTTAAAGACTTTTTGTGGTTCCTGCTTTTCCCTTATTTAAATATTCATGAAGTGCTTTCTGCCATTGTGCATGGGAAAACTGCATTGTCAAAAGAAACCTCCCTGAAAGCACAGATCTTGTCAAAAATTATTTTAACCTCTGCCATTGTATTGGTAGGAAACCTTCCTGTTTTATTATGGAATAGCTGATCATATTTTGCCATTTCCTCTGCTCTAATTCTGACTGTGTTGCAGTATACTGGAACAGAAATATAAAGAGAAAAATGTAAATGATAAGGCTTGGGAAGTTATATTATCAGTGATGGTTTTTTCAGTCTGCTATTTATAAACTGCTATGAACTTCCTTGTGACACCCGAATGTGTTACATTTGTGGTTGCATTTCTTTTGTAGTGTGCATTGGTTCGTGAATGTACAGCCCCTGAAGGCATAAGTGGTAAAGACAACTTGCCTTCATTAAATGCAGGTAAGTATTCTAATATGCATAGAAGATGACTGTTGCAACGCTATGTTAGATCCTGAAGAAATCACAAAGATTTGGGGCAGAGCTCTTAAAAAAAACTTCAAATGATGAACAGATTTTTAAGTTTAATATTTTAATGTTTTGTTCATGTTTGACAGTATCATTTTACTGCAAAGCATGGGGAAAATTTTCAGAAATGTCAATTATGCTTTCTGAAACACTGCTAAAATCTCCCACTCTGTCATTTTTACCGTTCAATGATTTTCAAGACTGTCAGTGACTTCAGTGGGCATGGAATTAACCTCATAAGTTTTCATCATGTCATTGCATGACATTCTGTTAAAGTAATTATGCATTATTTGCAACTAAATACCCCAGAGAATTAGTCTCTCTCATAGCTGATGAAGTGGCAATTTCAGTTTGATCTGGAAGCTGAATGTCCTAAAATGACAGAAGCTGTTGGCAACACATTCTCAATTCTAGGTCAACTCTGGGCTTGAGTGTACAGTGTTCCACCAGATCTATTTCTCTTTCATTAAACTGAGAAATATTACATGCTGATATGCTGCACCATAAAAGTTTTATTAGCCCAAGTTTATGAATCGCCATTACTTTGCAGTAACAATGTCACAAATAAGTTATATGGGTCATCTGTGCAACCACAGCGCTGTCAAGAATTCTGTGTATTTGCTGCATACAGTTGAAATGTTACTGAAGTTTTAAAACCTTGAGTGGAACTTCTTCATATGACTTCACTGATGGGAGAGGAGACTTATTAGACTAGTTTTGCAGTCTGGAGGAAGCACTAAAAACCTCCAAAAAATAGGTTTTTCCATGTATGTATGAATGCTGTAATTTTTTCATGTGATTTGTTGAGAGTAGGTCAGAAGCAGATAAAAATTTCTTCTTCAGAACTGCCATTTCTTTTCATCAGCTCAATGTAAGACTAGATAAGTTTGTGAAAGAGATATTCATTGAGAATTACTAATTTCCCAGGAACTACATATGGCTCCAGAATTGCAAATAGCTGGAGGCAGAGAAGAGTATCTTGCATCTCTAAGTATCTATTTATGGCTCTTCTTGGAGACAAGGTACAAAGCCAGCTGAACTCAGTCCAGCCATTCTTTGATGCTGATTCTGTGTGTCACCCAGATAAGTGGGTCTTAGAGAAATGGCATTTCTGTTCAGACAAAATGTTACTGATTCACAACTATGGTGGTTTTTGGTGGTGGTTTGTGTGTTTGATTTGGTGTTGTGGTTTTGTTGTTTTGTTTTGTTTTGTTTTTTCTTCTTTTTTCTTTTTTTCCCCTGCTCCCTGTGTTGGGTGGGTTTGATTGTAGTTTTTCCTTGTGGTGGTTGTTTTTGTGTTTGTGTCTTTTTGTTTGGGGTTTTTTTGTTTCTTTTGTTTTGTAGGGTTTTTTTAAAAAAATTTTTTTGTTTGTTTGTTTTTTGTTTTGACGGGTAAATGCTGTAGTTTGGTGAATGTGTTTTGTTGGAACTGCTGGAACTTCCAAAGTAGATGCCATTTTTATGAATAATGAAGTTTAGAGCACTTTGTCAAGAGTATTTGCATGTGATTCTACAGTATATCTACACAGTGCTTAACATTTCTACATTTATTACTTTTGTATACAAACACACAACAACAAAAAACCACACCCAAGTTGTTTTTTAATAAAGTCAAACATACTATGGGGATTTTGTCTTTTTTTTTTTTTTTCTCTAAGAGTTGAGGGGAAAGAACACAACTACAGATGCACGTACAAGAAATGACAGCAGGCAGGATATTGGAAAGAGTTTTCAGAGGAAGTTTCTTCTAATAAGTCCTTGTTTCAGTCTGTTTCCTGTGCTTGTGATTTCCTCTTCTCACTCCAGTGCTGCCTACAGGTTGTGTCAGTCCCACTTTTTCTATCAAATTCACATTTTCTTAGCAAATTTTAGCTTTCTTTTTTTTTTAGTACTGGCCATCCAGTCAGACTTCTTCCCCAGCAGGTCCCTTGCCTGGGCTTCTTGTGGATCAAAGCCCTTGGTGTTGCCTGGAGACTGGCTGTGGGTACCAGCGCTGCCCTGAAGTGTTCTGCACCCCACACCAGCTCTGCTCAGAAACATATTCATCCAGTCTGTATGGGTGACTGACATGTGTGCAGTTTTGTTGGTATTAGAAGCTAGGAAGGATGCCAAAATTTTCAGTAAAGGTAGACCCTTGGTGCATGAATGAGCTGTTAAGTTTAAGTTTTGAGTTTTTACATACCGGGGTTTCTTTCTCAAGACTATATTGTTGTCAGATCTGCATGGATTGCCATGGATATGGTAAAATGCACGTCTCTGTAGAAGATTTACTGTCAGAATTCAAATTTCTAAAGCACAGGACTTTCATAATTCCGACATCAAAGAACGTCCCGTGTTTTTCTGGCCTCGTTCTATGTGCAACTGGGCCATTTTAACTGAAAATTTCAAAAAATTATCAGTTTAAGCCAGACAAATTTCAGCGTGGCAAAATTAGAGGCAATCAAAAGCAAGGACTGAGGGAAAAGGAACAATATCAGTAATGTGGCAGAAGTTGATGTTATCAGGTTGCCTGTAATGTTAATTGCCTGCACTGCTTTCCCTGCGGTGTACATACAGGGCTATCTACAGTACAGTATATATTCTAGATATGTATGTGCTTAGTACATGTGTACGCTGTTGTAAAGATTTCTGATTCTTTCTGTCTCATGTTCTTTATGAGGCCTTCAAAACTTATGAAACTGAAAAAATACCCCTATGTGAATCTTTACGCCTGTAGGCATAGATGCACATTGGCACTCTTCTGAAATTTAAATCTTAATGTAAGGAACTAGCAGCCCTCAAGTGAATTATGAGGCACTTACTCAGTGAGTGGGAATGAGTATCATATTTCACAGAAACTTATCACTATTCCATTTAAACTCCAAGAGATTGAATTTATATGTCTCAAAATTCAGTTATTTATTTACAACACTGGAGAGTTTTCCAATTGTTTGCATGTAAACACATTGCACTTTACAAAAAAAAGAGAGAATAAAAGTAATTGAAAATAAGTAAAAATTAAGAAAGTTGAAATTATCCTTCCAGAGATGGAATGCTTAATACACCTATGGTACAAAGGAAGATATAAATAGAAGCATTGTTAGTAAATTAGCACATAGTAGTTGTGTGCTTTGATCTATGTTCGATGTGGAACAAAAAACCACAGTATTCAGTCTTCTATTACTTTTTTATTTTACTTGAAGGGAAAGCAGTGTGAAGGATATTGCATGGAATAAAAAGCACAGAGGTCTTTCAATTTAAAAATGATAATATCCAAAAATATGGAGGTTAAATAAATGGCGTTGGCTGTTAGACTTCATGCTATAGAGAAAGGCTTTTAACTTTTTTTTTTCCCCCTCATTTTAAGCACTGCAGTTCATCTGGTCTTTTTGTTTTGTTTTCAGTACCTTTCATGATCACTGTCTAAATTCAGGAAGGACTACCTTTATGAAACTTGCATTCATTTTCATAACTGGTTTTTATATAAGAGCCAAACCTAGTTTTGCCATTCTTACTATTTGGGTGGTTTTACATGCCTTCTGGATTTATTTTGTAGACAACTTGTTGTAATTAGAAAACAAGTCTTATTGTAGTTAAAAAGACAAATACATCTGAGATGGAATCACATGACTTCACTATTTCTGTGTAAGAAAATCGTATTGTGTGGCTCTTTTTGACAATCCCAAGCATTAGCAATACTGCAGATAGGATTTATTTGGATTCCTTGTGAAAACAAAATTCTCAGACTTTTCTCTGTTTTTTGTAAATGAAGTTTTCTTCATAAACCTATGGAGAGATGTTCTGGCCCTTTTTTTAAAACTTTCGATGCACTTGAGTTTACCTCCATCTGAAAATTCAGTCTTGGACATAGTACCTGAAGACTAGTTTAATAATTCTAACAATTATAAAAGTCACAAGTTTGGATCCACATGTTCAGAGTGACTCCTAGTTGCCCATGCTATACCATCATGTAGTCATGTTACTACTTTTGTTTAGCATGGGGGTTTGTTTTGTTGTGTTTGGGTTTGGTTTTTTTATGTGTGTGTGTGCTGGGTTTTGTTTATGTGGGGTTTTTTGGGGGGAGGGTGGTTTTGGTTTTGTTTTCTTCTTTCCTCTTACTGCGATGATGAAAGCGGGGAAATGGGAGGAAAGAGATTATGGAGCTACGTATGTGGATTAGGTTCTTACAGGCAAATGTAGCTTTTTGAATGTAATAGATTCTGAGTGCAAATTTAAAGGCTGTTCCTGGGAAAACATCCTTTGATAACTTCTTAGGAAGTAGAAATTAAAAGGTAAAATAGAGAAAAGAGCCGTTGTCACTCAAAATGCTAGAAAAGTATCAGCCTACTTCTTAATGAACAGATTGTACTACCAAAGAACCCCACAAAACAAAACAACAAAAAACCAAACCGACCAACCGCACAACTGAAACTTATAATCCGTTTTGGCAGGTTTGTGTTTAAGGGCAGACCTGAAATAGCCAAGTTTCTTGAGTGCTCCCCCTGACATCCAAAGGTTGTCCTTCCGTGTCTTGTTAATTGGTGATGATCGGTGCTATATATCTACTTTGTAGATTGGCAGAGGCTGTCAATAGTATTGAAAAAATTATTTAATTAATTAGAAGAATCTCAGCAAAAGAAGAGGAAAATAGGAAAGCATTACAGCATGTGCTGATCAAGTAATATAATAAAGCCCAGACACTGGGTGTAAGTTGTTCATAGGCACAGGACTTGGAGATCCATTTTTGTAGTGGACAATAGCAAAGTCTGTGTGCTGAGGATTTGCAAGCTGTAAAATGTGTGTAAAGGTGTTTAGGCATTGTGGTGTTTGGGGTTTTAGTAGTAAACAAAAATTGATATTATTCATATGCTATAGCTATCAATCATCCGTGAGGCTTATTTCATAATAGTAACTCAGAATTTGGGTTTCGTGAGTAAAATCACTAATAAATAAAGGCATAATTACTCTAAAAAGACTTCCGATTTCCCGTCAAGACTGGTGATTAGAGATCTCAGTAGACTGATAGGAATAGAAAACAATACATCTGCAATTACTTAAACATGAATATTTATAACGTTCTTTATGAGTTGCCAACAACCATTTTAGTACACATATCTTTGGATCTGTGGTGCTATTTTAGTCCTTTCCTAAAGAGCTTCTGCTAAAGAACAGTTTGATTAGATAGACAAGACACTTTGTGTACTTTCGATAACCTGGTCTGTGTTTTTCATTCTCCATAAATCAGTTTACATGGGCAATAATGGTGGCAATGAGTTGTGAAGCTGAAATTTCTATTAGTAGGTGTCGTTTTGTCAGCAACAGTTTCCTCACAGCGCACACGGGAAATGTATTCCTTTGAGTTATAGACCGTTCAGCAGCAGATCAATGGGAGCCTGATCTAAGACAGATTTTTCCAGAAGGCTGATAGAAAGGTACTGTTGGAGGATTTGGATGGCTGTCCAAAGTCATTCTGAGTTAGGAAGCAGTGATGTGTGTGTTAAATGACAATCATTTGTCTCTCCGTAAGCTTAGCAATGCAGTCAAACAAAACTTTTCTTTCGCAGATATTTTCCTGTTTGCTCTTTCTCGAAAACCAGTTAAGAGTAGGAGGGGGATAAAAAAAAATTAAAAGGAGAAAGTAGACATTTTCCACCTTTTATTATAGAGCAAATGAAAGATCTGAATGGAAACATAGCCAACATGTGAGAGCTTCAAGATAAAACAACGTGGTAGGGTTTAAGCAAAACCTTCCAAGACATGGAGTAGGTTAATTTTCTTATGTCAAATTACAGCAGCTAAGAACAGTGTATGCAACAGTGTGTAGTGGCAGTATTGACCATGTCAGTGATCAGGTTGTCTTTAAAATGGCTCTAAAATGGCATCCTCTTGACTGTGTCAGCTGGTTTTAATGTAGCTGCACACCATCTATTTGTGTTAATGACTCCTGTGTGTGCATATCACAGAGAAGCATCAGATCTAGCTAAACGCTGAAGGATGCTTCACTTGCGCCACATAATTTCATAGCAATGTGAGCAATTCTAGCAGATGGTAAGTGGTGGCACTGACTATGTGTGAGTTCATTGTTTAATTGAGCATTCTGTTTTTCCTGACTATGTCTTAAGTGTAAGAATAGAGAACATAATTTACATTCTCACTACACTGAAATGCTAAGTTCACAGGATATCTACTATGTGGGTAAAATGTGATTTATATACTACACCAGTAATTCTTTGTCCTTTACATGCTGCTACAATAAATAAAAATTAACGGTTTTAATAGAATTTTAACGGTTCTAAAATTAATTCTGGAAGCAAGGGGGGGAAATAACACGTTATTTTTGGATGAAATTGCCGTCATAAATTTTCAGTGTCATATAACCAGAGTAAAGTAATGATATAATTTTTCCTCTCTGCAGTATTAAAAAATCCAATCTGTAAGTTATATAGATTCCCCACTTCTGACAACAAGTGGATGCGGATCCGGGAACAGATGGCTGAGACCACCCTCTCTTTCCATGTTCCTAAAGAACTGATCAATCTGCACATAAAGGAGGATATGAGAAGGTAAGGAAGAAGTAGTAGTGGTAGTAAACACTGAATTTTATTTTTCTGATTTGGAATAATGTAAGCAATGAGCTAAAAATATTAATTTATAGTATGAGACAAGCAAAATATAGTGATCTTTTTGGCTGATTATAATTGACAGCTGTATCTGAACAACAGAATTGATTGCTCAGACTTTTTAAGACTCCAGCAATTTCATGGATGTACTGGAGTGCGGACATGACTTTAAACGTGGAAGCATCAACATTTAGTTAACAATATAAATATTGTGAAAAGTTAACACTTTATAAAGAAACAACACATGGCAAGGGTGTGAACTACATTGTAGTGTGTTTGTCGTTGTGTCTGGGCAGTGCTAATATCACAGACAAACATGCAAGCGATGGGAAATGACATTTGTGGTTAAAAGGGAGCACTGAGAATATAAATCACATTAATGTAAATTAGTTGGCATGAGAAAAGGATACCAAAAGTAAATGCAAGTTGGAAACATTTGCTGATGTTTGGCCTTGTAACCAGGAGGGACATCTGAGGGTCACTACAGTACATACAGTCTGGGGAAAAAAAAGAAGAAAAGGGAGCACTAGTGTCCCCAAATCCTTTGTATATCCAAATTCCCACTGCAGGGACTAAAAACGGCAGCCTGCCTTGACCTGTAAGTTCTGCTGATATGACTGGGGAAAAAGGCAATATTTCATGCAGTCCAGGGCCTTCCCTTAAAGCATACCTTCCTTTTCCACTGGTAATGGATGGTGTAGAAGATTATACCTTTTTTCCCCATTAAACTTGCCTCACACATGGGTGGGCATCTGGGCTAATGTGTAAGAGTGGCCCTGTGAGCTAGTGCTGCATCCCCACGCTGTCCTGTGCGCTTCCACGCACGCTCTCTTCAGCAGCCTGCCCGAGGGGGTTGCCTGGGGTTGTTTGCAGTGGTTGTTTGTCCTGCTATAGGAGCTGCTTTTCTTTTTTATTCACCCCATCTGTTGCTTCTGTATGATCTTTTTATGCCAATAGAACAGCATGTGGGAGACCAGAATCTTGCTTTTAATAAAGTCAATGGACTGATACTTACTTACACATGGTGATGATGGGTTATAAAAATCATATGAATTGCTGTAATACTTTATTTTTTCATTTTATACTGTATTTAAGCATTTATGGCCTGATCTTGTTTAAGAATAGTAATGTATAAGGCTTTTTTAGTAAGCAATAAAAATAGATTATGCTGACTTGAACAGTTCTGCCACTTACCAGACTTTCATTTGCCCCATGGGTAAATGTCTTTTAAATGCTACGGGATTACTTTAACCACTTTTACTACTTCTGCATTATCCTCTCCAAAGACATAATGCAAGTAATACTGCTTGCTGTTATTTCATATTATAGCATTCACCTCCTTGGATAACATCACAGTAAAAAGTCACCATGGTTTGTTTGTTTTAATGATTATTCAATACTCACCAAAATAAAGAAAAGCTTTGAAGAAAAATAAATAAAAGTTGCTCAAGGATAGAAGCAAGCGGTTCTGATTTTCCTGACTGACAATGTGGTTAGCTCTTCAAGCCTAGTTGAAAGTATAGGTGGGACAAAAAGACTGACAAAGTGATGGTATCAGTCTGAGGGAGGGGAGGTAAGGCCAATCAAGAGGAGCAATCACTAATGGTAGAATACCAGCAGATGGTGGGAACAGGGGCATCGGTGTCACCTGTCATCATATAAGCACTTCAGCTTTGTATGGGCTTTGCTTTTTGAAGTAATTGCAAAAGATGTTTGCTCTTGTGGACTCCCTATATGTGTAAAGTAGTAAAATGACGTTAGGATATTGTTATGTTAGTTCTTGAACTCACACAAAACTTATGCTGTACCATCTTGAGGCTATTCTTTTCTGAAGTATTTTTCTCTGAATCTTTTTCCCAATTAGCATAAAAAAAAATTTTTGTCTTGGAGGCCACTTCTTAACATCCTCTGCCTGTTTTATTTTGTTCCTATTGTGGCTTCAATATAGTCAAGTCTGCAGCAATTGCCTATAAAAAATACCCAAGTGCTAATGCCGTTCAGTATTGTATTTTAAATGGTAATTTAAATTCCCTTTTCTCATAGCTCTTAAGATGGTTTATCTCTTGATAAAACTACAGTGTTCATTGTTAAACAAACTTTTCATTTACTGATTTGATACTCTGAAACAGATAACTTCTAAGGGTGTTTAACTTAGTTTTTTAGCATGAAATAATGTTTTTAAAGATATGCACACATTAAAGACTTTATTCTTCAAGCCTTCTTGGAAGAAGTTCTAATAGGAGTTATGCAGACATTCTTATTGTTCTAATAAGCATCATACAGCCTGCTTTTCTGGTATTTATTATGAAATTATTTCTGCTTGAGGTTTTCCAATGAGTCCTTCCCCTGTTTTTAGTATTTCTTTACACAAATCTTGTCCAGATATTTTGCATCTATCATGCAAGATTAGCTAAGTAGTTCTTTGAACCTGATGTTTATGAAAAAGACTTTGCGAACAACTCTGGTAAACTACTAAGTTGGTCAACCCATATGATCTCGGTTCGCAGTTGTAGACATGACTTGTGTTGCACTAGATCAGCACAACAAGAGAGTTAGGAGATTATGGTAAGAGCTATACTGTACAGGTATACAAGTCTTTTACATTTGCCACTAAAGCTCTTTGGAGTCCCTTGAGACCAAACTCTGCTTTGTCTAAAAGGAAATTCCACCTACTTATGGCTAAGTTTGGCCCATGGCATTTGTGGTCACAACCCATAAACAAATTTCAAGGATAACTTTCCTTGAACCCCCGTTCCGGAATACAAAGCACACTTCAAGCTTTCCTCCTGCATCCGGAATGTCTGCCCTGTCCTAACTGCAGTAGATTTTTCTTGTGCAAATCTACGCTGTTTGTCTGTTTTACAGTTTCTTTACTATCTGATAGATGTGTTTTTCTACTACCTCTTAATATACAACTTCTGTTGTGAAGTAAAGACCTAGGTAGAAATGCCATGTGTTGAGAGTAGGCATTGATTTTTCTGGACCTTTGCATGTTATTTTTTTGTATGACTTATTTTTGAGCAAGTGCACTGCAAAAATGTTGTATTGATATAGGTAATAGCATAAAGTTATTCAGAGTAAACTTACCATGACTTTTGAAGCTGTTTGAACCGACCATGTTTAAATTGGCACTTTTAATATTCTAGCCACCTAAGGACTTTTAAAACCTTACTTCAAGTAACTACCTAGCACAAATTTTCACCGAAATATTTTTTTCAACATGTAAAAAATCACCAACAGTTTCAGTATAATATAGCTCAAATACATGCCTATATGGCATTTACCTCATGCATCAAAAAGGATTCAAAACCTTTCTCTTATTCTCCATCAGTTACTAAATAGAGGAATACAAGTATATGAATGTAAGTGTAATTTGAACTTTTGTGAGTAGTGTATAGACAACTTCCCCCCGAAAGATGATGAGTTTAAAAATTATTAATTTATAAACTAAAGGATAAAATATATTGTAATGTATGAACACTAGATAACTTTTTGTACTCTTGATTTCACTGTTCTTTTTGGAAAAGATGAACTCCATGAAAGTCTGAGAGGAGTTTTCATGTTAGACTTAATGAAGTAAAACGTGCTGGGCTTTGTTTGGTTACTGGGTGTTTAAATTTTTAGTGCACTGGAACGTAGTAACGCTACCTGATTTGTGTTGTGATAGCTACCTCTATTTAATATTACTTATTATTCAACATCGCTGAAAGCTATAAAATGTTAACTTATGTGCTGACTGTGCTGTCAGAGAGGGTTTTGTTGTTGTTGTTTTCTGCAAAATCCACCCAGATTTTAAGACTCCAGAAATCATTCTGTACCAATCAGCAATGCTTCTCAGAGACTGGCTGCTAAAATTTCCAGATGTTATATTTGTGCACAGCATGCCCCCTCGTCTCAGAGAAGTCCACTGATGAGGCTGCACATCAAGATCCTGTGTTCAGTTTTGGGCCCCTCACCACAATAAAGACATCGAGGTGCTGGAGTGTCCCCAAAGAAAAGCAACAAACTGGTGAGGGGTCTGGAGCACAAGTCTGATGAGGAAGGGTTGAGGGATCTGGGGCTGTTCAGCCTGGAGAAAAGGAGGCTGACGGGAGACCTGATCGCTGTCTGCAAATACCTGAAAGGAGGTTGTAACATGGAGGGTGTTGGGCTCTTCTCCCAAGTAGCAAGTGATAGGACAAGAGGAAATGGCCCCAAGTTGTGCCAGGGGAGCTTTAGATTGGATGTTAGTAAAAAATTTCTTGACGGAAAGGGTTGTCAGGAATTGGAACAGGCTGCCCAGGGCAGTGGTGGAGTCACCATCCCTGGAGGGGTTTAAAAGACGTGTAGGTGTGGCACTTAGGGCCATGACGGTGGTGGGCCTCGCAGTAGACAGGTTGGACTCAATGATCTTAAAGGTCCTTTCCAAAATAAATTGTTCTATGAAAATAAACTTTGTACAATTTTATCGTGTTGCTTGTGTCATAAAGATCCTCACTGTTACTTTTGAATGAAGCACTAGGGGAAAAAAGAAAACAGAAATACACAAAACTTCTTAAACACTTCAGTAATCATGCAATTTAATGATGCAATTAATCTTGCCACATGTATGATTCCAAGCTGAAAGCAATGAAAATGTAAATAAAAGACTATGAGAGTAAAATGTCTTCGCTTATATCATAGACCTGAAGCAACATTGGCTTAAGCTGATAGCAGTTTCCTGATGAAACAGAAAAATTTAAAAAACAACAAAAGAAAAACAACATCTAAAATAATTCTGCACACCATTGCTAGTTACTAAAATGTAGTTTAGGATGAAAGTGTAAATGCCACAGATGCCATTCGGAGTATTGCTGAATTTTAGTCTCTTTGCAATCGTGTGATGCAGGAGAATTATCCTTTGCTGTTAAATGGAAATCATAGAATTAACCTCTAATGATCACGCTGTTTGAAGATTTTGAGTCTTTCAGAGATAAACCCCGGATAATAAAATATCCAAGGAAGGGAAAATGTTTTAAGGCAGGAAGGAAGAAATGGGTTTAATTTAGCTTACATATTGTCTACACTTTCAGATAATAAAAAGGGGATGGTGGTAAATAGAAATGGAAAATGAACTTTAAAAACTGCAGCTCTCAGGAACGGTATAAAATATTCTCACTCCTTTGCAAATCCCAGTCTATTCTCCATGTATATGTGGAAGAAACAGGTTTTAAAATACTTTAAATATGTTTGATGGTGTGGGTTTTGGGGGCTTTGTTGTTGTTGTTGTTTGTTGATCTGTTTCTGGATTTTTGTTGGGGTGTGTGTGTGGTTTTAAATATTGAAAGAATGCAAAAGATAATCACAACCTACTTTTTAGTTTTTAGTTACCTGTCAGGTTGGGCTTACCAGAACCTGAAATAAGAAGAGAAAAACTGCTTCTGTTTCCAGAGCTTCTAAATGAAAACTGTTCTGAAAAAAAAGTATCTTTTTATTTGTTTTTGTGGTGGCTTTTGCAGAAGGGATTAAATTCTCTTTAGTAATCATTTGTCTGTTTTAGGAAGTGTAGTAAAAAGGTTATGATTTTTTGATTCCCGGAAAGAAATTGTATTGTTTTGATTGGTTATTGCCTGTATATCACAGGACCATAACTTGTGGTAAAGAAAAATGAGAGTAATTTTATCTGCTTTTATTTTACCAAAAAAAAAAAAAAAAAGACGAAATGGTTATCCATAGACATGTACAGTTTAAAGTAAAACTTGTCAGGAAAAATAATTCCTGTGATCCTTTCCTTAGAAGGAAGCTTCTAAGCTTCCTTCACTTATTAGCGACTGAGGCATGCCCCAGAGCTTATGATTTATGTTTACTCCAAAGCTCCTGTTTGATAAATATTCAGAACTTTGTCGCCTTTATAATATTAAGAAACTTTTGCAAATGTAATTTGCAGAAATGTCTCATCTTGTTTTGAATCCTGATGAGCACTTTGCTTCTGATGTTTTGTGAAAGTTAATTTCAGAAGCTAATTTTGCTTGGTGAAAGCAAAAAGCTCTTCCTCTTTCTGGTTTTGTATTTGCCATTTGCTTCACTGGGAATTGCACCACTGGATTTTTGAAGCTGAATGAATATAGTGTTACTTCATTGTATTCATACAGAATTTGTGGTTTATGTGCTTGTATCATATGTCCTCTAAGATATCTCTTGTTTATATAAATACAGTAATCTTTTCAACTTCATCTTCCAATTTGTGAAGATTTTGCTGTGTCCTTGAAGATGCAAGTTGCTCTTCCTGATGTTCTTTTTTCTGAGACAGAATAATTAGATTCAGAAAAGTTCTTTGAGGGAGTGCCTTCTTCTGACTTGTCTTGCTCATCTTAATAGTTTGCTGCTGTTTTGATTTGATTTTATTGTCACTGACTACAGGTTTTCCCTGTGCTTTCCACGATGGCGTCTGGACATGGAAGCTAGTCGTAGTTTTGCAAAAACAGATTGATTTGGAACAGGATTTCAGCATTCGGACTTTCTTCAAATAATTTTTGAACACGATGCATACTGCTTGTTCAAAGTACTCATTACTCAACTCAGTTTTTTGCATTTTCAGCATTGAGTACATTTCTTTTAGACTTCTAAACTGTTACTGTATCCCTATATCCCCTCTATCAAAAGCAATGAGAAAGAGAATTATGTTACTGTGGTCACTAGAGTGCATGGCACAAAGCAGAGTCTAAGTAGAGATTATCAGCATGAATAATACAGGAAATTATTTGTGCCTCTTTCAGATATTTTCAGTAGTTTACTCTAATCTTGCACCTAAGGTGTTCTTGGGGGGGGAAAAAAAAAAAAAAGCATGCATCGATAAATCAAAAGGCAGAATATTAATCTGAGCCTTGGATGCTCAACCATCATTTGATAATAGGCTTCACTGAACATTTTCTTGGAACAAAAAAATTGCATGTAGTGTTACTTCGAGTCTAATGGCAACGGTATTTAATTACTCATAATTGTAGAAATGTATCCAGTCATGTAGTGTTCACAGCTCTCTGGTTGCCCTGATGTAGTTGTTCCAGAAGAAAAGCACAGATGTTTCATTCCAGGTGTGGGGCCACCCCAAACCTCCTGCGTGTCACTGTATCAGGTTGCTCAGTGACTGCACTTTCCAACAGCAGGGGAAGGCTGGGTACAGCTCAAGTCCCCTAGAGGACAAGGTGCCCATGAATTGTAGCTATATCAATCAGTAAGTCATTCAGAGTAAAAGAAGTTGTGGGCTTTTAAGTAAGAGCCTTAAATGAAGGTTCATGATATTTCTAATGGTGCTGTGGGATCCTGAGGAGTCTTCGAACTTGGTCTTGAAATTTTTCATCTCTTTCAAATTGAGTTTTGTTAGCACCAATGATCATTGATCAGTGTGGTCTATAGTGCTTTCAGCAGATTGGGATCCAATATTGAGTTTTTCTGCCATAGTGGCAGAAAAGAGTTTTGAAGAAAGAGTTATAAGTAGATTTGATTTTTTTTTTTAAATTATTTTTTTAATTTTTTTTTTTTTAAAACAGGGCAACTGCTTCCAAACATAGTGGGAAGTGCTCAGTGAAAGCCGGCTTAATTAGTCTACTAAAGGAAAAGAGTAGATGTGAAAAACAGAAAGTACCTGAGAAAGTCTTAGAAATAAGCTAATTAGCTAGTGTTTGAAGTGGAGGAGGAGGAGGAATGAGGCAGCCTGTTTATATCCACGTTCTGGTTAGACACAAATGGGGCAAGATTGTCGAGTCCGCCAAGGAAGATATTGAAGTAATCAAGGCAGGAGACAGTGACAGTTGAGACATGTGCCTGGGTGGGAGTTTCCTTTGTGCATTAGCTGAACAGCAAGATGTAGACAAAGCTTGGATTTGATTCTGTAAAAAGGATTGAAGTTGATGCTGAGCACAGAATCTGTCATGGTGATGATTGCAATTACCTGGTAAAGACTTAGAGTGGGGATGTTGGAGTGGGGGAGCAAGATGAATAGCTCTATTTTAAAAATATGGAGTTTGCTCTGAGCTTACTGCTCTGCTGCCAAGCTATTCAAAATTCCATGGCTGCACTGAAAAGGTGAATCAGGAGCCAAATTTGCCCTTTGTAGAATCAATATGTATTATAAATATTAGTTTTCTTCTGTTGCACAATTGTTGCTTGACATGATTACTGGTCAAAGTGTGGTTTTAAAGTTATTCAATGAAATAAGTCCTGGTATAAGTATTATAGTATTATTAAAACAAATTCAAGATTTTTTTTTTTAAGATTGTTGTTGTGATTATTAGTACGAACTACAAACTTCTAAATTTAAAAACTACTATATTCCTTCGATCTGTTTGTTTACTTTTGGGAGTTACGTTCCTGTGCTGCAGTCTCATTGTTTGAGGTTTTTTTCCTCTCACTTTCTGACCCCGCTCCCCCTGTTTTTTCTTTTTTCTTTTTTTTTTTTTCAGTAATTTTTCTATATGCAAGAGCTGTCCTCTGGAAGTTTGTGTGTGTTTTGGGGTTTTTTTTGAGACTTCCAAGAATTGCAGTGAAACAGTCTGCTTTATACTTTGAGGAAAATGAGGAAAACTAGTTGGTCGTGCTGTACGAGCTTTCTCCCAAACAGTTCCAAGTGTTTGAAGACTGAAGATCTTTCATTTTCACTTTCTTTGTATAAGAAGGTCTCCAAAGCATCCCTGGGACAGATGCAGAATGAACTTACTTTGCAACTGGGGAAAACAAACAGAAAGCCCAGTGTACTGTAACTGTGCTTGTTTGTGTAGGAAATTAAAGTGATCTCTATTTCACTCAGGTCAGATCTCAAGAGTGTACAGGAAACCTGATAATTTGCTAAAGGATTTCCTGTTGGATTTTCAGTGACGTTTGGTTACCAAAACACCGCTGTTTCGACCTGATGAACACAGCTGTAAGGCTGAAGATTAAGTTTTAGGAGGCTAGTGGGTTTTTTGGTTTGCCTGTTTTGTTTTTAACACAAAAGAAACGTGGTGAGGGCTGGTTAGTTTGTTAAACTAACATTTGTAGAAATGCTACTGGAGTTGTGTTTATTATGTGTATGAAAGTATCCACAGAGTAGGGTGTATCAAAACAGCTATATTTTGTGTTCTTTGTAATGGTGTTTAGTTTTCACAAAAAGTTACTTGCTGTGAACAGGGCTGTCTGGAGCCTGAGAGCTTTCTTACCTCCAGGGAAGAAATAATATTTCAGTTTGCGGGTTGTTGCATTTGTACAGATAAGTTTTGAACACAAATTGCTGTATTATTCACTGGTTTGACATTCTTTATTGTGTGGCTGAAAAAGAGAGCTGAAATCAGCAGATTTTGCAAGTTTTATGAAAACAGACCCAGGGTAATGATTTTATTTCAATTAGGAAGCGCTTTTGATGTTTTTTAACAAATGGGTTTTGGATTAATTTGGATGAATGTTAATGGATTAATTAGTGCCTACTCTTTTTGCTTTTTGATGCAGAAATCAGGAACTTAAAGACTTGGGAGAACTTGCTCCTCACTGGGACAATATGCGCCAAAGTGTTATTGCTCACTGTGATCAGATGTTGCGCATGTACCAGGACACTCTTGCAGAGCTTGGGAAGCACACAGGTATGAACAGAGCTTCTCCTCTTCTGGAGCAATTAAGAATAAATGAGGCTGATTGTTATTAAATCCTGGCATATTCAGCAGAAGTGAAACGCGTAAAAATGAAATATTTGTAATCATTGTATTTCTGAGATAGTCAGAGGTGCCCTATTTCATCTTCCGACTTTGTCTTGTGCATTCCCACAGTTTTTCACAGTTCATGGTACATGGTTACACAGCAGAAAAACAAAAAAAGGGATGTGTATTTTAATTGCACATTCCCTTGACTCTGCTAGTATCAAATGCCAAATGCAAATTGAAACCAGCCTTAGAGGCAGTTTTGTCAGTTTTTCTTGAAACCTAATTTAAGTTACATTTAAGAGTCTACAGGATAATGATAAGATGTAGCAGTGCCTTGTAGTAGTTGTCATTGCCCACATTGTGCCAGAGAAGTACAGAGTTAATTTGGGATGGGCAGCCTCTCCTCAGTCCAGAAATAGCAATACATACTGCCTTGCTTTTTTTCACGTGGAGACGGTGGTCTTATATTCTAATGTGCACTGGGTGCTTTTTCGGTTAATATCTGCTGGGGTCCTGTGGTCAGGGACTATAATGTATCAAAGTGTCTGCATCCAGTTCAATAAGATGGCATCAATGTCAAATACACAGATAATGCAGCTGGTCTTTTCCTCCTGTAGTAATTCTTACTCTTAAAAAGAATAAGAAAATACTTCAGAATAAATTATTTCTTCTTTTGCTTGCATATGCTGTTTCACTCTATATTCTCACCGCTAGATGTTCCCACTGTAGCCTTATTCCCACAATTGTGTGCGTGTAGGTGTAGCAGTGCATGTCAGATGTAAACACTGTGCATTGTGTTACATATACATCAGTTTGCAACCTGGAATATTTCTGAAAAAGGGATACATTATGGCTACGAACATTTGTAAAAAATAGAGGTGTAAATGATGATAACACCTTTTGAAATATCAGATATGTATTTAGGGAGAATTTACAGTATTTTCTTAATTATTTCTAGCTTTCTTGTCCTGTAAAAACAAACAAACAAAACTTATTTTGTGTGTACTGAGAAAAGAAGCAATTTTGTGTTAGTTCAATATACAATAAAATGCATAGCAGAACAATTTCTTCTTATAGAGAAATGGGCACATTGACTTTTATTAGAATGAATCTGCTGCATCTAGTAGGTGAGACACAAATCTTTCCCTTCCAAAATAGACATTAAAACTGTACTTTTATCCTTTATACGTCATCTCCTATTGCAGGACTAAGCATGGTATTTCTCACTCCAAATTGGTCTAGGACAGTTTTCTTGGTTACAGGGAAACAGACGTCCTGCTTTAATGTATGAACAAAATCAGTCTCTAACTGAAACTAAGCATTTTGGGAGCAGTTGATCACCTGCTTAAACGTGTCCGGGGGGGGGCGGAAAAGCTCATCTCTTACATGAAGTCTTGTATAATAATTTGCATTTTGGTTGCGGAAGTGTAGTTTCATGTATTTATGCTTGTTTATCATCGTGAAAATATTCCAGTTGTGCTTTTGGCAGACTGCCTAATCTGGTATGATACTTCCTATGTTTTTGTGTTTTAATGAATATATGCATTTGTCTAATGTTTTGCTAATTAAATTTTGGAAGTGTTCCATGAAGTATCATATGCAAGGCAATAAATATAGATTATGAAGGAATCGATTTAATAATTGTCACTTGAAGGAAAATATTGAAATGACCTTTTGAGATTAAAAAAAAAATAGACAATGTAATCTATTATGCATAAATCCTGCAAGGCCTGTATTTGTGCCAAGTGAATTTGAGAAGTGTTGGTGATATTAAATGACTTGTCTTAGCTGTGGTTTGAGAGAACTTAATGGACCAGAGTACCTGAGCTTATTGAAGAGGACAGAACCAGTACATATTAAAAAAAGAGTAGGAACATTTATTTGGAAACAAAATAAAGCAGAAAACCAAAACAACCTAATAACTGTAGTGAAGATGAGAAATAATGAGGTGGTGTTACTTTGGACGCCAATACTCAGGTACATACCCAAATCTCTTTTCTTCACCAACCTTTTTTTTTTCCCCTCGCTAATACACTTCTGGTAAGATACTGGTTTACGCTTAGAAAAACCCTGATTTTGCATCTTGTGTAAAAATTACTTTGACATTCAAAAACTTATTGTGATCATTGGGCTATGTGCACATTCTAAAGCCAAATAATAGCACAGTCCTTCTAATGAAGACAATATTTACTTTTAACCCAGCAGTATAATATTTTCATTCTTATGGAATCACAAATTAAATTGGATGATAAATCATGTGAGCAGTGAGTGTTCATTTAAAGTTGTTTCACAGAGGTCTAACATTTTTTTAAATTATAGATATAAAGGTGGGAGGGGGCATGTATTGTGTATATATATGTAGAGCCAGACTGAAACCCCAGATTTGTATTTTGATCCCATAGGCAATGGAGGATTTGGCTGCCCAAAAGTAAAACAAAATCTAGAACAGACTCTTGTATGATTCTACTGCCCGTTACTTGCCTTTAACCAGATTTTTTTTCTTCCTAGATAATTTGCAACAAGTAACTGCAATTCTCTGTGAAACAGACATTAATATCCCCCATGTAAAGTTTTCTGAAGTTTGTCCCTACTCCTTTTTTTCTGAAAGGAATAGGATGGATGTGGATAAAATTCATTGCATGTTTTAAGATGTCCTGGTTCCTCTTCCATTCCCATTTGGGATAGTTCTTCTCTATAAATGGTAGACAATATAATGATAAAAAATAAGATTACAGTGTTTGATAAGAAAGCAAGACAAACACAGATTTGACTTCAAACTGTAGCTCCACAGAAAATAATATTGAGAGAACATTGTAGAGACTGGAAATGTAAGTACTCACAAGGTAGAAAATGATAAGGTTGGAGATGTGAGAGCAACTTTAATTAAAATTTTTCAGGTCGATATATTTCAACGCGGTGTTTACTTTCCCATTGTGAGAGACTCATGCCAGAAAAGATTTTGCTTTATAGCTCAGCCTGTGTAGGCTTCTTACTTTGTTAGCACATTGCCCAAGTTTGGGTTGAGACAGTTCCCTCTATTCTGAAACAACCTGAAAATTGCAGAGTTCTGGAGATCTGGATCTGCTCAGAAACAGGCACTCATCCTCATAAGGGTAGTTTGCAATCAACGGTACTTCTCCTTAAGAACTTGACAAGGTTGGTTTCCTAAACTAGGTCAGTCTTCTGTTATCTGGCCTCAGATGCAAAATTCCTGAGTCAAGTTGATATTTTGGGAAGCCTTATTTTAAGACAAGGCCAACGGGCTGCATTCCTCTTGGAACGCCTTTCGCCTCTGCTTCACCACTGTGTTGGTAGCCAGAGAGACAGGGAAGCACCGGCTCATTGTGACACTCTTCTCCCTCCTTGGTACATCAAAAGCTGAGTTAATGTTAGTGTGTTTAGCATTTTTGCTTTGTTATTCACTGAACAACTGTTTTCCTTTAACAAGGGGCTTTTTACATGTATCTTGTCACAAACAATTATAAACAACCAACTCCATATATGTCATTGAGGAGCAAATCTCTCCAATCTCCTTTTGTGTCAGTGCTAGGGAGGACTCTGTTCACTCATAAGCAGTGTACAGAACGGGAGATAGCATCTGTAAGTAAACTTTTTTCAAAATATTCCCACATTCCTCCTGTGCAATCACATGTTGGGTTTTCCAAGAGATATTACTTCTGAGAGATGCTGTTGTTAGTAGACCACTTCATTTATTTTAAAAATTGAGAGATGGCAGTCAAAGTGTCAGGAGACTGCATTAGTGTTAGACAGCAAATTTTATTTAGCAGCATGTTTAGTGAAAATGGAGGTTTAAGGAAGTTAAGACTATTTCAAATTTGCATTGTTTTGGCGAACACCTTTATCCTCAAAAATAGGAGACTATTTTAGAGGATGTTAAGTATTTTTATTTCAAGGAAATATAATAACAGGAATCTAAAAGAGTTAACAGATAAAAAAGATAACATCAAAACAAATCATTTCAAGTTAATCTAAAGCACAAATTTTGGGCTTTTGGGAGCGAATAGAACTTTGAAACCTTTTTTTGTTTATTTTAGTTTGACCTGAAATGATCCCCCCGCTGATTATTTTCCACCGCCCCCCCCCCATTTCAGTCATCAAACTGAAAACTCTTATAATTCATCCAGCTGTAGAAGGAGAAGAAAAGACATTCTAGGTTAAGGCATTGAATATTGCTCTGGGAAGTTGGACACTATCCCTGCCTCTGTCACGAGGTTCCGATGTGATCACGACTAGGCAAGTCAGACTTCAGAAGTGGTTAATGGATGCCGACTGTTTTGCAGAAGTACATAGCACTTATGGATAGAATTCAGCTCAGTGAGAGCTGCGCTTCCAAAATGGAATGCGATGTTGCATTTTACTGTGTGCTCTGCAGAATGAGATCCTCCATATCTCATGTTGATGCACTGTTTCTTGAAGGCTTTGACCTTAAGTTATTCTCTGCCATGAGAACTGATAAAATTATAACCCTTTTACTCAGCCAGTTAAAATTATTCTATAAATATTTGGAAAGCCCTTAGAAACTGTAGCCATGCATGCAGTAGACAGGTTCGAGGAAATTAATAATCCTGTCTTTATGGGAGGCATGAGCAATATATTTGAATCCAGATACCAAAATAAAAGTTGGAAACAAAATATTAAATCACTGCTGCTAAAGTGAACAGCAAAGGCCCTAAACATTCAATGAGCTGGAAAAAGCCAGTATGTGATGTGTCACTGAAGTCTATTTCTCAGTTCCTATTCAGGTGGATGTCAGATGGAGGTTGCATCTATATTCTGGTATTTCCTACCTTGGAAGAGTTTAATCTTGTAACAACTATTTTAATAGAAGGAATGTAGTTTTGTTGGTCCTTAAGTACAATTTACCAAGTTATTAAAAAACAAAACACCGCAGAACCACTCCAAACTATACTGTCATATGGATGATATCTCTATCTGCATTTGCCAGTATTAATTCCACTGCATGGATCTCTCATACCTGAGTTAACAGAATAACTGACAGCAGTGGGTGTTATTATCCCATATGTTTCTGGCACTAGAGGGTAAGAGATTCTTGTTTCACAGATCTTCCCTGAAAAGAGGAACAACAAGACTTAGCAATGCTGCATGTGTTCTACTCCAGCTCAGGACAGTGTACTCCAGGGAGGGCAGGCTCTTCTCCCTCCTACTCTTCTTTTCCCTGTCCCTTGCAATCTGCTCTTATTTTATTTTCCTCTTAGTCTGACAGTATTTCCTTGTCTCGGATCCAATTATTCCTTAAGCTTTGATCTTGGTCTCAGCTGAATTCTCATAAATAATCTGCCTCCTTTCTGTTTTCTTTCATAATTACTTACAGTCTCCTCACCTGCACTATTCATATTTCTTTTCTGATACAGTTTGAGTTCCCTTCACTGCTCCCGTAATTTTATCTTTCTGCACTTTCCAGATGCAGGTTTCCCACTGCTGTTCCTCAGCCTCAGTGACTCCTGGTTTCAGGCTGTATCCTCAGGTTTCCTACCTAATCTGAATCTTTTGACTCCTGTCACTTGCTTTTCTTGCTACCTTTGCTCTTAATCTCTGTTAAATAATTATTTTAAGTTGCTGAGCCTAAGTAGCAACCTAAACAGGCTTGGCTGGTCTTGGAGCATCATTGGTGCCCTCTGGCAATGTGGTTTGCTTTGGGAGGCTCAGTGCTTAGTCACAGTGGAATCTATGGCAGTTTCAACAGTAAAATTTCTAGCAAATCTTGACTGAGTAAATCAAAAAGAAGAATTTCAAATATTTCTTTTAGCCTTTTATGCAAGAAAAGGTGGATCCTTTCCAAAGATTTTTTTTTTCCCCTCCTAAATCCTGTCTGAGTCAGAGGAATTTTAGTCCAAATGATTAATAATTGGCAAAATGATAGAGTGGTGAAAAAATGGTCTAAGTAAATTTTGGGCTGCCTGAGTGAGACTGTAGCACCACCTCTCTTTCCCAATCTATGCCCTTGTATTTTATATGTATGCTGTATCAAATATCTCCAGTTAAATTTCATTTTCCTACTGTCAGACTTCAATTATATTCCTTTATACCACCATAGGGTTACTCACAATCTTATACTTTTGAAGTATGCAAGCAGATTTTTTTTTTTTTCCTGTCAGAGCATTGTGCTTCTTGTGATTCTGGCTTTTTAGAAAAAAAAACCCTAATTCATAGCTTTTCTTGAGTTAATTTATGTTTATTTGAACTTTCAAGAAAGGATTCATAGCCTAATCAATGTAATACTTTCGTTTTAAGGAAAAAAGTTACATGGTGAAAACGCAGTACCATCGTAGCTCTGTACCCCTGTGTTTTTAGCACAGAATAAACATGATGCACATTAACTGTGGCATTGTTTCCAGCAGACTGCAGACCTATTTCAGACACCTAGAATAAAAAATTAGATTGTTCTGTGAATTAAAAGCTGTTTTGTTGCTTGCCGTGTGGATACATGCTGAGACTCAGTTGGTGAACCATTCTTCTCCTAATATACAATTACACATTAAAAGTAAATTAAAGAAGACTGCTAGCGTACAAGTATTGTCCTTGCATTAAAAAGAAGAGAAAACATCTGCTGGGTGCTTAAGATAATGATTCTTTAAACTTTTGTTTTTCAGGTTCTTCCTTCAAATCAAGCTGTAGTAAAGGAGAGAAAACTTTAGAATTCATCCCAATAAATCTCCATCTGCAAAGAATGCACGTTCACAGTCCTCGACTGAAAGGTGAAGTATATGCTGTGGAGAAATTCCCTAAGTATGACAAAGTACGCTTTGAAATACAATTAAACTTGCAACTTAGAGGTATGGTTTCCATTTAGCCCTTTTTAAGGTGCAAGTATCTTAGTTTATATGTCCAGTTTCAAGAATGAACATTGGATGGACATGCTTTCAGATGAAACCTTAACACCACAGAAGGACTGAAAGGTATTCTGTTTAGTGAGTTGAATCTTGGTCATTTTTGATTTTTCACTTAATGGTAGGAGACTGGCAACAGTATTGTTAAAATTTATATCAGGGCATAAAGATGCTACAGATAAAAAGCACAGAAAGTAATAGTAGTAAATTGATTTATATTTTCTTCAGTAAATTTGTGTGATTTGGGCTTACATGGATTTGGAAGAATGCTGAGGAGAAAAGAATATCATAGGTAATAGTGACTTAAAGAAAATTCTGAGATGCATTTCATGTTGCTTGTGTTTTGCCAGTCAGTGAAGTTTGTACAGTATTAGCTTGTTTGTTATATTCATGCAGTATGGCTTGATACAGAGGGTTTCTGGTATGACTAGATGTTGCTTGTTTTCTTTGTTTGCCAGTTGGTTTGGTTTTTTAATAAAACCAAAACCAAGCTTCCAAATTCATTATTTACAACTGTGTGCTGCTGTACGGGCTCAGAGTGTTTAATTTTTCACTTTATATAATGGACTCTGGAAACTTCCTGTGTGGTTATTTCCACCCTTTTGTTTTGTGTACAAATGTGGAACCTTCCTGTTTTCCTGAAGGGTTTGATTTCATTCTGTTAGGTTTGTGTATCTGCTTCTAAAACCCAAGCTTTTGGTTTTGGATGTTGTTTGGAGTATTTCTAGAGCAGCTGAGTAGGTTCTGTCTGTAGAGGACCACACTTAAGTAAATCCATGATATTGAAGAAGTGACCAGATTGCCCGTCCTCCACATTTCCCCACAAATTCTGAAACCTGCACCCAGACATATTGCTGCCCAGATTAATCAGAAGTCCTGAGTCTGGGGCTGAAACTTGAGAATCAGGTCCAAAGTTAAAGCTATGCCAGGGATTTCTCTGCCTCATCTTCTGAAGCCACGAGTTCTGGATACTGACTGCGGGTCTTAGAAAACTAAGGAGTGGTTAACTAAATGTTTTGTAAGTTTGGTTTTTTTGGTTGCTTGGTTGGTTTGTTCGTGGTGTTTTGTTTGTTTGGTTGTGGGTTTTTTTGGTGTGTGTGTGTGTTTGGTTTGTTTGTTTGGGTGGGTTTTTTTGGTTTTGGGGTTTTTTTGGGGTTTTTTTTGTTTGTTCGTTTTATTTTTAAGATAAATTCCAGGGGGTGTTGTGATCATTTTGTTTCTCTACGCTTCAAGTAAAGAAGCAAATACAGAATATGCGTTCACCAAAATGTATTGGTTACCTACGCGTAGTTCAAAATATTCTGTTGTAGCAGCTCAGATCTAATAGTGTCATGATTCATACTGACACACTGCACAACGTTCCGTAAGATTCACGTGCTTCTAGGGCATCAGCTTAATTTTTCATTGTATTCCGTAATGTCAGTGTAGTGTAAAAGCCAGTCTTACCTCTCTTGTTTCTAAGGTGTTTTTCCCCCCCGCACTGTGCCAACAGAGATAGTTGATAGAGCACCAGAGTTGCCGGGATGAACTCACCAGCTGAGGTGATGTGAGTAGCACAGTTCCATTAAGGACAGTGTTACTTCCGAACATAATATACCCTATTTCTTAGGAAGCCTTAACGAGCCCAGTGCTGCTTCTGCCTAAATAACCTTATTCAGTGCTGCACTGTGCCACGTAAGCGTTTCCTTAGCATTAAGTGCAAATATCTCACGGATTGTGCTGAAAACACTGTGAATTTCTAATAACTTCTGGAAAGGCAGATAATTTTCTGTAATGTTTGTTTAGTACAGAATTCTGTTGCTGCTGCTTGCATGTAGTTTTAGCAGCGTCCTTTATAGATAAAATATTATATTTGTCTGTACATACCAGCAAATCATAGTACAGTCAGTAATTTGTTGATAAATTGAGATCTGTTAAAATTGCTGTCACTATATAAACATGAAAATTACAGTCTGTAAGGTTTTTTGCCTTATACACTCTGCATCTAATCAGATTGTTAAATAGCAAGTACAAACAGTCATTATAGGAGTGTTATACTGTGTATTGCTGATGTTCATCCACTTCTGAGTTGGCACAGGGGGACTTCTGAATTTAGATATTGTGTATTGGTTCAATATTTCATCTTTTTTTTTACTAAACAATGGTACCTTCAAACATTTTATCAAGATGGGGATTTATAGTATCAGAATATGAGAGCAAAAATTTTAATTTAACTAATGTTTTGAAGTTAATTAACTCAAATGCATTTTTAGATTTGTAATGACTTCAAGTGGCCAGAACCTTAAATTGATGTATTTTCAATAAAGCCTCTCTGGGAACAGGGCATTGTATGTTCATTTGCTAAACAAAAAAGTGTAATGGAGTACTCCACTTACTTAATCACCCACAATGCTTAATACTACTTGAGTTTTATTTGGGTTTGATGAATTTTCTCCTTTCTCTTCCAAAAGTAGTTTGCTTGTGGCATATGGTTAATCCATAATTGAAAAGGGTACAGAAAGAGATAGAAGTTAGAATCATCTTCTAAATTTAGATTTTTTTTTTTTTAATTATAAAACTCTCCCTTTTTTCTTTAGCTAATGTTCACAACACTGACCTGAGAATTAGATAACACTGTTCTTGTAACACTCTAGAGACTGAAACACATTAATAAACAAAATAATTTGTTTTAAATTCAGGGAATTTCTACCTACATGTGTTTTGGGAAGACTGACACCTTAGTTATGGGGAGATCTTTTTATTTCTCTGTATAAAAAATGGGTTCCTCAATATGTGTAGGATATTTTGGTAGCAGTACAGTATAAACATAACAAAAAGTAATACATTATTATTATTGTCATCATTATTATTATTAGTCTTTGGCTGCATAAATAGTTTCTGTATCTGTTACATTGCCGCTGTCCCAGGTGTTTACTGAACTAAGTTTCATTTTATAAGCACTAAACAGTTGTATCTTGCACTAGATACATACATTTGAACAGTTTGTAGCAATTGCTAATCATTCTGGGGCAAGCAGCACTTCCACATCGAGCTGATCTTTCTCATCTTATGCTTTGCTTGGCATGTATCAACAGGCACCTGGAATATAACCAGGAGACTGACAGGAAAAAAAAGAACAAGGGGCATATGAGCATTCACAGAGGTTGTGATTCAACAAGATGAGGAGTCATAAATTCATCATTAACCCTTACACTGTCAGGTATCTTCATTTTGGGAATGCAGGAGAGGTTTTATTGCCATCTATTTAAAATATGCACATGGATATGTGCTTTTTTGTTCAACATGTTCAATAGCAGGTTTACTTTTACTGAAATTTGATTCAGGTTGTTGTTGGGTACTGACATGGAATAGAAGATACTTATGTGTTTAAACTTGCAGTAGGAACAGCTTTGAGCAAAATTGTTTTATTATGGGATAACTGTCTCCCTATACATTTGATAAACAACACAATTTGCTGTTCATTGTACTACAGAAGTCAAATTTATATATTGCCATAGCTTTTCTTTTGTCCTTATTTATACATTAAGCATGCTTGTTTTAAATAAGTTTGGTGGGTGGAGGAGATTCTCATTTTGCTTCTGGCCAGTGTGAGGCAATGGCTGCCTCCTGTGAAGGCAATCAGGTTGCTTCAAATTCTAGATTGAGCTGTGCTTGGCATAAAAATCCTAAGCTTAGGTTTATGGAACTTCTACCGTGTTGCTGTGGTTGTTATGATGTTGCAAAAGCTCCCTGTTTTATTTGGGAAGGAGTGATGAGCAGGTAGTTTGTATTTCTGCATGGTGAAGGAATTGTTGGTTTTTGGCAAGTGTGCCACTGGTGTTAGTGTTTCACTTCTATAAGCAGGAGGTATCTTTGAGTCAGAATAATTAGTATGAAATGGTGCTTTATTTAAAGCTCGGTTTCCTTGCACTCTGATCTTTTGCATTTTCTTCCTTCAAATTCTGAAGCAATTATTTGAGGAAGGGTTGAGAGTTTGTTATTAATTAACGATTTGGGGGAGCACGCAGACAAAATGATACAGCTCCTACCACTCTGCTGCATTTTAAGCTTTGTCTCCACTCCGGAGAGCTGTCAGCAGCAGCCTGCTCTCCAAGTGGATGATGGTTCTGAGTTACTGGAGCATCCCTGGACCAGCGCGCTCATGCTGACGCTGCACGTCCTTCCCCAGGAGCTGTGCTGATGTGTAAATGTAGCATATCCCAAGGCATTCCTCCCGCGTCTTGCAGCACTTCCTAGTGCACTGTGCTCTGGAAAGTGGGAGTGAGGTTGCTCCATGCCCATCACCGGGGCTGTAGAGGTTTTCTTCTCTTCACTGTGCCATGTTGGTTTGCATGGGGCTCAGCTGTTCTGGGTGTGTTTGTGTCTCAAGCAGCTGTTCCTTGGTGATGCTGAGAGAGGGCTATAGGCTGAACAAAATCTTCATTCTGGGTAAAGCCCCCCCAAAGTAGCTATAGAATCACTGTTTTTAAAACAGAGTTGGAAAAAGCACTAGAGTTTATAAATGTTTTCTGTAGTTTTGTGAGTTATCTGGAAACATATTCAGAGACCATCGTTCAGTTAACCTGATGGGTTCGTCTCTTATTTTGGTTTCAAGCCACCCTTGGTTTAAGCAATGGAACTACTTATTCTCAAGTACCAATAGACCTCTAATAGCCCAAGCTTATGTATTATGGATAAATCTCCGTGAGGTCCTGAAAGGATGGACTATTTAAGAATCTTGAAGCTCACCTGAGGCTAATGAAATTATGTCACTTCTACTTTTAAGTGGAAATTGAAGAGTCACCGATTCATTAGGGTTCAAATCAATTTGAATGAATATGCTTTGAGATGCAGCTCTGGAAGTAAAACATAGTTCATTAACTGTGAATCATTTGTACAGCATTCTTGCTTCTAGGGATATTTATCATCAGAATGCAAGAAAAGTTCTATTTTAGGAGAGGATTAGATTTTAATTTACATGGGAAGCTTCCTTGATGAATAAAATAATTCACACAAAAAAAACCCTCTAATATTTCCTTTAGAAGTACATTGTAAGAATGATGCATTCCGACCTGTGTTTTTAATACCTCCAGTGAGCCTGGGCACAACACAGGTACTGCTTAATGCAAATGTAAATTCTGAAAATGTAAATTTAAACTTTGAAGGAATAATTATCGTGGTTCGGGGGATGTAATTAAATCTTAGTCTCTGCACTGACAATCCATCACAGGCACAAAGTGAGAGGCTGTTTTTAACAAGGTGTTCCATCTCCAGTTCTGTAAGGTACATCCCTAGAAAAAATTTATCACATATGGCACAAGACATCAGGTTTTGTCTCAGCAAGAATTCCAATAGTATAGTTTATTTCCCATTGTGGTATCTTTCAGCTGAAAACCACTGACTTGCTCTATATTTATAAGCATATATAAAAATTAAGTATATGTCATAGAACAGTGCTCTTCAATTTAGCATTAAACAGGTACTTATATCTTGAAGCGGAAGCTAGATTTCAAAATAGAAAAGAAATGGACTAGTAAGGTTGATTAATCCTTGGAACAACCTCTCTCTGAATGCAGTGAATTCATTGTCACTTGAAGTATTTAAATCAAGATTAGATTTAAAAAAAAAAAAATAAAAAATGCCTTCATTCAACCAGAAGACCAGGAATCATTAACTGGAATTCTGTAGCCTGTATTATTCAGGCAGTTACACTATTCCATCATAATATGGTCTCTTTTGACTCTAAAATGCATAAATATGTGCATCTCAACATGACTACAAGTTAAATAATAGAAGGAGTAATAAAGTGAAATACACAAAGGGCCAATTTACTTGGCAGCTTTGTAAACTGCAGAGCTAGAATACTGTTCTGCACTGTGGCGTATAATTTAGATGTAGCAATAAATCAGGTAAACTTTCTAAAGTGTGCAGGTGGCTGCATGGAAAGATTGATTAACTCTTGGGCCTCCTCAAGACGCAGATTATTGATTATTCCTCGGAAATAATACACACTTGTTGTCCTCACATCTTGTAGAGTAGGTATTGTAGTGTTGCCATACCTTGAGCATGGGCGCGTGCAAATCTCTGTGCTCATCTGTTCCCATTCCAGATGCTCTGTATGATGTCATCACCGTTGGAGCCCCGGCAGCGCATTTCCAAGGATTTAAGAATGGTGGTCTCCGAAAACTGCTGAGTAAATTTGAGGCAGAAAGACGAAAGTAAGTATTATTTGAAGTAGCTAGGAAAATATAATTGAAGTTGCATTAAGATGTTATGAGCTCACTGGGTAACAAAACAGTTTATCCTGCTGAATGCGTGGAAGATTAAAATCTAGTGGGACAGGACAAGGATTCATTCGTCAAATGTTTCCTTTTTCTTCACTGCTTTGCTGAACTGCAAAATCGAAGCACAATTTACTTTTAAGGTCAAGGCTTATTTTGAACACAAACTCAAAATTGGGAAATTTTCTTCCTGTGTTTCAGGAAGCTTGATGAATATCAGGACTTGAAAACATGCGGTTAAGAATGAGATTTCTCTTCAGTAATTCTTGTGCTAAATAGAAAGTAGCTCTACACAATTTTTCAATAAACAATAGCTTAAGGTATCATCTTCATTTCTGACGGCCCTGGGCATATGTGAACAAAAAAATCTTGTTAGCGTACCTGTGAAATAAATAAATGTTCTTTTTCTTACTCTTCAGAAAGCCAAAATGAGACTTAAGCAAAGGTACAGGCCTTAAATAGGGTTCGGTTTTTTGCTGTACTCAAATGCTTTGTTCGCCATTGAACAGGGACAGAAGAGTTAGTTACATATTTTGCGGACTAAGAATCGGATGCATTTGTGTTTGTTGCTATGGCTATTGAGAAGTTTTGAGCAGCCACAGCTGCTGCTGGCAGCACCCAGAGTTGTGACCGTTCAGTGCTTGGGCTACCTGTGCCAGCCCTCTGCACTCAGCGGCACAGCGTTTGGAAGGGAATGCAGGCAGCACTGTGTCTATGTATGTATGCTAATCGAAATCGTCACAATCTCCATAGAAAATGGAATCCATTATATTCAGTGCATGGTCCTGCAGCCTATCCACATTGGCAGAATGTGATTCCCCCAAATGGAGAGTGGGTATGAGGCAAACTTGAAATTATTATCTGGAGAAAAAAAAAGGGAAAATGCCTTATAGGGAAGAGACCAAGTCCTTCATGAGTTCTTCCTGGGAGAACACATACTGCAGCATCTCATAGGAATGAATTGCCAATGCCCTTGTTTCTTAGTCGCCCCTAACAGGGGAGGCGAAATGATGATGGGCTAGAACTCCTTTCTTTGGATCTTGTGCATTGTTGTGTGTCAAAAGGCTGGAACGGCAAAGGATACTCAGTGCAGCACAGCCGCTTCTTGTTTTCATTCACCCTTATTTCACTGACTTAAACTGTGGAGATCTCTAAGTTGGTAGAGGATTGTATTCAGGAGCACTGGGTAAAGCTTCGTGCAGGTTTTATCAAGGCTTTTCATACCTGTTTCAAAGTGCCTATGTATCACCTTATATTTGCCCTGCTTCTTAGACTTTTTTACATCCCTTAGAAGCACCTGTGTTTTGGTAACTTTCAAGGACAGGATACTGCACCTTTATTCTGACAGTGCAGTTTTCTGTGTGTGTGTTCCCCTGGAAGAGCGAAAATCTGTGTTTATGATGATATGACTAGGGTCACTGTTACTGTCCTGCCAGATAAAAAGAGAGCCTGAGCCAGGCTAACAAACTTATGTCTGAGCACTTAAACGAGAGGACTCCAATTTCTAGCTAATCGCTTATCAGACCTGAAGAAATGGTTATTTAGTGTATGAATTCCCATTAAATAGAAAGGAGGAAAATTCTAAAACTCATTTTCCCTACTCTCTTTGAGGGCACCTGAGAGAAAGCCCCATTTTTTTTTTTTTTTTTTCAACTAGAAGAGCTTATGTGAGTTGAAAGACAGGAGAAAGCAAGTTCTGAATATAATCTTATTTATTTGAATATTCAAGAGTGGGTCTACTTTAAACAGACATATGAAAGGGCCATTCTTATTCTTACCACAGAGAAATTTCCTTTACTGTTGCAATGACAACTTTATTTTGTATGCATATGTTTGTTTAACTACATGAGTATGCTTTGAGGACAGATAGCATTTCCAGGGGCAGCTTTTACAATTCAAATTTTCTGTTTTACAACGGGAGCAGCTTTTCTGAAGATCCGGTTGAAGTAAGAAATGGCACCTTGAGATACCAGTCAGAATATAAAATGAACAGGAAAAAAATTGCAGATTTAGCAAGTATTTCCTCTAGGCAAACTGAGTTAGAGACCTAGAGAAAGATGTGGGAAGAAATTATTTCTCAAGTCAGTCCCAGTAGCTTTCAAGACATCCTTGTTAATACACATGACAGAATGCTTTGCATGCCTTTGACCTTCAGGATGATTATTAGAACAGTTTATTGAAATATTAAACAGTGTCAGCATATCATAAAATATTCCTTGCTCAAACTTGTGGAATTAACAGACAGGAGGAACTGTTAACTGGTAGCAAGGTTATATCACACCTTGCAAAAGCGTAATTGCATTTGCAATTGCCAAACCAAAACAAGAGTGAAACATACGTTTTGTGAAAGTTTATCAAACAGAAGCATGTGGAAAATGTGTATCTAAAGATAGGCTTGGCATATCTTCTATTACATAGAATATATATTTTTGCGCAGATAAAAGAGGGGAAGGTATTGTATAATAATATTTATTAAAATGCGGTGGTTTTGCAATTCTTCTCTTGTTACGACCAAGCTATTTATAATAAAAGGGAATAAAAGGTAAATTTCTAAAAATATGGTCTCAAAAGGGAAGAAAGTCTTTATTTCAGGTGAAAAACAGGACTTAGTGGTATGTGATCTGAAGACAGGTCTGCTGCTTTATAACCTGTTCAGAATCTGTGCTGTTCTTTATCTCCACCAAAGAGAGAGGTAAAGGGCTTTACCAATTCAAACATCAGGCATGTCTGTAAGGTGTGACTCTAGTATGTCTGTCCCTTTAGTAGCTTGTAGTGAACTTTGTAAGACCAGTAAGAACAATGGATGCTTTTCTGAAATCTTGTTTAGGCGTGGTAGCACTTAAATTCAAAGAAATGAAGTGTGATGACTAAGGTGTGCTAACTCATTGCAGGATATTCATTATCTGTATATTGTATATATTTATTTTAGATTTTTTTTTGGTGATGGTCTATTGGTTTGTTCTTTTTATTTTTTTCCTTCCCTATTTTTAGCTGGAAAAGAGAGTAAATCAGTTATTCAAAGTCATTCTTCTGTTCGCCTGCTAGTAATAGATTACTTCTTCTAGCAAATGGAAGGGCAGCAAATTATTATTTTTAGAGCTCAGTTGTGCAGGAATGTTGAAGGTAGACATTCTTTAATTTATACCCATAAAATGCTGCACTGCTTGAAATGTTTATAAATCTCCTTCAAGGTACACCAAGGACTTTTTTTTTTTCCTCATTGAAAATCTAATTTGATGATCTGTGCTTTAGCCAAAACACACAGACTTAAGATTACAAGATTTTTAATGCCCCAGTACTAACCATCAGGTAAACAGAGGTGTCCCACAAGCTGCATTAGGTGCCATGATTCACTGTGGTATTGTGCACCATTTCTAGGAAGGTCTTTAGAAATGATCTTGCTTTAAATTAGCACAAGCTTAAAGCTGAAACAGTACTGAAAAGATTTTTCTGTTAATTGTTGTTTGGTGGGGTTTTTTGGTGGTTTTTTGATTTGTTGTTTGTTGTTTGTTTTTGTTTTGTTTGTTTTTTGGGTTTTTTTTAAGCCATAATAATTTGATTTGAATTCAAATTGTCTAAAGGAACCTTTTTTTTTGTTTGGCAAAGCCTAGACTTTTGGTCAAGGTGCGAGTTGTGCTCCTTCACTAACATACCAGCCTTTTTATTAGAGCTGATATCCTCATTATTCCTGTTACCTGAATTTCATAACCTTCAGACCATTTCTATTCTCTGAGGAACCTGAAATGGTATTGTTTCACAGAAAATCCCAGAGATGTTGAAATAATGATGATTTGTGTTTGACCAAATTTTAACCTCTATTCTCAAAGGGAAATCACAGCCTGTCATGCATAACACTTTTCACAGAGATGTTATTCTGTCCTTGTTTGCCTCTTTTTTGTGTGTATCTGTGTGTATGTGAGAGAGATTTGACTTCATGGAGATGAACGTTTTTTCACTGGAAGTTTTGCTGAGAAACTGCCAAAGTTTGTGCTATTCATTGAGATATGAAAATATCATCACAGTATTTTCCAACTGCCAGGCTCTCTGGACAGAGTTGCCTGGAGCATTTCCTTAAGCAGGCAGAAATGAAAGGGGCCTGGGGCTGGATAAAGAATCACAGGATGGTTGGGGTTGGAAGTGGCCTCTGGAGATCACCTAGTCCAACCCACCTGCTAAAGCAGGGTCACCCAAAGTAAATCACACAGGAATGGTGTCCAGGCAGGTTTTGAATGTCTCCAGAAAAGGAGAAGAAGGGAAGATGGAGTTGGGGGAGATTGCATGCAAAGGTTGGAAAGGATCGTACGTTTTGGAGAGTAAGAAGTTGTTTCACCTATGTGGGCTCTGGGTGTGGCAGGGGGAGAGTGGATCTATGGCTTTGCCATCCTTTCTTGTAACGTGCCCTTTAGCAGGCTGCCAGGAAGAAGCTCCACCGAAAGGCACCTTTTAGCCTCAGGCTTGTGGTGCGGCACAATACCTTTTTTCTTCTAATATGAACCATGCTCAGCCACCCTGCATAAGATTTTTCCCTATGTTAAAGGCTACTTGAATTTTTTCACCACTAGAAAGGTACTCTAAAATGACTTTGAAGAACTGTGGAAGGCTTTCCCTAGGTGTTCAACCTTCCTGGAGTGAGTCTTCTCAGGAAGATTCGCTATGAGATTCATCTATGCCACAGTGGCATCTGTCTCACTTGGGTCTCTAGAGGGCTGGTGAAGGGCATCGTGACCTTCCTTTTCGCTGAAACTCATGTCCCATCACCAGCTGATAGAGTTATTCCAAGGGTCAGTTAGGAATGAAGAGGAAATAGAAGAGCAGCAAGAGAAACTCTGCGCATACAGCCTTAGCCATTGCTTCTTGATAAGGATTTGTGGAGATTTGGACTTCATAAGTAAAAATAGATTAGACAGAACTAATAACATGATCTTGTTTTCCTCAGTATTCAAAGTTAGACTAAGTTTGCAAGGGAAACTTAAGGAAATAAAAAATAAATAAAATTTGAACTTCCTATCTCAGGCTTTTTTTCAGAACCTCAGCACTGATCATATGGTTTAGTTTCATTTCCCAACACAGTGAATGGTCCTTTTTTTTTTTTTAATGTAATCGATTTATTTTTGATCATAATTTCCCACTTTAGACAGAATACCCGCAATGCCTAAATAAGCCAATGAATTGGTATCTTCAGTAATGTACATAAGCTCAAGGTTATCTGGGGGTAGATGTTCTTGCTGTGTATGCTTTAACTGGATTCGTGATGTTAATGTCTGGTTTTGACTATGAAAAATGTGAGGTCAAATGTTCATTGCTGAAAGATTTTAACCCAGTCCCAGATGGTGACAATTTAACTCAGTCACACAAATGACTCCGTTAACAGCAGGAGTGGAGTTAGCAGATCTGCGTGTCATTAAAAATTAGACGTTTAGCACATTGCAGTATTTCTTCTCAGGCTAAAACTTTGTTAAAAATGTGGATGTAGTCAATGTAATCTTTATTCAAATTACATGACAATGTCATTAAAGCAATTTTAAAACTGAAATGACCACTGACAGCCATGTGTACATAGTTAATGATGATGCCAATATATGGAAGTGATTAAGTGTGATTTTTATATGCTTAGTGAGAGCTTTGAAACTTAACCCAGAAGACATTATTATAGAGTTTTTCAAAAGGTACATGACCAAGAATATATTTTACATATCAAAGCTAGATTTTCATAGTGCTGCTGATTTCTGCACTGGGACCTACCCGTGGGGCCTTTTCCTTAATGCAAAAGTTTCTTCTTATCTGTAATTCTCTTTATCTAGATTCTGCATTAGAACACCAGTAAGACATTTCGCTGTATGTTATATGGGCAGCTGCTTCTTCTAAGTACCATAACTATGTGTGGCAGCAAGCTCTAAAAATAGTTATTTATAAGGAAACTCATTTAAGTGAATTGGGGAAGTAGTAATGTCTTTTCATGAATGGTAAGGCCACAGAAAATCTCAGCCTAGGCTTAGATGCAACAGTGTTGAGCTGCAACAACTGGAAACTTTAGATACTCCCAAATATGTTATTTCTGAAAAGTATTTACTTTCTTGGGGTGAGGGTGGAAGTTGTCCTCAAATTCTGAAAGAAACGGAATCTTTGGAGTCATCTCATGCTTTCTGGGGTTCATGAAATTTTAAAATTAGCCAAATAATGAGGCCTGATAGAACACTTCATTCTGAAGAAAGAGTCATTCTCTCTTCACTATTTCCTGTATTTAAAAGGCATGATTGACTTTACTAGAATGAGAACTACTGACAGGTAAGTATCTCTCATCCTTTTTTTTTTGTTTGCTTACGGCATTGTCTGTAGCTTTTCTGCTGCAATGTTCAGTGAAGCTTAGAGCTGTGGGAGAGCAGTGAAAAAGATCTGAGAATTAAAGGCTGAGGGGAGTCCAAGAAGGGTGTCTGTGCCTGGAGAGCTTGATAACGGTGTCAGCCAGATCCAGCAGGCAAAAAAGGCTGGTTGGTGAAGGGAGGGAGGAGCCTGAAGGGGAATTAGGGAAGATTAATCAGTGCTGTGTAGTATCAAGACTTTTAAGATTATGTCTTCACTACAATTAACATAGGCTATTTCTCTGTGTCTCTGCCCTGTCTACTGAGCCTGATAGGTTGAGAGTTACAGTAGATGGAGAGAAAGATCTGGCTTGGGAAGTTCATTTCACCGATGACGTTGCCACCTTGAAGGCAGAGCTGTGACTGTCTCCTCATTTCTCAGAGGGACAGGGCTTTTTTTGCACAATTAATTAGGAGAGACAGTTTATACAATTCATTTTGCTGAAATACTCAGAATTCTGACCTCTGGACTCAGCAGTCTAGCAAATCATGTAGTAGACTGTGAGGAGACGTAGTAATTTTGGTGTGACTGGCAGCATAACTGATCATGGCAAAGTTTCGCTGACTCAGAGGCATTGGTGAAAGGCAGAAAAATAGGACGGGATATTATGGAATTTGGGACTGTAACTCAGTGAAGTATCTAAGCAAGAGATTTAATTTTAAGATGACTCGAATCTATACTTACTTACCAAAAGACTTAAGCCTTTTAGGTTTTATGGAAGTTACTTAATTTGGACTTCTGAATGTGTGTATGACCTTTATTGCATTAAGTTTTCTTTCTAATTTGTAGAAAACTGATAAGGAGAAACTGGAAGGGACACTAGAAGTCACAAAGGGGAAATGGGGCAGTGAAGAGAGCTGGAAAAAGACTGAAATGAAAAGCAACGCGTGAAGTTCAAAGGATTGCACAAGTTTTAAAATTCAGATCTTGATGTGTGAAATTTAGGAAGAAGTTAAATCAGTGGGAAAAGGGTGGAAGAGGCTGAAGGATGTATGGTGAAAAGACACAAGAGGAAAGAAGGGAGATGCATACGGAAGCAATGGGGGAGTATGTACATTGCTCTGGCACTGTTTTTTACCTGTGTTAACATTATAGGTTCATCTGAAACTGCAAAATATTTTGGTTAGTTTTTCTGAAAGACTGAAGCAGGGCTTTATAAAGGGAAGGACTGTGTACAAGAGTTTTAGGTGAGGAGATGTATACGACAGTGAAGAGCTAGTGGTGTGCGCGTGCTGTTTAAAATGGGTTTTTTTGAATGATAGCATAAAACAATATTGTGTGCGTAGTAGGTGTTGGGGAGAAAACAGGGGAGAAGTCTTCAAAAGGAAAAGTAGTAATGCAAAAGAATTGCAGTAGTTTGTGAACAGTTAAAAGGAAAGTAGTAAGTCTGCGGTACACGCTTGTGTGGTTGTGTACACATACGCAGGCACATCGCAAGAAGAGTCAGAGGCCACGAATGCATTGCAAAGAGCAAGTTTTATTTTAGTTACCTCCCTACTGGGGTATCTCCGAAGTCGCACCTAAGCTCCCAGGCAGAGGTGACACAAGTGGGGACGCAGGCGCTGGTAAGCCCAGCCCTGCTGGAAGATCACTGGGCCTGCTGAGCTCGCCTGTATTTCAAGGCTTCAGGCAGGCACAGCCTCCCGCTCTTTCTCACAACAAAGCAAGAATCTCAGACATAGTGATAAGGTGCCTAGAGTTTCTCACAGGCCTATGTTATCTAACACAGAGGTTCTACTCATCAAGCACACAAGGTCAGTAAAACAATTAGTGTGATGTATGTGCTTTTTCTACAGACAGCTGCAAGTCACTTTGAGCGTATTTACGTTTAACTAACCTCCTCGCCAAATCTTCCGCTACATTCCCATACAGTGGTTTTGTAGTAATTAATTCCCACACCCTATTTTTCTGTCTTTCCTTGAAGATTAGACATGTGGCTTTTATTAGACCTAACTCTGGTTATCACCACTTCCTGGACATCACTGATGCTAATCAAAACACAGTCTGGGCCACTGATGAATTAAACATTAATGACCCATTTTGAAGGATGTAGTGAGGTGTAATACTTAATAATGTGGTAGGGAGCTCAGTGGAAAAATAAGGAGCCTTATGCTCTTTGTGATCATTATCTGCCTCGGTCAAACCTTTTGTTTCTCCAGAATTACATTTTTGGAAAAAAATAAATAAAAATCTTTTTTTCTTATGTTAAGACTAATCACTTAAAGGGATGATTAGTTTGAACAGTACTGCATGGTGTGCTTGGTGGTGTGCAGTCCATTGTCCTCTACTGTTCATGAAAGGATTTGTTTTTACCCTTGAAGGAAGGAGCATTTCAATGATATCAGTAAAGTTCAGGTGTCTGACATTTTTTACAGTACTAGCGGTAAGATTTTTAGCACATTAAGCATTGTTATTAATAGCATAGATGATTTTGGCATTATGTGACTCTTTCTCTGTGGTTACAGTACTGGATACCAGTGTATTTACTATTCACCTGAAAACACAGCCAAGGCAAAAGAAGTTCTCAGCAACATCAATCATCTACAACCTCTCATATCAAGCCATGCAGACCTGCTGCTTAATTCCGCAAGCCAACATTCTCCAGACAGCTTGAAGAATTCTTTAAAGATGCTTTCAGAAAAAGTAAGATTCAAATCTTTACTGCAATGGAAAGTGGAATAATCAAGTCTCTAACTGTTGGGTTTTTTCCTGCATAAATTGACTTTCATAGCATCAGGAAATGTTAAATAAGCTCTACTAAAATAAGCTTCAAAATGTTGCTATCAGAAAAAGAATATTATTTAGCATTTCTGTAGGCTTTCCATGTAGAAAATTATATAACCTAAAAATTTCATTAAAGGTTGTCTTTATTTGAAGGTATAATTAATTTCATTTCATGTGTCTCTGTTATCCTCTAGTGGCCAAATACTGGGGTTTATCAAAAATAGATTACTGTAAATAATTTTGTGGTATGATAAACAGTTATTTTCTTTCTCTGATACTTTAAGCTACTGCTTGTGGGAGGTAGTTGAAGGCAGGTTTGTGCATAAGGTTTAGAATAATAGCGTGATGCAGTCTGGAAGAAGCAGCTAGGAAGCTGGAGCCAGGATGTCTCAAATTTTAATCCTCTTTCTCCTATTATATTCCTCTGGAGCTGTAGGCTGTTCCTCATCTAAATTACTTTAGCTCTGAACTAAGGAAGATAATATTTTCCACCTGTCTCACAGAGTGATATTGGAGATTAGCTAAAGTCTGAAGTACTTTTAAGCATGTGCCATCCTATAAAAATATTAAGCGCTATAGATCTGACCAGAGGGGTTGAAAAAAGTTTCCCATTGCTTCATGGGCTGCACCTTCTGTAATGTGATCTCAATATGGCTTAATAACACTATCAATAATCATTTCAATATATCTTCAGCTATTGGGAAGTGGCAACCCCTGTGGTCTGTTGAGCACTATTATCCCAGCAGTACATTGTTCAATGGGAGAGTTTCAAATCTGAATATTGAACTTGGCCACACACTGTGAAGGAATTGCATTGGAGCCACGGGGGGGAGATAAATGTTGCTCTCAGTTACAGACGTCTAAATCCACAGTAACTTTGAGAACACTGGAGTCACTGTGAATGTCAGGGGTATATAGGAAAGTAGAATTCAACCTGGAAATGAAAGGGAGGATTTGGGGGGGGCGGGTTGTGGCAATTATAGTGTGCCTTTCTATGTGGTGCTGAAGGGAGGCCCTTTATAGGTATGTGTAGAAAACATGGAGCTGTTCTGTTAGAGTTAGTTTGAAGGAAAATGCATGTGCAAGTAAAGCAAGCCAAACAAAACACTGTTCTGAAGATTCAAGACCTGGTTGTGAAGGAATTTGTAAATTAGCTATAACCTTTTGCTTTGCCCTTCCCACCTTTGCTTGTCTGGGCAGGAGGAGTGGATGATTTTGGAGGGGCTGCAGGCAGCTGTGATACCAACCCTCTGCTTGGACCATGGCCTGTTGCGGAGTCTGACTACACAAAAGGGCTAAGCAAGATAATCCATTCACTTTGTAAAAGTCACAGATATTTTCCATTTCTAGCTGGTGATTTAGTTGTATATGTTCATATTGGCTTTTCAGGGCCAGGATTAAATTGCTGGTTAGTTATGAACACAAGTTCTCTGACATAGCCTACCTGACAGCCCATAGTTTCTATCTAACCTCAGCCTTTTTCTTGGAAGAAATGAATCCAGTTGTCTGAGCAACAACTGCTGCCTGAAGGGTGGAATACCTGCCTCCCTGTCTATTCCCAAATTTACTCAAGGAGAAAAATGACAATTGAGAGAGGGTGTGAGACCATTGCTGGGGAAGCTGATGTGGAAGGACAGCTGCTTGTACAGAAGGGAAGAGAGTTGGGGAGGAAAGGCAACACCAAGATAGAACTTCAGGGAAGAGCAATATTAAGTTTCAAAAACACAGATGAAGGGAATTCACATGGTGCTGCAGTTAGATCCCCCATACAAAGCATCATCTCAAGGTCCGAAGGTAACGCATCTGTCTATCCAATCTGGTACATACAGGACTAGCGGAGAGTCCCTGGTTATATTTAAGGTAGGTTGGCATGCTCTTCTGGATAGAATTACGTGATGCCTACTTGTATTCTTGAGGTGTTTCTGCTCTCCTACCTTTTGCATACTTTTTGTATGTAAGAAAAGAAATGTTCTGGTACATTTTAACTGGATAGAAATTTAGAAATTAAACAGCTTTTGAAACAGCCATAAAAATTATTTGCCTGGTGATTAAATTCCTCAGGTTTATTAAAAAGCATATTACTTTTTATTTTAAGATGATGTTAAGATTGATATGTAGAACAATTCTTTCTAAAAACGTTAGGCAGCAGTGCGTATATCTAAGCTATCGATAATGTGAATTACAGTTAAATATTTGTGTTAGAAATGGAAGGACTGCCTGCATGCATTTAAAGTGGAAAATGAAATAAAATAATTCCACTGCTGCTTCTTATATTGAGCTTATTTTCTCATATTAAGCATGGTTTTACTTCTCCATATATGATTTGCAATTTACTGTAGTGTGTTCCTGAGACTAACCTTTTATCAACACTCTCTGTTAATTGATTAAGGAAGGCTTTAGCTGTCAACAAGTCTATCAGCATTTGCAGCTTGCAGAAGGCTTGATAAATTCATTTTCCAGCTCTGCCTATCTTTGTTTGCAGAAATATTCTTTAGTCAAACATCTTATAGAATTTGCAAAGTTTTCATTTCTTTGCATATACTTGTGATGTGATTTCAATACAATTTTACAAATAGTGATGTTCTGCAAATTTAGCTGTACTGAGCTGTAAGAAAATGTAGTTAAAATGTAGACTGTTGTTAAACTAATGGGATCTTTGGATGGAATTTAATTACAGAAGCATTTTGTTCTCTATATAAAAAAAAGAGGTTCACTTCCATGTCAGTTTGCTTTTTAAAATATTTTTCCCTATTAAATACTTATATTGAAATTAAATTACTTAAACTTTTCTGATACTTATCTAATATATGTTGCAGTCATAGTAGCCATTCCTTACTTCAAGTTTTCCAATACTACAACTTTCTAAAATGTAAAGCCCTTTTCAGTTCACTGCACCTGATGCAGGGACCTGAAATGGTTTCAAGCAGACTTTGGAGGGGGAGGGAAGTACAAAACCTCAGCAAAACCTTGATGTCGTCATTTCTAAGGACAGACAAGTAGTGTGGACTCTCTTGATATTGAATTGTAGGACGGTGTTCAAGAGGAGCTCTGCTGTTAACTATGCAAGAAAAGAGGACTCTGCAAGACTCACTTTGCCTCTTCTTTATGGAAGATTGGTAGGGTTTGCTAGCAATGTTCTCCAAAGACACTCTATTCTCTGAGCATGCACCATGTGAAGGCTGGAATGTAGAAAATGGAAATTCTCCTATAGTGCAGTTCAGGACAACTATGAGGCAGTCCTGAAGGACTATGAATGAGAAAATTATCTCTTGTTTAAGCACCCTTTCCCTCAGGCATCAAGTTAGTAAGGAGACAGAAGGAGTCTGGTAAAATAGCCGGGGAGGTGAATAGTGTTGCCAAGCCTAATCACTGAAGAATCCCAAATCAGGTCTGAAAGAAGTCCCGATGTTGGTTTAAAAAATCGTAACTTAGCTTAGATATCCATAAGGCTCTTATTTTTCAGACTTTCGAGTTTTATTATATTTGCAGCAAATTTTCAGCCTTTCTATGTGCAACCATTAAGGATCAAAAATGGCTTTTTCCTCAACGTCATGAAAATGGCAAAAAGCAGAAACTTCTCAAGCAGCTACCTAACCTCAGCACCTGGAGCTTTAAGAAAATCATCAATTATTTAGAGCATTGTGGTCTAAATGTCAGTGAACTTTTGTGGGGCTATTGAGGCAGAAAAGCAAGGAAGGTGAGTGGGAGCAGAAGCGTACAAAAGGGAAGCAAGTACTAGCAAAAAGGAATGGGATAAGAGCAGAAGTAAGAAGTGCAGAAAATGGGAGACAGCTTTCCAGGAAGGCAGATGCTGAAACTTTGAAAACTTGTTTGTTTGGGGTTTTTTTGCTTCTTGACAAGGTTTTACATAAGAAGCATGAAAGGGCTGAATGAAGCTTGGCTGGGCAACCTTTATTTCTAGCATTTCTGAGCTTTGTGTGACTACTTGTTTAGGCTGGTTGCTCTGACCCTTATCTACGTACTTTTCCACATGCCTGTTTAATTAAGATTGTGTGCACAAAAGCAGTTCAGCATCTGAATCTGCACATGACAATCCAGTATGTTCTGGGTAATAGGAAGGCAATTAAATCCCACTGACTTGTGATAAATAAATTTGGGTATTTAGGATTTCAAATATGATACATTGATTGAATAACATCTTCAGAGAGACTGGAAAAAACTACTTCAAGGTTTGCTTTAAATAAAATAAAGCTAGAAATTAGGTGTCATCAGCTACCCCGATATCTGGGCTGATACCTACAGGTGCCAAAATTTCTCTCTGGAAACACTGCTTTTGCAGAGACTGCAATCTCAGCAGTGTAGAGAAGTGTGTTTTTATTTAAGAAGATCCTTAAATTTGTTAATCATGTTTTATCTGACGCTTATTTGGAAGTTATTGAGCAGTGGTTGGATACTCTTGGTTCTTGTAGGGCCTTATCTCTGCAGGCAAAACTTGGAACTCAAGTTTAGGATTGTGTGAAAATATTACGATCTTTGTGATAGATTCTGTGCTTTTGTATTAATCCTTAGAACGACGGGATTGTAGAATGTGATGATGTCCCCAAACCCCTTGAATTGTTCCTTATTGCTCTACTTTGTTTCCTGCCTCTTAGGCAGACCTGAAACAAATATCAGCTCTGCCTAAGGGTAATTCAGCTCTGTTGCAGTATTGCATTCTTTGGTCTAACCTTTTCATTGATTGATTTTTTTTTTTTTCCCTAGACGGAGTTATTTGTGCACGCGTTTAAGGATCAGCTGGTCAGAAGTGCCCTTCTAGCACTGTACACAGCCCGACCTGGCTGTGTCCTCAAGAAACCAGCTGTGCCTAGAAGCAGTGCAGAAGAGGAGGGTGATGCACAGCATCGGGATCATCCTTCTCAGGTGAAAAGACAGGACTCGATACCCCATCATTCTGAGTACGATGAGGAAGAGTGGGTAAGTTGTCAACTGGTTGGTATTCAAGCCTTAACCCTCCAAATCAGCATTAAAAAAAATGCAAGCCCTTATGTCCATTGTCACATGTTATTGGGGCTGGGGGCGGGGAGAGGGTGGAAGAGGAGTGAAAAAATGTGAAATAATTTTTTTCAGATGCATTGTATATTTTGAAACTAACTTGACAGAATTTTCTTTAGTAGAGTGTGCTTCTCTGTGACTGCTTGATTGTGCATATGACAGTGAAGATGATGAACATCATCTTGCCCAGACAGGAAAACAGTCTTTCTTTGCTCTTACTTGAGTTCTTTTTGCTAGTTAGGCAGATTCAAGGAGACTGGAACAGCAAACGCTGTTATAAAGAAAAAAAAATTTTTTTTTCCTCTCTCTCCAAGACTGAATATAAATAGTTTAAACACATGTGAATTCACTCTCAGCAAAACAGAGCTGCTTTCCCTTAGACTCTGTTCTTAGAAGATGCCTAAGATTGCATAAAAGAATTAAACATGGCTTTTAGATTTTAACATTCTTAGCATGTATTTCTTTCAAAGATATGTATTATTTATATGGCTGATATTTTGTAAATTAATTACTTTGGTGGATGTGTTCATAATAGATCTGCTTCTTTGTCATATACACCCTGAACTCAAGCTACTTTTATTCAGTTCGTTACTGTATTCTTACAAATATAAAGGATGCCAGCATATTAATCTCTATTGTAAATAATTAATAACGTGTGTGAGCTACAGTACCTTACACCTGAACTGTAATTTTTATCCATACCACAAATAAAGGAAGAATACATTTCTTCTAGAGAAAAGACAATTATCTCCAACCTCATGCATTAAGTAGTCATGAGATTGAAACAATAAATAACTCATTCTTTTATTTGTCTTCTGGGTTTAGAGCCTTGAATTCATGTTTTCATGTTTTCTCAGCAACCTGAGGGGTTAGAGTGGTTGTTCTTTCCTTGAAATGAAAGCCAAAATATTTGTTCCCAGCTGTTGAAACACTCAAAAATAAATATCACAATAGATTTGATAAAAGGGAGAAATTTTTGCACTGGCAAAATGGCTTTTTTTCTTGAAGTTGTACTTTAATCTAGTACTTCTGTCTCTACAGAGAAGGTAGCTTTACTATATTTCATTATTGGTGTTGGTGTGTGTTTGTTTTTTAATTTATTTCTGCCAAGTGCTTGGCCCTCATCTATTAAAATGTATAAGCACATAAGTTTAAACTGTATCCGTATTTTCTGCTGAATTAGTAAGATTACCTGTTTGATTAAAATGAAGGGTATCTAAGTATTTTCTGAGTTAAATTGAGTCAGAGTCACTGAGACAGTATAAATCTTAGAGAAATTTTGGTTTTTTTTCTAAATTTGAAACATTAGGCTTCCATTATTTTTCAGCTCTTTCTGTCGAGGGAGGCAATGAATAATGTGAATTTTAATGATGAAATTATTATTAACGTAATGGAAAGAGAAAGAATAAACACCTGTAAAATTTAAAAAATTCCCTAATCGACTCTTAAAGTAAACTATAAAAGAAAAACAAACAAACTACCTTAGGGATATGTTGCTTTGTATGCATGGTACTATATCTTCCTTTGTTATTTCTTTTCCATTATTATCAAGCACTAGATTCCATTTTATAATTGGAATTTCGATCTTAGTTTTGCCTGAAATCTAAGTCAATGACATCCAACAAGTCTTCAAGCTTGACCCTGTTCCATCTGCTTCCAATGACTGTTATCTGACAATCATCACAAAGGTGAATTCAAGGCATGGTGTTTTAAAAACAAGATCCACCCCCTTCCCCAACATCCAAATTTATCTTTGAGGAATAACACCCAATTTCTTAACTCTGCAGGGTACCTTTTCATTGAGTAACCAGTATTTTCCCCAAAGCCACCTTCTCAACAGCAATGCTGTGTTGCACCTTTTTTCTTTTGATACCAAGTACAAATATTCATCCTAGTGCAGCTGACAGGAGTATGGATTGAGCTATTTATATTGGTCCACTACACGTAGGCAGTAGTAAAGCATAACTGTTGAAGGAAAAATATTTGAGTTTAGATTGCCTCTGGGTAGATATTCCCTTCTCCTCTTGCCAGCTGCTTCTGCTATCCTGGAATCTCTCTGCAGGAGCGAACAAAGAGAGTTGTCATGTATAATACAAGAAAAGCTGGTCACATTGCAACTCGGAGCTGTTTCTGCTCTACATTTCTGATTGATTGTTTTACCTGCTTGGAGGTAAAATGATGTTTCCTATAAGTTATGTACAAATACTGACCAGCTACTCAGACACAGGTCTGAAACACTGACCTTTGTACAATATATTCCATTCCAAAGCATTCTCCTTTCACAATAGGGTGTTAATCATGCACATAATGCTTTGTCTATGAGCATATCTCAGAAGCACTGAAGGTACTATATGGCTGTGAACCCACGTGAAGGAGACAGTGTCTTCAGAGCACTGGGGAATGCAGTTGCTGTGTCATACTTGGCGCAAGTAAAGCACGCGACTGTAGTGGTGTGTATGGAAGGACGAGAGATGACTGAGGAGCTCGGTAGTGAATTTAGAAAGCAGGAGAATCCTTAGAAAACAAAAAGACGGACTCTGGGGCTCTACTGGCCAGCGGTGCTTGGGAGGATGACAGGAAATGAAAGAGTTGAGTTGACTTTTAATGATACTTTCAGAGTGGATAGAAATTCACTACATTTTTTTTAATTGGGAAGATGAAAGATAATTATTTTACAGGTTCATTTTTAAATGTCATAAGAAAAGCGCCCAGCTTGCTATGAGGCCAAGGCCTGGCTTTTCGTGGATGTCATTATGAGTATACATGTTATCTGCCGGTGCCACAGCAGTGTGGCAAGAGAAGTGCAACTATGGCCATTTCTAACATGTGCCGGGACTCCTTACAGGCCTAAACGGCTTCTGAAATTCGGGAGAAGTAGCAAAGGTCAGTTTGCCATTGACTTGTCCCAGTCTGCCTTGTTCCAACAGATTTCCACCTTCCCTGTTTGACATTTGAGCTTAAAGAAGCAGTAATGAGAGGGAGCCAGAGACCTTGTTTCTCTGTTATTTTTTGTTGGTTGGCTGGTTGGTTTTTTTCACACCACCGTAGTAAACCTGTCTTCCGATTAGCTCCACAGAACCGGTGGGAAAACTTCACAGGGGAGAAGCATCCTGCAATCTAGAGTCTCAGTACTTCAGTGTATCAAGAAATAAGTCTTATTTTCTTCTGATGCCTCCTCACTTCACACAGAGGGTTTGTAAGGATGCTTACTTGAAAGGCTGTGGCTGTATTTTGTCCTTTAACCTGACACATGCTGCAAAATGATCACTTGTGAGGTAGATCTTATGCAAATTGAGAATAAACCACTTAAGAAGCAGAAAGATAGGTGGAAAGTGTGCTAGGCTACAGTTAAATGTTATGGGGATAATAAGGGCTGAGAAAGAGTATGAAATGGATGCATTTCTCCTTGTGGAGAATAATAGGGAGTCACTTGATTTTCATCGATCAGAAACCGCATTTCTACTTGAGAATTGTTCTTACCAAACTGCAGAATTTCAGCAGCTCTCTTGGAAAAATGTGGCCATCTTTGTTCCTGTCCTGGTTTTTTTTTCTGCCTTGCCTTAAACCTTGACAGTTCCAGGCAGAATAACATCACAATGAACGACAGATACATTTACTTTTTCTGTCTGCCTATAAGAATATCTCCTAATCCTAGGAACCTCCTATATGGAGAAGAAGAGCTATGGCACAGGCCCTTGCTCCCTCTGTCTCACTTGCCCAAAGACCAAATATATGGTTATAAAAGTGAGCTTTCTGCCAACAAGTGTTTATGAATGTTGCTTCTAAACCCTCGGGGATTGTTTCTTTGCATATTCTATAGACATCATCTCAATCCTGAGTTAATAGCTTGTTTAAAAAGATAAAAGTGTTCTTTCAAAAATGAAACAAAGGCTCCTATTTGAGTGGCTTGTGCAGTTATCTCCAGATGTTCATTAAGAGTTTAACGCTCTTTGTGTTGGGATTAAAGTCCCCCAGCAGAATGAGGAAAGGGAAATTACATGGCTGCAGCCATGATGAGCAATTTGAGTTAACGTACCTTAGCAATTTCTATCTATCACTCTCTTACTTCTGTAATTCTCCTATTTATAATAAAAACTTAAGTGTGATGGTTGCAGTTCGTGTGAGAGGTGCGCAACAAAATTTAATTGTTACTTAATAAACATGTCATGACAACAAGCTGTTAATTCTAATCCTTTAATTTTACATTTGCTTTAACAAAGTAAGTCATGTAATAGAGTGTATGTTAAATTGTGAAAAAGTGGTTGCCAAGTACTGTGGCAAAACTGACAGTTGCATAGGAGATTTGATTTGGCAAGGTTTTGAGTGGCTGTGCTCTTACTGTAGTATGTCAAATAGACAAACTGCTCGGTTCCCTGTGACTGGACCTGAAAGAGATAACTTTGAATGCATTTTCTTGTAGAATTTGAAGCATGTGTGTCTTCTGATGTCTAAAAAAGCCACACAGTTTCAATTCAGTCATTTACATTGTGAGAAAAAAGTCAGTGAAAAAGGATTAAACTAGTGGTAGGTTGAAGAATGAGAAAAGTTGTAATATGCCAACACCTAATATTTCTAATAATACTTCCAGTAGTTTGCATATCTCTGTCTCTACTTTAAAGTGTTAATAATAAGTTGATATTTTCTTTATTTTCCTTCTTCAGTAAGATGTAGTGATAATTATGCTCTTTTCAGGACAGGGTGTGGGCCAACGTGGGAAAGAGTTTAAACTGTGTTATTGCCATGGTGGACAGACTGCTTGAGAGAGACAACATCAGCAACATTAAAGAAGGTGAAAATGACCCTTCAGCAGCAGATTGCAAGGTGTTACACACAGGTGGTAAGCAACATTTTTTAAAAAATAGTTGTCTAGGGTAAATCAAAATGGAAAGAGTCACTGAAAAATGAGAGAGAATCAACAGTATCTTTGATGAGAGTGCTGATAGCAAGGTTTTGCACAGTTGTAGCCTTGAATGACAGAAAGCTATTTATCAAATTACAGCTCCATTGTGTGCTCAAAGTGCTTGCCGTGCTCAATTTTTTGTGCTATGATGAAAACCTTTTCAAACCACGATGTTTTCCTTTGAAGACTGCTGCGGTTTAATTTATTTTAGATTTTACTTGAATATACCATTTTGAGAAAAAAAAAGTTGGAGTGTGTCTTACCCCACAGGAAACTTGTAAGGAAAGGTGAACGTTCTGTTTCAGTGTCATTCTCTTGTAAACCCTTCTACATTTTTCACGTGAAATACTGATTTTTGTTTTCTGATTTGCTAAAATTAGTTTTTCCCTGATACAGTTGTCAATCTGTGTCAATACTGAAGGCTAAGTAGAGTGAGTCCATGATATGATGAGAAGAAAACTTTGTCCACAGCAGGTCCTTGCCACTAAATCTTCTGATCTGCTGTGGCTGTTTTCCTTATTGCTTTTAGAGAAAGCACAGACTTGTCAAGATCTGCCTCATAAGTGTGACAAGAGACTTTCTGATGTGCAAGTGTGTTACGACAGATGAAACAGCTCCTTAGTGATAGAGGTGGGATTCCAAATAGAAGGAAATTGGAACCAATGCTTGTGTTACTCTTCAATTGAAAAAAAAAAAAAAAAAAAAAAAACACAAAAGCGAAACCCCAAACAAACAAAACCCCCCCCAACCACTTTATTATATGGAGTTTTGTATGATTTTGTGTATTTTGTCCTATATTTTCTATATTTTCCTTTACATGTCCTTTTTTTCTTAATGATGTGATTGTATATCAGAGTTTTAACATCATTAGAAATAATTTGTAATTTCTTTCTTACATAATGAGAATTAAAACTATTTCAGCTGTATATAATTTCTGTAGTACTGGAGAGTTTTGTGCAACAGATTTTGGTTATAGTATTGATTTTTTAATTTTTTTTTTTTTTAATGCAGCTGCAATGTCAGTATTTTTACCAGTATGAGAGATTTGTGCTGGCATCCTGGAATACTTATTTTCAGTGCCAAATGTGTTGGACTTGGTTTTGTATAAATAGTCCTGAGACCAGAGTATTTCTGTTCTGTTTGCTTCTCTGAGTTTCTGTCTACCAGATGAGTATCCCCATAATGTTAGAGAGTTAGATGATACCATCTTTGTTCTCTAGTGAAGGCTTGCAGGTGCAAAGTATCAACATAACTTTCTACATTTTTCAGCCCTTTTTCATGTAAGAAGGTACAAATATTCAACAGTGAGGTTGGTGTAGTTGACAACTTGAAAGCATCTGTAGAAGGTGAACCCAAGCATACTGATTTTGATGAAAAGAACAAAATTGAATATTTATTCTTGTGCCTAATTCCCGTCTTTTTTCCCTAGTGTTAACAAGATTTTCTGCTGTTATTAGCAGAAATCCACTATGTCTATTAAAAATGTCTTGCAGGTGAAGTAGTAGTACACTTTCAGCCAAACTTCACTGATGTTACTGCAGTGCATTTGCGTGTGTATACATAGACACATACGTACTGGTTTTTACCTGTATACCAAGTTTCATGGGTCCTTTCGGTTACCTGAGATTTCCCCCTCACTCCCCAGTCGTGAAAAAAGGCATGCTTTAGAATTATTCTTTTTGGATGTTTTCTGACAGGCTTAGCAACATGAATGTGATTTTTTTTTTTTTTTTCCTTCGCTCTCTTCAATGCTCTGAACATCTCTGCTGTGATTCTGTATAAATGTATTTAACCAGTCCATTTCAGTCTTTCATTGTAGTTGTAAAAAAGTGTGCTCTTAGCTTTGGTTCAGGCTTACAGCCTACACAGGCAAATGAAATATTGGTTAGAGCTTTTAGCTCACAAAACCAAAAAAAACCTTAAAAGTTACTTCAAGTACTATGATAAGCACTCATCAAATAGCATGAAAGGTAATAATAACAATTGTAATGGTTAGAAAATTACAGAGGTGCTTCATTCAGCTGAAGAGTAGTCTTCTGGAGCTGACAGGCCCAAGGATGCAAAAATTACCAAGATGGCACTGAAATAAATTCTTTTCTTCTCCCTCATTTCAGGGCCTTCTCTATTTCTCTTGAATCAGTACAAGTGCCCCTCTGTGAGAGCGGAGTCAGTGCTTCTGTTCACTTGTGCTGAGGGTTCTGTGACACCCATCACATGGAAACTGTAGATTTGTGGGGCAGGTTGCTTTGTTTTCATGTTTCACTTTCTGAGGAAAACATGATTTCCTAATGGTGCTTACACGAGAGTGTCGTGCAGTGCCTTTGCCAGCTTACAGGATTTTCAAGGTCATCTAGAAATGGAGGCATTTTAAAATGTGGTGTTGGTTGGTTTGTTTTTAATAGGACTTACTTGAAAGACAGAGCTTTCTAAAGAACTGTCCAGGTGTGTGCCAAAGCTGGTTGCCTAATGGTTTTCAAAACCATTGCCTTTGGGGCCAGAATTTTTCACGCTTGACTCCTTTGTGAAAGTGTGGGGTTTATATGTTTGTTTTTTCTCTGCATCTCTCAGGTTTGACATGAAGCCCCGAGGATGCACTGTGAAGCACCCATAGATGTTGAGATTCTAAGTTTAGGGTTATAATTTCTGCCTTAATTCTGCACCATTTTGTATTTGCATCCTGGTTGTATGATTTCATAACTTTTTCTTGGATATAAAATTATAGTGTGTTTAGACCCGTAGATAGTTTCCTAATATTACGGAATATTATGCTACATACAATTCACAAACATTACAGACATCAAAATTTTGCAGTATCTTGTGATTATATATTATGCCATAATTTGAGTATAACCTATTTCATTAACACTGCAATTGTATGGGCACAGATAGATCTTTGAATCTGGAACTGCTTCAGTGCTGGAGTTGATCCTAGAAGTTGTATTGCTGTTTGCAAGAAAATACCCAAGGATTTGACCAAATAATTGAAAAGTATGCATTAGAGCGTGGGGTGAAATGTTTGCTAATATTAGTGGACCTGTCTGTTTTAATACAAAAAAATTGTCTAGCATATCACAATGAAAAATATATCAAAGAATGCACTACATGTTAATTTTAGATGGTAGAAAATGTTATGACAGTAATTTGATGTTTTGGGGCAGTAGCATGCTGCTATAACTATAGATGTTGTTATGTTCAGAGCTTCCCAAGATAGGTTTATATTTGCAACCTCAATATTGGCATTGTGTGATCTTATTCTTTTTTTCCCAATGTGCTTATATTTATTGTGTGGAACCTTTGTAGTCAGAAATATTGGTGGCACCCAACTGGCTGGTACTTACCTTTCAACGTGAATTATACCTTCCTTAGCCTGACTTTTCATGCAGTCTGACCTTTGAGTGTATTCTTAAGACTGAATTTGAGTTATCAGTTACCAAGGTAACATGCTATGGTTTCATCAGTTGCAGGATTACGATTTCTCTGCAGGATAAATCAGGAAGAGGAGATGGATTTTAAAGGAGAGGGATTTTCTTGTTCTTTTAACTCTAGACTGGTTTGCCTTGGAGAAATTACTTGACAGCATTAAATTATTTTCATTTTTGCTTTTTCATTTTCCTTGGGAGTCAGAATGTGAAAGCCTGTCCTGCAGAATTAGAGGTGCCAGTGAAACACAGTAGTTTTCGCTTTCACTTACACGGCCCCTGACAGATCTCTGTGTTTAGCTGTGCTGCAAAAGAGGCTGTTGTTTCTCACTGCTCCTTGTGCCACCCCATCAAAACCATCGCCCAGCCATTCCTCCACTGACTCTGCTTGCGTGAGTACTCCCTAATTTGCTACATACAAAATCCACGACGTTATCTGAAACACTTAAGCTGGCAGTGTGGTGGCACCTGAATTTTGCCTGAAGTGAATTATGGAATCATAAGCTTTGCTGCTGGGCGGATGAATTGGCCAAGGGTAACCTCAGCATAGGTAGCAAAGAGCACCTGGGGAACGGTGCGATATTTCCTAGCTGGAATGAAGGAAAACGTGTTCATATGCACATTGCTACTAGCATATATGGGTTAATTTTTCCTTAGTAATCTGATACCTGATGAGAACTCTCTAAATCTAGATTAAACCTTTCTGTCTTTCAGTGCCCTAGGGATGGGCATGGCATCCTTTCAGGCATCCCTCCCAATGCAGCTGCTGGTAGAAATATGAAATAAAACTGCATTCTTGTTTTGTTTGCATCTTCAGTAAGAGCTTTTACTGTAAGTTATCACTTAGTGAGGAAGATGAAAAATTCTCCCTTGGTTTGTATTCCCTTGAGTAGCAGACATTTTTTATCCTGAGAAAACAAAAATACTTCTGGAACGCTTTCTCTTCCCTTCCTTTTCCTCACATTTTTCTTTCCTGTTCTTATTTCTGCACTTTTTTTTTTCTTTTCCCTCTCAGTTTTGTATGATCCTTCTCTTTTTGATAGGGTCATTAACTGGGCTATATGTAGCTCAGCAAATAGAGAATAGCTATTGATAGAAGCTTAAAAATGTGTAAGGGGTAAGAGGACTATTTAGCCCAATCAACAAACTATTTTTTCAGAGGCATCAGAATATTTGCTTGCACAATGCTTCTAGAGCAAGGTTTATCTGTTACTCCTATGTTTTGAGTATATTAGATTTGCATTAGGTTTGTCTCTTGTTGCCACCACTTTCTTTTTCTGTTATCATTGTGACTAAAGCTGCTGAGGCACCTGTGTATGCATGATTAGATGGTTTCCATGTTCACCGTTAATCCATACGACAGCACAGAAAATCTCAGATGGTTACAATGGAACAGTAAATTCCCAAAATTCAAAGTTGTTCCTCAAGACACCAAAACTGTGCAAAGTAGCCTGCTATTATGTTAACTGCAGAAATACCAGGAAGTCTTAAGCAGGTTTTTGGTGTTCCTGTGAGAAGTGCTGCAGAATTATGAGGATAAAACCTCATCCTCTCTCACAGAGCTTAGCTCTCATCCTGGAGTTAAAGTGAGCTCCAAGAGCTGAGTGGCAAGATGAGGTAGAAAGTTGACCTTTTTGTGGTACCAAGTTGAATATATGAGCTCTACTAAGTCAGTTTTCAAACCTCCCTTTATTTAAAAAAAAAAAAAAAAAAAAAAAAAAAAGTTTCTTTCCTGGGTGAGTAAATTCAGACTCTGGTTAATGGTTTCACGCTGTTCGCACTAGCTGTTGTTAGGGGGTTTACTTCTGTTTTGGATTGGTTAGTTTGTTTTACTTGCCTTTTTCTTTAAAACAGAGTTTGTCTAACCTTCAATTTGTGACGTCAAGACAGCTCATTTACATTGTTTGACCTCTATTAATTCAGTCCTACAATGGATTATTTGTATGTTCGGGTACTAAGGGAATAAGTGATTAAGTACAGCAGAAAGTAGAGTTGTGAGTAGCTGCTGTTACATTAATTACCATACGTCTCTAGGACCCTCTGTTCCTTTAAGAGTATGATGCTCTTTCTTCTGCTTTTAATTCTCTGTTTAGATTTTAGCTCCTTACCATTTAAATTTTGAGGTGACTTGAAGCCATCAAAATTTCCACTGATTTTTAGGTGGTGCAGACTCTTTTTTTGTGGCCAGTGCAAAAGGAGATACAAGTGCTATTGCAAAGCCTCAGGGCTTCTCCTGTGTGATTGCCAGCACATTTTAATAAGCACTTCAATGGGCCTGATTTTGAAAAGAGCAGGAGCTTGCTTTTCTGCCAAACTTCATCAAATTTAACATGTAGTTTGACATATTGCGACTTGAATATTAACATGTAGAAATGACTGCTTGGGTGCTAGGCAGGTCATTTGCCTATGCAGACATGTTGATTAAGAGAAGATGGGACTGAAGGGTGTTTTCCAGCATCCAAAGGGCAAATCCTGTCAGAAACTGAACTTTCACAACTCTCCGTTAGCAGGAGAAGTGGAGTATTTTACTCAGTGCTTGTGCTGCACAGACGTTTTTGTTTTAATCTCACGCTAACTGCATAGTGGTGATATTACTACTTTTAATTTCATCCTTCCTTTTCCCATTTTAATGTGTTTGGCTTTTATGCCTTGTTTTAGTTGCTTTTCCAAAGGCTGACTGGCATGATTTTTTTGAATTGAGTTTCCTTGCTTTGACTCCTTAGTTTGGATGCTAAATATTCCAAACAGGACAGGCTGCCCTTGCCATTTTAGCAACCTGACAGTCATCTTGTGGTCATCTTGTTATGGTTTTGCTCCTTATGTCTTTTTTCGAGATGTTTACTCATTCATTTAATTATTCTGTCTTTTTCAAAGGAGTTTCCACTGTGTTGAGGTTGCAAATCTTGCAGTTTTAACTTAAATTTGGCACTTGAAGCATCAACATGTGTAAGTCCTTAGATGTGTTAAACACAAAAGCAATAATTTGTGCTGTTCCCTTCCCCACGTGATTCTACAAAGCTCTCGTCAGTCTCTGCAGGAGCAGAGGTCTGAGCCACGGTTGGCCTGTTGGCATCTTCTGTACAGCAGCAACCGCTGCTGAGCCGGCTGCCTGTTTTCTCATGAAGGAGTCGTCGTAGGGCATCTTGCATCTCTCCCAAACTCTTTTGGACGTGTAAGCAGCGACTCGTAACCAAGCAGGTTCCTCGCATGTCAGCAATGTTGTGGCAAGATAGATGAGGATAATCTAAACCCGAATTTAGGCCAGGATTTTAAAGCTCCCTTTACAAGTAATATCTCTTTATGAGTTTTGTTAATATTGCATATTTGTCCCTTGCATAGAAGACTATTTTCCAAATTCTCCTGAACTTGTAAGCTTCAAAATACAGTGCCGCTTTTTTTTCTTTTCTTCATGAACTTCAGTTTCACAGTACTTCTCAGTTTCAAGGAGTGACTTAGAAATGGCGTTATTTGCTGTAAGTGCTTCTGATAGATATTTGAAGCTTTGAGCATTGTTAGTGCATGACCCTGGTTTATATTCGTGCTGCAGTATTTGCAACAAGATATCCTACATAACAAGTGACATATGGCAATTTTAACAGACCACAGATTGAGCAGCTATATAGATTTTTTTTTTTTCCTAGGGTTGTCCATTCTGAGACCTCAGTCTGTGATACAGCTCCTATTTTGATCTTAACACACTAGACTTGTTTAAAATAAAAGGACAAACATAAGAATGTACTAGTCCATTCATAAATATTCTGTTTTCAAGAAACAATGCAAGCCCTCTTTTAGATTTGCAAACTAGCTCCACCTTCTGGGTATTGGTCATCCTTACTAATTGTGAACAAGAATTTTCAGTGTAAGCAAGGAGAAGATGATTGTTATGGATAACTTAATCACATGAGGATATAGTTTTATCTTATTTTCTTTTGGCAAGTACAATTCTATTTATATTCTATAATAAAATAATTAATATTTCCTTAGTCATTAGATTCTCCTACAAATTTTTAGTGTTTTCTACAAAGCAAAATACATATATAAGTAAAGCTCTGTATTCTTTCAGACACTAAATACTCAGTAGGATTTATTTTTGATATATTTAGCATGAATGTCATTTAATGAAAAATGGCCTAGAGAATTTCAAATCTTTTAATTCCTTCTTGATGCAACTATTACTGACAAAAATTACTTATGTTAGTAAGTTAGTATTCCAAACATGTAGTCTTCCTCAAAATTCTTGTGAGAAAATGATCTTGAAGCTACTGTAAGATATGTGCAAAATAATTTGGAAAATCATAATAGAAGGTAGTTATCAGTTGTTTGCTGCCAGCCTGGAAGGATACATGAAGTCGAATCTATTTATATTTGTTCTGGGTCCAGTATTATTCAATATTTTCATTACTGACTTGGCTTATGAAATATGGATGATGCTTATAAAATTTGCAGGTGCTCAAAGCTCGGAGAGGCTTAAAGCACAGTGGGAGCAGGATTAGAATGGATCTTGATGCAATGGAGCACTGAAATATCAGGATGCAGTTCAGTAAGGACTAACACAAAGTTCTGTTCCCAAAGAAGCAGAAATACACAGTGCGATTTGACTGATTACATGGCAACTCAGTAGAAAAAGATCTTGTGGCCAATATGTGACCCCCTTTTTTATGATAAAGCATGTCAGTAAAGCTCTTTAGCCCTCTCCACATAACCTGAAGTTGTAACAGCAGGTTCACAAAGTGTGGCTAGTTCTAGGAATTCAGCTTTTTCTCTCTTGCCCTGGCTGTCAGTGTACTTGTAAGATCTTTGGCTGTGTCTGCATCCAGCTCTGCTTTCCCATGCAAATGGAACAAGTGTCTGTGAGCTGTATCTTCATTTCTACTTTAAAGCAGCCAGGTGTGATCTTTTTCATTAATTGGTCAAGTCAAAAGCAGACAACAAACTCTATTCTTATCCCACACAGCCCTGTTCACTGGTTTAGCATGCATTACATCTTATCTCGTTCTGCTGCGGTTGCTTTCCTTGCCATATATTTATTGATTAATTTAATAAATTACTATAATTCAAGACTAGAAGGGAGAATTTAGATTGCCTGGTCTGTCTAGTCTGACTTCCAGCATGCCACACCTTGCTGTCTACCTTATTTCTAAATTTAACTGTGTCTCACAGCAGCCTCTGGCCTTTGGTGGTTCTTTTGCTTTTATTCCCTAGAATAAACACCTCAATTAGTACTTGTTATTTTCTCCTTATGGAAAGGGGAAATCGAGTTGCTGCTCAGCCTTTTTCGTAGGCTTAAAGAGATTAAATCTTGGTAGCTCTCCTCTGCAAGCTGTCCGTGTTTTTCAGCAGTCTCTTTAGAACGTGTACACTGGACCTTGGCACGCAGTGTTTCAGTTCTCTCTTAGTCAATGACGTGTATAAAATCACCTCTTTTTGCTGGAGCATGAAACTGGGGATCGCTTCTGTTCTGTTTTGTTCGTGATGGCTCTAACTTCATAACTGCTGTTTTCCAGGGGAAGGTTCTTCAGTCCTTATTGCTCTCACTTAAATATGTATGACTGTGTTAAAACACACGTTGTCTGACCACAAAGATACTGTTTGCAAGGGAACCCAAGTTGTTCTCTGTGACTGCTCTGTCCTTGTTCTTGTTTCCTCCTTCCCACGCCTTATTTTTTTGCAGTTTCTCCTGGCTTGCAAAGTTCTCTCCAGTCTTAGCTATAATTTTATTCCTTTACATATTTTTCTGGAGCATAGCCAAACTGACTTTGCAAGAGGCAGCTATGTCTTCCTGCGTAAAGAACTTCTGTAGTGCTAAGGAGTCCTTCATTGGCCTGACTCAGAATGTTACCTGAAAAAACGTGCTAATTACAATTGAAATGGAACAGACTTTAATTATCATGGATTCTTAATTACACTAATCTTCAGGAAATATGAGTTAGCAATGGACTGTATTAGGTCAGTTACACTCCATATTTTTATATAGATTGTTCTGGAGTGTTGAGAGTTTTTTGGTTTTGTTGTGTTTGGGTGGTTTGTTTGTTTTTTTTTTTTCTTTTAATTTGCTCAACTTAGAGGGGTAGGCAAAACCATATGCAACTACAATGCAAGTCTGATTTTATTAAATACTTAAAAATTCAGGAACAGCTTGGGTAATTGGGTAAGTTTGAGTAAGCTATTCTGATTTTCCTCCATTCCTAGTTATCACATTGATTCATTTGTAATCTATTAAAGAGTCCAATTTTTCAAACACTTCATCAGCCCGTTTTTTCTGATATTCCTAACATATGTTTTAACCGAGCAAAACATACTACAAAATAGTTCTAAATCTCTCTGCTCAAAGTAGCTAAAAAAAATGAATTCGATATCTCTAAATATTTAAAGAGAACAATCTAGAGAGAAGCTAAAAAGAGAAAGGAATGTGAACTGAAGGTTGTTATTTTTCCAGCCTATACGTTAAACAGATTATATTATTCTAGATATCTATTTATTCTTCTGTTTTGCCTTCCAGCACCCACTTTTTCTCAAATATAGGCTCTTGCCCCCTTTTTTTTGATGGCACTTCATTTGCCTAGAGAGCAAGTCATCAGCGCTGGAAAGAACCTGCATCCTCGCTGTATTATTCATCTTGTTCTGAAGGAGTTTTCACATGTATCCCTGCATGCTCTGTTTATGACACTTTAATTCAAGTTTTACAGAGAAGCTGGGTCTGTTAAAAAGTCATTGTTTCAGGATATAGTTGGATTCAGGCCAAGGACTTAGCTCCAGGGGATAAGCTGGAGTTATATCTCTTAGCAAATTCTGCGGTGGTGTTTGCTGTACCACAATCGTTAGGGTGAAGCTGCAGGGTCTGTTTAAAGTGTAGGACGATCTATGCGGGCACTGCAGCCCTCTTTCCATCCTGACAAGGGTTTTTACTGCACGTTTTCTGTTTTGGATCAGAGGATCTGTCTCGTTGTAGGTGACTGGTATGAACAGTTGTATCCCCTGGTGATCACGCTGAAGGACTGCATGGGAGAGGTGGTGACCAGGGCGAAGCAATCGATGGCGTTTGTTCTGCTCCAGGAACTGGCCTGTGGTTTGCCACAATGTTTGATGCTGACCCTAAGAAGAGACATCGTCTTCAGCCAAGCAGTAGGTTGTCTTGTGTCACTTATCTCCTACTGTTGCTATGGCTGAGCATACTGCTCATGCCAGTGTTTGTGTTTTGTGTTTTGTTCTTTTTTTCTTTTTCCAATTTAACACAACTTTTTAATGTGTTTTCCATTACATCCATTTAAATATTTTATAATGTGATAGAGAAATGAATAATAGATGGAAATGTATAGTAACTTTACCACTGAGTGAGAGAAGTAGGTCTGCAATGGACTGGAACAGGTTACCTAATCTCCCCCATTTGCACAAAGAAGGATCTATGAAACTATTTTTAGTCTTCCTAGATTATATGCCAGTATCCTCACCCACAGGTGAAGTTCTCGAGTCTAACCTTGAATATTCCTTGCTGCTATTCAAGCTAGGTATTTTTTCCCTCTGATCATTTTGGAAATGAAGAACAGATTATTTGTTTTCAGTTTGTAGCAGTATTCCATGTGTTTGAAGACCATTAGCATGTCTCTTCTCAGACTTGTCTTGTCTTGGTAAATAACTGAAGCTCTTTTGACCTCTTCCTGTAGATCACATTTTCCAGATTTTTTCTGAATTATTTGCCTAATTTCTACCTTGAAGTGATATGTTTTTCCTAACAAAATTAGTGAGTTAGGGTGCAACTGCCAAGGATATTTGGTTGCATTAGGTGCCTAACTGCTTTCAAATCCATCATAATTCACAGCTTTTTGTGTTTGTAGTCTGCCAACTGAGATTCTGGTCTTGCCTATGTCAATGTGAATAACACACAGCCCCACAAAACAAATGAAGCTTCTCTAATGTGAAATAGGGGAATACTTCGCTGCATTTTACAGCAAAAAAATGCCTCAATCATATATGAAATTATGTATGTAGTCACTAAATAGAAATATCTATGCTGGTTTCTCAAATATCTAAGTATTATTTTTGTTGTGTATAATGATCGCAATCCTTGTTTTAACTCTAACAGTCCATCTGTTAATTTCTCATTTTTTCATTGTCTTTATAGCTCGCTGGATTGGTCTGTGGGTTTATAATAAAATTGCACACAGGTTTACATGATCAAGGATTTTTACAACAGCTTCATACTGTTGGATTGCTTGTGCAATATGAAGGACTCCTTAGTACATATAGTAAGTATTGTTCTTGGACAAAGTTCCTTACGCATCCAGGCCAGAAGTTTACCCAGGAGATTCTTATTTTAACCTCTGTTCTGCTTCTAGTAATTTGGCTTATTGAATCAACAAATATTATCCTTGGGAGACAGTAGGCTTCCATATAATAGCACAGGTGAAGACATAGATACTGTGTTGTCAATTCTGCATCAAAAATTATTCATTCATTTTATTCTCAATTCCTCTGAGAACACTAGGTGCTAATTATTCCATGCAAAGTGCTGAAATACATTGTCTTAAATACAGGAGACTCCTTCCTCAGCACAGCTAGTGAAACTTTAGGTTTTCATAAAAACTATCTCCATTTGTATAGGCATTTGGCCTGACCCAAAATAACAGGTTTATAAAGCTAACTCAAACAGTAGATTTGAATAGTTAATGACTCTATCAGCCTCTGCCCTGACCATGCCAGTATTGGTGATAGCTTGAAAACTGTTTAATTCCTAACTTGTTACAGATGCCACCATTTGATAGGTATTTAAAAGGACATTTGGAGGGAGAAGCTGCCATATGTTTCAAAATGCTTTTGAACTAGATGTATTGGAATCCTTCCACAAATTAGAGATTTTTATCAAAGTAGTGGGATTTAGCATTCGTGCAGCTCTTTAGTGAGCAGTCAGTTGCAGATCCTCACTTGGAGATTGCTGTCAGACTGCCTTTTGCATGATACTCGTTATTATTCTCTAAACCTTTGTCCTCCATCAGCAGGGCAGTCCTTAAAAACACTTTCAGAATAGACAAAAATGGCTTTTCTGAGGTTGTTCTATGCACATACAGAGCAGGCTGATTTTTCAGAGGTGCTTAATACTCATAGTTATCGTTTACGCCACAGAGAATTGCCAGCAGTTCTAAAAAATCAGTCTGCTTTTATGTAGGTTACCTTAATGTGGATTTAGGGCTGCGATTTTTAGATGCACAGACTGGAAAATATAATCCCCATATTGCTTTATTATAACCTATTCAGTGACTGATCTGTCTACTCTGTTAATAACCTCTGTAATCTTTCCACACAGGTGAAGAAGCAGGGATGCTAGAAGACATGGCTGTGGGAATTTCAGATTTGCAGAAAGTAATGTTTAAAGTCATTGAAGCCAAATCAGAAGACTTTTTGCCTATTATAACTGGAAGGCGGTAAGAACTTTGTTTCCTGGAGCCCATGGCGTGTAATTTTAACGTGTAGCATGTGAAAACCAGACAATGGTTTTCTCGTTGCCGAGTTCTATTCTGTGGAAAGTGTGGTAGTTTTACTTTTCATGAGGTGAATGGAGATGTAACGAGGTAGTAGGGGTTTGTAAAGCTAGTAGTAATATGTGCTCGGGGTTACTTTCCTGATGAAAAGCTGAAAGTTCCACTTTATTAATAGAAATAAATCAAAATAGTGTCTGGGTTGTGCAGAGTTTCTCTTTCACTTTTCATATGTAGATACTGAATCAAAAAGAAGCTAAAAGGTCAATATTTTTTGTGACTGAAGAAACCTTATTTTTGAGGTGACCAGAACTTGTATTTCGGTGTGACAATTGAAACCAGATTTTTAATTGTTAGGCCTTCATCGTCTTGAGGTGGAAGCTGAAAAACTCAGATGCCAAAACTTAGTGGTCGCTTTTGAAAAATGAAGCCTGTCTTAGTTGCTGAAGATCGCACTGGCCATATGCAACAACAGAAATCCTTGCATAAAGCTACTAATACATTATGCATCACGCTTAACTACTGCTGAATATCAGGAGATAAACTGAAATACTTCATTAATTGTGGCTATAAGAGGGTTAACAAAATTGTTACACAGGAGGAATGGGGTTTTCAACTTCATTATTATTCTAGTCTGAAGCTCTGAATGTTTTTACTTTTTCAGAAATCACTTCCTTAATAGTATCATTATTCTTAAGATGACTGTAAATTAAATTCAGCTAAAAGCAGCAACTTTTAGAAGATATGTTACCTCTGAAGGGGGCTTTCACCACTGATTAACTTAATTATTCGGGATGTTTCACACTCGTCCTATGAGCCTTCTGAGAAGGTATTGAAATAAATAGCAGGAAGACCAGAGTATGATAGGCAACACATTGGGAATAATTAGGACTAATTATGGTGTGTAGATAAAACAGAAGAAATAGGTCCTTTGTAAATCACAGCAGTCAAAAAATCTTGAAAACTCCAGCAGTTACATTGACTGGCTTGCTGCCATCACTGCGGTACAACTGAACTGTCATGCTAGGAGGTCCTGGGCTTGAAAGAGGCTCGAGCTTTAAGCTGCCTCAGGCATTTTGGATTGATGGAGTAGTCCGTCTTTAGGAAGAGGAGTTACTGCCTATGGTTGCTGTACTGTACTCACTGGCAGTTATTCACTGAATGGAATTGGTATCAGACAAATGAAAAAATAAATAAAAAATCTTTAAGGCGTGCATGGAGGAGCCTCGTTCCTGTTTAGAACTGTGATGACAGCTCCTATCAGACAGCATTGGTAGTCACCCGTAAAGAGAAGACAGTGGGAGAACTAGTTATTTTCTCATTAATGCTTAAAAATCCCACAATTTTTATAGCACTTCGTTATATGGTGTGGCTTGATAAAATGAGACTTAAATACTATAGAAATGCAAGACACAAAATTAAGCTACAAATTCTTATCTTGCAGAGTCAGAGTATTCACATGGAATTATTTTTCTAGGGAAGTTCTTAAGACCGAGATTCTATGTACAGGAACAAATGAATTAAAAAAGCATGGCATTGCCTAGCAGTGGGCTAACCTGCTCATGTGGGTGGCTGACCCCGAGCATCCAGGTGAAAACAAGTTCTCTTTGGGCACTCACGTTCTTTTACAACAGGCAAAAGTAGTTAATGCTTACTTTTATAAAATACCTTGGTAGAATGTATTTGATTGTGCATATGAACTTTGAGGCATCACAGGGTTTGGTACCAACACAGGCCATGATCAGACTGGCACTTACAGCCACGCTCAAGGGATCTAAGAAGTTGTCACTGAGCTGAGAGTTGAGCTGGGCAAAGCACCTCCCAGCAGAGATGCAGTGACTGACCATGGGTGCATTTTTTTTTTTTTCTGTTACAAAGCAAATTATTTGTTTTGTGTTTATTGCAATGAATGAAGAGTGTGTGATATCAGCCAGCAGCGAGTAGCTGTAGTCCATGGTCTGCAGCTGCGTGGGGGTAATTATTAGAAGCCTTTTAACAGGACTGCAACTGTTTGTCATCTTCATATGTGATAATAAAAATATTAGAGAAGGCGGCAAACAAAGAGAGATTCTTAAGCAGGCATGTTTTAGTGAGATAATATACATTTAAATATTTAATACCTAAATTTATACAATTTGTTCTGAAAGAGGTGACGATTTATTGTTTAGTCTCTTAAACATACTGGATTTCTCCACCGTATATTCCTGAGAGATCTTTAAATGTTAAAAGTTATGTACTGATTTTTCCTTCTCATTGGAAAATGTAGTAGACACCTTATCCATCTCATGCCAAAATCCCCTGGTATCTCTACACTGAGCCTAGCCATAAAAGAGAGAAACTACCTGGCGATAAAACTTACTGCTTGTATTCCTGTTTCTTCCTTAGGTAGAAGCATAGAACCTGTAAGTTTTTTGTTAAATTAATGTCAAACAAGTCCTCCAGATTTCAGTGCTTTGAATTATTTGAATACTTCTAGTCTGTTCTTTTTTAATTAGACTAATTGCTCCAATAACAGTAAGACAGCTAATAAAACTGAAGTTAGCAGCATGCTGTTGTTTCTGTCGTGGTCTCAGGTATCAGTCCTCAAAGACAGGTGAAATTCAGCTTGAGGGTTCCTCAAGGTCGGCATTTGGACAGACAGTCAAAGTAACATGTTTTTCATCAGGTCAGACCAAACACAACCATAAAAGCAGAGCTGCTATATCTCATATCCCTTCTCCTAAAGTAGCATTTGTCTTTTTGTAATGCGCCTTCAGTTATTATTTTCACAGAGTCAATGTTGTTATTGGTGGTGCTTTATATCCTCAAGGGGGAAATCCAGCTACTGAAGAAAACGGAAATTTTACTTCGGGTTTTTGTGAAAGGTTTTTGACCTATAAGGCCACATTACATTGAAAGTGGATACAGGGTCAAGTTTTGACTTTTGAAAGGAAGTTGTTTTTGTAACTCAGCAAGATACATTTTAAGATTTGAGGTGTTCTCAATGATATTTTCATAGTAGAAGACTTTTTTACTGCTTTCATCTTTAGTCCTATTTTCACTTCAGTAAAGAAGTCAGTATCAAGAGTGTAGAATTATATATACCTGTCTTTTTCAATATAGCTTCATTATACTCTTAAAAAAAGCAAGCTGAATTGTCACATTTTATGAGTCAATACAATTAAGGGAAGAAGGGGGAACCTGGTAAATCTGCATTTTCTTGATAATTTGGGAAGGTTGTCATTTCAAGAAAACCAGTCAATAATCCCATCCTTATTTTCCCTTCTACTTTTCCATAGTGAACATTACATTATAGAGGTCCAGCTTCCAGCAAAGATGTTTGAGTTGCTGCCACAAGAGATTAAAGAAGGAAAGCTACTTCGCATGTATCCAGTACTCTTTAATGTTGGAATCAATGAACAGCAAACACTTGCGGAGAGGTAAGAAAAAAAATCATGTTTAATTTTCTATCCAAGTATGCCATGTTAGTACAGGATATCTCTCAGGATTAAGAAGAAATCAGTTTTGTTATTTGCTCATGGAGTGCCTCATGTTGACATGGTGCGTTTTAAAAAGTGTTAAAAGAAATAAGCACAAGCTATGAAGCATTGCCAAATAATTGAAAAGTCCAAGTGAAGATATGACCACATGCAGGACTTTATTTCACAAAGTCAACACCATGTTTCCCTTGGATACAGATCTAAAATGGATTTTTATTTTACAGATGTAGAAGTTCGTTGGTGTACTTTGGCCTTCACAAACAGTATTGTCTTAAAGGCTGGGGTTCAAGATGCTGGATAAGTCATAAGCTAGAAAGAGATCATTTTTCTCAGCTTTTTAGGGCTTTTTTCCAAGGTTGAGAAGCGGTAGTTATTAATAGGTAATATGTTTGTAGAAACATGAAGGTTCATGTTAAAATTTGGTTGTGTTAATATTATTCCTCTGAAAAGATTGCTGGAAACTAATTAATTAGTACTGTATTAGGCAAAGTTTCAACAACTTATTAATTTTCTCTCCCAAGAGAAGAGTATCTGTCAGTCATATTAAATTACCAAGTTTGTACCATGCTAAACCTGCAAGGTTATCAACAATGTTTTGTTCTGGGGAGTTTTTTGTTTGGTTTGGGGTTTTTTCTATGTGTTGTTGTTATGTTGTTTGTGGTTGGTTTGTTTGTTTTTTACTGCATCCAAGAGACAAAATACTTACCTTTAGATTGCATTCAGTACAAACTCAAGACCAAAAGCAATCTAAGTGTAGGGGGGGAAATGGAGGGAGACAGTGAAAAACCATTAACCTGGATGATAGGTAAGAAGTTAAGCACAACAGGAGTTTTACATCCTGCTTTTTGTAGACAGCAAAGTAAAAGGAATCTTTTAGAGAAGACTCCTAAGGAATGCCATTCAGGTAGCTTTGCGGATATTTATGGGAGTCTTCTCCAAATTGTGGTGATGGGTGGGTGAGAAAATTTAGGTAGAAAATGGAAGACATAGGTTGAATCAGAAGACAGTAAAAACTGGCATTTTAGTAGTGAGAGAGTTGAGTAGTTGGTTACAGAACTTGAAAGCTACTTGACAACGAAAATAGCTTATTCTTGATGCCATAAAGAAGGGAAAGTGATGCTATGAGAGGAGTAACATGGCCAAAGTGATAGCATACACAACCAACAATTCAGCCATGACAGTTTTGGATTGGACACTTTACGATTTTCCAAGATCGGAGAAGAGGAGTTTGCAGGAACACAGAAGCAAGTTTTCAAGAGCTTTCATGGGTGGTATAGAGAGGAAGGACTGAATGTTACAAATGTCCTGAAGAAAGATTTGATGAGATACAGAAAGAGCCTGGATGTGTGGGGACTTGTAGAGGACTCAATGTGAAAAGACATCTGGCTTGCAGGGGGAGTGGCAGGAAGAATGGCAGCATTGTTCACAGTTGTGATTTTACACTGTGGACAAAGAAAGCAATAAATGAAAGAAAAATCTATAAATACAGATATATTTTTATATATGTATATATATATAAAGCAAATCAAGTTGGACTATTCCATGCAGAAACAGCTTTTCTGCATGCACTTACAGGTGTAAACAGTCATTCAAAATATTGCTTAACTGCTAGACCTGCACATTTGTCTTTGAGATTGGAAACACTGCACATGCTTTTTGGCAAAAAGTATTTTTTGGTGGGAAAATGAACATGAGAATAGAAAGAAAGTTTTGTGATAAACTTCTAGAAAATGTTAATTTATTAGCTGCAAACATCTCTTCTTTCAATAAAGCACAGTTGAGAATATATCTCATTTAAAAGAAATACTCGCGTGTGGCAGTGCTGCAATGGCTATTGAGGAAGCAGCCAAGTTTTTTCCCTCTTTATCCCATTTAAATATTTGATTCCTTTCTGCGTGATGTAGCAGGACCTTTTGGTGTCTTGTGATTTGTGTCCCATTTTGTCTCCCTGAATTTCTCATTTCACTGTCCATGCCTCTCTTTCTGTACTCCCCCATTTCTTTTTCTGTCTTCCTTTTCTTCATTTCAAGGCTATTCTAAAGATGAGTTTCAAAAACTTGGCCATAACTGCCTAAGGAACTCCTATCTTTAGAATCATACCTCTCACAGTAGAAATAGTAGAGGTACCAGGAGGTTGTATTGGTTTTTTTTGTTTGTTTGTTTGTTTGTTTTTTTAATTTTAGTATTTCCCTATGTAAAACTTGGCTGTTGCAGAAATTTTGGTCTCGGAGAGAAAAATATTTACCCTCACAGCTGGAGTCAGTTTGCTGATAAGCGTAATGGCATCCTGATGTTGTTGGGGGTTTCTGTGAGGTGCAGGATAACGAGGATTTGGGTGCTGTGTTCCTGACTGCTGCAAGAGGCCCTGGAGCACCCGCTTGCCCCGGCCGCAGCCGTGCACACCAACAGCTGAAGTCTGCTGAGCCTGCGGGGCATTGCTCTGTGAAGCTTAATTGCGAAATCACCGCTCAGCAGCAGAGAAATGGTTCTCTCATTGGTTTTGGGTCCAAGGAACCAAGATAACTAGCAGCTCAGGAAGAGCGTAGGGCAGAAAGGGCCCAGAGAAGTAATCAGTCTGACTATTTATAGCAAATATTCTCAAAACAGAGCAGAAATTATTTCTCCAGAAGGTTTTCCTCCTGACACTTGCATGTCTTCCATCTTGTGTGGCTTCAATATCGTTCAGCTCTGGTAGGAATTAATATATCTAAGCAACAGCAGCAGTAAGAGATGTAGGAGTTGGTGTTCTTTCCCAGAAAGAGCCCCTTGCATTTATACAGGATTCATGAAGGGGAAAAAGAATATGTGCTTTATTGAATGTTTGTCTGTAAATGGATTACTTTGTCCATAAGTATTTGGAAGAATATCCGTGAGTAATCCGTAATCACCTTATTGCCAAATATTAGTTCCGAAGCACATGAGAGATTAGCAACTGGACATTTGACAAAATCTAGTACGTCCAACATTAGAAAAAAAAAAAATCAAAGTTATTTCTTTATGCAAATAAATCATTCTGAAGGATAATTCAGCTTTTTTTTTTTTTTAACTTTGCTTTTTATAGGTTTGGAGATACCACTTTGCAGGAAAACATTAACCAGGAAAACTTACAACTTCTAAAAGAATATTACAAGCTGTTTACAGAAAAAATGCCTCCTGATTGTGAGTACAAAATAATTCAATATCCAAATAGCTTTGAAAAGGTTTGACAGATGAAAGATTATAAGGAAATCATATTAGCATAGTACTAGTGTGCGGCTTTTAGATTTAGGCCTCAATCCCATAACTTGTTCCATAAAGTTAAACACTTTGTGCCTATATACAGCCCTGCTAAAGCGAGTAGTGATTGCAGGTCCGAGGCCGTAGGAGAAACTACAGGAAGAGTGAAACAGGGTAATGATAAACTAAACAGCACTTCTAAATTATTAATACAATATACTTTTAAATATTTCAAGTAGAGGACAGTCTGTACCTACTATATTTGTACAGAAATAGTCAGTGGAATTTTCATGAGTTTCAGTCATTCCGTCAGTTCTTATTTCTGAATATGTATTAAGGTACGGCAAACCACTGACAAATCTGCAGATGCAAATACAAGCAATGAACCACATCATAATGTCACAGACATTAGTAGCATGGTTCTGTTAGAATAGGCCCTATATTCCAATTTTGTAGAAATTCGGTATCATAAACATTACTATTGTGTTACTTCGATTGTTGAAAGCAAACACTGAAAAAACCATTTGTATCAATCTAATCCTATTAAAGTATTCTGATTGCCATACTCCCAAATGTTGCAAATTGTACAGCCTCATTTTAAATACCTTGGATTTAGATCTCTCCTTCCCCTTGGATAAGGAGTTGGGGGAGAGAATCTTTTTAATCTAAAGATCTGACATCCTACAGGACGTAACTCCTCATGACGAATACTACTGGTTGAAATCCTATGCAAAGCTTCTGTTCTCTTACAGAAAACCTTGTGTAGATTAGTATTGCAAATTACCCATTACATGTATGTGCTTGTAGTTATGTGTAATGTGTCCCCGTATATGTTATACATGCTTATCTTTTATATCAGGTTAATTTTCATTTGTTAATAATTTTGACAGAAGTGAAAGCTCTGTTCTTAAAGGGTGGGCAGTATTGCCCTTCCATCCACCCACATCTCTAGTAGTTCTAAGATTTCTACAGAAAAACTCATACACAAAGTTAGTAATTAATTTAGGGGAATCCTGCCAAGAAAGCATCCTGAAAAACTAACCTCATCTGGGGGTAGCTCTAAGGTAGATCTGGTACCTCATAAATGGATCTGATTATAGAAAACAAGAATTTGTGTGCAAAAAGTATTGGCTGCTTTTCATTAACAGAAACTAACGTTGTACCGTCTTCCTCTAGAAGGTTTATTAGTGAGCCACACAGTCTTCCTGGACTTCTTCCAGACCGTGCAGGCTTTTGAGAACTATGCTTGTCAAACTTATCACGTCTTTCCTGGTTATTATTGCCACCTGGCTTTTTCTCTGCCTCTAAGATCTGAGTCTATTCTTTGTCCAAGCTTTTACAGACCACAAACCACCTTCTGGTTCCACTGCCCTTCCCAGTAGCTCCCTGCAGTTATACGGAATCACTCTTTTGGCTTGGACGAATGTGCCTTTTAAACCAGCTCCCTGGAAAGAAGTGAAGCACTCCAAGCTTCGGCCGTGGGAGGGCTTCAGGTTTCTCCCCCATTCCCCCACCTCTGTGCTCAAGTTCTTAGGAAGATAAACCTCCCTCCAAGCTGGCAGCAGCCCTGGTGTTGTAGGCAAGTGAGAGCCATTCAGTTTTGATGGCTCCTTGATGGTTTTGTCACACCTTTCCAGACAGTTTCCTATAGTGCCAAATCTGTGCTACAAAATTCACAGAGTTGTTAGTTACAAATAGTGCTCATAAAGCCAGAATTTGAGGAGTCGCAGACCTGTTGGCCAGGCTGTTGTATCCACCATCCTTAGGCAGCCTCACTTGCCTCCTGTTCCATTCATACATTCAAAGAATTAAATTTGCCACTCCCATAAAGGTACTGCCACTGTTGCTATTAGTTTTTATCCCATCTCTTTAATTCCCATTGCCAATAACATTCTAGCTTTCTCTCTGTTCCTGATTATTGAAAGTCTTTAGCTGCATGTGACTGCGTATGCCAAACACTGACTTTCTTCTTTCAGATGAACATGTGTTCTGACACTCTCCTGTTTCTTCATCCTTAAATTCTCTAATAGGAAATTCTAAAAACAATAAATAACAATGTGGTCCCAGGAAGATTCCTACCAAAAAATGCCAACCAAATGTAGTTGTGTTTTAGGTGCCAAAATAGTCCTGCTTTTATAGAATAGGTAATGATAGTAGGGGTTCAAAAATATATAATTGTTGTTTAGTAGTATATAATTGATTTAAAAGAACAGCTTAGAACTCAATTTAAACAGCTGAAAGCATAAAATCAGAGAAACCCCTGTTGCAAGTGGTATTCGGTGTTGCTGGTTTGATTCCTAACACCCACAGCAACATCAGTGTTGCAAAGTATTGTCCTGTGGGAGAAGAGGGAGGCATCCAAGCTATAGAAAACCTGCAAGCAAATGAAGATTTTCCTCCGTAGCATCATAATGTATGTAGCAGTATATGTGCATTTTCAACATAAAGTCTATGAGTCTGTCTTGTACTTTCAAGCTTCTCCCCTTTAAAATATAAGAGAATGATATGACAGTTTAATACCACTTTGTGACACAAGGAATTGAAGCAATTGTACACAGCCAGTCAAGATGCAGCTCATTTGGCAATATTATAAATTAGAAGAATCTTAATTACCTACGGTGAAGTCATCTCTCTGAGACGGTGCGTTTTCTGCTGTGAACCAAAGGAAAACTGCTTTGAAGGAATAAAACGCTTACCTAGTGATACATTCTCATAATCTGGAAGCATCTTTTTAGAGTGCTCATTGTATGCTATGTACTTTAAAGGGACACATGCAGGATAACTATAATAGTCTAGCAAGTTGTGATGGGTTTTTTTTATGCTCTATATTATCTAATTGTATGATCAGGAATTGTAATACACAGATAAAACAACCTTCATTAAAATTATTACAAAACTAGTTTCAATGTACTTTTTCTGCATTTTTTTCTTTTTGGCAGCACAGTGTAGGAAAGGCAACCTAGATATTTTTAGAATAGTTCTTTCTGAGTATATTTAAATTACTTCTTAGTATGAATCACAGATGAGGGAAACTACAGAATTCATCAGAGATAAAAGGTACAAGCCTGTTGATAAGAGGGATCATTTCAACTGTGATCATGTTAGGAGAATGGATTTTGACCGTCATTGGTAGTTGTCTTATACTCAATTCAAAGAGTAAAAATGAATCTTAGGCTTGGGGTTTGGGTTTTTCCCCACTGGATTGACACATCCTACTTTTTCTTGTTGAAAAAATGAATCAGTTTATCAATTTGGTTTCATTTTTTTTCCACTGGTTCTGCGACTTTCTTTGGTGATAACTATTATTAAATTTCTTCTTACTTCACTATCATAAGAAGAAATAGTTTTTTTAAAAAAGGCTTTTGGTTCTTTCTGCTGATTTTCAATATTAATGAACATAAAGATAACATAAAGGAAAAAAAGTACATACGTGAAACAAAAGAGCAAATTAAAATGTTTACCCTTGAATTCCCTCTAGACATGTACGATTAATAAAACTTCAGTTCAGCTGCCATACCAAGGGCAAGTAGGTAGAATTTTGGATTTTAGGTAAACCTGAAGTTATTTTCTATTTCAAAATTTAAGTCCCATTATGTTCAGACCAAGAAATACCCTAAGATTTTTTGGGATGTGTTTAGTGCTGTTTATCCCCCCCCATTATGCTATATTAGGAACTAAAGCATCGCTTTAAAATGAAAACAAGATGTTCTGTTTTGAAAAGGAAAATATTTTTACTGAAAAATAAAATAATTGTCCTGTCAAAGCAGGTTTTAATACACTCAGTTATTTCTCTATTTATTTCCACTAAATGTCTGTAATAGTTGATGAACAGAACTACAGCAGAGAATTGAGTGTTTTCACCTTCCATTTACAAGGTAAAAGTTGAAGGCACTTTAATTTTCCATAGTGAAGATCTTACAGGGTGCAACCCAATACTTAGAAGGAAATAAGCTTCGCTTATTCCCTAAATATTTAGCTGGTGCTTTCCATCCCATCTTCCTAAATAAGGCTGTAATGTTCTTTATTATGGGCATTCTTTAGGCAGCACAACCCTATCATCAGCCTTAAAATCAGCCTTAAAAAAAGCAACCTTAAAATCCCTTTTTTTCAGGTCTGCCACATTTTCAAGAACAAAATGATTTAAAGGGATTGCTAGAAAATCTCCATCAAAATATCCAGGCCAAAAAGAGGAAGAATATAGAAATCATGTGGCTGGCTGCAACGGTGAGCTCTCTTGTTTCAAATACATTCACATGATGAACTGCTTTTCACACACCTGCTGATATTTTAAGTGCCATGGATTTTTAAGGGTAAGATTGGAAAACTCAGTGGTTGAAGTAGGTAGATGTGCTGAAATGGCTCTTCAACATTTCCATTCTGACAGTCTCTCATCCCACTCATGAATATATCTCTTCCTACACTTAAAGTACAGATATTTTCATTCTCTCACTTTCTGAACTGATAGAACTGACTAGAATTCAAAGCAAGAGATGGTCTCGGTCACTTTGTTGTCCCCTACATCTTCCAGTCCCTTTTCTACAGAGCTTCTCCTTGCCAGGCAGTCCATGACCTGTGCTGCTGCTTGGGGTTATTTTGTCCCAGATGCAGGATTTTTCATTTATCTCACTGAGCTGTGTAACAGGCTAAAAGAGGTTTGTTTTTTTTTCCTTTGGGGCATGTTGTTTCTTTAACTAACTGAGTCTACTTTTAGGCAGGGGAATCCCCTCATCCCCAGTATGGGCAGAATCAATTCATTGGATGATCATGCATAGATGTAAATTCATGGCCTCCTATGAGAGAAACAGTAGAGTATTCTGCTACAGTATCTAACTTTTTTGTTTAAAATCATGTCCATTCTTTGACAATATAAAATTTGGTTACTCAAAACACCTTCCTTTTATTGTTTAGTGTCCATAAGCCTTGAGTTATGATGCAGGACAGGATTACTTGCTCTGGCTTTTGTTTAATATTGCTGCACTCAACTTTTTATTTTCTGTAATTAAGGTACTAATGTTTTATAAATAAGTGTTTAATTGTATCAGTACAACTTTTAGTCAATTGCATTTTATGTTTGTTTGGGGTTTTTTGGTGTGGTATTTTTTGGTTTAGCCAGCGTCACTATGACTGCCACTCCAAGGCCACTGATGGTAACACAAAATAAACTCGATATGCAAAGGGCAGACATTCAGACACAAGGAGAACACAAAGAAAAATGTTTATCAAACAATGGATAATAATTTGCCTTATTCACATAATTCCTTTTTGTTTCTCAGTTCTGTGTTTTTCCACGTACATGTTAAAAAAAACCCAAACAAGCCTTAGGTGTTTATAAAGAGCACAAGCTTTTCAGAAATGTGAAATTCAACCAGATAATTGTCTTAGATTTAGACAAGTACCTTTGGTGGCTCTGCCTATTTATACAAACAGAGACTTGAGCCTTTGGTATCTACTGAAACCGAAGCAAGACCTTGTCTTTTGGGGAACTTTGAAGTGCATTTATCCTTCAAGGCAAATAAATATTTGATACAAAATACTAATAAAATTTTCTGTGACTTTTCATTAAGACCAGGAACAAGACAATATTAACTATGTCTTTGTACTAATAACACTGCTGTAATTTTTTATATTGTTAATAACATTTTGCTTTGTGGTTAATAAATATTATCACATGCTATTGCCATATAAATCTTTTGTGAGTAAAAATGTAAGCTTTTTGTGCAGTACCAGTTCTGCAGTTACTATGAGATGCTGCTTTTTGAAGAAGTAAAAGATAAATCTGTACAGGATAGCGTAAAATGAGCTACAAAGAATATGACAGAATTTACGTAATATTTGGATATAGAAAGTTGTCTTCTACCATCTATTCAGGATTTTTTGAAAATATTTTTGATGGATAAAAAGCATTCTTTGGACAACTGTTTCAGATTTTTCCTTCACTGTGTTCTATTTCTCTTTACATTACCTTACCGTAACCTTATGAAATGAGTATTTCTGGACCCGTTGATCTACATGCTGTTATACTATGTTACATTTATTTATTGGAAAGACATGATTCCCCGCTGTAAGGGTATCACCTTGTTATTGCAGTAGATGTACGAATGCCATGTGGATATGCATATATATCCGCGCTTACATGTGATCCCTGTTGTAATGGGACTGTGAGAATACATTTGCATTTAAAAAGTCAACTTTTGCAAATTGATATTATAAACATTTCTTATTATAAATATAATGGGACAGAGATTTAAATGTTATGTATTTTTATTTCCTTAGCTGAACCCTTGGTCTTCTGTGTCATATCAAGAGAAATAACCAGAGTATTGATTTATCCTTGTTTTAGTCGTCATGGTTTTATATGCTTTTATCATCCCCTCTTTAAACTTAACCACAATCCTAATCATTTGAATCCATGTTCATTAGGGAGAGTTTCTAAGGCTCTAATAAATGATATGTCTATTTCTTATCCTCCTATATCTTGAGAATAGTTGGGGAAGAAATGAGCAAAATTGATGATAAAATTCAAGCTGGACACTAATCATGAACTGTGCATTCTGATATGATATTACTACATATTTAGTATTGTCCCTTATTACATTTTTAGAGCATCAGATCACTGTATTTACCCATTTTGATAATTTAGTTTAACTGCTGCTGCTTAGTGAACTGAGTCACTCTGAGGATTTATCTGGGCCAGCCTATCAGGTTAACCTATACTTCTTAAATCAGAAGCAAAGACTTTTTAAAAATGGTTTATTTAAATTAACAGATTGTTTTCCATTTACTCCACTTTAAAATGATCAAAACATCTCTATTGAACTTCAGTGCAAAATAAGCTTGTGGTTATGGTCATTTGCTTGTTGTGCCTAGAATGCCACTCAGGTCCAGACTGACTCACAGTAGCCAGCGCTTGATGTGTACGCTGTCAGTCAGCCCAGATTTGGGATTTAGGCTCCCCCTCTCACATGAGAGGCCATCACCCATCCAGAGTAATTATCTGGGGTTTTTTCTTACAACTCCTTCAGTTTGAATAGTCACAATGACTCATGAACTTCAAAAGAGACTAGTGTAAAGCGAATTAATCTCTTCAATTAAGCAGTTAACTGCTTTCACAGCATTATCAGCTCTATTTGATATTTCTTTAAAAAAAGTCTTACAGTACATTTTTAAAAGCCCAGTGCAACTTCCCAAGTTTTGAAACAGACTTAAATTTATAATTTTGAATTACGGGAAGGAAGAAACACTCAGAGGTTCTCCTTTACTAGCCCGTACTTTTGGGGTTCACAGGTTCAGTTAATTAATTCCCTGGATTCAACTTGTGAGATTTGCCCTCACTGTGATATCACAAAAGACCTTAAAGACTGTAAGTCTTGTCTGGGCCATCGATTTTAATAGAATTTCTGAGAATGCAATTAACGGATAAAAAAGTGCTTATTTGCTGAAGTGAGATTATGACGGTCATGTTGTGGTTTCATCCTGCAAGATCCCAAGTAAACACTCAAAGTTCCTTAGGATGAGGCCTAACTGCTGTAATTTATAGCCTTGCTCTATTCTTATAACTATTCCCTTTTTTGATACTATTATAGCTGAGATTGTCCAGGGCTAGGAGCAAGCACAGCTGGGCAGAGGGTCTTACCTTTCCTTAGGACAAAGCATATCGGAGGAAAGGTAAACCCATACACAGGCACACCAGATCTCCTTCAAATTTTTCTTTTCCTAGTGAAATATTGTTTCAACCCAAAGTATAAATTAATGGGCTGGTACAAGCACAGTTTTATTCTTAAAATGAGAAGTTATTCTTGAAATATGTCACATTTCCCTTCTCCCTTATAATTTTGTCAAAATGTACAGTGGAGGTGGACACTCCATGGCAGTCACTTGTGTCAAGCTTTAGTGGTTTGTGGTCACGCATTGAACAGTTCAGCTGTTGAAAATAAGGACTATATTTAAATTCAGTACACAGAAGTGAACCCATACCCTTATGAGGAGCCCTATATGTTCACATCTGATTTTAAAAAGACTTGTCAAAGTTTTTCTTCATCTTTTTCAACTATCATTAGGTCTCCAGACAATTAAGCTTTAATTAAATAGAGTGGTTGTCACAGAAAGTGAGGAAAAAATGAAACAACTTTTCCTTTTATAGTCTCAGCTAACACAAATAGCTTTTATTTCAAGTGCAGGAAATTGGATGCAATGGCTTGGTAAGTGTAGACATTTTAGCAACTTGCTTAAAATGCTTAGGACTAAGAATAGTAGATTTTTTTTTTTTTTGCTTTCTTTCTTTCTGCATCCATCATTGGTTTCTTGCTTCACTTGCCTGAGGGGTGTTGGGGTGGGCAGGAGAGAGAGTTGGTTGCTACTGCAGTACAAGATTGTGTGCAGCTCTCTCCTAAAATCAATAAGGGCTCCTTTTTCCTCCATGGGCAGGTTATTTGTAGGCTTGTCCTGCTGATGAAAGCCCTGAAGATCTGCTTTTAGAATGTGTCATTTGGACACACTGGAAATGGGCTATAGATCAGTAGCTATAATCTTTCGGTACTATTTTTGTTAGTGTTAATGCTACAAATTTATAAACAAAAGATAAATTTAGACTCCTGTTCAGCACCTTTTCACCTTTTGTAGCACTGTATCAGGCCAACATGGGCATAATTCTTAGAATATGAAAATCTCCAAGGCACTGCTAATAACTGATTTAACTGCAAAGACACACATGTCAGCATCCATATGATTCAGGTTTGAGTTACTACCTTTCAATAGAGATTTTATTCTTGAGAAGTACTGTACTTCTCCGTATTTGTTGTCTGTGATTGCAAAATGGTGGGAGTTTCACTGCCTGCCTAGTGTGTAGAGAACACGAGGTGTGAAAAGGCAACCCTTTGACATCTGCCCGTGTTTCAGATTTGCCGCAAGCTGAACGGAGTCCGCTTCACCTGCTGCAAAAGTGCCAAAGACCGGACATCCATGTCGGTGACGCTGGAGCAGTGCTCCATCCTGAGGGACGAGCACCAGCTTCACAAAGACTTCTTTATTCAGGCGCTGGATTGTATGAGAAGGTATGTGGAGATACTCTTGCATGTCCCTTGTGTTGGGAGCTCGGCCGGGAGCTGCGGGAGTGAAGTGTCCAAAGCCGGTTGCAGGTGGGTGATGAGCCCCAGGCCTGACCCAGCAGAGAACTGCCCAGCAAGGGCTTTGCCACTGCATGTTTTACCACTAACTAACAGTTTCTGAGATAGATACGTGAAACCCTGTGAAGCGTCACTTCACTAGCTGCAGAATTTGACTGAGTTATTTTAACAATTTCTTAAGCTTTAGTAAGGCTTAAAATGTTAAGAACATTATATGACCCTATTAATAAACAAAAGTTATTTTCTTTTTTAAGAATATTTTTGAAATGTTTACGCACTCATAAAATAAAATTTAAATAAATACTGTGAAAGAAGCATAAGCTTTTGTTACAGATGGTAAATCTTATTAGTTCATGTCATTAAAAATAAAAGAAAAAATACCCAAGTATATTTAGGCCAATGATGGTTGCCACTGTATCTGATAAAATCTTTACTGTGCTTAAAAAAAAAAAAAAAAGTTTCATTGTAAATTACAACTATGCAGAAATTGAGGCTGAAATGTGTAAATAAAAGATGTAAAGATTTCTGAATATCTGAATATTTGGAGAAAAAAAAAAAAGAGCAAACAAGTTTTGATCATAAAGTGAATCCAGATGCTATATTCTCTAAAGAAACTTTCATCATTGGCTTTAATGAGTACTGCATTGTATTTTCTCTAGGAGTTTTTTAAATGTATCCAAAATATTCAAATAGTGAATAACAAAGATCACTGCAAGGCTAGCAGAAAATATTCTGGTCAGCCTGCAAAGAAGCACTTATGTGAAACACAAATTGTTTGCATGTTGGATTTGCAAAGGTCATATTTAAGTAACCCATGATGCTTAAAGTCTGTGATTGTTAATTCTTGACCTTAATATTTAATATTGTCAGATTAGGTATTTAATGTGTGGATTAATACTGTAGGTTCACACATGTAGGGTCCTTTTTTCCTGTGGAGCTGATAGGTGTTCTAAAGGAAAAAGGTAATGCTTACAAAGAGGGAGAGGACTGAGATGGCTGAGAAGCAGAGTTGCTTTGCAAGATGCTAGCGTAGCGTGATGTATTAAACAGAGGTGTATCGTTTTCTGTGTGTCGTTAGCTTGCATAAATCCCTTCATCTCTGCAATATTTCAGTGAGTGAATGAGTCTTGTGTGCTGTCTTTCATAACTACATGTTAAATTTCATTTGTGTTGGCATTTCAAATATGTGTGTTTTTTTTCTTTTATGTCTCCACCAAATACAAAAGTAAGTGACAGTAAATTACAACACACAGGCAAACCAACTATATAAAATCATTATTATGTTAGAATAGCATTGAGTAGTAGATTGGAAAAGTTTCACAGATATAAACCTGATTAAAAAAAATAATTAAAGCCCTGCTATTTATGCAAACTAACTCGTTATTACAAAAGTGTAGTAGGTTTTTGTAGACTGAAATGTAAGTGACTTTGAGTACTTTTATATCACATAACTGATCGGAAAGCTGAGAAGATTAACACATTGGATACATTTGCAGATAACAATGAACTAGAGTCACGAAAGAATTTGTGACAAGCATGGAAAAATCTGGAGAAAACTTAAAAAGTAAATGACCAGATGGGTATATGAGCTTGAAGCACCATGACAAAAATTTTAATTTTATGTTTTGCCGTAGTTTAAAACAGAGAAAAGTTTTATCCTGCTAATATCTTGTAAATGAGTTTGAAACAACCTTGAACTGAAGAAGTTGCTATGTTGGATGGAAGGTAATAATTTTGACTTTGGCAGTAGGATTGTCTGGGACTCACAGCAAGGCCCTTGCAAGTAGTGGCAGTAGCAGACAAAATAACCTGCACCATCGGGATAATAACTAGATCTGTATAACACTGTTCATACAACTGGAGGTTTTTTAAAAAAAAAAAAAAAAAGCTGCAAAGTTACTTTCTTTTCTCATGGCCTGGTGAGTAAAGTCCCAAAAGTCAGAACAGAAGAACAAAAATGTCAAATGGGGATGCACAGTACTCAGCTCTATGGTCAGACAGTTTTAAGAGCTGTATTTGGGTGCTTTTTTGTTATCTTTGGTGCTCCAATTATTCAGCAGGGACAGTTTCTCCCTCCCCGCTGCCCATCTGGGGCTGGAGGTGCTTGCGGGGCAGCGGTGGGAGCAGCCCTGGGCTTTCCTCCTGCTCCCCCACAGCAGGACCCTCCAGCCGGGCGCTCTGCATGTGGCAGGTGGAGAAAGGTGGATGGCAGGGAAAGGCACAATTTGAGAGAGCAAACTGGGAAGGAAAGAGCAGCCAGGCAAAAGAGTTGGGGGGAAAAAGCCATGGTTTCCACAGGAAGACATATATTAATAATAGCATTTCAACTAAAGCTCCTGTATTGTATTTGAGGGAAATTTGGCAGCTGTGTTTTTGAGGTTTGTGTGAATAAGGTCACCAGACTTGTTTGGTAGTTGTCGTAATGCTTGCCCTTTCATCCTTTCTTTTTATTTGATTACTATTGCAAAGTGTTATTTGGAAGATTATGCTGGGCGTTTCTAAGCTTTTCATTGACTACATGTAGAAGCTTTTAGAATGATTTTCATGTCTAAAAGAACCTATTTTGGTTTAAGAGCAGACAGAGAAAATATCTGTTCACCATTTAATTTACAGTTTTATCCATTTTCCCCAGTGAATCTTCTCTAGATTCCTTAGTTAAACTCTGTCAATCAAATCCCATTATGCTGATTGCCACAAATCACTTTAAGCCTTTTGAAAGAGCAAGTAGACAAGAAGAAGTCAATTTTAACATCCAGAATCCTAACAGACTGGATTGATCTTTGAAAGGTTTCTTTCAAGAGTTAACAGTAGGAGAGAGAGTACTGTGAAACGAAGTGAGTTGCAAAAGTAAATGGCGATTCAAAAGCAGCCATTATTGGAAATGTCATAATTTTGAGATATGAAAATTATAAAGGTGCCTGTGTAGCTGCAAAACTTTTTCTTTTCCTGCCAGTGCTGACACAGCTTTGGTGGCTGTTGTAAAAGGGAAGCGTGTGCTTTTGGGTTAGTGCCTTTTTTTTTTTTTACCACCAGATGTTTGGAGATGCTGGACTTGTGTGTGCTGCTGCTTTTCAGCTTCTCAGTGTTCCTGGAATTTTGAGCAAACCAGAGGCAATTTCAGATGTTTCAGTTTGTTTGCTTCAATGTACGTTGCACAACGCTGTTTTGGAAAATACTGCCGGTAGCCGCTATTTAAGCACTTAGTTTGTAAGTGAAATCAGTGCCTTGTAGTGATAAACTATATGACGTTTGTTTAAAAAAACTGTGCAAAAATCCTTCTGTTAGTTGTCCCTCTGGCTTATGAAAAATGTGGTGAAATTATGATAGGAATTCAAGCTGTATCACTTACAATAATATATGGTTTTGTCTTCTGGGTGTAACTCTAACCATTATGATGCTGCAACTGAGGTGTGTCTGAAGCGGCTATTCTGTAAATAATTCTACATATTATAGTTTTACTGATACGTGTATGTCATTTCCATTGATCGTAGTGACATTCATAGTGCCGAATGAGGAAAATCAGTATGTTATCCCCTCTGTATCAAGTTCTTGCAATTCACATCATACTAGAATCATATTTATAATGTTGCTGGCACTTTCAAATCATCTTTTTTTGTGAACAGCAATATTCTGTTCTTATTTTTCCATTCACCAATATGTGACTATTTCCTGTCATTCATATCAACTATATTCCAAGAGGCAGTAAGGCAGTAAAGAGACAAAACTGATTTACCTGAGTTCATCGCAGTATCTGTCACACAGTTCTCAGTTTCGTCTTCAGAACTGGCTACTACGTAAGGGAGGTTGGACCCCGGCAGGCAGAACACTGTGAAGCAGTTCTGTAAAACTCATTTGACTCTTTTTTTTTTTTTTTTTTCTGAACATATTTAATTGTAATGTTTCAGTGACAAGGCACCTTTTGGAGGCCTTTGTGAGTAACCTCAGAATCTCCTGGGTTTTGAGCATTTTTTCCAATAAAGCCTCAAAACTAGAACCAAGCAAACAAAATGACAAATCCACTGTCAACAGCGAAGCCTTCAGGCTTTCAGCCCTATCATCATTCTTAGCAGGACACAATACTTGTCAGATATTTCAGATATTAAATGCAAAATTTGACTCGATGTAGGACATACTGTTTTCACTTGAAACGTCAGTCAAGGATATTTTGGATTATCTTAGACAAATTGCCTCTCAAAAATCTGATTGGATCACAGATACAAAGAATGAATGGTCTGGGCAACAAGGTATGGGCTTTTGATGGCCTAATTATGAAGCAAATAGCTCCTTTTTAAAGAGCTGTTTGAGGGAACCTTTTCTTAAAGATAATCTTAAAGATGTGTGAGTTGAGAAGGAGGAATAGGTGTAATAGCTCTTTAATCAGGCACCTTCAGATGTTCTGGGTGGAATCCAGAGCTCCAGGCTGAGACAGACCTTGGCCATGGAAAGGCCTACACCAAAAAAACAGTGTTGTGATTGCTACGTGGACTGGGAAGCAGGAGCAAAGGGATACAATGAGAGACTGGGATCCACCAGCAGATCTTTCACCTCCCAGATTTCACCCTCTGAGATCCACCAGCAGATGTTTCACCTCACAGATTTTACCCTGCCCCTGAGAGCTTGTGGCAGTAAATGCAGCATGTGAGGGATCACATAGAAGACGAAACACATGTTCTCCTCTAACCTTCTCTTTTCCCAACTTTTTCTCTTTTTTCAACTCATCTGACCTTTCTTTTTTTTTTTCTTCCTGAGAGTATTAGCACAGTGTAAACAAACTCTAAAGGGAGAGCCTGGCTTCCAACGTAGATATTTTTCATTATTCTATGGTTCTTTGGAAACTGAACATTTATATTTTGAGGTATAAACTTTAGATGGAAAGATTTACATTACCTAATGTATTGAAAGGGGCCTGGTATTAAGTAACAGCAAAGTCCAATTTTGGTGTGTTGAACCAACCATCAGTTTTGTTTTCAAAACTAAATTACTGCTTTTTTTAAAAATAGCAGCAGTGTGCAGAGGAATAGAAAGTAAAATGGAGTGAGAAGGCCACAAGATGTAATAAGAATCAATGCAATTGGCACCTTGTTGGACTCTTTTAGAATAAAGATCTGTTTCTGAGCATCCTTCTAGAGGGAGGACAATTGGAGACAAAATATCAAACAGTAGCTTGAACAGGCTGTGTTAGATCTAAGGTTTTCTAATATGACTACTCGGTTTCACAAAAATGATCTTTACAATGTGTCTTTAAAGCAATTCTCTAGTCTTTTAAGACGTAAAAAAAAAAAAGGCGCCAAGGGAAAAAAAAAGAGGAAACTTAAACACACTTTATTTGCACCATAGCAGGCTCAGGAATGTCATTGGTGAGGTTCAGGCTTCTACATGGGCAAATTAAGTAAGTAAAATTGGCAGTTGTTTTGTAAGATAGTCCCTCACATTTTTTTTTCCTGTTTCATTTGGGTCAGATGTTCAAGTCCATGTTTTGCAGGGGAATGTTCTCTAGCTGACTACAGAAGTTTCATTTCTCCTGTATCTTGTTTCTCCAACTTCTTCCCAAATTCTAATTTCAGACTTATTTCTGATCAACGGCCTGGTCAGAGTCCTGAGAACTCTCTCATGAGAACTTTATTATCTTCCTCTTTTTCAACAGACTATTGCTTGAATATTTCCCTCTGGTTGCTCTTTCCTCCCCTGCTTTGTTTTTCTTCTCTTCTCCAGAGCTTGGGCATGGGCTCCAGTCACAATATAGAGAGAAGAGCAGAGACAGTCCCCCTGCCTCATTGCTTTTGCTTTGTATTGCAGCAGTTATCATCTGCCAGGGAGAAGAACAGCAAGGAAAAGTCTTGTCTAACCCTTGACCTCGCAGACGTCCAACAGAGATTGAATCCTCAAAGTGTGTACCCGCTGCATTTTAACAAGTCTTTGTTAGGAAGAGGTGATTTGAGATTCTAGCGGGAGACGGCTCTTATGATAGTTACTTCTCTAGTACTTTTATTACCTTGGTACAGAATATCAAATCTTGCTCTTCAGCAGGGAGCTACTAGTTGGATTAACGATTGAAAGTAGAATCTTAATGGAGAGCATTATTTAAATTTAATTATAGTTGCCCTTCCCCTGCAGCCTATAATAATATTCTTGGGTTAATCACTGGGGAGGAAAGGAGTGTTCAAGGGAAAACAGTAAAAACCTTTGCCACTTTGCAAGGAGTATTTAGACATGTGACCCCAGGCTACCTCACCAAAATACGTAACTTTCCAGCAGGCAGTAAACCAGAATTTCTAAAGTAAATGCTTTGTTTTCCTTTTACTCCCTGGGGAAAAGGCAGTACCATCAGAAGCAATTGGTATTGTCTCTAAATTTTGACACCAGCATTAGCTGGGTGAGTCCTTGAAATGCACCTGCTTCTCCATCATTGATTATGTTAGAAAGCTGGGTACTTCAAGAAGACTCAGATCCTGACAGTAGATTTTAACTACTGAATAGTAAAACATACTAATTTACCAATTGCAGTGTATTAGAGATCAAAAGAAAAAAAAAAAACACAATAACAACAAAGTTCCTTTTCCTTTGAAAAAGAAAATGTTTGGCTATGTTTGGGTTTTAGCTTTCTGACAATAAGAAAGAAACCTTGCTTTCCTGTGGTCTTTTTGCTGAAGGGAGTCCTTGCCCTTTCACTTAAGGATGTATGTGACACAATTCTCCAACTGAGAGCTAGATTTAAAGGAATTCAAATCAAAAACTCACCCTACTCTGATTTTTCTGCTCTGATTTGTACTTTTTATTTCTCACTAAGATATCAACGGAGCGAATGATCCGTTAACTACCCCATATTAGCCATATCTTGATCCAAATGAGAGCGTAGGGAGTTGAGCTCTGCCTTCCCTCTCTGTTTTAATTATTCAGTACAGACAGTGAGAAAGATATGTATTTAATTACCAGGTGCATACTGTGCTCACTTATTTTTCAAAACCAGCCAAATGAAAAAACCCTATCCAACAAATTTGCTTTCCAGTTTAGTGCCACAGTCTGTATTTGGATCCTTAATAGTGCAACAGTGACTTTACACATTGAATCTTGATTAATTAAAGGAAAGTGCTTACATTGTTTGCACTTAAAAAAGCTCTTCTAATGTAAAATGTTTGTCACATTTGTCATACCTAGGTTACAGGACTATAGCTTTCCTGGACTTCACCTGCCAAGCTTGGGCAAATCTAGCACACAAGAAGTCATACTGTCTCAAAATATTGTTTGATGCTCACTTTTGAGATTCTCCTAGTCATCCATGGAAGACTTCATTAATTGTCTCATTCATCTAGTACTTTAGTGCTTATGCTATTGCTTATTCAGAACTTCCATGAAAGACTCAGTGTTACCTGAAATCAAAATCTCAGGGTGAGTAATACTAGGTTTCTTCCTATTATCATTCACTTCTATCAAGGTTTTGTGAGAGAGTATGTGGGAAAAGTCCTGTATGCCTGTTTATTATATGTTAAAACTCTATGTGCCACAGCTGAATTATTGTGGTAATTCATGTACAGCTAAATCTCTCAGGAAAAGCAACACTGCCAAGCCTAAAATTTAGATAAGAACAGGAAATGAGAATAAGCAGGTAGTAATAGCATACAATAGCTGGTTAGAATTATCACAAATTCAATCTCTTCAAGAATTTATCTGCCTCTAAAATTGTATTATTCTCAGAATAGTGTAACATGGGCAGTAACAGATCATAACTTTTTTTCTGCAGTCCCAGCCACATACAGACTGTAGAGAAGTTGGAGGGGACACAGAAAAGAGTAGCAACTAGTCACTGTTCCAGCAAAGTTGTTTTGTAATAGAAGATTCTACATTTCTTCAGGAGAAAGATGATGCAGTGTTGGGCTTATAGTTTATAGCTGATAGCTCTAGTTGGCTTATGTATAGAGCAGGTAACAGATATTTCTAGGTCTATTTTTGCTCTCATTTTAGGCTCCCTTAATCCTTTCATCCAAGTTAGTTTCTTTTGTAGGAATGCTCCCTCCTTGGACAATCATTACCTCTTCATCATCCAGCATCCCTGTTCCAGTTTTCTTCCATAAGCTCCCTGTTTGTTTGTCATTGTTTGTGGGGTTTTTGTTTTGTTTGTTATTGTTGGGTTTTGTTTGTTTTTCCTTCAGTCTGCTGCTCTATTTCCTCTTTCCAGTGAGCATTCCCTTGTTTCATTCTCTCCTGCAGCATCTCCTTAGTGTATGATATTTCAAGGAACTCCTTTGGCAGTAGCTTTGCTCAGCTCAGTTTAGGAGTGAGTTTTAGTAGTGGATTTTGATTGTTACCTTCTGTGATAGCTCAGATGTGGTGACACTTTGTAAACGTGTCCTCATCATTACAGCAACCACTGGCAGACCTGCACTGGCGTACCTCGCAGCAACACGTCTCTGTGTTTCCTTGCAGTCCAAGTTCTGGTACGTTTGCGCTGGCATGATCAAAGGAGTTCCCATATGGACTATTATGTCCTTATTATGGATTTCCTACTTCCAAGATGTTATCTGTAGTTGGCTGGAACTACCCCCAAAACTGGAGCCAGAAGCATTATATTGCTATCCTGTTCTCTGGATCATTCAGTGATAAATTTGGGAGATAATTTGGGGAACTTGCATTCTTAATGGCCTAAGCCTGTATTATAATCTGTATGAATAGGAACTATGTGTTTATAAGGGAGTTAATGCAAAGGAGAGTTTGGAGTGCTCCCAAAGTGCACAGCCAAATCACTCCATGGTTAATTCCTACTGTTGAAACAGTTAAAGTGATTTCTGCCACCCTGGGACTTAGTGGTGCTGTGGTTGTATTGTGATTCTGAACATACCTGATGCCAGCATCACTGGGCACTGGTTTGGCTGTGCATCTGCCCCAGCCTGGATGTTGCCATGTCTGTGTTGTCTTCCAGCAGCGGGAGAAGCACCTGGCTTTTCTCCTCTGTTGGAGATGCTCCTAATGCCCCAGAAGGTGCCTGAGCAGAGTTTCTACATGTGCAGGGTCCTGGGATCCCAGGCAAGGCTTAGCCAAGGTTGAAGTCCCATAGACTGAGGAGGTCAGAGAGTGGGAAGGGAATCACTGCTCCCTGAAACTTCTGTCATGAGCTGGAATATTTGGGGTATATGACCCAGCTCCTAGTCAGATTGCCTGTTAATGGGGGAAGAGATACCTCTGACTGTGGTACTCGGAAGCTTCACTTAGCTTTGTGTAAAAGGTTTCATAGTATTGTGGCATTAGGGATATCGTTGTTCTTTTTTTACTCATTTATTTGTAGCCTTTCTCTTTTATTCCTTAAAGGAGAAAATAGTGCTTTTGGAGGGTAATTTGATAACTCTTGAAATATTACCAACACTTGTAACTTTACTATAAATACTGTTATTGGCAGGACTGAGGCTTACCATACTGATGTAGTTAGCTCAGTGAAGAAGCATGAAGCCGGGTTTTTGTCTCTTTTTAGGGTGGTTAGAAGTTTTATGTATCTTTTCATGTCCTATAGACTTTCTTGGGGAATGATTGTCTGAGGCCCAACTGAAGTTTTTCCACGGTTGGGCATTTATAAGGGATCTCCTTCTGTTTCAGCTCCTCTCATTCATCATAACAGGTTTCCCGATGTATAAGCAACTTGTATTTCTTGCTACAGCCTCCCCCTTTGACAGGGTTTCTCTGCAGCTTGATTGTGTATTTCCTTACACTGTTGTGAACATGATCATCTTTGGGGTTTCCTATTCCTCATTTGAATTTAGCTGAACTCAGTCAATCTGTGCAAAGGTTGTGAGAATATACCCGGATGCGTCGTCTTTCCCCTCACACCAAGCACTACCATGTAACCTTTGCTTCTATAGGAAGAGGGACTAAAAAGTCAGCGGCTAATTATTATCAGCAGCAGATCAGTGAGCTGCCTCTTGCTTTATAAAAACCAAAAGTTGTGTCCTCAGCCAAAGACCCACCCCAGTCAACAGTCAGCATTGTCAGATATGAATAGTTACTAAAAAAAAGAAAGTATTAAGGAGCAATCTGGTCACGTGGTCACATATTTATAAGAAAGATCTTGCTCTAAGATCATCTGATTAAGAGTTTGTGTCTTGGGTAAACTAGCAAGACTGATGAAACTGTATAACTCCTGTCAAAATAATGTTGAGTTTTCTATGCATTTTGCAAAAATCACTCCTCACTGCTCCAAAGTTGTTGATTCTTTTTTTTTGTTTAATTTAAATCCATTTATAACTCATTCATGACTGTTGGCAGTGGGTCATCTACAGAATACGAATTAATCAGCAACAGAAAGGTTTGCTGAACAACTTCCAGCAAACTGCCTTGTGGTGGTGTGATAAGATGGGAGTGTCCACACTAGGTTGTTGTGGAATATTTTTCATAATGCATTTCAGCCAGGAAATAAAAACCAACGCCTTTAGTCTGTTTTGGTATGCGGTTTGGGTTTTCTTGGGCGGGGAGGGTGTAGGTGGGGGCTTGTTTGTTTGGTTTTTTCTGTGGGTTTTTTTGGTGTAGTTTGGGGGCAGGGGGATTGTTTGTGGTTTTTTGTTTGGTTTTGCTTGTTTGTTGGGGGAGGACTTTGTTTGGTTTTAATTTTATTTTATCATTTTAGCTCAGTTAAACCAAGAGTAGCATGCCCTCTGTTTTAAGTTGATTTCAGCTAATAAAATGGCTGTTACATTGAATGCCTCAGGAAAGCTAATAAAAATGCCTAAACTGGCACTATGTCAAAGGCATTATTGGCTGGTTTTGAAATTATCAAAGTAGCATCACAGTGCCTTTAAAAGGCAAGCAGTTACAATATTATCTCCTTCTCAAAGGTCGATGAATTGATTCTGGAATTCCAGAAGAGTCTGCTTTGACTCGTTACAATATTTATTCATGAGTTTTAAAATGTCTGATGTGTTCAGTGTTTGCCGTTTCACCTTTTGTTGTCGTCACTGTCCACTTGGAATATGCTCTATCCCACTTCTTTGTTGCTACTAGTTTGTTGCTAGGTATTTCTAAGATTTCTCTCTCATTTAAGATCTTACAATAAAAAAGATGTAACATGAGTTTGTTTCCTGAAGAAAATGTGAAGCTTTCTAATACCTTATCATTTCTTAATTGTGTTGCATTCTCCACTTTCTCACCCGTGTAGCAACTGCTAACATGGTGAGCTGCATTATGGACTAAATGCCTTTCATTTAATAAGCACTAGTTAAGTGTATTCAAAGTAGGCGAAAAGCTGAGATTTGAGCAGATGTGCAAACACTTCTTAATGTCAAATGTTCTTGACTCAAAAAGCTTATAATTGACAAGCAGAAGGTGAGATGAATAAATGCACTTGTGCCACCGTTCTCCCTTTGAAAAGCGAAAATGATATAGAGATGTCGAGTCACTCATGACCACACAGTCTTTTCCTTTGTTGGAAATTGAATTTGAATCTACTTTTCCTTAAACAGAGACTCTTCTCATTGTCTAGTTTATTTTAAATAACAATTGTGTTGCTGTACTTGAATGTGCAACAGCAATGCTTATCAGGTTCAGTGACTTACTGACATTCACTCTTCTGCACATCAGCAATTCTCTTCCCCCCGCACTGTTTCTTACTGGGGTTCACGCTGCTGTACCACACGCACAGGCACAGCCTCTTTCCCCCCGGGTGCTGCCCCAGGGGTGTGTGAACTGCCCGAGGTCCCCGCTCGACATCACACCCACCAAAGGCCTCTCCTGCTTTCCTACTGCAGCGCTGCCGCAGGGAGAAAGTCTCTTCCTGCGTCCTCTTTCTCTGTAAAAATGTGCTGCTATAATGGTATTATCAGCAAATTTGCAGACAGTTGCTTTAAATATAGTTTGACATTTCTGTTACACAGAATAACACCATTTGTCACGCGAAGATGCTGCTTGAATTCATTCTTAAAGTGAGCTAGTACTTGTAAGGCTGATGTTGTGCTGTTTATTTTCCCTCTAGTGCAGTGGAAGTGATCCAAGAGGCGCCAGCAACTAGAGGGGTGTTGGGTTTATTTCTGTAGGGTTGGCTTTCCCCAGTTTACTTGCCTTGCTGCATTCTGTAAGATACTGTCTTGTGTTCTCGTTGCAACTTCCTTTGGCTCTTTTTTCAAGGGAAAAAATATGCTGTTTCATGAAGCCTTAGAGTAGACGTGGTCTCACGCTTCTTGTTTACTTGATTCTACAGAAATAGAGTACTTTTTGTGACCAAGATTTTTGTCTGGCTGGCTGTAATTTGTATAATTTTAACCAGAAAAATAGTTTACTGTGTTTTTTTTTCTTTAATCTGGTAGGTTTTACTGTTTTTTAAATTAAATTAGATTAGATTAAAAATCAGTAAAGTGTATTTCTGGCTAAAGAAGATTGAAATCACCTTCTAGTTGTGCTTTGACAAAGTAACGTTGCATACAGCAAAATTTTGCTTCCTGAGTATGGTGGTCTGTATGGTATAGTACATAACATGCACACGCACATAAGCATAGTCAAAGACAATGTAGAAACATAGGAACTGGTGCGTTTCATTTTGTCACATGTTGCTGCTTTATTATGTGACTCAATGGAATGAATTTTCAAATATACAAAATTTACAAACATTTTTCAACACAAACAGTTTCTAGAGTACTTAATTCTTGTAGCACTGTGGTTTCTGATTGTTTTGTATGCTTTGACTGGCAATTACAATTGAGTTAAAAGACTTGAGACCTTCAAGTTCTGTCTTGCCTCATAGCTTTACTATCTTCAGGTGAAGATACTTGTTTGTAGCCAGAGATTTTACTGAGGTAGAAGTGCTGGGAAAATTTGGTCACTTCGTGTAATGCAATAGAGCTATTGCTCTTGGTGTTTCAGGGAGGATAATGAAACTTGAGTGTAGTAGCATTTTTCAAATCAGACCCTTTTTCTCACTTTCAAACAGTGAGTATTCGCTGGTAGGAGGGTGCTCAGCAAACATGACACAGTAGTCTAGAAAGGTATTTGTAGTCCTAGCTGAATTATTTTAAGTTTTGTGAAATAGGTATCTCAAATTCTGTGTTTTCAGTTCCAGAGGCAATCATTCTTCCTGCTGTCACAAAGAATCTTCCTCTGTACAGCACAATAGGGATAACAAGACTCATTTCATTCTCAATTTAAGTTTAATTCCAAGGTAAAAATTGAAATGAGGTGGTAATGAACTTGAACTCATAGTTTTTATTATCTCCTGCATGCTTATACAAACGCTCGGACACAGTATGGGTGTTTTCCAGGCATGGCTCTGTACTGAGAATGTTTGTCTCTTGAGCAGATTTAAAACTGAAATTTTCTGCTTTGCTTGCTGTTACAGTTAATATAGTAAGAACACTTAGAATTCAGCTCTTAGGTTTGAATCAGAGCCACCTAAAATACATATCCAAAAGAAGAAAAGATAATTATGGTGGCTATCATGATGTGATAATTCTAGGAAACAATGAGTTAGTAGGACAAAGAGACTGATCCTCTGAAACAGAGACTGATCAAACCAGTTAAAACTATTTGGAAAGTAAAACTCACAAACATGTTTCACAATCCCATTTGCACTGGTAATGTGGTAATAATAGCCACTGTCTCCCTCAAATTCTTTGAATTTGGACATGTATGTCTTTTCTAAAATACTGGTTTGTGCCACATGCATTTAATATACTCATCAACAAACAGCCTTTATCTGCAATAAAACTAGAATAGCTCTGGCAAAGTCAAAGGAACTGCACCAACAAACACTGGCTAGAAATTTGCCATCAGAACGAGGTCTCTGGCGTTCGCTGTCCTGTCCCCTGCCCCTAGCAGCCACACTTGCTGTATCACGAGCATGGAAGGGAATGCGGATCTTTGTGATGTTGGGATTAGTCCTTTCTGGCCAGTCTGTTTTGCACTAAGAGTCCAGGCAGTTAGTTAAAGCAAAAAGCATCTTCACTCCATGTATTTGGCTTCTCTAGGCACGGATGAGGTGAGAAACCTTCCAAAATGTGGCTTTCTATAGTGTGGACTTCACCGATCCCTATGATAACATGTAACCGGGTGGGCTAAGGAGCCCACGCTGGACCAGTAGAAGTCAAAAGACTTTCTCCCAGACAGGACCAACACCTGCTGTTACGGTGGGCTGCTTTATGCAAATACTGCCACTTTGTTATTGCTGCATTGTGAAACGCATTAAGCATCCAATTTCCTTTGTAAATGAAGCAATGTATTACCTCAATAGCTACTTTTGAAGCTATCTGCAACTTAAAACACAGCTGTTAAAGCTAATGGAACTAAATGAACCCTCTCTGAATTGTAATCCTTGAATAGCAAAGTAGTTTTAGTAGTGTTTTTTTATTATAAAGTTTATTAAATGAAATACACACTACAATGGAGAGGAAAAAGTCAATTGATCTTTTATGGCAAAAATAAAAACTTGCTATCCATACTCTGTTGGGTATGGAACGCCAAAAGAGAAATGAAAAGACATTTAATCTTGTTGCAAAGCTTAATGTTCTGTACCACATTGTAACAGTCAAAAATAGACAATTACTTGCTCATAAACCTTTTTTTTTCTTTTATTCACATTACAGAAGAAAATCAAGAGTGTCCTTTAAAAATAGTCTGCAGTCAAGTGAGTTCGAAAGTCTGTGTTGTTAACCATTGTGTTGGACCGTATTTATTGTGCTAGAATGAAAATCTGAGGCATGTGTGGTTCATTTTGTAAATGATACAGTGGTAGCACAAGTATGGGCTGGTGGCTGTAAAGCTCTGTAAAGGTAGGGGGGGAAAAAAGTATTGGGCAATTAACCATTGGAGAAATATTTCCCAAAGCCCTTTGAATTCAGTGCAGCACTCATAACAAGCTGTTTTTATCATAAAACTTCAGATACTTACTGTGTGAATATCTAGGTTAAGAATTCGAATTCCTAGTACACACCATGAAGGCTGGTTAACTACCCCATTTAACGGCTCTCAAGGCATTCTGTGGATGTTCTGTAGACATATGGGAGGCCTGGGCTGTTAAATTTGGCCTAAAGACCCAAAGACTCACCACTCTGGGTTAGGGAGTGTATGACGTGTTGCCTTGTGAAGCACTTGGATCGGATCTTGAAAGTGTATTTTGTAGTGAACCTACTAAACAACTGAAGGTAAAATAAATGTGGGAGAGCAAAACTTAGCACAGGGAAGATTTTGCTTCTATCAGCGCACTACCTCTGTGTTTTAAACATAAATTTGGCTCTAGATACCAATTTATTTATGACCATGATATCAGGGAAACCAGAAGTTGTTAGTTTAAAAAAAAAAAAAAAAAAGTAAAAAGCACACTGTTAAATTGCTGTTTCACCGGCAGCCACTGCAATATTTGGGCTGCTTACATTACTTATCTACTTAGTTCATATGATAAAATACCTACATCATGCTTTGATATTTTGGGAGTAAAAGTCCACTTTTGTTAGTTTCCTTGTTTTTATAGAGAAAAAGAGCTATTAAGCATTGCATATAAAGTGCCATTATCCTAAACTTCTGTTTATATATATTGGTGGCAAACTTTTTAATTTCACAACTCTTCTGGACTTAATTCCTTTTAGCTTACATAATTTTGGAAACGCTATAAATTCTGCAACTATTTAACCATTTTAAGTAAATAGATTTTTTTTTTTCCCCAAGCCTTTTCCAGTGTTTCAGTAAATGTTGTGCTAGTTTTTCCACCATTGTGATTTGAGGTATTTACTTTTTCAAAACAATTTACTCGTAGCTAATTTTCCATAGTAAAAATATGCAGTTAATCCTTTGAATGAAAGGGAGAGGAAGCTTTCTAAGTAAAATATCTCCTCTTTAGGGAAGCAAATGTTTGGTAGAAAAGTCTGTCCTTGCCCTCAGGTTGCCTGTGACTACTTCAGTCGTTAATTATTCAGAATTCAAGAGAACATTATTGGCCCAATGTAAAACTGTCATTTTTCCACTGAAATTTCCAGTAGCTGTAAGTAATTCCATTTTAGGATGGATTATTATGTTTTAAATTTTCTACAGTGTTCTGCATGTATTTCATTACAATATACCGTATGTGGGAAAATGTCATTTATTATTTCATACACCAAAGTATTCTGTCTGCATTGATGTACATACTCATCTGACAAGTGCATTTGCTGGCCTGCACTCACATGCCTTGAGCTGTGTTTGCATCTTGTATCTGCCATCCTTAAATACTCATGCAAAGAGCAAAGCTGAATGAAACCCATTTAGACCCCTTCTGCTGCTACTTGTTTCCTTTAACTGTTTTAAGAGAGGAGGAATGATATTACTAATCTAGTGTAGATAAACTATGCACAAGCCAACTCTGCCCCCTGTGTGTCTTAATCAGAGAACAAGAGAAGCCTGTAGCTTGGCAGTGATAATTTTTAAAAATTACTTTTGCTGTTTAATTTCAGCTTTTGTGTTTGTTTGATTGTATTTAAGCTGTCAGTAGCAGCACACTAATGGCACATTACAGAATTTATTTTTAACTAACACAGAATTAAATAGTAATAAAATGAGACAAGCATGATTCCAGCATCCTTTCCATGTGTCAGCTGGGCTCCAGTGAGATGATGTGAAGCTGATTTAGTTTTTAGTAAAGGTTAATTGAGAGTAAAACTATGAGAATGGTTGAGATATTTTAAAAAAGAACATTACATACCTGTCGACATATATTTGTGTTCACAGCAGAGGGTGATTTAAGCAGTCTGAAAGTCTTGGTATCTGCTGTGATCCTACCGGTGCAGTAAATGTATGCTGAAAAGGGAAGTTATTGAGTTACTAGAAGCCTGTAAGTGCTGTCTGACAGCCACCGAAACGGTGTGTTAACCAAAGGACAAGGAGAGCAGCAGCCCCCTCAGACCAGAGTAGGCAGCTGCACTTTTTTTGTATCTCGTTGGCCATGAGCAACACTAGAGAGGCCTGTGACTGCTGACACATCTCCCTGGGTAGACAGGCAGCATCATTCCCCATGACATTAATGCGGGATATGTTACAAGATAATTGAAGAGCATTAGCATTTATTAGAAATTAAAAGGGAAGCAGAATTCCTTACATCCTGCCATTGTCATGGGCATTTGGGGGATGAAGTGTTTCTAATTAACAACCTATGTGCTTTTTGGCTGCGCCGTCGATTTTTCTGTTCAGCTGCCTGGCCTCTGGCTCACAGTTTTTCAAGCCAAGTACCATAAACATGTGAATGAGCCTTACTGGTTTTTGTAGTGATTAAAAACATGACCAGGAACATGAGTAATAACAGGATTAATGTCTCAGACTTGACTGGGTTGTGAGAACTGCATTCTTAGAGTGTCAAATAGGAGGTGCTGAAATTGCCCCCAAGCACAATCTCATTCAGTGTCGTGTTCTAGGGATACTGAAGTTATTTCAAAAGACAGGGTTTTTCTGGAAAATTGGGCAATGTTTATCTAAAGTGGGAGCACCATGAGATAACGTCTTACTGAAGTGATTCTTAAAGTGTTTTCCTTCTAGCATACCAAATAAGAGAAATAAAATAAATACATTTGATAGTTCAATTTGGGTCAAGAAGTAAATTGGCATTGTTTTCATCTGTCAGTGACTTACTTCAAAATTAAGTGATACTGCCAGTGTAGCAAACTCTTCCATTTGGGGAATCCTGAATGTAGTTTATAGAGCATGTGCTGAGAGCTGCATCTTTGATCTTTGGCAAACTGTGAATTACTATGACTGCACTGAGCCAAATCACGCCGTTCATTTCTTTGTAACACTAAGGAAAATGTAGCATTATTATGGAGAGGAAGATATTTACCCCTATGTTATAATCTGGTTACTCCTTGCAGCTAACAAAGGCTTGGGGATGCAGAAGCTAAACACACTGCTTATGGAATCTTTTGTCTGTAGTGATTGCAAATCTTCAAAAGGTCATTTTCTCTGGAAATTGTAGGAGCAAAACTGTATGGGTTTTCATCTCTTCACTCTCTCCATCAGTACAGTGCTAATTTTGCCTAAAAAGTGATGGTCTATGCTAATACGAGAGATGACGAAGGGAGCTGGAAGAGTATGTTTGAAACTTGCTGAAAATCCTACAGCAGCATTCGACAACATTTCCTTACAAACATGAGTGGTGGCAACAAACAAAGAGAAAAAGCCTAGAAAAATATACAGATATGTTGTTTAAAAAATTTCAGCTGCAGTTCTCCTCCTTGCTACTTGGGGAAGAAAAATACTCCCTTCTCTGAACAGGCTCCAAAAAACTTTGGCCATCTTCTAAATCAACACTAAATTAAAACAAGTACAGACAAAAAAGTCACATCCACTCTCTTAATTTCCCATAGAAAGGATTTGTTCTTCAAAGTCTCTCTATGTTACCTATTACCAGAAAGGACAACAAATGCTTTCAAGACACTTCATGAGAGTTTCAGCCCAGCCCTGTCATTTCCTCTGAAGGATGTGAGTAAAAGTAGTGCATTTGGGGTTCAATTAGGAGGTTGCTTGCATTTTATAAAACTTAGTTGTGGCTAAAATCAACTGGCTAAAGAAAAGGTGGTTGATTGATAGGACTGTTGGGGTGCTATCTCCAGATTGCTGCAGTCTGCATTCCCGCCTGTGCATTTTTGGGTAGGTGGCTTTGGTTAATGGCCGGAGTAGGGGAGCTGGCTTTGCCGCGGTAGTGCTCCTGGTACCAGCACTTGTGCACCAGCTGAAATCAGGTTTAGGTGCACCTTTTGTGGTCAAGGAATCAACATGTGCACTTAACTTGCCTTACATTAATACACCCATGTATTGTATCTGATACTGGCGCTCAAAGAATGGTTGGAGTCAAAACAGATCAGATCTCAAACTGTTATTGTGTTTAATAAAAAATAGTATGTTGGTTGAAAGTAATTTAAGGACTGGCATTATTTACTTGAAATGGAAGAGTAGCTATCAGGTCTTTCCTATGATTTATTTTATGTCTCACCCATTGTTTAATCCCACAAAGAGATTATGTGAATTGGTGTCATCGATCAGAAGTAGTCACATTCTTCCTTGAATATACTGAAATTGTGGGTATAAAACACAGTATTCAGATTTATACTCATTGCTGTTCAACACCGTCCTCACTTAAAATGATCCAAATTACAAATGAAACATAAAGTAATACTCAGTTTACACCAACAGTTATCTCTGACTTTTTGTCATCCTACCCATACATTTGAACATCTAGAAATCAGTGTCAGTTTTTAAGCATCATTCTTCATGCATGACAGTTTAGTTGTACAGCAAGCCTTTGCTGCTGCTTAAGTCAGCTTTGCCACTTATCTTCACTGTGGGGGAAAAAAGGCTAAAAAAATCTTTGCCAAAAGAAAAGGATTGATTCACAAAGATTTTTCATGGTCAACAGAAAGTATTTAAAACCTGCTTAGACATATGAAAGAGAAAATTTATCATGGGTTTATGTTTTCTCTGTGCTGTGTGAGCTAAATGCATAATCATACCCTTAGTAAAAACTCGCTTGCTATGGCAGAAAGGGAGTGGAAATAAGTGTTACTCACTAGCCAATTATACGAGTGCCATAACCTTATGGAAGAGATATGTCTCGTGTATTCAGAGCTTACTTGAAGGATGTGGTTATCATCATTTCACACATGCTCAGATGACTAAGAAACCTGAGATTTGGGTTGTGGGTTGGTTGTGGTTTTTTGTTTGGTTGTTTTCCTGCATAAAGACATAGATCACATTTGCTTTGACACTGGTTGCAAGCTGGATTGAATTTCAAACTTTGCAAAAGAAGTTTGTCAGGAAAGATTTTGCAATTTTGTCCTGAGAATGTCCCATATATGTAATCCTAATACTTTATACAAGAGTGTCTGGGAAGATTATTAGAACCATATTTTTTGATAAAAAGAGAAACCTTTGTAGAATTGATGTGTAATACTGCACAGCAGTATTGGTAAATAGTATAATAGAATGAAACAGCAAATCCTTTGCTTGGAGTATAACAGAGGTGAAAATAATGTTTCAAAAACCACTCAGCTGTCTTGACAGGTAAAGAAGAAACTCTCCTGCAAACCCATCATTCCTCAGTTCTGAAGCTAATCTCTCACACAGTTACCAGAATGACTTTGCAAGACTTGAAGCATCTGTCCATGCTTGTAAATTAAAAGCCACTGGAGGATGTTTCTAGGACACGATCTCAGTGATTTTTTTTTTTTTTTTTTTTTTTTTAAATACAGTGAAATTATTAAATGTTTCCTGCCATAATTTCAGTGGATTTTAGCACTCTTCTAGGTGGTTCATGGGCAGTTTGGGAGTTTGCAAAACCAAGGGACTCTTCCCATATGGTGGCATCTGGTTGGCAATCTCTTTTGGCAGATAGGAGGACACAGGCACGTAATGTGAACTTGGTTTTGCTGTTCAGCTGCAGTAGTGGGCAACTGCTGCAGGTGGGTTTAAAGTGCTCATGTAGTCGTCTTAAAAGCAGCAGTGAGGAAAATGGGTTGTGATTCTAACTGGAATGTTTTGTTTATTTTTATTATTATATTGTCACTGTATGAATTTTGTAAATGCTACCATTTTACCTCATAGTTACTCTTTAATGTCAGGGGAAAAAAACATTCTTGCAGGTGTTCTGTATCAGTCACAAAGCAAAATTTAAATTCTGCTGCAATCAGCAGAGACTTCTGAGGTGCTGAGAGTAACATTGATGGAAATGTCTATTATCAAATAGCATATGGTTTGTGCATATTAGATATAAAGCTTGAAGCTGCACTTTCGTCTCTTCTTCAGAGTTAATGATATGTTAAAAGTAAACATGGACAAACAGTAGGGTTTTTGCTCTTTGGTGAGCCAGCAATTTTGGGACAGAAGGTACCAAGTTGGACATCTTTCTGTTTTTCAGATCTATCTGAAATGCTGTCTAAAGAAACTAAAAATCTTTAACCTAGTGTTTAATATTTTAGCATTTTCTTTCTGACTTCCTCCAGTGTAGACCAGTATTGAAACAAAAATTGCATTCATAAACAAGAAGTCAAAATATTCGTCTTAGACTCTCTACCTTACCGGGCTGAAACTGTCAGGTATGGTCTGATGTCATGAACTGACCTCAGTTCACCTGTACTGTAGTTTCAGGGAATTTATTATATGGCAAACAATAATTGAGCTCTAGCTGTACTCTCTAATTTTGGTAAATAACAAAATACCTCACTTGGGAACTGTTTTTGTTGTTACTAGACTGTAATCGTGTGAATGAACAAATGGTGCTCTGACGTTTCATCATTGCATACTAGCAAACAATAGATAAGCACATGCTGCACTTTTTTTTTTTCTTTTGTAAGTATGGGTATTTTCCTAATTTTATCTCAGAATTAACTTAATGTCTTCATCTTAATCTAGAAGAGGACATAGAAGCAGAGAATAAATTATGAATACATGCTTCAAATGTAAGACTCCACATTGTCACTTCAGGAAGAAGGATGCTGCAGAGCAGGGTTGGAGGGAGATGTTTCCACAGCCCAGAACAGGAGTGAATTGTGCTGTTTTGTTGGCTGTGATTGTGGGATGTGCCTCTCTTTCACTTGACCTGGGAAATTCAATAATAGCTAAACTGATAAAACTCGGTGGGAAACTTGGACATTTATAATGAGTTTGACTTTGAGAACATGTATATAGCAGAGGGAAAGACAGTAACTGAGAAAATTGAATTTTAACTTGACCATTCCTTCCAAAGTATCCATGTCTGCGATTGCATAAAATAATAGGGTTTTCCTGGATGTGGTTGTGTGCATGGAAAGCGTCTTCCTGCCTCTTATTAAGTATTACTGCAAGAACAGTGTGTTGATTAATCTGTTCCTCGTTACTGAACCAGGGTGGCCTGTGACCACAGCTGAGTCTCCAGCACTCTGCTGTTTCTGGCCAGTTTCTCAAAATTGAATCTTGCTCTCTGGACAGACAGAGGACCCATAGTAACAGTGCTATCGTTTTGAGCACAAAAAACCCGAATTGCTGTTTTTCAGGAATATTAACTGTTTTTCGAGGTCTAGGTGTCATGTCATTATGGTTGCATCATGAATCTGCTGCTTGGTCAAACTTAGTGAACAAGCCTCATGTTATATGATGTGCTCTCCTTTTTACTTTCTAAATAATGACATTAGAAAAGTAATATGTTATAACCAAACAGCGGAGAGAAGGAAGGAGTAGGGAAATAGAGGATGATGACAACAGTAAAAACAATAGGGAAAAGAGTTGTGGTATAAAAGGTAAAACAAAAAGAGAGGAGGTTAGCAAGACAATTTGATAAACATATTAGATTGTTTGTATTGTTGGTGTATGTTTAAATAGCAGCTCTCTCCAGATCACTGACTGAATTCATCAGTATTCTTAGATATGAGACCGCTCTTCAATTTCAGTAGTGCCAATTCTTTGTTTCGAATCAGAGTAGAGCAGCAAAAATGGATTTCTGGCATCTTTTATTTAATATGATCTAGATTGGAGGAAATGTGTAAATTATTGACAAAAATATGCATCAGAAAAATAATTATTGTAAAGGTCACTGATACAGAAAATGTCTCTGGTTCCCTTCCTATATCTTCCATTTAAAAAAATGCAGAAACTTTTTTTTTTTTTTTGCAAATCGTTGGAAGTTTCATTGTATCAACAACATAAAGGGCTGTTGCCCAGTATTCCCTTATGTTTTATCTTAGTTCTGTTCTGATTCAGCAATCCTCCAGGACTGGGCTATTTATTTCCTTCTCAGTCACATTTTATTCTTCCAGATGTTGTGTTGCAGCATCTCGATAATGGCCAGGAGATGTTCACAAGGATCTCATCTTTCCCTTTTGAAAAAGTCAAGGCTACTTTATAGAACTGTGGTGCTGTGTGTTGAAACAGTTGCTTTTTGCTGTATAATGTAGAAATTAAGTTGCTTTCACTCTAAAAAGCAGACAGTATTCTGTTTAAAATCTTTGAGAGGGCTGAAGCACTCTTCAGAGAAGCTGCTTCTTAAAAGTTCTGGATTGTGATAGTCTTAAATTAAAAAAAAACCAAAAAAACAAAAAAAACAACAAACAAACCCAAAGAAACCCAACCAACCAAACAAAAAAACCCCAAAACAAAACAAAAAACTCCACAAAAACAAACAGGTAAGCAGGCAAAATTGTGTAAGATCGAGAGCTGTTAGCAATCCCTTCTATTTGCAGAGACATCTTTGCTGCTATTTTTGGAAGGGATTAAAGAGAAGCATCTCACTTTTGCCATTTCTCTGTGTCAGCACTGGAGTTTGACAAGAAAAACCCATAAGGCCCAGAAACTGCTTGCTTGAGTCCGTTTGCAAAAAGGGGAAATTTCCCCAAAGTGCACATGATAGAAGACACGAATTCAGACTGAAGTAACTGTTAGCACATGGGATCCCTGTGTTGCTAGAAAGCTGCCTATCTCTTCTACCTGAAGCACTGCTTTAGGACAATTTAGCATTTCCAGTAACGTTAATAGCTGGAGCTGGAAAAGTTCTAACAGGAGAAGCATATATCCCAAAGCGTTAAGATGTGTCTCCTCCAAAAAGCTTGTACAGGGCTGGCTGAGCAGTGTGACTGATAATCAAGAGCTAGAGTGCACCCTCGTACATGTTGCTTGACTTTATAAGGACTCTTGTGAGGCATCTTCTTCCCTCATGCTATTTTCATTATCTCTGCTCCACTGCTTAGAGGTTCGAACGATTTATCATCTGAATTAAAAGGCAATAGCAAATACCTGCTGTTTTGCCTTTGTCTCATGTGATAGGCATGCTGCATTATCCCAATAGGAGTTTAAGATGATAAAACATCAAGTGAGATAGAAGGCAGACTGAAATGGTTATATCCTCATTAAACTTACAGCACCCTTGGCTGTTATGATGTATTTGTGCTCTGTTACAAGCCTCAAATGAACAGTTTGAAAGTAAACGAATAAAAAACATACTATAGGATAGAGAGCTGTTCGTGACTGTGTTACGGATTTAGAAGCTTTCACTATTCCTATGAAAATTGTGTGTGTGTGAGAGAAATACAAACTTCCTGGATATTTTAAGAGTTGTTGTCTTTGCCCTTTGGTGTGAGTTCAGAGCTCTAAGAGTATGGTTTGTGATGGAGAGAGCATCCAAAGCTAAGGCTATACGTCGCACCATAATAAGGTCAGATACTACTCTGTTCTGGTTGAGCTGAGTGTCAGTCAGAGGCCAAATAAATCCAGCTGACATGGCACCAGCTGGATTCATGCTGTTTGAAGTAAAACTTATACAGGTTTTGATGAGCCAGGGGAAGCAGAGTTGGCACACTGTTGACAGCTGAGTGTAGGGCCTTGCTTCATTTAACTAGATACATTAGTCACTGCAGAGAACACTTTAAGACATGTTAGAAGACATTGTCACTGCAGCGCATTGAAAAGTATTAGCAGAGCTTAGCAACGCATCTGGCCGTGATCAAATATTCCTCTTAAATTAAAAGCATGCTTAGGTATTCTGCTCAGCCTGTTCTTAGGTAGCTAATAATGGAGCTGGATCCTCTTGCTCTATTTTGAGGATGTCTTATTGAATCATGTATAGAGTGATGTGACTAATTTCTGGAACAGAAGTCCCTGTGCATCAGCTGTTCACTGTGGTTTTCCTGGGCGTAAGATAGGACTTTTTATGTTGAAAGACACTGATCATTCTTTTCGGCATATCAAAGAACAAATGTACTGTAGGCTTTTCTATTGAAAAAAAAATAATAGAACAAGTGGCTTTAATCTCTATTTCCATCATTACATCTGCATAAGACTCACTGATGCTAATGGGACTTGTAGCAACATAGATAAAAGACAGTCACACTGTCAATGAGATACAGAGCAAAACAAAAGAGGGCACACCACAGAAGTAGGAGGGTTCATCCCTGTAGGGGCAGCCCGCAAGCACGTCACTCAGCCTGCTTGGAGTAAGCTGTTGGTGTGCAAAGCTGCGGCTCTCCGGAGTGAAGTACCTGACAGTGGCTAATGCAGTGGCTGTGCACACTTGCTGAACACCAAACTTAGTTGCTGCCCAGATGGATCTTTTCAGAGAAAAGAGAGTTCAGTCTCTGCATCTGCTCTGCCATAGGCGCACATGTGAAGTCTGGGATGGAAGACACCCATCAGGACAGTTCAAAAGCACCCAGGCTCTGGGATTGGGAAGGAATAGGAGGGACTCTGGGCTGCGCTAGAACTCTCAACTGTAGGCACCACAGGGGTAAGCTGAAACCAGCAGGCTCACCTCAAATCATAGAAAAGGGGTGAGGGAACAGTGCAAAAGGGTTGAAAAGGCAGAATTGTGGAATTCTGTGGAGATTAAGAAAGGAAAAGGAAAAATAGCAAGTAATGTGTTTTCCAAAGTATGCAGAAATATATGGTAAAGGACAACATTAGCAAAGAGCAATACATTGAGTCCTCACAACTGTTCACAAATGATAACATTGCCTTTGTGAACAGAAGAGGAATGATGTTCTGGAGGTGGACCCTGAGACAAAGGTGTTAACTGAGTGGTCCAATACAGAACACAGAATTACTTATTTCCATGTAAGCCACAGTGTTGATAAAGCCAGCATAACATACAGTTAGCTTTGTTCCTTGACAGATTATGAGAGTATTTTGTCAAAAATACTGTTTGCGTTCTATCCAAATTCTATCCATGGACACTTGAAAAGTGTAGAAAAAAAGCAGCAGGCACACTGGCACCCATAATTGCTTTGACCTAGGTTCAGATATTAGGGATTTTAATTTTTATCTTTAATTTTGCTGTTTAAAATAAGTATGGATTGTCTTTATTAGTGTAACATACAGATTGAATGTTCAAAGAAAGAAATTAAGAATTTATCGTGGAAGGCTTCTTTAAAAGGAAAATTGTACAAAGAATGGTTTTGGTCAGCCCTTTTCCTAGGATCCCACCTAAACACAATTCTTGTACCTCTCTTGCTATCCAGGCTCAAGAAACTCAATATTGCCTTTTGACACACAGGTCAGAAGGCAGGTTGTCTGTTAAATTAAGTGACTGCTGCTGTCTTTGCTGGAGTGACGTTAGAGCTGTACCCTTCTCATTTTACCTGAGGCTGTGTGATATTACCTTTACTGCCCTAGTCTCTTTATGATCTGACAGCATTTTCATTCTTGAAAAAACAACATACCTGGGACACGTGCTTCTGAAAAAGCACTGTGTTGTAATCTGCTATATTTGGATATTTATTTCACAGAGCAAAATGGAGAGTTATCTTTTCATCCCGAACATTCATAGTAAATAGAAAAACAAAAATCTTATCAGTATTATCCAAAGGAAGGACTCCTGAGCGTATGCAAATGAAAGTAAGTTCAGAGAGATTAAAGAGGTATAGTCAAAGTATACATAACTCTACTTGCAGAGCAGCTATCAAGACTACAATAGAATAGATAGGCAATTATTTGAAGGTAGCCTTGCTGCTCTGGTAGGAAAGTGAGTGCTCAACTTAGAGCGCTTGAGTAGAACTTTGCTGTAGGCAGGTAGTTCCTAGTTGACTGAACAAGGTACGAGGTAATTTTTTCACAGGAATGTAGGTGTGAGCCTTTAAATAAAAAGAACTGCTGTTGACTTCAAAACTGAATCACCAGCACTGATGAATTTTTGAATAAGTCAATTTACCAGCATTTAGAACTATTTTAGAATAGTTAATTCTTTCAAAAAAATAGCATGTGCCCTTTCTATTTGTGCCTGTTTCATTATAGATAATGAAGCAGGACTGAAAAACCCGTGAACACCATGGAGACACTATTTTGTCAGTGTTGCATTGTGACATCTTTGTGATCTCTTCTTTGCTGCTTTATTTTTTTATATCCTCTATTTTTTTTCTTTTCATTTCTGTTTGGTGTGTATGCTCATTTTAGTGATAGTATACCTCATCTCATAAGTTATTTAATCTTGTGAATACTACTCTGAGGCACCTAGCAGTCTTAGTAATGTACCGGCCACCGAGTCTTTGTGCTTCCCATGTTGATTGTAGAATGCGATAAATATATTGCAAGCACTTAGCTGTTTTGATGAAATAGATTTATGCTATATAGTTTCACTTTGTCAAAATACCTACATGTTGGCTTTCTTTGCTGTTTAAATGCTCTTCTATTTGTTCCCAACTTCCCCTGTTTAACAGCAGACAAACCCAGGGAGCACTGAATGAATCGGATGATCCCGAAACAGGCTGTCTAACTGATAACAAGCCAACTTCTCGACACTTCTATCCTGTCGCCTTGCTGCTTGTCAGCTCACACTTGCTGGTTGTGTGGCTTATTTTAAGTCTTGCTTTGCTATTAGCCAAATATCAATAAACTTTATTCGTGTTCCTTTCTTTTCTACAAACAGCAACAAACTAACTTTAGTAAAAGGAATTATGCTGTATTATTTCTACAATCTCAGACCCCAAGGATTCGTCTTTAAGATACAAATGTCTGAAATGTACTATGTTTTCGTTAACTTTTTCTGAACTCTAAGAAGTATACTATGCATTGAGTGAATTGATTTGCTCTTTCTGTTCATGGTAAAGCTTTCCCACTGTAATTAGCTCAAAGAAAGACCACTTACAATGCTGTCGCTGTATACAAGAAGATGTGAAATCCTGAATGCTTGAATCCCTCTTTCCAGAGTCATTAGTCTGAAAAAAAATTTAAAAAAAAAAAAGAAAAAAAATTGCACAACGCAGACTAACCCCTAGACAAATATTACAGGGGGGGTGGTTTGTGAGATTTAACTTCCATTGTGTTACTTTCACGGTTATTAGCTGATGGGATCTTTTTTGTTTAACAAATGATTATTACTTTGCTACAACTAACCCTTTTCTGTCAACTAACTAAATGGAATAGAGTAAGTTCTGTTTTGTAATGAAATTAACCTGTTTGTAATTGTTGCTTTAGTTGCTTTTGCTTTCAAGACACTTTTCTATTCTTTTTAACTGAGTCCTGTTTATGTCTTGATGCACCACTTTGGCACTTGTGACTTTTGTACTGTATGTGAACAAACATCCTTCCTTTATAAAGCAGAGAGTTGGACTGGGCTGTTTGAAAAGCCATTCTTTTTCTGTTTGTTTGGGTTTTTTTTTTCATTGCAAAGCTGAACATACAGGAAATGAAGCAGAGATGAAACTTTCCTTCACAAATCTCTAGGGCCAGACTTAATAAAATGCCTTATTCCTAGAATACCCATTTTTAGGGCAATGTGTACTCTCACATATATAGTTAACAATTTGAAAAAAGTATGAGAAAGTTTAAAAGGCAAATATATTTCTGGAATTAGAATAAAATGTATCATTAGAGTATTTACATTTTTTAACTAAACTTTAAACCTCAAGGGCAAGTATATTAGGGGAAAAAAAAATCTTATCACCTATTTCTGAGGGCAATAAATGTACTGGGCCTGGCCTTGGATTTAATTTTGTAAGATGTATCATCACTTGTGGAAAACAAATATGTAGAGTTGAATCTTTGTTATTTTTACTTCAACTGTTGCTGAAACTCTGCAATGAACAAATAAAGCATATTTATTTATTCTGTGTTTCATGAAGTTGTACTTTTTCCCCCTTTCGCTAGAGAAGGATGCCGCATAGAGAATGTACTGAAGAATGTCAGATGCAGAAAGTATGCATTCAACATGATACAGCTGATGGCTTTCCCAAAGTACTACAGACCTCCAGAAGGGACATATGGAAAAGCCGACACCTAATTTAAACAAAAATGTAATCAGGAACTTATATCACGCTAATTAGTGCATATAAAAATGGCTCTCTATGACTTATTAATTGGGAATGTGTAACCAGTCGAGGTGTTATTTTTATCAGGTTTTATCATTTTACATTAAAAAAACCCTCCAGTTAGTTGTTATGAAATATCATGAAAAAGCAATGGACTGAATATCCTCAAAACCAAATATATTCAACTCTTCTTGGTGAAGCTGAAGCTTAGTATGACTCATAAGCCAGCTGGAATTAGTTTTTTGAGTAGTTTGATTGAAGATTAAAAAGGGAAATGTCATTTGCTATAGGAATGCAGTTAGCAATCTGGAAGGTGGCATTCTGACTCTGAACCAAAACCCGAGATTTGATTTAAGGGGTCTCTTACTATTGGAAATAGTGTTTTCTGGAACCAGCATAGCACCAAGGTCTTGATCACTAATGTTTAAATCCTTCACAGAAGGGTTTATGAAAGATGTTAATCTTAAAATTATATTTAGCCCAGGTATTGATATTTACATATAGCTTCTTTACGTAAGCATGGTAACTTCTTAATATGGTTTTAGTGATTACAGTCTGTAATTTCAATTATTACATTCTGGTTCCTTGCAGTTAATTTGGATATATCATTCCTGGTTTTATGTGCCACCACCAAATACCACTTATTTCACTTTCACAAAAATCACATTGAAATCAGGGGGATTAATTCTTCAAGTAAGGTGACCTGAATTTGATCTGTCTTGTTCCTGTTTACTGTAAGCCCTTAAAACTAAATTTTCTTTAGTGGTTGGGAAAATGAGTTGTATATACAGGAGTTAATGTATCTTTAGGCTATAAAAATATGTATGTTTTTACAGAGCCTAAGATAAGTGTTATAATTATGAGTAACCTGCTGTATTAGGACTAGTTAGCCGCTGCAGCTGATTTATATTGCATTTGTAATGCTGTATGCAGACACACCAGGATGAACTATCAGCTTTAAAAATGAATGTTAATCCTTCTGCCAGCTTGTGTTAGTCCTGAAATTTGTCTTGCAAATGACTTTTGTGTTTTCTAATTGTATCTATTTATTGCCTTCTCCTGCCTCTCAGACAGAAATGCAGTTAAAAAAACCCCAAGTGTTAACTGGTTACTGACCTTTATGTAATGCATTCATTTTGAGAAAAAAAAAAACTCTAGAGCAGAAGTGTGAGAATTTTACCCCAATGAAACTGCGCTGGGAATGTGGGCATCTGTAGGAAATTGTAATTGTCACAGATAAAGAAGTTAATGTTTGCTCGCTCCTATGGAAGTCCAAGAAATCTTGATGCACCATAAGTTATAATTTGTTCTTTTTATTCCATTAGTGCCCATTACTGGGTATAAATCTGTAACTGTACTATTAAAAATACATATTTAAAAGCCTGATCCTGCAAACTATAATTGGGTAATTACATGAAAATTATCTGTAATGTGAATAAAACTAAACTCATCTTGTATGTTTGCAAGACCAGGCTTTGGGGCATGTAGGAGAACATCAAGAAGGGATCCTTGTTCCAATGCTCATTGACTTCAGTGAAGTCAGGAGTTCACCTATACAATATATTTACCTAACTAATTGGAACTTTTTTCCAAAGTAAATTAGGTAATTTAAATAGTATTTTTGTGCATTTGTTGTTTGTTTATATTATATAATGTGCTATCATGAGTGACTTCTTTGTTCTTCTGGAATGTATTAGTCCAACAGCAGATGTCAGGAGAGTTGGTGTTGCATCATAGATAAGCTCAGGCAGATAATGTATTAGCTTGGGTTTTTTTTGCTGTCATGTACCAGTAGAAGTAGGTGCTAGTCACTGGGTGGATGGATGCATGCATTAATTTGGGTTTGGGTGTTTTACTATTACATAACTGATCTGTACAAAACTTGTTTGTGACTTTATAGAATGCAAATCTTCCTAAGTAATGTTTTGTTCTGTCAGACTATCACAGTAGCTCTCACTGTCTACCATGTGTATTGTTAGCTTAAAGAGATTACATGTACAGCTTAGAAATAGTGCTAAATTCCTCATGCATCTCTGAAATAATTCCACACATACACAGCAGAGAATGCTGGCCTTCCTATAGTAATTCTGAAACAATCTGTAAAAGTCTATGTGGGGATGATATTCACTCGTGGGTACCACAGGTTCCTGTAGTTAGTTCTTAATCTCATAGGCATTCTATCAATTTCAAAATAAGAAATTCTATCCATTTCCTTCTTATCAGGAAAATAGTCTTTCAAGATATTATCCCTCAGCATTTTATTCCAAAATGCTGTAGGTGACTATCGTGTTACCTCGATATTTAAGATGTTTTCCACATTGAAACTACGTTTTTGGAGCAGCAAAAAAAAAGGTGTTTGATTGCTGTCCTTTATGTTCTAAGAGCCACTCCCAGTATGTTCTTGTGAAATTAAATAATCTATTATTTGTTAAAGATAATTAAGAAAAAAAAACAACTGTATGCTGCAGTGAAACTTCATTGGGCTTGGGCCATTACAGAAGAGTCGGCTGGGTTTTGTGCTAAGCAAAGCCAAACTTTTTGATGCCAGTGTTTTCATGGGAACATCTTTTTGTAGGTCACGAGACCCTTGTAAAACCCACTGACACGGTTCCAAGTGTCCTTGCAGAGCCTTATTGCTTCAGTACCGAAACAGGCTCAAATGTTTCCTTGTTTGGTGGCTACCTGCTGTGCGCTCCTGTGGTCCATACAGGCAAAGACCATGTCATCAAAACTGAGCTGTCTGCTCAGCGTGGACTCGTAACTAGTGGTTTTTCTGGTTTGCCTTTTGTGAGGAAACAGAGGGCGTTTTGCTGCACATTGGTAGTTATGTTACTTGGAATACATTCAGTCTTTGTAGAAGCCGCTTCAAGCCCCGCGCATTATTTGGATGACTAACAGGGGACTTACATCATCCCTTAGGTCTTGCACATATTTTTGTAGTTCACTGTGAATATCAGAGGGGTAAAGTTAAGCAAATTTTCATGAGAAAGCTACAGCATTTGTTTTGCAAAGAATTAAGGGAAACCCATTGATCTTGGTGGTGAATTCACAGAAAACGTTCCGTATCTGCTCTCTTAAAACTTTTGTAAGCTATAAAATAACTTGCTTTGAGGGGAGGGCATTTCTCAAGGGTTAGAGGACGAGCATTCAAAGATACATCTGGCATCTAAAGCCAAATTGTGTCTTACGGAAGATATTATTTGTAGAAATAAGATCTGCCTCAAGGAATCCTGAAGTAAGGGCTTCTAGCTTTGAATATTTGTACAATGCTTATTTGGGGTTTTGTACCACAGACTAGTGTCTAAATAGAGAGCTAGACTAAAATCCTTAAAAAACATATGGAAAGGAGAGTTAAAGTAACTTTTTCTCAGAGGTTATGTAATGTGTTACAAAACTTAACATGCATAGGCCTGAAATTATTAAGCAGGCAGGTCTTTTTTTCTGAAGTCTTCTTGTGGGGAATTTCAAATATGTTCTAATTAATGTTTATACTTTGGCTTTTACAGAGCAATTAGGAAATGGAAATTTTTAATGGTGTTATCTGATTTTTGTCTATGTGAAGCTGTGCATTTTGATGGAATACTAGCTATGTATGTGTTATATAGAACAAATAATTTAGGAGGACAGTTGCAACAAAATATTAACTGAGAAAGAGCCTTAATTGACTCCTTTGCAATGTTAATTTTTGTATTGTCTGAATTTTGGCATCACGTAAGTGAAATAAGGAAATTAACAGACACTTTCTAAATCAATCCATCCTGATGCAAATGCACTTATTTGCAGTGAAATAAAATGTAATGGTATTCTAAATCATGAATAGTAATTCAGGTATAAAGAAGTGCAACTTATCATTTTGAAGACCACTATATAATATGCCTATGGTGAGCTTCAGAAAATAAGCTTATTTTTCTTTATACTTTAAACACAAGTTCCAGGAAATTGTATGATCCACTTATTTGAAAAAAGCTGAAAATCCACTGAACATCAACTGGTGTAATAAAGAAAGAAATCACATTTAAAACTATGCAGCAAAATTACTTCCGTGAATTAATGTATGTTACTAGTTAACAGTCTTAAAGGTATATTGTGTCAGTTGGCTATGGTGTAAACCTGAAACCAGTGATATCTGTATTTATGCTTTTTTATTGTAAAGAAATACACTGTGCAGGCAATGCCATGAGACATGAATTTGCATCTTGCTTTTCACTTATTTGTCTTAAAAGCAGATGCTTACAATCAAAGTGTTTTAATTTACCATTCTTCAAAACACGAACTTACATTGTAAATTGCATGGCTTAACAAAAAAATCACACAGCTTTTTTTAAAAACATAAAATTCTCAGACTTCAGTCTCTAGAACATTGTCTTTTTCCTTAATCATGCAACACATTGACTGTTGTGTTGCTAGAGCATTCAGTTTTACACTGAAGCACTCAAACATTTGTTTGCTCTTTCTCTCGTAGCATCTACTGAATAAGTAGTATAACAGCAATTTCAGCATGATACTCATGATCCAAGATTACAAACTTGCCTTTGCTCAAATAAGCATGAAACTTAATACTTCAGTATAAATAAAATAGAAGACACTTGTGAACCAATCTATCCGTATTTCAACGAGCTGAAACATAAAGCATGGGGTTTGCATGCTGGCAGGGGGAAAGAGTAATGGTGGAAAGCTGAGTGAGATAATGGAGTGCCCTGGACCTGTGGGGTTTGGAGTGGTGAGATTTGGCCCATACTACTCTTACTTAGATCTCTAACTACTGGAAGTGGTGTTTTGTACTCGCCCCATGCATGCAAAGTACTTTGGAAGTTTTCAGCACTTTTGTTTTCCTTCTGAGTACTCTGGCTTTAAATTTTCTAAAATCCCAAGTTACTTTGGTACTTGTTTACATTTTGTGTAGCTGTTCCTTGTAATGTTCCTATCTCACACTCTGGAGCACATGTATAAGAAGCATTAACAGGACTTGAGTCCATTTTGTGTGTGTGTGTTTGGAGAAATGAAGCACAACTGTAGCAATTAAACTCTTTTTATATTTCAGGACTTAGCATTTTTGTTTCATTGCTGTCTGTAAGCCATGTCCATTGTACACTGTGTGTATATTTTTATTTAAATAAATGTGGTGTTTATTTTTTATGTTTCTGACTTTTTGGTTTGTTATTCATTTTTCATTTTCATTACGATGGCATCACCCAGAGGGCAAATTGTGTGTGGTGCTGAGAGTGGGTTCCCTGCTAAAGGAGTCAGTGGAAGCCCACCCACAGGTCTCATCACTGCTCGGAGCAAGTATTTAAGAAAAGCTCCGATACGACAGTAAAAAGCCTGCAATGGCCATAAATTAATTGTTCATATTGTTCCTGGTCTTACTACGACTTTCATCTCAGAACCAGGTGGGTCCTGCATTTTCTAATTAAAACCAAACAAGACATTCACATACACATGGAAGCCTCTTTCACATAACTATTGATCTGTAGAGAGTTATTCAGTGTAACAGAGGTGGAATCAACATCTTTCAGAATGAAGACTATTAAAAAGGCCACATGGTATGTTTGGGCTGGTATTTTGTCTTCACCATCCTAATGCAGAATTCTAGACCTTTGGAAATATGTAAGGCTTGCTTCTGTGCTTTTTTGGTTTTGAGCTGTTGTTGATAACTAGATTTATTTTATGATCTGTCATTGCAATAAAAGGTAAGTTCTCCATGGTTGGCTGAAGTGTAGCAAATAGACCTTCTTTTGGGAATATAATAAAATGTGGCTCACCTCCTGTATTATTAGTACTGTGTTTAGAAGCTTGTTGCATAATTTACTCTCTCTGTTTATATGTTAGTATGTTTAGTTGTTTTACTGTGATAAATTCAGTGAGATCTTAATTACCTGCGAGGTTCTTGATAACCTTTAGAAAGCACTAGGAACTAATGGTTATTATGGTAATAAGTTATAAAGCTGTTAGCATTTAGCCTAGAATTTTGCCTCTTACTAATAAAAGTGATGGTCTTGAAAAATACGTTGTCTCATTTTGCATGCTTACAGATTTTATCTTCTGTGTCAACTGGGAACTACTTTTTTCTCATAACAATGTAAGAGAGAAAAGGAGAAAAAAACCCCTACAACTGTAATGAGATTATAAAGTAGGATGATAGTAAAAGTGTATTTTCATCAACTTCCCTTCCGAAATTACTTTGGGGCATTTTTAAGTAGAATTATGACCTAATGTTTTTGAACCATAATCTGCGGTGGTCTGCACCGGGCTGTCCATTCTTGGCGCAGAGCATATATTTACAGAAATGCTGCTTCTGCTTGGCAAGTCAGTGGGAGCTCTGCTGCGTACTTACTGTTGGGTCTTGTGTGGATCTCGGCCTTCAGTAGGGCTGTGACAACTGTTGTTAATAGAATTAAGGGCAATAAGGTTCTAGATTCTAACAGGACTGCACACTGCTTGCTTTGCCCAAATAAACAGACCCTATGCATTTCTGCGTAGGCTGTCCAAGTACAGTACTAACCCAGTACAGTACTAACCCAGTACATAAATGAGAAGTATACTTGCTCTGATGCAGGAAAGATTTTTGGCATTGGAGAAGATGCAAACTACTTCTAAATAAACTGGCATAAGAAGCTGAAGAGTCGCTGAGGATTTTTTTAATATGTGTATATGTATGTATACATGTGCATATTATATTTACACTTAAATATTTTTTTTATTATAGGAAAAGGCAGTTAAATAACAGTTAAAAAATATAACATTTCTAGCAGATGAATACAGTTTTGCTATTGGAATGTTGCACAAAGGTTCAGATGAACAAAGCTTTAGCAGGGCCTGTAGTCTGTCTGGTGGCATATGTTGCCTCTAATGGTAAAAGTTACTTCTGGGGAAAAAACAGGAGGAGAGAGAGAAAAGGAAAAGGGAAGATGTTTCCCAGACTGAGTCTGCCATTCCTGTCAGGAGCCATAAGGGCTCAAGCCTTGGCTGGTTGTTCCTGCTCATAACGCTGTCAGCACAGCCCACAGCCGGCCTTGGTCGGGACAGTTCTGTCTGCTGACAGGTTGTCAGGCTTTGTGTATCTGTGTCTTTGGGTCTGCAGTGTAAACCAAAGGCTACAACCTGCAGGAAGGAAAGGGTGAATTCTGTGCCAGTGGCAATGTGTTCCCCTAGGAGCATGCCCTAACAGTTCTGGGCAGGTGTAAGGCTGTGAGAATGACAGCATAAGAACAAGGGCAAGATACTGCCATGTTTTATCTTTCCCCAGCAAAGTGCATGTGGATATCCATTTTTCATGCAAGAATAATTTCTGATTGCTGTAACTTACAGGACAAAGGAGTTTAAGCTGCTGACTTGAACAGAATTAGAACAACTGTCATCCACAAGCACTGATTGCCACAGCAGAATTCGCCCCTGGGGTGATACCGCTCCTTAGAGATTTTCTCTCAGTATAAAGCTTAACACATTTTGAAACAGAGGAAAGTTTAAGGTCTGATCCTGAAGTCGTTATTCACAAGTGAAGGATCAGAAACGGGATACTTCAGGTGAGAAACTGACTCTGAGGACCCAATTTTGAGAGAGGATTCGGAAGCATTCACATTCCTGGGCTTTGGCTCAGAACTATGAATGGCAAAAAAAATTTGTTCGTACAAGGCCCTGTACAGGAGAGCTTGTTCATGGTCTCTGAATACTCTTTTAGTACACATAAAATGTGATGGCAGTTTCCTGTGAGTTATTGTAATTAAGATAACTTGCACACAAAAGCAAATATTTGCCTTTAATGTGGTCTCTTTAAAAGGGATATGTGCAGTAAAAGATTCAGAAGCATCTGAATAGGGTCTGGTTTTGTTAGTGAGACATTGGTTTCCAACCTGTTTCGGCAATTATGAAAGAAAAAAAATACACTGCATAGATAACACCTTAATTCTGTTTTCTCTGGTGCTAATTAAATCAGAGTAGGATAAATCACAGTAGAGTCTCAACACTTTGAATTTAGTTTCTCTTTGGTATGGTGGGGGGTAAGGGAAAGGATAGAGAAGCCAACGTTAAGGAAATATCATTGGCTCTTAGTAGTTTTCAAACAGGACCCAAACATCAGGGAATAGTGACAAAGAATGTGTTAGAAGGATGTTCATAAATTGGGTAATCTCCCATTTCCTTCCAGAGAGGGCTCACATTTTTCCCTAGTCTTCGTTTTATCACTGAGGTACCTATAGAAGCTTTTCTTGTTGCCCTTAAAATCTCTGGCCAGATTTAATTCCATCAGGGCTTTAGCTTTCCTAATCTGATACCTGCCTTCTTGGACAATTTCTCTGTATTCCTCCTGGGCTACCTATCCTTGCTTCCACCCTCTGTAGGCTTCCTTTTGAGTTAGAGTTTGTCCAGGAGATAAACAGATGCAATAAAATCAGGGAACAGACTGATCTCCAACTAGGCAAGGACAGATAAGGAAGGTCATACCTTAACCTAAGCTCTGCATTTTAGAGTGCATTCAACATTCACCTCAGATATGCTTGGAGGTGGAATACTTTGTTGCTTCGTGACCGTGGTAGCAGCTATGATGGAAATAGACTACCAGATTATCACCATAAATATGAAAAATGTCTTTGAACCAATGACAGGATTGCTTAAGAGCAGTGGTTGATCAGCCAAGCAGGTGTCATGTACGTACATTCTCATACAGGCAAAATAATTTTGCGGAGAAATGGTCATGTCACTTTCTATACTCTTGCAAAGGGACCAAGACACTGCCTGAGAAAGTAAGAAGTGAGTACAAGAATGCATCCAGGCAAACTTTCTTATGATTTATAAGCGTTGTGTCTCTGTATTTCACATCCAAAGATTAGAACACCTTTGAGAGGTTGATTACAAGGCCTGATATAAACAGAAAGTTCTTGCTTGTTTAGATAAGTTAAATATTTACACTATTCTACAGGAGCTTTTGATGCAAACTGAGCTAATTTTCACCCTGAAAATAGAACAAAACTCAAAAAACCTAAACCAACCAAACAAAACTGACAAAATAAACAAAACCAAACAAAAACCCCTCACAAAATACCATTAAGTAATATTAAGTAGTGCTCTCAACAGCTACCTTTACCTTCTTATGATACACCACCTCCATGCTTCGTTGAAACAGAGGGATTTTTTTTTTAAAAAAAGGTAAAAAACAGAGGGCTTTTACTTTTGTAATATCAATATGGGCAAAAGAAGCGAGCATTTCATATGAGTGGAAAGTAGCAGCTGTTAGCAGGTTTTTTTGTGTGAATCCAGTCAGTGTGCTTAGCTATAAAATGCTGATAAAAGTTAGTTTAAAAAAATGTGAAGCAGACAGTTTATGTGTTTATGGGAATAGTTAATGGACATCAGCAGGGAAAATGTGCTCCCACACTTTTAAAAAATCAACAGGAAAGCAGTACACACAATGCAATTGCCTTTTGCATTAAACTTAAGTCAAATCAGTTTTTACAAGCACACAGGCCAGAGCTCTGGCACTTAATTTCTTTTGATCTTGTGCCTGCTAGAGTTTGTTTCCCACTGTGCTAGTGTGCAGTTTATTTTTAACGGATAGTTTGTTTGGACATCATTAAAAAGAAAATATTATGACTTCTAGCAGTACTAAGGCACTAAAATGTCTGTCAAGTTACTAACTATCTGCATACACACCCACCAAAATAACCATTCACACAAAGGGGAATTTTAGAATTAAGAAAAATGCCCGATAGTTTTCTTCAAGAGCATGAGGCAGACTGTATACCTGATACTGACTTATGCAAGGCCAGCATCAGAGAGAACTCACTGATTTCTATGCTTAAGGTGCAACTTCCAGTTACCATGTTTAAGTGTCTGGAAAAATAGACTGCTATGAAGTGCCAGGTTTCGAAGGGAAACTCTTGTGACCGAGTCAGTGGATTTAACTTGTAATTACAATGATGCTAACTCAGAATTATCCTTTCCTATGATTAGTGCCCTGAAAGACACATTTCCTAATTATGGATTATTTTTCCAGCTGACTACTGCTTAGAGTTGGTATGAGTGTCTTCTATACAGATAATGCACATCTCTAGGACTAGGGTTTTCATGCGACTTAATTTTTTTTCTGTGATGAGCATCATAAAATGCTTTAAATATTTTAATTAGTGATCATACTGTGATTATACTTTACTAGATTTTTTTTTTTAACACTTAAAAAACTAGTAGTTCAGTGCTATTTAGTGATGGGCCTGTGAACAGGTCTTTGTTCTTGTGTGTTCCACTTGCAGCAGCCAAATCCACCTTTGAATCCTTGCATCAGTTTGAGCACCAAGGGTTTAAAGATCTCCAAAGGCTGATGGATTATAAAAGCTGTCATAATCCTGTGGCCTGCTGATACCCTGACCTTTTTGTTTTGCTCTACTCCCTCCTGGCTTTTTTTAAATTAATGATTAATGATCTGTTCAAGAAGATATGAGTTCACATTCTCAGAAAGGATGGTGTTACAAAAGATAGCCAGATAGTGAGAAGTGCCTTCTGTGAATAGATAACTCTGAGTCTGAACCCGAATCATCCATCTTTCAATAAAACCCAAGCCCTGTCAGAATAGGAGAGAGATGACACCACTTGAATCTTTTTGTACCTCGTTTTGGTCTGCCAGAATTTTTTACAATCTAGCTGCTTACTTTTGTTTCTTGTTTGTTGTAATGACTTGGGAATGTGGATGGAGAACTGGGTTAGGAGAACAACTGTATGAGCTTTGCCCTTTGAGCACTTGCAGAACTGCTCAATAGAGTACTCTTGAAATGCAGGCTCAGGGAATGTTATGTGCAAGTCGTTCTGCTAGGGGACACCTCCAAATCAGGGATCAGATTCACCAAGAGAAAATCCTGCATGACAGCTTTGCTTTTGATATGCCCATCCAATTGCAAATGTAGAGCACTTCCGTAAAATGTAGGCTCTTTCGATCACTTTGGATTTTATTCCACAGTAGGGATAATATGGCAGATTAGCCTTTCCAGATGTAGGCTATGTGAAGTAGAACACCTGCTTCTCTAAGGCCTGAAAAATTTGTTTTAACATCAGTTTTCAGGAAACTTTGTTAAGAAGGCAAAGTTATGGTGTGGATTCCAGCGAGAGAACCAAAGCCTTGAACCCATAAGAAAATTATTCTAAAGATGAGCCACAAAGATCTGAAACTACCCATCCAATCTTCTGCAGGATAATCAAACGCAGTTCAGGAAATGTCAGGTATAATTTCCATTTACCCTCTTCAAAATGTGCATTTATTTTATCTATCAGGAATAGAGCACATTTTCTTCTGACTTCTCTGTTCCATTTCTTTAACTCAGGTTTGCATCTTGCATCCAAGGAGGGATGAATATAGATAAACTTCACATTTGTGGGTGCACACTTCACACTTCATTTACCCTTTAGTAGAAAATTACTTGGTCCTCCAATAAAGTTTCAAAGTGACATAGGCTGTAAGAACCAAGTGTGCACCCACAAATATGGAGTTAATCTACACTTATGAAACACAAATAGAACAATAAATATGACAACAGGAAAACAAAAAAAAAAAAGCTTGGTAAATAACATTCTTACAATGGTATTTGTAACACAACACAACCCAGGATTTTGGTGAAGTCTTTATGTAAATTTTAAAATCAGTTAATTGAGCAAATAATTTATTAATTTGGAACACAAGGTATGTCACTCTTCAGTATTCAGGTTTTGTCCTATATTTTGTTTTGGAAGGTATGGTGTGTCTTTTTTTTTTTTTTTTCTTTTTTTTCCTTTTTTTCCAGGAGGGCAGGGGGCTAAGGGAAGGTTGCAGGTGGGAGATAACTGTTACGGTTTTTCTGGGAGACTCCCTATTTTCAATTTGTGATATGGCCATGGGTGAGTGCAGAATTTATACCTAATGTACCTATTCAGGGAAAAAAACCCTATCTTATTACAAATGAAATCAGGTATTAAACAAATTTTAAAAAACTTGAAGTATCCGGGGTGTTGGCATTTTCGATCGGTATGCTTAAAAGTTAAAATCTAGAATAGCAAGCTCAGCCCTCTTCAGTGGTAGTAAAGACTTTTTTTTTTTTCCATTTCGACAGTTTCCTCAGTCATTTTCTCCCAGTGCGCTGCTCAGTACAAGACTACATTTGACAAAGAAATGTGTCATAATGTCTACTATTAATGTAATGTATTATTGAAACACCAAAATGAAGATGAATAGCAATTAAGGCAACTTAAACTCTAGTTCAGCACACAAGGTAGACATGAAGTGGGTTATATCTATTCCTATTTTAAGCAGCTGGATGTTCGTACTTACCTTTGCTTTCTTAAAGCAATCCATGTCACAGGAGCTTGACCTTGGAGTGTCGGCGGGTGTGTTAAACTTCTCTATTGCTTTGTCTGGTATTTGCTACAGTTTTTATTGGCTGATAATTTTCCTCCTCTTCCACTGTCTAGAAAAGGACATAAAGCAAAAGGGCAAAAGTATAAGGAGATCAGTGTATTGCACAGTAATATATATTTTTCTTCATAACTATGTATAAATATTTTCTGCACCACTGGGAATACGGAGACATCACACATTTTTCTCTTTGCCTTATCTTATAGCAAATTACTGTCATTGTGATGATGTGTTCTTGAGGGTGAGATGTAGACTTCAGCAGTGAAAATACTACTGATCACAGTTTTCCAAGTTGCTAACTGTATTGAGATTTTGCAAATGATGCAAGATCTGATATATTGCCATCACAGTTCTGAGACTGCAATCTCAATCTAATAATACTTTATTTTGTTTGATCAGCTGAAGGAATTGCGATGAATTCCACACATCGATATATGTTTTCCAAAAGAAAACTAGATGTTTGCATTTCTTTCATTGATAAATTAGGTATCATTAAGACTGTCAAATTTTTAACTGACTTGGTTTGTATAAGCTCAATCTTTTCTTTATTCTACTTCCATATTCATTTGCTTTTTCTTTTCCCTGCAGAGAACTTTATATCAGGTTATTTATATCTGAACTTATCACAACAAAGAGAACAAGACAAACAATAGTCTAAAAAGATGGATATGGGAAAAAAAGTTGTTCATTTGTTCTGCGTCATGTCAGATCCTACCACAACTGATAGAGAGGGTTGTTATACAGCAATGATAAAATCAAGAAAGCGTATTTGTGAAGGTATTCTACTGTTACAATTACAATAAACCAAACAATACCATGATCAAATCAATATAACAATAATTTGTTGCTGGTCCGAAGTTAAATCATAAAATTATTTGACCATTGGTCTTATATACTATTCTTCACCAGCCATGGCTTTTTATTCAGTGTTGACTCCCGAATCCAAATCATTTAGCATAAGAAATACAAGCTGAAGCTTGACCAGCTTCGGATAAGGGAAGTAGCGCTGTGCAGCTTTGCACAGATCACGTTCATGTGAGGTGATCCCTACCTTTAGGACAGGCAATTCAAAGTTGAATATAAATAGTCGAGGGGGTTATGTATGTTAAAGCGGAGGCTGAGGCATGGGTTTATGTCACCTAACTGTTATTGAATTTTAGTCTAGTTGTCATTTACATTCCCAGGAGAGAAATGGCCACAGCCAGAGATCTCTTAAATCCAACTGTTTAAGGAGTGTGTGGAGTGTCCTCTAAAGATGCTGATCTCTCTAATTAGGAAGGGACAAGATGGGGAGTTCTGAGAAATAATTTAGATTAGAGACCTACAGTCAAACTTAGGGTATCTGAATCAGTCACAGCAGGTGCCAGCTGTCAGTGTTGTTCAGAGGAAAAAAAAAAAAAAAGCTGTTGTTAAAAAAGCAAGGAGAAGCCTAAGATGTATTAGAGAAGGTATTTCCAAGAATCCTTAAAGTATGGAAAAGCAAGATAAAAACTGTTTGAAGAAAGTGAGTCTGAATTATGTTGCCAATCTGCAAAAATTCAGTACCAAAAATATCAGGAAGCACTTCTTGCATTTAGCCAGCAACAACATTCACTCTGGAATAACATTAAAAAAAAAAAAAAAAGGTCATTTATAATCATAGTCCTTAATCCATTTGCTGACGAGACAGTAAGATTGAATGTTGGCTATTAGTCAAACTGCTTATCTACTTTAAATTTTTACTCAGCGAAAGGAAGTTAACAAAAGGAAAGGTAAATAAAACACACACTTTTCAATTTCATATAGGGACTCTATTGGCTCCTTCTCCATGTGCTAATTCAAAAGGAAGCATGTACCAAGCTGTGGTGCCGAGCTTCTTAACCTGTAAAGGTTAGAAAGATTAAAACCTTACAGGTTTAACTTTACAGGTTTAACCTGTAGAGGTTAAAAAGCGTTGTTACTGCAAGCTACACGGAGAGCACAGCAGGTATGGCCATCAGTTGGATACCTGCCAGCCCCATGTTCCTGAGCAGCAGTGGGAGAGAATGCAAGACCACCACTTCAGGAGAAAGAACGAACAGCCAAATTGCGCTAAACATCCAGATTGTGAGATTAAACTGTCAAATAAAGCTATAGCGTGAATACCATGTACCGAATTCCTCTCCTTGGGGACCTACTTCTCAGAGTCTCAAGGAGTTGTAAGAAGTTGCCTAGACTTGCACTGAAATCACAGAATATTTACGGCAGTGCTGACAAGAAATTTGTTGCCAGTTTTCACATCTGCATGGCTATAAAAAGCAACGGCATTCAAATATACGGCAGCAGGTTGGCTGCCCCGATTCTCCCCTGGCCTGCACCCTGCCAAAATGGGTTCCTTTCATGTCGAAAGAAGAAAGATAAATGAGGAAATTCACTCTTCAGAGGTTGCTGCCTGTCAGTGAAATAGTGAATATTCAGCACTTCTGAGAAACCTGCTTTTAATGACCTCTACTTCTCAGTCATTTAAGCTCTAAGAACTGGAAAAAGCAGTGGAATAGCTATTTAAATGGAGGGTTTTAGCAGCCATCCCAAACAAAATTAGTTCCCCTTAGGAATATTAAAACACCTTGGGACTGAACTCGGAAGAGTTCTTTTTTTTGTTGGGATGGGCTGAGTTTTTTTGATTTCTCAGCCCTTACAAATATATTGCAAATGTAATCACTAATGAACAACCTTGAGTGCCGTCCCTCCGATGGCAAGCAGCGGAGGAAAGCCATTGCTCCAGGCGCTTTCCTCAGTGCCTCACAACCGCTTCATCACAGACAGCATATGCAGGCAGGAACGTCATTCACGTCTAGAGAACTGGTGTTTTTGGATGTACCTTGGTAAATTAAATTGTAGCCTGAGAGGTAGTCAGGTAAGCGGAAAGAAAAAGCTCCCAGCGAGAGCCACCATCTCACCTTCCTCTGCACCACCTCAGCTCCGTGTGCGGCTGCCATCACATGGGGAGCTCTCCGACCCACCTCACAGACTTGCTGCCTGTTAGGGACTGACCCAGAGGGTTTTCCATATCTTGATCTTACAATTCCTCACTGGTGGGGCACCCCACAGGTGGGCATGGCCGGGATGACCCTCCTGCTGAAGCTCCTCAGGGCTATATCCCTGCAGGGGCGGGAGAACTTTCTGGAAGGTGTGGGCAGGTGAGGGGAACCTTCCAGAAGCTCTGCATTGTGTGTGGAGGGGAGGCAGCTCCTCTGAGGAAGGCTGGAGACTTGGCGGGAGGCTGCGAGAGGCCTGGGGACGCACAGCCGGAGCCCCTGAGGCCGTGACAGAAACAAGGCTGCTCCCCGGAGAGCCCAGGAGGGCTGTGTGGTGTGGAAACTGCCACCCACCAGTGAGTTGAGGGGAACCCTGAAGGAAAGCTTCTGTCTTGTCAGGACAGATTAGGCAAAAAGGAGAGGTCTGTTTTCAAGATTTTTTCCTCCTTTTGCCTTAAAAAGTCAGAGCTCCAAGCGCTCTCTATTTAAAGAAAAATCGGCTGCTTCTAGTGTGAATTGTGGCACAAGGTCTTGCTGCTGCAGCATGGTTGTTTTGAGGGAAGGCGCAGGAGGGTTCCCCTCAGCCCCCTGGCAGGCTTAGGGGCTGGTTGCGGGGTGGGGAGTGCCGGGGTGGCTCTTTCCGCGGGGTCCGTGCCTTCCCCACGGCATCAGAGGACGGGCCATTTTAGCAGGGAGTTGGCATTTCCAAAGCGGGACCGCATCGAACCCGTTTGTACAGCACACTCAAGGATGGCAACGCTGCAAGGAAAGCTTATGAGCTGCATGACTTCGGGGTCCTTCATTGTGTAACCTGTCGGCATGTAAAAGTGAGTACCTTTAATTCTCTTTCTTTTTTTAAAAGCTTCTTACAAAATGGAAAAAAAAAAAAAAACAGTTGAGAACAACCTGCCTGTGATAGATTCAAGGATATATAGGTGGATCGTTCTTTTGGCTACAAACCCAGCAGTGTTTGTGAAGTTCCTTGAACTGCTGAACCACCGCCCGTGCGGGTTCACAGGCTGTGCGGGCTCTTGCAGCAGAGCCTGTCAGCTCAGCTTGTTTTTCTGGGCTCCATGGGCTCTCTTACTGCAAATATGCCGCATCAGGAAGTAAAAATTGAAAATGTTACATCTTTGGCATTGTCTGCACCCTATGGGTGGTATCTGGATGAGTCTTTTTTTTTTTTTTTTGAGCGTGATGGTGGGAGTTCACTTGGCATTTACACATCAAGGCAAGGAAAAGTTAACATTGTGCAAAGACTTTTCTGGATCAGACTGTTGCATATTTTCTTTTCTTGCTGTTTGTAACAGGTCGTTAGCTTAACAACAGGGTATCGTGTCTCAGCAAGCACTGTAGAGGACAATGTTACGTTATTGGCACCTTCCTGATACCTCTTCATCAGGAACCACATCAGGGCCCTTTGGTGTGTGGGATTTAAATAGCTGTATCTGTCTCTTCAGGCAACGGTGGTCCTCAGATTTCAGTTCTTTCTAAGCCTGGTTACAGAATTAATGATAGCTGACAAGGTGTATGGATTTTGAACACTATTATGCTGTTTTTTCACATTTCCTGGACATACTGCCTCAGGTGAATACACATATGACACATCAAATGTAAAAGTTACATAAAATGTTCAGGTACTGGAATTTAGTAAATGCTTGCCTCTGTGTAGCAGCACATTTCTTTCACGTATACAGCCCGTTAAATTACTGTGTGACACGCAAGCTGTAGCGACCTGACATACATGGGATCTAAAACAAATACTTAAAGCTTAATTCTTGTTTTCTTAAAATGAGATGAACTTTTGCCAGGGCTGGAGGCCTGAGTTTTTATTCTAGTGCACAATATAGCAATGGATTGAAAGTTTCTTATGCTATTGATTTTTGTTATTCACAGACCATGAGTCATGATTGCATAAGAGCAAACAATTCATTGTAGTTAGACAGCAGTTACTCTACAAGTTACGCACCCTCACAAGTTAAGATTCTTGTATTTCCAGTCATTGTTGGGCTATATGATCAAAATTAATTTGCCATGGGGTGGTATATTTGACGGAATGGTGCTATCTATCCTGTCTCTTCTTGCTTGAAATGGCTGTAAACCGTGGTTTATCTAGAAGCAATCTTGTCTTAATTTTGTACCAAGGACTTTGATGTAATGAAGACTTCGGGTACTCCGTGGTGGTAGCAGTTGAGGTATTTGAGGCTGTAGGGAAGAACAGAAGAGCTTCAAAATCTCCTGCTCTGCACTTAACTAGGTTCTATTGATGTCTGACACTAATTCTGGGCTGAGATTCTGAAATGCATTTTAGTTATACGGACTACCAGGGCTCTGGCAATGTCACCAGAGCTCACTAGAGAATGAGAAGATTCTTCTGGTGCCCTGGGTCTGGGGACTTTGTATAACACTGTGACTTTTCGTGGGAATGAAATAGTCCCACAATGCCACCAGGCTTGCAATGCCAAAGTTAAGGCATTTTAGAGTTAGCATTTGCTAGTGATTTTCTCCTTTTGACCACACTGTGATATACTTAGCCAACCTATCAGATAAAGTAATTTTATTACATACGTGCAATGAACACAATATGTGCCAGAAGCATATGACTTACTGCGCATGCCTCTACTTACATGCCGCAGGTGAGCTGTAGGCAATCAGGTGTGTAAAGCATCTGAAGCTCTTGATGCTGTGTTCAACATTAATAGACACATCCATGTTTGTTGTACAGCACTGGCACTGTAGCATGAGAATTTTTAATGAAGGATGGAGCAGTCTCAGGTCCAGAGATCCAAACCAAACACAGGAATTTACAGTTGACAATAGTTTCAAGTGAAATATGTTGGGAAAAGAGGAAGTGCATATTCACATTGTGCACTGAATTCCAGAAGTGGCTTCTGTCATGTTGCTTCCACAAAATACAGTGTACCTATTGGCAGAGCCTTGGTTTTGTGCACTCTCCATCCACAGAATAGCTTGAGACTACGCATCTAGAAATTCAATGAGCCTGTGCATAGAGGTGTTAAAACATCCTGTTGAGTGTAGCAGTGCAAGATTATTTTCTGAAGCTGCAGTGTGTCCTGAGGGGCCACTTGAACTGTTTTTCTTATAGTCTTTAAAAGACTTCTCTGCTTTTCACAGAAGAGTTCTTATTTCTACTTATCTGTACAAACAAAGCAAAATTGACTCTTATTTAATTCAGTTATGGATCAATATCTGTTTCTGTACTTAAGTGTGGAGATGCATGTTTCAATTATAAGTAATGGAAGAATTTGCTCTTAGCCATGGAGGAGAGACAAATTAAGAAGCAGTCACCTAAGCTATGAAATGTAACTATTGCATTGTATAAAAAGGCAGTGAAAACCAGGGAAAAATGTGTTATGAGCACAGACAGGCCTGTTTGCTGAGGAAAACTACTGTCAAAAATGTGGTTGCAACTGTTTAAAAAGGTGTATGTAGTGACAGACATGGGACAATTAGGCTGACAATTGACACATGATACTGACATGATATTGATATTGACTGTTCCTCCTTAGAGTGAGCTATTATTAAGGCAGTGATTTGCCTGCCTTCAGTTTCACGTACAGAGGTGGACATGACAATTACCAGTTATGATCATTATATTTTTTGTTCCCACTAGCTTGAAGCTTTCTCTCACCTGGTGCTATGGAGCTTATATCCTTGACCACTGCATATGAAAGACAATTAATTTCGTCTAGAACTTTCACTTTCTCCTTTGTTGCATGCCTGCAGTCTAACAGCTAATTTCACACTAAGGACCTAATTACTTTACCTTTCTTGGCATTTCTCCTCTGCTTAAAGCATTCATAAAGACAGTGTAACTGTATCTGAAGTCCTCATTAGAGTTAAGAAAAACTTGCCTGGCAAGGCTATACTTTAAGAAATAAATGTGAATATGTGTGTATTTTAAATGTTATTGAGCTATTTAGCCTAGTGAGAATTGTGTAGTGCTAATTTAAAACAGAAAAACTGTTGCCAGGGCTCTATCACACACTTTTCTCATGCTGAAGCAGAAGTGGGCATAATTAATGACAGACTGATAGCGTGCTCTGCTTCCTAGCTGTCTCTCTCTTAGCTGATATTTCTTTATATTGAAAAAAGTATTGGACGGAGATGTAATTTTAATAAAGGTATTTCTATCTTTTCCATATTTCAGTGTCTTTCCGACTGTTTCAACCAAAACCAAAGTCTAGAGTCTCCTGAAGTCTGAATTTGGCATTTTTACTCTTTACTTTTTGTCAGTTATCTGCCTCACAGACCCCTCTCCCCACATGTCAGTAAAGATTCCAGTGTTGTATAAACTAAGGAAATTTCTTCTGGGAAAACAGTAGGAAAACAGAGTTGGGCAGGATTGATATTCTGCCACTATATAAGGTGCTGTAGCTCTAAGCTCTAAGCAATGTGCAATGGCACAGGATATCTATTTCTTGCCCCTGCTTTTTACTGCCTGTCTCTGCCTCTTCCTTGACCACTTTCTTCTCCAAGGAGGGCAATGGTGCTTGTCTGTCTTCTCCACATCAACAGAGGATTTGTAAGGTGGCTTCTGGTGGGTTGAGCTCCTTCTTTGCTCTTCTGCCATCTGAAAGCACACCCTGCTCTTTCCACCAACTGCTGCAGCAGAACAGAGGTATGCAGAGTGGGTCTGTGTGTTGCAGAGAGGGAGTGGGTGGGAGAATTATATATATTTTTTTTTTTTCCTATGACTGTCTCCAGCAGAAGTTTTAGGGAGACAACTACAGCCTTCCAGTAAATCATTTGGATAATAGACAGTAATGGGAGGAGGTAAAGATCAACTTCCTCTTGCTTTTCCCAACCAGTTGGCTGTAATGACACTGAATCCTTGTCCAGAGTCTTAATAGTAGCAAAATATTTGGTCATATTCTGATACTTTGGGAGGTATCACTGTTGTGAAAGATTCAAATGGAACTGCTCAGCACAAGACTGCAAACGAGCATTCAAGTGTAATACAAACACAGTAAAGTTCAATTTTAAGTGTTAAAATGTGTGTTAAAATTTCCAAAGGATGGAGGAGGAGAACATCTTCCTATGTAATTTTTTTCCCTATTCTCCCACTCATAATTGGATCTCAGCTAGTGTGGCATACCCAAACTGAGTCAAACTCTTCCATCTTTCAGTTCCAAATTATTCCACGTCAAAAGGTAAATAAGGATCTGTTTCAAGTAAAGCCACAATGTAAAGCATGTCAAAAGAGCTCACTTCTTCATGTGTTTATAACGCTGTCACCTGAAAAAATAGCAACACTTATTACTTATTTCCTCCTATGTCTTAGAGGTAGAGTGGCTAGACTATGTAGGTTCCTGCAGCTTCTCTGTCTTTTAGAAGTACACATAATGTGAACAAAAATAAGGCTTTTCACTTAGATTTTAAGTGCATTCACTTCCTTCAAAACAAAGTTGTATATACCAATCTGACTATGTCAGTGGCATATTTCTTCATCTGACATAAAAGCAAGACAGGAGTGAGAATGGAAATCAGAAAAAGAGATGTCTATTAATGCCAGAATACACTGACAGTGAATTTTCAGAACAATTTCAGCCTCTCTCACTTACTGTAAGTAGGAATCCAGCTGGCGACTTTGTTTTGACATTGAAGTGATGAGTTCTGTATAACTCTAAATTCAGCACTGAATGCTGAGTTGATGTAGTCTGAGACAAAGTTGATTTGGAAAGTCAGGTGCTTTCTGATGATGAAAGACTTTATTTGAAACCATTATCTGATCTGTCTCCTGAATATGGTGAAGTTCAAGTCCAAAAGGTTTGATTCTCCCTTAAAACAGGTGCTGCAAAAACACATACATTATTTTATTTATCTTTAGGTTATCAGCTTTAGGTTGCTGATGATAAATGCACAATTAAGTATACTCATGGTTAGGGTACTTGCAGTTAGATTATGGTGCCTTATACATGCCTGTTTATTTATTATTTAAATAAAATTCAGCTTGTTGATATGCAGGGCACTCAGGACATATAGTTTTGTTTAAAGTTTTCTTCCTTCCCTTGCAATCAAATAGGTTTTACATCTCCTCATCCTATCATCAGCATGGAAAGATTTGGAACATGCTGTCCTGCTGATTGCTGATAAATCTTTGTTAAAAATACAACAGTGAGATAAAGTTTATTTTTCTCTTGTACTTAGTGCTTAGAATTTGTTTTATGCTACCAACAGTTTTCCTTTAAGTAAAGGGAATGATGAAGCATATTTTGCACTGTTTTTCTGCATTCTGGGATATGTTAAATCAATCGGTTGGTTTTACAGGCAAAGCAGTGGCTGAAATATGAAAGGAATTATTGCTTAAGAATCTCAGCTTTATGAATAAACTAGCACAGAGTTTGTAGCCCTGTCAGAACAGAGCCTGTGTCATCCTTGACTGTTTTGCACAGTCCCACTGGAATAACTAAGCCTGGGATAGGGTTTACAGCTGCCAGGTTCTTGGTTTCATACTGGATTCCATCCTTGTGTGTACTTTGTAAATATGTAAATATAGAATGTCCTGCGTTGGAAGGGACCTGCAAGGATCATTGAGTCCTGCTCCTGTGTCTGCATGTGACAACCCCGCAGTTCACACCATGTGTCTGAGGGTGTTGTCCAGTCTCTTCTTGAACACTGTCAGGCTTTGGGCATCCTTTCACAGTGTAATGGCAGAAATCCAGCAAGAATGGACCAGGTACCTTGCCCAGTTGCAGATGTGAGATTTGCCATTTTGGCTGTTGCGTTAAATTGCTTGGACCGAAGGCAATTGAGGGCCCCTAGGTAGCAGGTCAGTTTATCCGCCCATCTTCAGTCTCTCTGTCCAGCAATGTTCAAGTGTTCTGCTCGGCCCACCGATGTGAGTGCACAACATTGTGTTTCTCGAAACTGTTACAGAGGGACCATTCTTGAAAAACATTTAATCCTGCAGATTGTGTTTTCTTGCATCTAAATCACTATTTAGTGCACTTCGGGAGGAAGGAGGCAGGAGCATTAGAATAAAATTTCTGCCTCTATTGGATTAGGTTTCACTTGAAGAGCTTATGAGGCCTGTTAAGACATGGCTGTACTTGATTTTTTGCCAAACAGGGTGATTTATAGGCTTCCCCAAACAGAGGAGGTCTGCCTAACATTTTTCCTGACACACAGTTCCCTTATGAAGAGATTTTGTAGCGCATTAGGGAATGCATTGTTTGTAGTCTCCTTAAAGAATATTCTTGGAAAGGTGAGAGAGAAACCAGTACTTCTGAAGATATAATTAAAGCCTCTACCCACAAGATCATCTTAAAAATTAGATACAGATTTACTTAGTCATTTTGCTTCCAGTGCTACTGACTTTGCTAAGCAAGAGGATGATAAACTAATTCAGGAAAGGGTTTGTGCCTGCAGGCAAATGCCCGCGGTGCAGAGATAAGAACAAAGTGCAGCAAAGCTGCTTCAGCTGCACGCTGGAGTGTCTGCAAGGACAAGTTGCAGCGTCCAGGCAAGAAGACTGCTTGCAGCTAAAAGGCTGAGTTTGGGGCATAGATTTTCCTCAAGTGGACAATAGCGACTTGTCTCAGCAACCACCCGTAAATGCAGAGGGGCTGCTGAGGGCACTGTGTCCCACTGTCTGTCCTGTATGTGGCCTGGGCTCCCTGTGACAGGGCTGTCTTAATTATGCTACTGAACCTCTGCAGTTTGTAGCTCGGCATATTGAAGGTAAAACTGCACTGGTATTAGGTTACTTCAACATCTTGAATTAGAATGAATTTTCGTTCGCGCCGTAGACAGAGTAGTCTCTGCAAAAAAAAAAAAAAAAAAAAAGATGATAGTTCAGAGGACACGGTGCAGCAAGCTTTTAATACTCTGCTTGTGAGTCAACATTTCTCACGTCAGCAGTGATTTAGATTTCCTGGTGTAAAAGAACCTTCTAACTTCAACAGACATCAGATGCTTTTTTTCTTCTTCATCTTTTTCTTAATCCCAAGTTGCCAACAGCCCTTGTAGAAATAAAAAATTCTGTCTGGTTGTGCAGATGAATGCCTGACTTTTAATTAACCCAGTGAACACATGTAAATCAAATTTGCTGTATCCATTCATCTGTACTTGAATTAGGAAAAGAGATGTGTTCAGTGCTGTAGGTAGTAAAGTTTATTTTTAATTAACCTGATTTGCACTTGTAAGTTATAGCTAATTAGTACAGCTCATTCATCGTTTATATCTAGGGCTACTGGTGACAGTTTGATTTTCTACCTACTTGGTTCTAGGCCACAAAAATATGTCCATTACATGGAACTTCCAAGTTTTTCATTGAACTGATATTAGTATTTGTAGGACTTAATATTATATAACAACAGATTTCTTAGGGCTGGGTCCCTGAATCCAGATTTCTGAATCTTTGTCTACTTTATCTTTTGCAGTATGTAGATAATGTGTATAAATTTTGAGACTGGACATATTTTTATTCTTCCTAAGCAGCTGTGAATCACCTTTGAATAACTTCTCATTTTGATGGGACAGCATATTGAATCATAGAAAACAGGGGCTTATAGAGCCCATCTACCTCCCTGTTTTCACTCCTGAGTGATGTTTAACTTGCTATCAGTCGCTGCATACCACTGATACTCCAGAAGGAAGAAAAAACAATGCACCCTCCCTCCGCACGCCCCACCCCAAAAATTCAGGCAAATTTATCTCAGTGACATTCTGTCTTTAATCTTGGGAAGATTTTCCTAATGTCCACCTGAATCTTTCTAGAATGCTGCAGGTCATGAATCTTTCAGGAAGCAAATGAGCCATAGCTTGGCCTGAGAAGGTTGTTTGGAGGGAAAATGCAGCACAGGAGGTCATATTCTGTGTTGCTACTCAGCTGCCACAAGCGAATTTGTTACAAAAGAATTCATTCTAGTTTCAGGGATGTTAAAAGGACAAAAGTCTGGGACAGGGTGCGCTCTGAGCTTACTCTGGTTCCTTTAAAGGAATAAATAATTGCAACAAAAATATTCTTGGTGTTCTAGAGCTGCTGTCACCTGGAGCTGGTTAGAAGATATTTGCTAATGGTGTACGTACTTCAGTATTTTCTTTCCTGACAGCTTTTCCTGGATAAACAATTTAAGTTGGATTTCTTTGCACAAACTGAAATGCTCTGAATATGATCCAACATTTTTCTATATATACTTTTCATTACTCTTCAGTGCATAAGCCCTAATCACCAGCTACCGGTAATGTTTCCTTGTAAAATACAACTTTTGTATAGGCGCACTGGATTCTCTCTCACTGCTAGCTTATGCTAAGGGAGATCAATGTACAAACTTCCTAGCATGCCACAAAGCAACTAAGTAATTTTGAGAACTAAAGAAATGGTGAGTCAGAGATAAAAATCAAGTTCCATGAAAGGACAAAATAGGAGCCTACCACATAGTCCGAGGGAGTGGTGAGTTGTTGGTGAAACTAAACCTCCTTCCTGAGTTATGTCGTTGTCAGTGTGGACTTAACATGCTCACAGATGGAACCAGGCAAGTTCCTGATGCTGCTGCAATTGTGTTCCCAATATGTTATTTTCCTTTGGTGCTACGTTCACTTTTAAACACGACGTTTCCTGAACAGGCTGCAGGCCCTTCCGAGCATTTATTCCTGCGCAGATTGTATTGCTCAATACGAGCTGCGCTTTAACCAACATAGATAAGCCTTCACAAAAGGCTTTGTGGACTCTCCTTCATTTTAAGCCATGCTTATTTTGGTTTCAGATCAGTAAGTAAAAACAGATAGGGGCAAAATTAAAATGGTTTTCAATGAAGTGGGAGTTCCTGCACAGCTGTTCCTCTGTTTTATTTAATTCTTTCAGATTTCTTCTGCATGTGTGTATGGGTATCTTTCTTTGAAGAAGTCTGAATAAAAATTGATTAAGTACATTGGGATTGTGTCTTTTAAAGCTGAAATGTAAATTTATCATGGCTTTTAATGAGTTATCTTGTAATAATATAAAGATTTTACCAGCAGAAATAGAACCACACAATAAGCTAAGCTATTAAACATTATTTTTAGTTAAGAACAAACACTATCTCTGAAGGTTCTCTATGCTTTGACAATCAAGAGGTTTAATGGCCTGTATGAGATGGGTTGCATTAAAAAAGACTTTGTGGAGAACTATAAGCAGACAACCTTTTAGAATGGAAATATATTACACTGTGTTTGACAAAGTAGAACCATTGTATACTTTTATTGCAGTGCTGCCATTACTAGAACAAAAGGAAACTTTATTTTATATAAATATTCTCTAAGGGTAAAAAAGAAAGGGAAGAACACATAAAACTGGTATAATTTCTCGACTGTTTTATTACCGCCTCCCTACCCCCCTGATGATTTAGCAGAGTTGTAGTAAGAGGGAGGGGAGACTGAAGGGAAAAAAGGAGATTGGAAAAGAAAGCTGTCCTTGTGAGATGCTAACGTGTTTTTCAGGAAGTCGCCTGTCAACAGAGAAAGTTATTCACTTTAGCAACTACTGTCCTTGTGCAGTGAAGCTGCCGAGTTTTGACAGTTTGTAATGTCAGTGCCATCTTTGGGTCCTTTTACTCCACTTTGTTTCCCAAAGTCTCTGGTGTTCCATATCAACTGCTGCTTCCCTTCAGGGCAGCATTTTCTGGTAGTCTATTCTTAACTGTAAAACCCGACTCTATGTTGGCCATATAGAATTTTCTCTCTATTTTTCTAAGGCTAAGTCTTTATGTAGACTGGTGTAATTTCTTGGGAGTCAAATGTATAAATTGAGAATTGCCAGAACCCGTGGGTGTAGAAGTTCTGCTAATGTAAGCCATAGCCATGTAAATCCTTTAGAGATGCATGGATGTTAAGCTGGCTACATGAGGGCCAGCTAAGTCTCGTGTAAATGTCTGCTGAATCCACAAAAGGGGACTATAAAATGACTTATTTTAAAAGCCCTCTATTTGTAGCCATGTCAGAGCAGTATCCAGTTCAACATTCTTTGGTTCTGAGTTTCAGATGTGCCAGCATTAAATAAAACATAACTAAATAATGAAGTGAACTCTGGAGGAATATGCCGCTATTCTTCCTCAAGATTATTCAGCTGCTTTTATTTGTATTGTGATATCTCCCACTGACCCTGCTCAGAAATTAAGATCATTCTTTGCCTACCACTTTAAACTTATGTATAATGAAGAAAGAGCCCTTTTACCAAAAAGCCTGCAGAAATGGTGCTAAAACAAACTAGATTGTGAGGCCAGATACTCAGTGACTTGAGTGGTCATAGTATCCAACCCTGGGATGAAGTTTTCCTTTTGTTCAGTCTGTTGATGTTTCGTAATACAAGGAAATATTGTCATTCTTTCTTAAATTGTTGGTTTTGAAGCACTTATTTTGAAACTAATACATAAAAATTTTAACCTCTAAAAACTACTTCTCTAGTTCTGAGTTGTTGAAGGCATTGGTTTTTTATAACCATACACTTGGTATTGAATAACTGACAGGCACTTTTTAAATGGTTTTTAGTACTCTCTGCTTCTTTTTGAAGCATTTGGAGGGTGGATTTACATGGTGAAGAGACTGACCAGGTGTAGTAACACTCAGGAGGAGTGTAACTAGACCAAATAAACAAGATGCTGAATTTCCCCTCCCCTCAAAAATAAAGATTAAAAAAAAAAACCTATCAGAAAAGGCTGAAAGAAGCATCTTACGTAGAAGTTGTGTGACACAAACACAAGTACTGAATTCAGGATTCCATTCATCTAAGTGCTGTGATGGCTTCTGTTCCTTGCAGGGAAGCACGTTAAAAGGATGATTTGAGACTCCATCAAAGAGCATGAAACTGTACAGAATGCATACAGGCTATGGGCAGTTGAGCATGGTTCTGCTAATCTGTCTTTTCTTCGATATTTAAGGTGGATTTTTTTTTTTTTTTTTTAAGATGAAGCACAGTGAACCCTTGCAATTTAGCATGAGTTGTGTTGTAGTTAGCACTTTTCTGTCAAACTCTGGTTCCCCAGTTTCTCAGTGTTCATGAAAGTAAGTTTGTATTCACTTCCTGTCAGATTATATTATGCTGGTAGAAAGGAATCACCGTATGCCATAAAACAAAGCATTCAAAAGTTACACAGAAGAATTAACTTGGTAAATAAGTTGTGCTAAAATTGATATACTCATTTAAAAGTTAGGAGAAGGAAGGATGAAAAGTTTGTATAGCTTTTACAAAATGTCTTGTAGTGTTGTGCAGAAGCTTGCATGAGAATTTACAGCTTACATATGGATTATTGATTAATAAATATACAGTGTGCTGACTATGCAGACTTTGGAGTACCTTTTCAGTACTTGAATGTAAGGGGGGAGGGCAGTGGTATTTGACTTTATATGGATGTAACTTGCACTAACTGAGAGTATTGTACTTATAAATGAACACTGTATTTAATAGTTTCACTGGTGCTAATGTACATTGGAAACTCTAGAAAAGAATCTTACTATTTAATTGTTGCTAGTATCACACTCGTTTACGTTCTGACATAAACTAAATTTGTATCATGTGCTCCCAATAGCATATGCATTTACTGTTATTGTGTTATTTGTTTACTGTGGTATTCTCTGAACTTTGAGAGGGAAACTTAATAAAAATAATTAAGTAGTACTGTTCAAACAGCAACGATGGTAATAAAGAATAGGACTAATCCACAAATAGAAACTCAGCGTACTGAAAAGGATGATTATCTAAGGAGAAATCACAATGTTAATACTAATACCAAGTTAATCCTCTTGAAATAATAAGCTTACTCAAACATCAGCACTGGGCATGAAAACTCAGTGCCTGAGTACAGCTTGAGTCCTTTCTTCAGATCAGAGGAGCAAGCTCAGGGGCTACAGGCTTTGCGAGTGTCAGATGGCAAATTTCATGGGTCTGGACATTGCCACGTTTCCAGCTGACGGTAAATGGTGTCAGAGCTGGCCTACGCTTGAGCAACACTGCCCTTCCATGGAGGTTATAAAATGATGATTGCTTTTCCTCTGCATGAATGATGCCAGAGGAAAGGGCTCAGTGATTTTTCAAATTATCATGCTTAACTTCCCACTCAGGATATTTCTGCATTTGACAAAAGTTCAAAGGTGCATGTGCATTTAAGAATCTTATAAAACAGCTGAATACTTGCATAGGACTTCCTAAGTGACCCCTCTCTCAGCTGTTCTGTGGAGTCAGTTGTGCTGAGGTAGGAGGATTAAGAGACCTTTCCAAAGAATCCCTTGCAAGCCACAATGTATGAGGGACAGAGCAGTGGATGGGTTGTTTTGTGTCATCTGGTGTAATTCAGCAACTGTTTCCTTGACGTCTGGTATTTGGAAATGCTGAGCAACTTGATTCTAGCTCTGCCTTCATAGACTGAACTTTTTCTGAGAAGCAAAGAGAGAAGCCATGCCTCTGATGCTGGACAAGGCAAATTTGTGCTTTCAGAATGATAATGCCAGACATGGACTTCGTCTGTCCCAAACTTTCATTGAGCTATTTGGAATGTTTCACTTATTTTGTATGCTTTATTCCCATATTGGGATCTGCTCCATAACACATAACTCCACTATTTCACCTTTTGCTGTTGTGGCATTTATAAAATAGTTTCCACAAAGCTGTGCAGGTAAATGAAGATTCCTGGGATCATGTGTTCCACCTTGGACAAAGTGGGACTAGTAGGAGAATAATTACTGTCAACAGTAGCATTTTTCACCCAGTCATAGACTTGTAAAAGCAGCAGTCTTTTCTTCTTTGCAGCATTGGGAAAAGCACCAGTCTATCTTCTTTCTAGCAGTGGGAATAATTTTTCTAATGAGTTAAATGTGCAGGCTTTCAAGGACTCTTCAGTACCGTAATGCTCTGTTTGACATACATACATTCTGCCTCTTAACAAGCACCAGCTGAGAAGCTATCTTCTTGAAGATTTGCACAACCATCTTGAAAGGCCATCTGTGAAACTCCTCATGTAGATTCCTCCATCTCTACCCAGCCTATCCAAACTGAAAGGGAAGCAGAGCTTCAGAGGGTAAGGACAGAAAAGGTAGATTTTTCCCTATAAAAAAATGTAGCTTTTTGGAATTCTCAGCTGGCACCTCTGCATAAAATAGTAAGCCAAGGCTAATATTATGAGCAGGTGTTTTCTCTAAATGAAAAACATGGAGAGATTCAGTATCGGTCAGTCTGTGTTTAAGTATAGACATTTTAAATTCCTTTTGACTTTCTGACATTGGCAAACTGATCTTGTTGGCAGTGTCCACTCTGCAGCATATCCTTTTTACAGCTGGTAGCTGGTTCATGGGAAAGCTCTTGTTCATTGTTGGACCCTTATGATGAGAAACAAAATAACAGCAGGTACAATTATTTTTGTTTTCCATCACCTGGCTTGCTGAAAAATCTGTGGAGAGAGGGATAGGGATGGAGGCTGGAACTTCTGAGCAGCAGCTGCCCATTGCAGATAATTAATGCATGGAACTGGCATACCCAGGAGTTTTATAAAGGATCTGACATATGTCTGGATACAGCTGACTGCTTTCCCTGAAGCTGCTTTTCTGTCAAGCATACTTACCTTTTGGTGTATCTGTAACTACCGCTGGGTACAGAGGTCTCAAAGTAGGATTGGATAACTCTTTATTTCATTTATGGTGAGAGGGATGAGAAAGGATGTAATGTTCTTCAGGTGAATAGTCTGCGTTTTCCTCCCATTTATGCTTAAGCATGATTTGATCCAAATGGCAACCTCAAAATGAGCAGGAACCTCTCAGGTTTCTGTCACTGTTAAATTTCTTATGGATTTCACAACAGATTAATCAGGACATTTGTTTGCAAGTATCCCTGGAGATGTTGCTGAAGAAAGTAATGCTAATGCTTGTGATATACTTTCTGCACAGCAAGTCTTGATCCAACTCTTATGCTGTTTTCTGGTTGGAATAACACTTCTGTGTCTTAAATATAAAATAGGAAATCCCTTAACAATTCTGCAAAGTGAGGTATCTTCAAAGATGCTAACAAGTAAGTGCATTTTTCAGTGGTCTGAGGTTCAAGATTAATATTTTTCTGAGCTTTAGGGAATGCCAGTCCTTCCCTTCCAAATGTATAGTCTAGAACCTCTCTTCTCAGGAGCTGCCTATATTACTGACATGCTTATCTAAGTTGCTTCATGTTTGAAACTCTATTTTGAATTCAGGGCTTCACAAATTCTACAAATGACCCTTCCAGATTGTTTTCAAGTCTCATCTACTAGATCAGCTGAACACTGAAGGAGAAGACCACCTTTCTCAATGCAGGCTGGAGAACTTGGGCATGCAATATCACTGGTAAACTTTTTTCTTTTCTGGATGTTACTGCTTTTTACACATTTTTTCCAAGTAACCTGCTGTCAAATCTTTCTCAGTGGCTGACCTGTCAATTTGCAACTGTATTTCATATAGTAGCTTACATGTTTTTGACCTCAGAAATCTACCCTGGAATATGACCGGCCACCAGAATGACTTCTGGAATTCCTCAAGTTGGCCTATTAACAACTAGCTCTGGTTTTCCAGTCTGCAGCACAAATACATTCAGCCAGGACTAACAGCATCTATTTTGTGTTGTGTATGCTACTTCTGCCTACTAAGTCTCTGCTCACAAATGATAAATTCTTGTGAGGTATTACATGAGAACATTTGACTGCTTAACATTACAAAAAAAGACTCCGGTTGATTTTATCTAATTTTCGGGGTTTTCTTCTGTTTGGGAAACAAGTGTTGAACTTAAAACCTCATACTTTTGAGACTTTTTTTTCCTTTTTATTTCTTTAATGTTATAGTTTTTAATTAAATGAAACCACTGTCTTGTAAACACCTTTCAGTTTAAAAAATGGCAGGTTAATTAGTTGTCCATTTTCAATTACTGAGACACAGACTTTGGCTGTGAAAGGGAATTACACTTTCTATGATAAAGCATACTTCACACTTTCAGCTAGAAGTGCTTGTACTGACAGCGTGTGTTCTGTTTTTATCTGCCACAGTCAAATTTACTTTTAGAACACTCCTTTTCAGATTACCTTTCGAGTGTTTTTTTTTTCTTGTCTGTGGATGTGAAGTACTCAAAATGCCCTAACTCTCCACCCCTCTCTGCCACTTTCTCTTTTAGAGGATAGCATGCTAAGAGATCTATCTCTACCTTCTTCCTGGGAACTTGCTAATGTGTGCACCGATGCTGATAGGGAGTGTTTTATCAGAAGATTCAGCAGCTGAGAGTAATTGGCCCATGGTTGCTTCAACTGTGCACAATTTAATAATCCCATTCGGTCTCCCTAGGATAATCCAGTATAACTGGAAAGCACTGTGGCTTGTCAGAGCAAGCAGGCAGCCAGGAGGTTCCAAATTCTCATTCTCCTTCTGCTGTCCACTCTGTATAGGGTCTGCCTCATCACCTTTCAGGCTTAGTTCAACACCCGCACTGCTGCCTTGCACACAGAGGGTAGTGAGTGTTTAACTACCAGCACAACACAGCCATTTTGAGTACTAAACATTCTGAGTACTTAAAGCCGAACTCATTGCCCTCAACACATGCGTTGTTATAAAAATAAACAGTCCAACACAAAATATAGCAGAGGAAGCAGTTGAGGAAGAAAGCACACAAATAATGAGCAAAGACAATTCCTGAGGAAGTTAAAATTCCTCAAGAGTTGTACAAAGCTGCAAAGAAGCAAGATGATTTGGTCCACCAAAGCTGATGCTGGGAAGCTGGTGCTCGACATACTGGAAGAGATAGGTAAGAAATCAAGATTTTAAAAGATTATACAAAAATTAGACTTCATGCAAATATTTGTTAGTGATGCAAAGAGTTAAGCAAGACGTCCTGTGAATACTAAAGGAGTTGCTATTTTGACAAAAAGCAAAGATTTTTCTGAGGTGAAGAGGAATTACTGCTGTTAAACTAGATGAACAGCACGTGCACAGAACAGCTGCAAATACTGCTCCACTCTCAGAAGAAAGAAAGAGCAAGGAAGAAGTTAAAAACAGGCCAAGAAAACAATAACTGTATTCTTAAAAGCCAGTTAGATAAACATTAGCAAAGCACAGGACCACATGTGCTTGCTTGTGTATTTGTTTTTAATCCTTCTCCTAAAAACCCACTGCTTCCTATGAGGAAACCAGAAGCCCGAAATATCTCTGCCTGGTGGAGATTGATGAAGCTTTTAATGCAGGTATAGAACCTCAGTACTAGACTACAGGGAACATAATATCTGTGAAAAATGGAATTTAAAAAAAGTATAAAGGAAGCAATTTTGGTTATTTGAATGACTATTTACAAGTATGTATATTATGTTAATTGCTATACAAATGATACTATTTATTTTCCAGGATGAAATTAATCTGTTCCGTTATTGTGGCTCGCTAGACTGAGAACTTTTGAATTCATGGAAGAAAAAAATCTGTTTTCACAACACTTGCTAAGCTGATACAGATCATCTAATTTTCACTGTTTTAGAAATACTGTTTTCTTTTTAGAAAATAATATGGATGAGAAAATATCAGTAAATGTGTTCCAGAAAAGCATCACCTAACATGTCACTTCAAATCTTCTCTGGATTCTAGTAAGACTAGTAAGTCTTTCAACCTTGGTTCACTGACAAAACAAATCATTGTCTATTCCTTTACACTTTATCGTCAAAATCAGTGGAATGAATTGTCATACCAAACCTACCATACATATTCTCAGGAGAAAAACCAATATAATACATGGACTACAGAAAGCTACTAATGTAATAGAAAAAAGACTGTATGATCCTATCACTACAGAAATCTTGGTAACAGTTTTTAATGACAAATATCTGGACAATGCTGTATTTTTCCTTACTAATTAATGAGGACTCAAAGTGGAGTTACATTTGGTAAAAAATTGTTTTCATCTTTTCTCAACTTGGTAGCCCTGGGACTCCATTTTTACATTAAAACTGTGTAACTAAATCTGTGTGTTTCTCCAAGACCTCACTGATTTTAGAAAGGATTCCATGTAGATGGTTTAAAAATCTATCTTCATTTACCTATGGTAATACAGAAAATATTTTTATTTTTTGGGTAGCCTCTTTTCACTGCATGATTTCACCAAAGATTTTTTTAGAGTAGGTATGACTGACCAGTACACAAAAATTTCCGCTGATGGCTCCTCAAAGTAAAACAAGAACTGCCTTACCTGGGTTAATAGGTAAGTTTGGCAATCAATAAAGTTATAACAAAACACTTTCCTTTCGGTTTGTAGTATGTGTTTCAAGGTTTAGTGTGTGTTTTCGGTGTTTAGGTTTTTTCAGTTTCATGTAACATTTTCCTATAGTAACTAGGATTACAGAGAAAATGAGTATTTCAGTACAAACACCAGGTTGAAGGAACTGAGAAATAGTTTTGGATTTTCCCTAAATCCAATGAATGTTGTAAAAAGAAATACACATTCTTGAAAAGCATTAAAGCAGAGAAGGCTGCCTATAACCCACACAAATGTACAGCCTGCACTTCCTCTATATATGGTACTGTCTCTGACACATGAGAAGCCGACAACCGGAAAAGGGGTGTCACACAAATAACTTCATCAGAAAAGAATAGGCTGCACTAGCATTCCTTTCAAGTTGTGTGCCTGTCAAAAAGTGAAAAGAAAAGGTTCATTGAAGGTTTATTTTAGTTTTTTGTAGCTGTCAACAGAGACCTACTCTTCCCTGTGATCTTGCATACCTGATTCTGAAAAGGGATGGCTGAATGAGGTCTTACCCTATATTCTTTTTCTGTCTAGGTGCCAGCAGGTCATCCAGCAAGGGTTTTCAGTTAAGGTAAGAAAATGTGAATAATAATTCACCGCAGAGATTTTTTTTTTTTCCGGGTCTGCATGATGTGTGCACCTTTGCTTCTGCAAAACACTAACTCCATGTGAAGTGGTAACACCAAGAATTCCTTTACAAGAACTGACATGGGCATCTCAAAGCATTCAGCTGTGCCTTTGTGTTGGCTCTGCAGGTTTTGTATGTAGGTCACCATGTAATGTTTTACTGGCTCTACAGACCACTTCATGTCAGAAAGTGACAATGTGCCTGTTAGAATTTTAAATGGGGAGGTAAAAGGTACAAGTTGAGACCACGCAAAAGAGAAGAAACTTTTCAGAAATGATAGGAAAATGGTAGTAGGCTTTTAGCTGTCTATTGGAGGTGAAGTTTTTCTTAGAATTGGCTGACAGGATGGGACAGGATGTTGTCAGATTGCATGCTGCAGCTTCCTTAGTGTCTGCTTAATTTGCAAATAAAGAGAGTGGGAAAAAAACCCCACAAAGCTTGGTCTTTTCTGGAAGTCTAGCAAAGCCAGCTGTAAAATAAGTTAGTTAGCAGGTGATTCTTACTGCTTTTTCTTTACTTTTTTTTTTTTTAACTGAAAAAATATCACAGTGCCAATATCCTTTTTATATGCTTGTGGCTTCTGATATATGAGAGATTGATAACTTTTTTATTCTTAGATCTCTCTGCCATCTAGGTAGGAAAGCAATCTCACAGTCCTTCCAGCAGGGTCTTCAGGAGACTTGAATTACAGCTCATAGTGCTGTAATTAAGAGGTGAAGTTGGGAGTTTGCCTTTTACTTGATTCTGCCTTTAGCTGGCACATTCAGTTATTGTTAAATTTCTTTCCTAAGTTGTAGAGCTCAGAAATATCTTCTTCAAATGCAATGAAGGGATCTCTGATGCAGGTTCAGACTTACACACCTTTCCACTGTTGGCCACAGTGCTCTTCAGGAATGTGTGTCCCTTTTTAAAATCTCCATCAGGCCTGGGGACTACTCCATGAAAGCAGCAGAAAAAAAAATGTTTAAAATGTTGTTGTAGGGGACCAACTCTATTTTATATCAAGCAGGTTGGGTAACAGACAGGGAAGAGTGAAATAATCCCGAGCTGAGTAGGTGGTGGAAAAGCAGGGAGTAAGTACTTTTGCAATATTTTTCCTTTGCATTGCTAGCTGAGTATTTTGGAGATGAGGCAACTGATGTTAACTGACTGTGTGGGTTGCAGTACTGAGAGAGTATCTGGCAGCTGAGCATGACAAGGACAAAACACACCTCACCCAGGTCCTTCTTTTTTCCCGTATAGAATAATTACAGCTCAGGACAAAAGAGCCATTATTGCACTTGGAAGAATACACTAAAGAGGGGGAAAAAAAAAAAAAAAAAAAGAGGGTGTAACATCTGTTCCTTCTAGTGAGAGAGAAAAAAAACTTCTCCCTAGAGATCAAAAAACATTGATCAACACAATAATTATTGGTTTTGCCATGGCTTCACTTGGGACATTTGTGTATTGCATTTTAAATTATAGAAAAACCCCAACAACCCTGGTTAGCATTTGTAATACCTATATGGTACTTATCTTAGGAAAGGATTTGACCAGTGAAGATTAAAAATGAGCTCCTTTACAGAGTGACTTAAAGCAGGGCTGGTGCTATTCTGCTTGAGGGCTTCTGGGAGTGAAACTCACCGAGTTTTCATGTCCTCAAGGTATCATGGTTTTTACTTTTTTGAAAAGTAAAGGAAAAGATAATTTGAAAAGCATTAGATCAGGTTTCTGAAGGGAAGTTCTGGTATAGTATCTGTCTTACTGAGATCTATATACTTATTATCCTGATTCTATTAATTAAGCTCTGAAAATAGGCTTATCTATTTGAAGCAAATGCCGTGATGCAGATTTTTGTGGAAAATAATGGATATTGGAGAAAATGAAGCCCAGCGGGACTCTGAAACACACAGGAAGGAGTAATTCTGAGAAGATGGAACAGAGCGGGAAGTGTAAGAATTGCAAGAACCTGCACTAATATGGCAAAAAGTAAGATGATTCTGGAGCATAACACAACGCTCTCTTAACCTTCCTTTTTAAAGATCCCCTTCACTTTCATGACAATAGTCTTTTTCCACAAGGCAATTTAAACTTTCATCTTTAAATGATTTCTCTATAATATACTAGAGAAATACAGTTCAAAGGCGATAGTGTTGTGTTCAGCAGACTGTGTCAGAGACCATTGCATCTGTGTGTAAAACAGAAATGAAGAGAAACTCGTGTTATCCAAGAAATGTTCCTTATTTCCCTCAGCTGTTATATGTGACGTGTATTAATTTTTAGAAGACAGCTCCAGGACAACTATTTTCTTAAAAATAAAATCAATGCATAAACTTGTGACCCTCGTCTTTACTACTGTCTAAACTCCTCTGAGGTTCTCACCAGATGGAACAGATACTTATTAGCCAGAACTCAGTTGAAAGAGGAAGAAAAAAAATCCATGCACAAAAAAGCATCTCTTCATAGGATAATACAATAAGCAGTGAAATAACAAAGAAAATTATAGCTAATTTAGTCTGACATTGTTTTCCAACTGGGAAGGATGAAGTGAACTTTTTAGGCAAGATGTTGGGCTAGATCTTTAGAGGACGTAAATAAGCACAACAACTTTTTTCTTTATGAGATAATGTCAATGATTTTATTTTTAAAGGCAGTTAAAAGAGACAGTGCTTCAGATTCTCAGAAGCATGGAATTTCAATGTAAGCAGGACGGAGTGTCTGAGGCTGGATAGATCTCACTCCTACTGTCTTTATTTTGGAAAATTGCACAGGATAAAACTGGCCTGCAAGCAAGTCAGATCACATTGATTGTTCTAAGGCTTCTGGTTTCTACGAGGGCTTTTGTAATTCATTCAGGGACCATGGAAGTGTATTATTTCTGGAATGTCATCACTCTACTTGAAAGGTATCACAGAATCAGCATAGTCATCATTAGAAGTGAGGAATATATTTACAGAGTTATTTTATCACCTGCAACAGTCTGCTGTACAACATCAAACTTGTCTGCAATGTGATATGCTTTCCACCTTCTGGACAAGAAAGAGTCAAAGGATTCACTATGAGTTTGAGAACCTTAACCTGGAACACATTGTGATCTTCAAGCCAGAGCATAAAGAGCAGCAGTTTCTGGGAGCAAAATGGAGAGTCCTTCAGACCCTGTATTCTACTTTCTGCTTGCCCAGAGAGAACAGGCATTTCAACGAATATAACAGTAAGATGTTCGGATGCGTATTAGCCATCTGCCTGAAGATAGATTTACTGCTGTGAGGGTAAGAAAGCAGGGGACTGAATTGCTGATAACCTTCTTGATGCTCTCTGGTACAGAGAGAGTTTATATAATTGGCACCAGGTTTCTTTCTTTCTTCAAGTGACTTAAGGTAGTCCATGTAAACTGCTTTCTCCGAATACAGACTTGACAGGATCAACTACACTTTTTCCATAGAGTATATTCATGAAAACATGTCACCCTTGAAAACGTAGCTAAAGCAACACACATCTACAGAGAGAAGGAAGGTAGAGCAGTAATACTGTTCACAAAGTATCACTTGCCAAGATGTCTGAGCATGTATCCACTGTTGTATCTGTACAATACCATGTGTGAACTTAAACATCTGTCATTGATCTGCCAGTGCTCAGGTGCAAGATGATGTGGACCTCAAGTGTAGTTACAGGTTCCTCACAAGAACTTGCAGCATTTGTGTGGGCTCCACCCAGCCTCTTTGCATGTCTATGTGAAGGTCTCCTCTGGATAATTTGCAGCTGGCAGATGTTAGGAAGCTGTTTCCTACTGCTTATTAACTACAAGATACTGCTTCCTGACAGAGATCTGTTATCTAAAGGTCTTCATACCGAAGGATCTTATAAGAGGATAGTATAATTTGTGTAGAGCTAAGCTCTTTGAATTTGGCCTAAAGGGAGCTATGACATCATTGTCCATAACAGTGGAAGATTAGTTTAACTGCCCCTCTAGTGAGAGCTACTGCATCTCCTCTCTGATTTGATACTGGACTAAAAATGTAGCTGGATTTACCATTCACTAACCTCTCAGATGTGTGTGCAAAACTTAGGTTGTAGCAGGCATCCAGTGAATGAACTTGATCAAGATCTCAGTTGAAGAGGCATGTAGACCACAAGTCTGTGGGAAGTTCAGAGATCAGATAGCCAGTCTGTTTCCAGCGGCATTTGGCAATAGCTCAGTTAAGAAATTGCTGTATTGTAAAAGAATGCAAGATAAATAAATATGCTTTCTTACTAATGTATAACATGTTCTTTTGTAATTTCCTTAGGGATGGAAGGCTTTTTCTCATGACTTGTTTCATTTCAACAAAAATAAGAGGAAAACCAGGATTAATATATTTAAGTACCATTATCGCAAGAGAAACTACCATTTCAGGGATAATAGAAGCTAATTCAGAAGGCTCATGCCTTTATATTGATGCTTTTTATTTTTTTTTTAAAGGAGAGCATCAGTGAAAGTCTAGAAGCAGAGAGCAGAGGAATTTGAATAACAGTAAACTGTAAAAAAAGCCAAACCCTTCAAATTTTTGATGTTAAAAAATCATGAGTTGTCTCTGTAGTATATAAACGCGATGCAAAAACTTTGGTTATGAGTTTATAAATATCAATGAGTCAATGAATTTGTAATTGTGCCTACAAGGGCTCTGCTTATAAAATGTACAATGTATAAAGAACAAAACGAGGACTTCTGCTCAGTCAAGGAACAACTGAAATTAGGCTATGCTCTGAGCTGTCCATGGCAGAAAATGAATCATTCCTTCCATTTAAAAAAAAAAAAAATCTTTTTTTTTTTTATATTTGAGCAACTAAAACATCTCCTAATTCTATGGTATATGTGATTTGGTGGAAGCCTCACTGAAACATATTGGAACAGTTCCACCACTTTCAGACAGACTCAGTCACATTTAAGATTTGAGCAACCAAAAATTGTTTTGAATTGACTTAGGTGACAAAACATTAAATACCAATCTTGATTTCATTTAACACATTCGGGTGATGTATGGTCCTGGCATGTGCGCATTTTCAGATTTTCACTTAAAGCATTTGAATTTCAATTGTATAATGTGATTTCATAAATTAAAAGATTGTAAACAAGTTGAAAAAAACCAACCCACAAAGACATCTTTTCCCTAATATATTTCGATGAAAAATATCAGCATTAAACGTATTTTTTGACAAAATAAGTTTGTTTGACAATTTGAACAAGATCTAAAGTTTCAAATGTCAGCTTAAAAAATTCTCACACTGAGACAAGTCTGTGAGCCTTCAGTTTATTTTTGCTTGTTTTATGGTAAAAGAAACCAAGGGATACAAACATGCTTTTACATGCACTTCTTTGTCTGCGGTCATGTTTTTAATGTTCTAAACCATGAGTGGTGTCTATGACCTATCTGCTATTTCTGTTCCAAATAATTGCAGTAGCTTCTGCTCTGAATCATGTTCTGGGCACTGAAGAAAGAAGGAAATGCCAGCTGTGCTGGAAGCAAAGCCTTTGTCTACACTGTCCCATCAGCTTGAAATCCTAAGTGTTTGGAGGACAGGCCAAAACCAGATGTTGAACATATGCCTTCTGCTGTGGATGGATTCCTCAGTAAACCTTATTCCTCAGTAAAGACTTGGACTATCTGAGATAAAACAACACCTGTAGCAAAGTAAATTGGATCTAATACAGAATGATGAAATTGATAGAAAATTCTATTTTTAAAAGGTCTGAAGTTTATTACTTTATTTAGGTTTCTACAGTAACTACTGAATTGGTGTGGTCACTACTCAGTTTAAGAAGTGAGAAGAGCAATAACAGAGTGGGAAGATATCATCACCAACAGAAAACTCCTCAGAGAGTAAGTTTGCAATTAAGTCATTACAGATGCTGACTTAGGAACTGAGAGAAACCAATGTTTCAGATTTGTACAACATTTAAAGAGATACCAGCAAATTCAGTGGTGAGGAGTGAAAAGCATCAGAAATCATGTGCGGATCTGGTTTGTTCCTGCTGGGCTCACTAACAAAGTTTCTGCTGACCATAAAGTCTCATGATCAGGTCTAACTGCTCGTGTTGTTGTTTGCTTTTTGTTCATGAGGAAAACACTGAGATATTAACTGGGGAAAAAAAAAGTTTAATTGGCGTAATTGTGATCTTCAAGAAATCTAACATTGTAATCTGAAGTGTTGGCCATTTTCCTCTACAGACAAGACATGGATTAAACTCCCTGTACAAAAAATATCTGACCTTTCTCTATTTGCACTTCAAACTAAATATGGCCTTTATTGTACTAGCAGTGCTGCTTGTAATGCTAGGGGTAACAGAAAAGAGATAGAAAACTTACTTTTACAGATGTAAATGGGTTGTTGAGACTAGCAATATTCCTTTTTTCTTGATTTTTTTCTCTTTAGGACAGTGATGTGTGAAATGGGCTATTACCTTTCATGTTAGGCCTCTTCTAGTCTGCTAAACATGGAAAACATGAAATGTAGCTGATAGCGTTAAACAATTTATTTTGAGCACATCTCCCAGGTATTCACCACTGAGCAGAAGCGGGAAGGTACAGTAACTGTTTTGTATGAGAAACAGCATTTTTCCTAACACGTGTTGACAGAGGCTTGAAGTTTAGGCTTTGTAGGTTTACCAAAAATTCCTTCCTTTGCATTAGTGATTTGAAGTATTTCTTCATCAACTAAAATAAATAAGGTGGGATACAGTCATCCTCCATCAATAAATCAAGAAAGGAAATCACAGTACTCAGTATTTATTACTGCCCAATCTTTGTAAGTTACTGAGACCGCAATCTCTTCAAGGTGGTTGCTGTCTCCTATGTTGTTTGTACAATGCACAGCATAATGAGCCTCTCCTTCTGGTTGCCTTCCCAGTGCTATCGCTATACAAAATAAGTAATGTCATTACGATTCCATCATATTTTCTTCTTCTTGTAATCAGTTTAGTCACAATTCACAGAATAACATCACCAAGACTCAGAATTATGACTGCCTTAGCCATAATATGAGAACTGGCAGCAACAAGAAGCACTATTCTTTCTTCTAAAAGGGAGTACCCTGATAAAAGTAAAATTTAAGACCTTTGAAAGGCCATTTACTCTTTATAATTGATGTGGCTCTGTGGCAGGTAGTGCAGTATTAAAATAGGAGAGTAATGTCTAATATTTGGATCACAGATGAATAAAATGAGTTTTGAGCATTAGCAAACCAGGTAATGAACTATGAGTTCTAATGAAACTGAAGTTTAGAAGGTTATTGTGGAAGCCTGGACACAGATATGTTTGAAATAAGCCTACTAGCACAAAATAGGTATGTAATAACTATAAATTTTGAATTCTGAATTCATTAACATGCTCGCATAATTACAGGACTAAGGGCAGCAAAAATAACAATAACTAATATGTAATCATTATGAAATACAAGTACATTTCCCTGTTCAAGTAGTCTTGTTGGTACTGTGGTGAGGAACTTCATAAGAGACTGAGGTGAAATCCCAGTCTGAGACTCAGACCATGATTTGTAGACATTCAGACTTTGACTCCTCAGTTTTAAGATTAGTCTGAAAACCACATTCTCATTACTTGTTCTTGTGCTTGTGATTTTTTTTTAATCAAGTTTGTAAGTGCATAACGTATATAGCATTTTAAATATTCAAAGTACTGGAAAGGCATTACTGTTAATTATGTCTCTTTTATTCCCCCCTAAGAAGAATAATTTCTTATTGCTCACTCTTTTTTTTTTCCTCCTCCCGGCTTTGGTGAACTATTATATTCAGTACCGAATAATGAGAATTTGCAGTGCCTCCCAGGTCAGATGCCCGATTAACTCCTGCTTCAGATTTGTTGAGCTCTTTCTCTGTCTGTCCTGAAACAGTGCTTGGACAGGCTGGAGAATGGCATGGTATGAAGCAGAGCTCTAAGTGCTGGGGACAAGAGAGCAAAGCTCACAGCTGAACAGGTCTGAGAGAATTAGGAACAAAAGTGCTAAACCTACACATCCTCCTGAAACCAACTTCTCCAACTTCTCTGTTAATTGTCTTGCTATGTTGCGGTAATCTTTTTCCTAGTTCAATAGCAAACCAAAGAAATCTTAAATTGCCCTAACAGGAATCTGATGCTTTCTTCATATCCTAGAAAGTGCTTTAGCAACCATTCACAGAGTATTTTTGAAATACTAAGAAAGAAGTTCGACATTGTCAAGTGTTTGGAAGTGAGAGAGGAAAACATCCAAACTTAGTTTTGGAAAGCCTGTGCAGTGCAATATAGAAACCTCCTTGCTGAAGTGAATGATGTAGCTCTATTTTTCAGTCACTATAGAAAAATAAAATGCAGGGATTCACTTTGCAGGAAAGGCACTTGATAGTGGTCTTGAGGCAACACTTCTGCTATCATGTAGACTTCTGTCTCAGGTCACAGCCTTTATACCATTTCTACAATTTGCATGTTGGCAAATATGATGTTAGCAAACATCTCTAGCTCTAGTTCAGGGTGAACCAGCTGATCCTCTAGGTAGCAAGGCTTAGGAACAGGGCAAAAACTGACTCAGAGGTTGGATTCACCTGGAGCTCTTTGCAGCTATGACCTCAGGCTTGGACACACACCCAGCTATCAAAGGGAATATCCAGGAAACTCCTCAATGGCTATCAAAGTCAAATGAATAACATAGGCTGGACTTCAAGCCTTAGGAATCTGTGTTGGTTAAGGGCACTTAGGAGCACATACAATTGTCTATGATTGTTAACGCGTTTTGGTGTTGCTTATTTATTTCTGATGAAGCAAGTGTGACATCTGTCGGTATCTGTCTTAGGTGAGCTCTCTATGATAACACACTCCTCTAATAACAGCACTTGTATGCATGCTTCCCTTCAAGGCCTGAAATGTGATACAGCTACTATCAAATTTCCATGCATTACTGCTTTTTAACAGTCAGCCTCTTCCAAGATAAAATTAGGACGGTTAAAAGTACTTCAGCATGAAAACCACATTTTATATATACATACAGCTTGCCTGGGCAAGGATATATCAACATTTTTCTGCTATATGAGCCTGTAGGGTGCTGCAAACAGCCGGTTTATAATAGGGCCTGAGATGTCAAAGATGGACTGCTGCAGTCTGAACAATCCACCCTGACCCCATCTGTTTCTGCTTAGGGTCAGTTTATGTGAGGATGAGGTAGAGAGTGGCAGCCCATGTCAGTAGCCCCAGTCCAAAGCAGACATTGTCCCTACCACCACATCTGCCTCAGGACTGCCAGGAAGGGGTCAGAGAGCTACATTCTCTGGGATCACCAGAGACTTTGGGTTCTGTGTCTGGTCCTATCTTATCTTCAACCCATATTACCAAGAGTCTGTTCTTGCACTTTCTTTGTTAGGGAAGCTGCTGGGAAGGAAAACTAGTTTATTGGAGGTATGGAATAGGAGGTGGATGTTAAGGTGAGAAGGTGCGTTTAGAGGTGGGGAATATGGGGGAGTTCTGTGTATTGGATGGGATGAGGTGGAGTGGAGAGACAACATGACAGAAGAGGGGCAGGCTGAAGATGGGGGAAAGGAAAAATCTTCGTCCCTCTCCGCACCTTTCAAATTGTCCCTCAGGCACAAGACCTAAGCCTCAATTTGTATGAATGATCTTTCCCTGGATCTGACTGCTTGCTCCCAGGCTTACTTAGTTACATCTGAGTACCCTTCTAATACTCCTCTGACTTCTCCCAGCCTATTCCCTCCCCCAGCTCCCCATGCCTACTCTTCTGCCCCGCAAAAATACAATCCTTTTTCTGCATCCAGACGGCAACACTGAATTTTGCTTTCATAGCTATGTAGCTCTGAGCCTTCACCGCTACAAGTTAGTCCAATAGTTTAAGCGGGGAATCATCATGTTGTTAATACACATGATACTTACAACACTTAGCAAACTTCTCTCCTACTATAAGAAACATTCTGATGGAAAAAAGGAGTTACAAACTGATTTCAGGCTAGAAAATAATTATAATCATAGTGAAAGTAACTAACCGATTTTTTTTAATGCTGAAATTCTAGATAGAGATCTTGAAAAAATACTTTAATGCTGCACAGACCTGCCCATTCCATTAGCATTCTTTAAATAAGACTTAAGGGAAATAGAGTGCTAGTGAAGGCTAAGGGCTTTTCTTGTTTGCTCGATGAATGTTTGCTGAACAATATATTTTTTTTTAATGGGGTGTGACTGGAAAGTGATCTTACGATGAAATATGCTCAAGTATTTTCTTGTTCAAAGGGAAGTACTTGAAAAAAAGGGAGCGGTCTTAGGTGTGATCCCAAAATAATCTCTTTCCAGTGTCTAGCTACAGCAGCATATGCCAAGGTGAAATATCCCATCATCAGATATAAAGTATCAGTTGGTGGTTGTTTACATTCAAGTAATGGACCATCTTGAAATTACAAATCAATCTGTCTTTGATTCCTAGGCTGTGTTTTAATGCACAGTGAACTATTTTCTTTGTGCTGTTCCATTTTGCTTAATTGTCCATATTGTTGTTAAGTACCTAAGAGAGTCGAGGGGTTTTGACTCAATCTGGAAAGAGCATGCTAAGGTATTTCTAACCTGTCTTTACATTTAAAATGTTGCATTCTTCTATCAAAATATTAATCCAGGTGTGACCATTAAAATCTGAAATTCTTTATTCCAGTTTTAATTGACCATCAAGCAGATGCACAATCTAGTTAAAATGCATAGAATACGATGGAAAAAAATAGTTCTCTTTAATTCTATTCCTTAAGATTGAGAACACATATCATATACACACACACACACACAATCATTTTCATAGGACATCTATCACAGCCCTGTTGAAGCATGAAGCATAGAAAAATATGAAACTCTGATTATATCCCCCAAAATCTCTTTTAGAAGGAAAGCAGGTGGCAGCTGCTTCTCTTTTACGTTTCTGGTTTGTGTATTTACAGCAATTGATAGTTCCATACTGGGGGGATTGAGGGTGGGGCGAGTGATTTTCCTTTGGTGACCACTGATTTCTTTTTTTGGTCTTTTTCCTGGAAGAGAAATCTAACACATTCCTCTGTTTAGCTTAGGCATAGGGTATGAAATTATACTAAGCACATGGATTGTGAGCCCTTTACCAGACAGGTAAAATGTCTGTCTTCTCAGACAGATATTCTTAAACTCTCCCTTTTGATGAAATATTTGACGTAACTTGGGTGCAGCATTTGCTGGTAATACTATTTTTTCTAGTTTGCTACACACCCATGAGAGAGAAGCAAGTGGGGAGATCTTGCAATCTTGAACTACCCTACATTTAAATGTGTATTTAATGTGTATTTAATGTGGACCATTTCGGAAAAGACACGAAGCATATTGAATAAAAATAATGCACCTTCCAGCTATTTTTCAATAGATCTAACATAATGAGTTTACTAGTTTGATAGATGCTAGCATTGATTTTAAGTTGTAAATAATTTTTCATATAATACTGTATTCAACATAAAATGGGCCTTTATACTTGACTGATAAGTCACTGAGCTGAAATATGGTCTTGGTTGTGTTGGTGTAAATGCTTATCGATGACACACTACTGCAGAATTTGACCCTTTTGCACGGGAGAGAGGACTCAGTAGATCTGCATATGAAGAGTTTTTGTTATAAAATACAATATGCCAGGAAAGTATTAACCATTGTTTACAATCAAGCAATTATCTGGTTGATATTGCCACTGCTACATATGTGGTTAAAACTGATTCCTAATGAATTTTTTTTCAAGAATTTTCAATCCTCAGGTATTTTTTTCAATGCAACTACAGAGATAATTTTAATACAAAATGTTTCTGGCTTTTGTGGCCATAATTTAGATATTTGATTGTGGAATGCTTCAGAGTCTTGACACTTAGGAATTTTTTTTATGCTCCTCATAAATATTTTATGCTCCTCACTTGCAAGAATCTGTTTTCATACACAAGTATGGCAAATGCCCTGATATGCAAAGAGGCTGTTTTAAGGACTTAGGATTTTTATTGCTTTTGTTTTGGTTTTGTTTGTTTGTTTGTTTGTTTGTTTGTTTTTCAAGTTTGTGCTCTTGAGGTCTAGCCAAATTTGGATAGAAGCATTTTCAGATTACAAAACAAGAAGCTATCTCATTTAATCTCTATTTATACACAACAGTTCCACAGAGATTTTTCCCATGCTCATTCTTTTCCCCACTTCTGACCAACAAAAGGACTGTTGTGGTTTAACCCCAGCTGGCAACGTGGACCACACAGCTGCTCACTCACGCTTCCCCCTGCAAAGTGGGATGGAGCAGAGAATCAAAAGGGAGAGATAAGAACAGTTTAATAAGACAGAAAAATAAATGTATATAAATAACATGCACAGTGCAATTGCTCATGAACACTGGTCCCATACAGCCCATCCCAAAAGAACAGAGATCCAGACAGCAGTTTGCACTCAAACACTATCATGCTGAAGAGCTGGTCCCGGAAGAAATACACCTCCCTCTAAATCAACGTGGCACTTATGAGCTGGATATTTCGCAAGCTCACTAGAAACAATATTTTAAAAGACAGACTTTTGTTACTTGTTTCTTCAATCCCTCCTATTCCCAGATCAGGAACCCAGTCATGCTGCCTTCTTTATTTTTATTTTTCTTAGTGCTAGTTATTATTTTATTTTTTTAAAATACATATGATATTTGTATTATGGATGGCCTCAGGTTTAAAGCAACTGCAGGTGTTGCAAGAAGGTTTTGTTACTAAACTTGGTATCATCTGAACACTTCCAAGAAGAGATTATCTTAGTTCACTGGTCCAGGCTCTGGTTCTCTGTACTGCTACTGTTAATTTGGCCTATCCCTTTTGATATCCTAAAAGTTATTTGGGAAATCCTCCAGCATGTGAAGAGCCAGAATGCAGCACAACTATGTTTTTTTTTTAAACTGTGTTCTAGTAAAATATTAAACTCTGTTGTGCAGATTTTAAGCCTCAAATTCTGTTGAGAGCTGGAACAGACTAATCTTTCACAGTAGGTTTTCTTCTGATAGTTAGAGGACATTCACAGTCATAACTCATTTGTGTTTTCCTCTGTGATAGTGTGATGGCTCTGTGGGGAGGAAAGGTCTGCACACATTTGTTCATTAACCTGATCCCTCCTTGGGATTGCATGCACATGGGAATGGAGGCACAGGGGAATCCATGTTGCTATTGGATATTGGATTGCTATTTGAATGCATGCTTTGTCTGTGTGGAACTGCAGCGTTGCTTAATCGGTATTTTCCCTTTGGTTACTTGGTTGAAAAGTCCAGTTTGTCACAGCTAATCTTTAATCCACAGCAACTCCCAAATGTATTTAGTGCACTGAGTAGTACATGTCGAGGCTTGAATAATAAATTCAAAGGTCATTTGTGTTCAGCGAAGTATGATTAGGGATCTCTGTAATTTGCACACCTCTGAGCTCACGTACCTCCTGGCAACTGTTCTATAGTGAAGGCTGGAGAGCTAGCTAGGTATTTCCAATAGCAGGGGATTAAAAGATGCTCAGTGCTCAACTTTGCTAGTTGATTACAGTTAGTATACAGCTGGCAAGAACTTCTAGTATTTTATTTCTCTTTCATCTGTCATTTAACATTGACTCTCATGTATGTTTACATGGATGCCTAAGAAAGAATTAAATATTTCTTTCATTGGAGATACAAAGAAGTTGACTAATTTTGTCTAGTGAAGCCAAAGTGTAAAGGTCCTTTATAAATATCTTTGAGGTTCAATAGCAAAAAAAAAAAATTATTTTAATTAAGGAAAATATTAGTGGTCCATTCTTTTGATCCCAGGATCAAGAGGCTGCTCATGAGTGAGTTTCCCACTTCTCTGTAGCTGGGAACATGCTTTTAACTGAGAATTGTTTCTTGGGCTGAAGCATAAGAGCAGCTAACAATGCTTCATTTCAGTTATTCTCTCTGATTCTGTTTTCTTCTGGATTTCATAAAGTTCTTTCAAATACCTGAAAAGGAGGAATTGAAGCAATACATCCATGATAGCAAACTGTCTTAATTTAAGCTGTCCACAGCAATTGAAGGCTGGTGATGACGGCAAAAGAGCAGAGATGCACAGCCTTCTGTAAATTCTACTTTTCAACACACGGAATTGTCACCTCACTGCTCTACATCTTCCTTGTTATGCAAAGCAGGATATCGCCATTCTTTACAACTCAAGTTAAAGTCAGTGTCCTGGAGACACAGTCTAACTCTAAAGGTATAGCCTTCCATTTTAAGAGATCGCTTTAAAAGCCTAAGCCAGGGGTGTCAAACTCATTTTCTGTGGGGACCACATCAGCTTTGCGGTTGCCTTCAAAGGGCCGAATGTAATTTTAGGACTGTTGTACATTTATACAGTCCTAAAATTACATTTGGCCCTTTGAAGGCAACCACGAGGCTGATGCGGCCCCAACTGCAAATGAGTTTGACACCCCTGGCCCAAGCCGTATCTGAAAAAAATGCAAGAAGGGAGAGTATAAATGAGATGGTGGACAAAAAAGGAATATACAAAATGTAAAATTAAATTATAGTCATCTGAATCACATTCACATGGGGATATGATTAATCTATTTTGCTTCTCAACATTTTTATTTATTTATATTTCTATTCTTTATTTAACTCTCTACCCTTAGCCACGATGTTGCAGGGTTTCTTCCTAGAAATGTATCCAATTGCTAATAGTTGGGATGCTTACAGTGAAGTTACAGAAATTCTGACCTAAGATTTACAGTAACATTCCCTGTTAGAATATATTCTGAGAAAGGTTTCAGTATTTTTAGATGGGGTAAACATTGGTTTGAAAGCTCCCTCAATTCTAAAATCACTTTTATGTATTTTAGACAGCTCAAGTCTCTCACTTTAAGTAAAAGATGTTTTCAGGTCTTTTCATCAAGGGAAAATATAGACCATCTTAAGCATAAAGTGAGTTTTACCATTATATTTGCAAAACAAGTATGAGTTTGTACAATTAGTTGTAGAAGTATTGCCAAAGGTACATATCAGACAGTATTTGAGCAATCTTGAAAGAAAAATATGCATAAACGCTTCCTTGTATTGCCTTTACACAAATGTATTTTGGAAAATTTTTAATCACTTTAGATGCAGCCAAGATTTTTACTGTTGAGCTGATTTTGCTGGATTATCTGAGAGCCATTTCAGACTAACTTTAAGTTGCAGTTTTTTTAAAATAGTCCAAGTTGAAAATTCCAGTAATTCTTTTTGGAATATAGAATAAAAACACTAAGTGTCCCTGAAGTCCTGAGAAAGTTTGGGAATGTAATCTATACACTGTTTATACGTGCTAGTATCTGTACACAGTGTTTTCCTAGTTTATGACAAAAATGCAAACTACTTCAATACACATTTTTGATATACATACATTTGTCATCCTCTTCACAAGGACAGCAGTAGTCTTATAATAAATCTGTAACTTAAGAAGTAGTTTGAAAGACTGTTTCTGAAGATGCAATAAGTGTTTCTATTAGAAAATATTTCCAAGTATAAAATAATTTTACTTACAACTCTGCTTACAACCAGAAAACAGCTAATAAGAATCTTTAGCAAAAATAAATTTCTGAGCAATCTTGATACGCTTTTGTCATAGCAACAGCTGTGAGTGAACATTGGGTGAAATAAACATCTTTTCCTTGCAGAAATATTATCCAGCCATGCTGCTCAAGTTTCAATGTATGTTCCAGTGTCAGAACTATTACGCAAAAACTGTTCTGGAAGACTGTCTGGCAGGATCTGAGGAGCTAAAGCAGCTTTTTGGGTGAGCGTTGTTTTGCCTTTTTGGAGGATAAAAGATATTGTAAGGCTTTTTGTTTTATTCCACTAAGTAATTCTAAGATCTGTTTGCAATCACTGTATTATAACTCACCTATTTGATACACTGTATTTTATTAACAGAAAGCTTTGATATGGAATTAGGGTTGCCTGGAGGTATTAATCATGCCTTTCTGGAGTGGCTTGTTAAACAAAACTCAGAGTCTGACCAAGAATGCACGGACAACCTTAAGCAGTCAGCTTTCGTAGCAAAGGTGATTTGCCTGCACTGAAGCTTGTATTCACTGTCTCAGGCATAGCTACTGTGAATATTGCAGAGCTTACTTAAAGCAGTTTGGCAGAGTGGTAAGGAAGTTTCTTTTCCCTAGCACCAGAATGATGCGTTCTGAAAGCACTTCACTGTAATGGCGTTGAGTGAACCTTATTTCTTGTATGGGGATGTACGTGGCACAAAAAAGGAGTGGATATGCATCTCAAGATATTTAATGTCTCTTGTTCAGTACTGCTTCAGCTGCAGAACCTAGGGTGGTATCACTGTTGACAGCAGTTAGGCTGGAGATGTGTCATTAAAAGTGTAACACACTTAAGGAGAAGAAGGCTGTAAAATGAAGTGCATACAACATTTTTTTACCACAAAGCAAGAAATGTTTTACTGTGGGAAGGTTGTATGGCAGACCTTGGTTTATAACGTTCATTAAAAAAGGTATCTATGGAACAGGTTGCTGTTAAAAATAGTGTCTGAATGCACATGCTACTTAATTCTTACTCCTTTGCAGAACTTTGAGATTTGTTAATCTCAGCATCCATGGACGTGATATTCAGCCAAGGAAATAACTGTTATTCTTTTATTTCTGTTTCCCAGGATTCCGTTGATTGTGTTGGTTACAGAATACTCTTAGGTGTTAGAAATCACTGATACCAAGATGGTTTGCGCTTGAAATGCTACTTGTAGCTGGGCAGGGCAAAAGGATGCTTTGGTTTCAACATACAGTACACTTTGTTATAGTGGAATGGGCATTTTGGTCATGATTTGCAGGCTTGGAAGAATGTAGCTAACAGCATAGTGAGAGGAGTCACAGATACCTGTTTGTCTAAATTCCAAATCTTGTCAGCTTTAATATCTACTGGTTACAATAACTTGAAGGACCAGAGAAAAAAAAATGACTTTCTACACCTTCCTCATGACTCCTGATAGCATATTTGTCAGCAGTGCTATAATTTTTGTCCTGTCCCTTTATGTCACTGCACTTCAAAAGTATTCCTTGCTTTCTGGCACTACATTCAGATTCATACATTCATGTGGTCACTCCCAAATAAGCTGTACTGTGCCAGTGGGCCTTAGGGCCAAGGAATAGTTCTTCATCCTTTCTTTTAGTTTGTATAGATGTAAAAGTCTTTGACAGTCATGAGAGCAGGACTTTAGAATTTTTATTTTAAGGCAACTTGCCTAGAAGAAAATTATCTGCACAAAATTCATGTTCTATGATAGCCATCATCAACATCCTACTCAGTTGCTAGTAGGACTTCTAGAACCTCCACTGCATGGAATCAGAGATTACAACTTGCAAAGAACTGTTTCAGGAGCCCTTGGCTGTTGGTGATTGTGTCCTTTTCCTGTGCATCGAGGAGGACAAGGCATCATTTCCATAGTTTGGTCTTACTGTCAGTCACTGGACAACGGAAATCCTGTACAGGCATCTATCTGGAAAAGCTTGTTCTTACCTGCTGACAGAATTGATGCCTGCTTTGTGGAAGTTTACTTGCTTGAGATCCTTCACCACTGCTGAAACGAAACATAGACTATCCAGGGTTATCAGTGCTTTCAGAGCATCCCAGAACAACATGAGGGGAAAAAAGGGGCATTAAACTGTCAAAAACCCCTTTAGGTATTTAAGGCAATAGTTAACATCTGCACCTTATATGTCATAGCTTGAGAACTTAAAACTTACAAATAACTTAAGAAATTCAGTGAATTCTGTTGAAGTTGTCCCAGGTAGATCTTCATAATTTATTAGTGATATAAAATACTAGATGGTGAGGTCCTAAAAAGGAATTGTATCAAGTGATGAAAATACAGTACAGCCAAGGGATTTTGGATAAGTTACCTTATCCAAGTGCCTGATACCTACTGCTAGGACGATTATCTAAGGTAAAATGAAGCCCAGTCACTGTCCTGCAGCAGGGAGTGTAAGAGAGAGAAATGTTGTCTGAAGATGTCAGTAAAAAATTTAAAATATCAAATGATGCATGGAAGCAGGAAGCTTGTAACAGAAAAAGTTGCATAAATTATTCATAATGACCTAATTTTCTTTGAATTAGTTGTAGCAAGCTTGCCAAAGGAACAAATAAAAGAAAATATAGATTAATGCCTCATTTGTTATTTTGCGAGTAAAAGAAGAAGAAGAAAAATGTTATGTATAAAGTCACAATTAAGGTTAAAGAGGAGAAGAAATTCCCAGCTATCATCATGGATGGCTACAAACACCTGCTATTCAGTATTGCTGATTTAGGGGACTGGGGATTTCCAGGTACTACTAACTACATAAATATTAAGTGACTTGAGTGCTTTGGGATTGACCAAAAGAATGATCTGACTTCTCAGGATGCCATTCAAAATCAGTCAACTCTATCAATTATAAGAAATATTAGGTTGTGGTGTTTTTTGTTTTTTGGGTTTGTGTGTGTGTGTGTGGTGGGAGCAAAAATTTTTGCTCATTGGGAATGTGATGGTTCAAAATATCCCAGAATGGGATTAATATGTCCTGTATTACTGCAAGAATACAGATTTCAAGATAACTGAGGGAAGTATACGAGTCTTAGAAGATCTAGGAAAAGTAATTTTTAAATAAAATTATTTCTCAGTTTCACCTATGGCACAAATAGCATAATTCTACATACAATGCTATCATTGTTTTTGCCATATTAGAAACTATATTTAAAATTTCTCTTTAATTCTCTTTTGTCACTTTAATGAGACCTGTCATTTGTGCTACAACAGCTGTTAAGGTTGTGTAATGATTAGTGACATGCAATATTTCATTTTGAAAAGCCCCCTACAGTTGGTTCCTAGAAGGCATTGAATAAACAAAGCTGCAAGCTGATGGCTTCTGTTCATCTCACAACAGGAATACTGTATTTGGGACTAATGCAGGTTCCTTCAGCAATACTGTCACTATATTTTATAATTTTATCTTGAGAAAGCAACTTGACATACAAAAAGTTAGTTGCAGTTCTTTGTTTTCCTGAACTACAACTTGTGAAAGGAGTGCATTAGAAACCAGTCTCAGAGTGGTTAAAATGTTTTTATTTTAACTGTATGCAGTCCTTAGAACTGTTGTTATTTTGGGGGGGTTGTCTGTTTGTTTTTGTGTTTTTTCCCTGCATTTTTATTCTGATAACCATTTATCATTTTCTGGTGGGCAATAGACTTGTTTTGCTTGGTTATTTTTTGCTTGGGTGCCCTGTGGACCACAAGCTGAAAATCTCTTGATTAGAGTATATGGTAGTCAACTCTGTACACAGACATATACACACATAAAATAAGCAACAGTATATGAAGAAGCTCATCTGTTTCATGCAGGAAAGTGGATAAGCACTAAGCTGTTCCAGTTAGAAGCCGATAAAATCTCGTTACTCCTGAAGACTCCAATGAATATAACAAAAATAACGCCTCTACCTTAAAGTCCTTGGAATGCAAGACATGAATAAGAAAATACAGCAAAAATAATAGGTAGAAATAGGTGTATTTGAGCCTGTAAATATCTAGTGGTAAATCTGCATGTTCCAGAAGTCTAGAGCACTCGGTGCAAATAATTTGCAATGATTTGAAAACCAAACCAAAACACCTTTTAATTTTGCTTGTTTAACTTTTCATAGTCAGTCCTTGATCCACAAAGCAATACCTGATTTTTGTGAAATGCAGGTATAAATTAAAATGTGTCTCTATCGCAAGTTGTAGATGGAACCTTTTACCTTGCTTGTACCACAAAAATTATGACACTTGGACTTTTTTTATATGGTTAATGTTCATACTATGTAACTGCCAATGTAGATCAAATGTGCAGTGCAAACCACAAAAAAATTTCTATTGGTTGACTAAGCAGAGTTAGGAATTTTATTGACAATAAACAGTACAGAATGAACACATAAATCAGTGTGATTATATTGTATTAAAGCAATGTTATTTTATTATTAGATTGTTATGTATAATATGTTCTGTCATAAAGCATGTCTCATACTACAGTTTGACCAGTGTCTATTCAAAAGCAACCCTATTGATGTATCAACATATAAAACAGCTGAGCATGTTTGTTAATAAATAGATAGCATACTACTTAAAAAAACCCTTTTTGTTAGAAGAAAAATTAATTCAGGTTAGATAATGGTAAATTTAACATTTGGACAGAGCAAAGAAAACACCAGGAATTATAAATTGATAGGAAGATTGAATAATCACAATATAAAATAAAACATAGATATATATGCTTTTTAATAAATATTAAAAATATATTTTTATATATGCTGCATGTTGATCCCCTGAGCATCACGTAGTTTGCCATATCACATATTATGCAAGTTTATTTAATTTGAAAGGCACAGCCACTTACAGGAAGATACAGAAGGTTTTGGTACTGAACTTTGGCTAATTCTCAGCTCTGTATCATCAGGTTTAAATAAAGCAGTATTTTGTATAAAACCATAACCACAAAATAGGAAATAAAAACTGAACCTCTTTTTGTGCTGAAGAAGCTAATGGCACAGGGAGAAGTGATGTAAAGCAGAAGAGTTTCAGACAGATGCAAACTTTGTTAAAGCTTGTAACTTTGACAAACATTCCCCTGCTCAAAAGAAAGTGCTGTAGAATGGTTGATGTGAGACATAAGAAAGGAAAATGAGGTTGCTGGAGGATGTATTAAGCCACATATAGCAGTCTGGTTTATCTGGGTAATTGAACTCTGACCTGTGTATATTGAAGTGGAAAGCCCAGAAGAGTATTGAGTCGAACTAGGGAAAGAAACAAAGGGGCAAAGTTTCTGTGGTTCAGGACTTCATGGAATTAGAGTTTGGGGGTGAAACCATGCTGTTGTTTTGTTTTCTAGACTAAGGAATTCAAATATGATGAGAGACTAACTGTAGATAAATCTTAAGTAAATACGTGGGTTTAGAAATTTGGGAGAACTGTGCAGGCATCCTATTGGAATATAAAGCCATTTATGTTCCCCAGGTAAATCAGATTTTGAAGGAGGAGGATGAAGGATTCAGCTCTTCTTCGGTGATGTAGTCACATTTGATAGGAACTTTATTATGATCTGTTTCTGTTGGACACATGTTTTTACAAATGGACTCATGAATCATTTGAAGATGAAGGTATTTATGTTAATTCATTTCTTTTGTCCATGAGGACATGTTCTAAAGATTATGCCACACATCTTACATAACTCCTGATATTTCTTCAACTGCTTCCCTCCCCATTCACCATCTGGCAGAGACTTCAAACCTTTTACCCCATAGTTAGTCACCATTCATCTCTGAAAAATCTGATTCAGACTCAGAAGAAAGAGAAACAGGATAAGATATTAATTTGTGTGCTAAAGTTAAAAGAAGCTTATTTAGCCTTAGGTATTTCTCAGTAAATACCCCAGAAATCCCTCTGTTTTCTGTTCATGTTCTAACTTCACTCCTTTTTTCCCCATACGTTTTTCACTTCTTGAGGTAGTGATCTGCCTATGCCATGGTACAGATAACTCAGTCATTTAATGAGATGTTTCATTCTTTACTGTATTTGCCAATTTCTGCCCCATTTTTACAAATCAAATTGATTCTTGATTAGTTTAATTTGACCAAGAAAATACCACCTCTAAAAAAGCAATCAGAAGAGGGTAAGGTACTGGAAGATTTTAATTTCTTTGTCTTTATTTTCTTCACATTGCCATATGAACAAGATGGATAATCTGAATACAGATGGTAAAAAGATAGATTTCAGATAATAAAGGTAGCCAAATGCTTTAACAGAGTATGATAATTTTATAGTAATAATAATAAAATAAGAGCTTTGCTCTGAAACCCCACTCAGCCCTGAACTGATGTTCATGAGGAAGTTCCTGTTCCAGACATCCTGAGATATTCTTAGAGAATTTTGTTGAAAGTTTGTTAAGTTTGGAAGGATTTCTTTTCTGGTGGACTTACAAAAAAATAAGGACATTTTAAGTCAAGGAGGAGTGTTAAACCTTGTTAAATTCCTTTTATTTATATTTCGTAAGTAGTATCATCTATATGCATTCAGTTATGAATACATTGTGAGTAACAGGGATTTTATTATTCTTTGTTTACTTGTGCTATGTAAGTAGGATTGTAAATGAAGTTCTTTGTAGTTTATTGTTGGTGATAATCTAATTTCTCTGAGGCGTGTTCGTGGAAGAATCTTGGTTCCCAGCTTGTGTCTTTTGGTCAGTGTCTGCATTCCCTCTGTATAACCTTTACAAAACTCTGTATAAATTCTGTAAAATTTTTTTCTTCATACTCTTCACATTCTTTGCATTTTGCTGATGTTGTGGAATTTGACTGAAAGAGAAAATGCAACAGTAAAGCAGGATACTGACCTGTTTGTTCTGACAGAGGACTAATCCTTGTTTGTCCTGTTTTTGTGAACAATTCCAATGCAGTCAATGGCTGCAGAAAGCATTGCTGAAGGCTTCCATGGTACTTATGTTCTGTGCAGTTCCTAGCTTGCTTTCTGAGTAGAATCAGACACTGCACTTCAGTGAGAGACGCAAGTGGCTGTCCCTTGGAAAACTAGGATACTTTCCTGTATGTGTCTGAGCATATTTGACTTTGGATACTGAAGTTACAAACTTTATTTATATATACACATTCAAACACCCTGACATATGTATGCATGCGGCGTCAAAAGTATTTGGATCGATAGGAATCGTGAAAGTGTTTTTCAGAAAAGCACTGAATTCTGCTGTTTCATCACTGTATGCGTAGCTTTTTTGTTGTTATATGTAGAGGTTACTGGATCCCATTTGCTTTCATCTGTACCATCCCACCTTTTATATCATGAAAGAGGTATTTCTGCTACTGAAGAAACACTTTTGATTTGTGGGGGTTTTTTTCCACAGTGTTGGTGTTACTTACCTTGTTATTTTCTAAGCTTGCATTTCCATTTTTCCATATGTTCAATACATCCTGTGTTTTACTGCAATTTTTGATATAACATTCTTGAACGATCACTTTCATCTCTAAGAAAAAGCATCTCATTATAGGTTCTTGGCATTCTTTCTGAAAAGCACGAAGTTATAATAGTTTTATGATTAAAAAGGAATAAGTAAATGTAAGTTAAAATTTACCACAAAGTGGCTGATTTTTATTTGCTGGAGATCTCTTCTTACTATTCAAATACTTTTAAATATCTGCAAAGAATGGCTGTAAGAGCTAACAACATAAAGGCCAGCCAGTTCACTAAGATGAAGTGAAACATAGCGTCTTGATGAAGAATACAGGAAAATAATTAATTAGGGAATAAATCTGGAATATAATTAAAAGTAGCAGATTTAAATTAGTATTATTCTTGGTAGTTCTAGCACTTTCATTCAGAGATCAGAATTCAGAATAGGTAAAGGAGAAGAGAAAGTAGATATTACCTGTATTTCACAAATCGAGAAAAAGAAGCAGAGCTACTGATTTCTCCATCAAGTCAATAATATAGCAAAGAATCACTCCCAGGCTGTCTGACTTCCAGATCAGACTGTCCCACTTTCAGAAAATCTTCCTGATATTACCAGGTATCAAATCAGCCATTGCAATGGCTTAGCCTCCCTGGCTCAGTTAAGTTAAGAGAACGTGTGTGCGGATGTGGACGTGCGTGTTTTGTGACATTTTTCCCTGTCATGTGCAGGACTAACTGTACAGACACATTAGCCTGTGCTTGCTCAGGCTTGCCAGATGCACTGAACACATCAGCATTACTGTATTCTGCATGCCAACTAAGAGTGCTATGCACTCAGGTAGTCGTTATTTCTAGGAAGTCTTTTATTAACTCCTTATGTACAAGATTCACATATTGTTCGTGCTTGGTACAGTCCTTGTGTCAGGAAAGCAGTGTCTCAGAAGCAGGGCTGCTGCCACACCAAAGAATCCAGCCAGTTCCACCACAAAGGAGACTGCTAGGAGTGTGGGGTACTGGCTGGGTTCATTTTTTTTGTGAGATGCACATGTCCCATGGAGTGCAGACCGAGCTCCATGGCAACAGATTGTGAAAAAATCTCTTTAGGATTGAATGTATGGAAACTGCATTTAAGATGATCATATTTTACATAGGTTTCTAAGATTGCATTAGGAATTATATTGATAAATTAACATAATTCATCCTTTGCAGGATAAATTATAATCTATAACTACTATAAATCTAAATCCTTGAGAGTACCTAAATTATAATGTCCAACTATTCTAAATCTAAATCCTCGAGAATACCTAGGTATTTGCTGCTAAAGCTAATGAATGGCAAAAGCAGAGAAATGCACAGGTAAATGCGGACAGTTACTTTCCATATTCCACTTCTCTGGTATTTTATTCCATTAAATAGTGCATGGTGTTAAATAATCATATTTGGAAGTATTTTCTTTATCACTTTTTCCCTCCCCTAAATTACAAATGAATACCAGAATTATTTTAGCAGTGTTTGTTTTGATAAGATGATTTTGCATAATCTCTTTTAATTGATTAATTTTAATAAAAGGTGATTCAATAAAAATAATTAATACATGCCTACATAATTTATCATAAGTACTTTAACTAACAGAACTGTTCCTTCCAAGGCAAATTATATGATTTCTGAAACTTCTTGCTTTAGGAGAAAGTTGCTAGTAAGAAATTAAACTACCCTATTATAGACCAGTTGTGGTCAAATTTGAAGTTTACTTACATCCTCATCTGTGTTTGCAGTATATAAGCTGACATCAATGTCCTAAAAGAAAACAAGAGTTAGAATTATGAACGTTAGCTAAAAGTCTGAGAGATAATAAAGCTAACTCTGCAAGACATGGACTAGCTCCAAGTTCAAAGGCCAAATCCATCCAGGTGCTGGGAGCCAGCAAGTCAGGGATGTCCAAGTCAGGCAGTAACCTGCCGAACAGGCTTCCCTGTGAGGAGAACTCATCAGAATTGAGTCCCACAATAGTTCCTCCGAAGAAGGTAACTCCCAAGCCCACTGACCCTTTTAGGAGGAAAAGTGAGAAAGAAAATCATATTTCATTCTAGACGCTGCAGTATTCGGTCAACTTCAATTCCTTTTAACTTTCTATTGCTTTGCTTCTACCCATGAAAGAGCATTATACCAACACCATCCCTTTTCCCGCTCCCTGTCACTGACACTTTACAGATGAATACAGTGTGAAATAATAGATTGTGTCTCTTCCTGTGATTATATGAAATGCCAACTTTTTTATAAACTTACTTTGGATGTCTTGATCTGCTCCAAATCTTTCAGAACTTCTGCCCACTTGCAGTGACCTGCTGCTGTCTTTGGTAAATAAGCACTAGAACAGAAGAAAAACAGTGACCACTAGGCTAAGCAGTAGGTATACACTTCATTTATGCTAAAAAAAGAGCTAGAGATTATTTAGATACTATAGATACATTGTTTACATGTATATATATTTATAAATGGTAAATATGTGTGGCAAGTATCTTTGACAAATCATAAAATCGTATAGCTATATAAACACTACATCTCAGTCACACGCGGTATAAACAGCTAATGTGTTTTTTAAAAAGGCCAGATTAAAAGAACGTAATGCAAGAGAAAGGCTCAACTACTAATGCAAAATTACAATTCCTTTAAGGTATACAAAACCCCCCCACATTTCAAAGTCTCTTATACTGAAAATTTCCCCTGCTGCTACTACAGAATTTCTACTGTAAGCCCTGTAGAAATAGTATTTGTCATTTTAAATGTATTTTTTTTGTATACAGGAATGCTTCTTCCTGCTACGGATAAGATTTTGCTCAAAGTGAACCACTAAAGAGTGGAAGGAAGGTTTCCTTCTCCTTTGCAAGATATTTGGAATGTGAATTGCAGCTTTAATGTGTCCGCTCTTGGATCCTTAATTTGGATGCCTTTCAGTACTGCTGTACTATAAATAATATACAACAATGTAGGGAAAGACAGACCGATTGTTTTGGAAAGTTAGTTAAAAAAACCCCAGTTGATAAACGTTTAAGCCTTAAGCAAAGGCTCAAAAATTACAACATTTTTGGGAAAGGAAAAAAATGGGGTTAATAAGAAGAATCGAAGGACACGACATTTTTGCCAGAGGAGGAGTGAGAGAAGAAATGTCAGACTTTAGCAAATAGATTTGGCTGAAGAGGACAACTAGGGCATGTGGGCCCTAGAAGCAGAGCCGCTTTTCTAGGACAGGGAACTGGAGTAAGAATGGAAGGACACGTCTCATATACATAACTCAGCATACACGTTTAAACATGTTCACGTGTGGTGAGTTGTTTGTCATCGCAAAGATATATGGCAATTGAGTGAGGTCTTTAAATGCATCGATTCCAACTACTTGAGGGTTATCATGGAGATTAGGGCCAAGATGCATTCTTGGCCAGACTGAGCCTAGTCAGAGAAAGAATAAAGTTAAGGGCCCATGGCCTATGAAGCAATGAGGGACTGCACATCATGGCAGTAGAGGATCCACTCTCTTAGAGCAGCTGGAGGCAAGTAACAGCTGTGATAGTAAAAATAAATAATTTGTATTTACTGTCTAATTAACATTGACTTTGTAGTTACCATAGGAAGAAGATTATTAGTCTCATCTCATTCTTTAAAAGGCAAACGAAATGGCTGTTCAGAAGAAGATACAGCTGATATTGCAGACAAATACTTTTCAGGTATGTTTTCTGGAAGATACAACCAAGATAATAGCTTGTCACAACCTGATTTCACAGTGTTTTGCTTTAGTACTAACTTAATTAACCAATTTGACAAGACATTCAATCAAGGCAAGACTACCTGTTGTGTGTAGATTAAAACACCAACTGATTTGTAGCTTGCAGAAATATATAATCACTTTACAAAACAGTTGGTAGAAAATCAGATGCTGAAGACACACTGCAAAAATCTGAACTCATCCTGGGCTCTATTTATTTTTCTGTTCATACTGCAGACTGCAATATAACACAGGCACAATATTAAAGAACTTCTGTTTTGTTTTCCATCCTGGAGATCGTTCCCCTGCCTATGTATTGCCACCCAAATTCTAGGAATTACCTACAGCTATAATATTACCCACAATGTTGTGGTTACATATATATGAAACTCTGCATTGAATACATCAAAAACTATAGTTACGTGTATAGATCTTAAATATAGCATTTATATATAGTATATATTTATGTTTCTTTACATAGTGTATATACACCTAATACTTGAAAGTGGTGCATTTAAGAATTTTGTCAGTGAAATCTGACAAATGGAAATAAGGAGGAGGTGTGAGCTGTGCACTGACCATGAGCACAAGTTTCACTGTGCACAGCCTGGGAACCTTCCTTTCAAAATCACGAGCCCTTTGATTTCAGCTGATACAGTTCCTTCACAAAGATAGGTTAATTGTCAGCAAGTGTGCTTCTGGTCCAATGTTTTATTTCTTATCATATGTGCAACACACTTATATTACCTGCCTCAAATGATGTTTCTTTAGCAGTGGGTTATTTACATGCTAAATTGCAAGTGAATAGTTTAAAATGGGCCAGACAACATAATAAAACAAGAGCTGGCACTGTGCAGGGGTAAAAATATCAAAATGAGAGGTCAATCCATACATTGGTAGGTTTGCAGCTAAATTGCTGAAAGCCACCTGTTTTAAAGCATCTACTGGTAAAGCCAGAAGAGTAATATATGTGTCACAGGCAACTTCTGAAGAGTATTTGCAACAAATGTTTGTTACTTTCATAAACAGAAATTTTTAAAATACATTGCAATTATTCTGTTTCCAAAATGCAAAGATTTAGCTGAAATAGCATAGTAACCTAATCACTACATAAACTTCTGCACTCAATAATGTAAAGCAGTGAGAGACCCTTTGTGCATCTGTGTGGGTCCAAAACCTGTTAAATAAGAAGTATGTAAACAAATGATAAATAGATAATCTAAATTAAAGTAAGGCCAGAGCAAGGAACATCCATCTACTGAACTATTTTAGTATGGAACATGCCATGTTATTGTTACCCAGTACTATGTCTAAGAACAAGGCTCAACCTGCTACTGTTTCTATAAAAAATGGAAATCTAAAATATATGAATATTAAAACCAAAAAGTGAAGTATATATAAATATAATATTTTTCAAACATACATGACTGTAATGGGAAAGAAATATTAACTTCTTGGCTATGATCAAAAGAGCTAAATGATTTTTTTATAGGATGACAGAAAGGCTGTAGCTGTAACCTTTTCACAATTACATTGTTTGATCTGAAATTTGTCATGGTTTTGTTTTGTTGGTTTGTTTTCTAAATCTCCATACTAACTGTTTTGATTTGATTTGACAGTCCTTAAAAATATATACTATTTTCTTTCTTTTACTATTTTTCCTTTTTTTTTTTTTTTTTTTTTCATTTAATTGAAGTTCAGAAGTAGCCTTATGGGGAAACTCAAAGTACATTTTAGGCAATATAAAATCTGGTTTGTTGGCTACAGTTGAAGAAAACATGTTTTAATCCCATGCTTGATTTTTAAAAGCATGTTTTAACAAAATTTTTTTAAATGTATTAGAAACATTTCACAAGCCAGTTTTTAACAAACAAGATGAGGTGGCTGCAAATGAAAACAGAAAAGACCTCTGTTGGGTCCATAAGCACTTACCAGCTTTGTGTTTCATAATTAGTATTATACGGCCTTAAAAAGCTGATTTGAGTCCAAATGCATCATCAAATTCATGCTGTAGAACGAAGTGTTCAAGATGAGGAGAATAATACATCACAGTACCGAATGAATAATGGGCCAGGGTTATCATTAGTTTGTCATTTGTTTCCTTGATCTTTGGTTTTCTTAAATATGGTAGGTAACTTACAGTAATGAAATAATCATTGGTAATTTGAAATAAACGCTCAGTTTCTAGAAGTAATAGAGAACTTGTACTGATTATGAAACATATACAAAATATACTAGATGCATACTCTAAAGTGTATTAAATTTGTTTATAGAGAAAGAGGTTCTTAATGTACAGTAGATCACCTAACACATTCCTTTCAACAATTCAGGGCCATTTTCTGCTTGAATTTCTTCATTATTTCATCCAAATTATAATTCAACAATGTAAGGGCTGTTAGCTCACTTACATGCTTTGAAAAATTATTATCCTGCCTTGAACATACATTGTTGTAATTTAAAAATTTCCTTTTGCTAGTGTCAGTTTCTCATTTCTTACTCTCTTTAATCATTAACCAATCCCTCTCTGTCTTTATTATGTCTCTGATACATACCCTTGTTTTATGGAAGCTTGAACTTTGGATAAGGGAGCAGCTCATATTTAAATACATAATACATTTTTATTTGTAGCTTGTGTCTTGATAACCTGCAACTCTAGCTTAAGGATTAAAGCCTTTGTAAGCAAATATATGTTATTCCACAATGCAATTGAGATTTATGAAATGCACAATTATTTGTTTTGGAAAGGAGTGGTTTTTTCTCATAAAGAAGTTAAAGTGAAACACTTTAAGAGCAGTTACCACTGAGTAAAATCTAAGACACAGTAATACTGTTTTCTCTTTAAAGAAGGAAGTGTATAAGCAAATGACAGAACTTTAACAAGGCAGAAACAGTTGCTGATTTTGCTGTTCTGGCTACCACAAAAACAATCATCTCTTAGTCAAAAGAAAATATTCAGAGCTCTTTACAATATTTAAATTACACGTGAAGGAGAGTACTGAAAGCTAAAATTACATGTGAAGGAGAGCACTGAAAGCTAAAATTACATGTCTTTGCCTACATACCATATATCTAAATTTCTTTAAGACTTGCTTATAAATTTCTCAGTGAATGCTTGAGATGTGGTATTTATAACTAGGAAAGTCTAGTTCCTGAGCAAGTTGGTTTTATCTACAAAGGTCCACTACTTGTATTGCTTCTTTTGAACTATATTTTTATTTTTCATTACAGAATTCAGATCGTGAACCCACAAGTCCTCAACCACCTCTTGTTTATGTGTGCATATGGTTTCAAAACTCTTCTCCAGCCTACAACAGCTCTTTACTTCATCGGGATCCTTCTTTGACAAGTAAGTAGACAGCAGTCTTCTCTCAGCTAACATTTTGCTAGACTAGTGTACTAGGTTGGGTTGGGATGGAGTTAATTACCTCTGTAGTAGCTGGTAGGGTTTTAGACTTGTGACCAAGCCAGTATTGACAACTCACCAATGTTTTAGCTATTGCTGAACAGGGCTTGCAAGTCCCTCTCTTGTTCTCACTGTTCTCTCCTGCCACCCCTAGAGCGCAGGTGGGGGTGCACGAGAGGTTGAGAGGTGACATGGCCAGGATGGCTGACTCAAACTGAGCAAAGAGATGCTCCATACCCCATAACATCATACTTGGCATTAAAAGGGGAGAGGGGAAGTTTTTCAAAGGTAACCATTGCTCAGAGACTGGATGGGCATTGGTCTGCTGGTGGGAGGTGAGAAGCGATTGCTTTTGCATTACTTGTATTTCTTTCTTTTTTTTTTTTTTTAATTAAACTGTCTTAATCTCAATGCCTGAATTTTTTTTCACTTTTACCCTTCCAGTTCTCTCTCCCGTCTGGCTGAGGCAGGGAGTGAGCAAGCACCTGGGTGGCAGCTTAGCTGCCAGCTGGGGTCAACCCACTGCAACTATACAATGCAATCTCTTCACGACATTTGCCTCTATTTTCATGATCTTCCTACCACTCCTCATCTAATACTTTCACTTTCCATGGGAAACATGGAACTGGCTAGTGCCAGTGTTTCTTCATAACTGTATCACACTGGTGGCTCAACCTTCAGTAGTATGTTCCCCTACCAGAATATTATGTGCAGTTCTTTCAGAATCCTGGAATGTCTGAATAATCTTTCACTAGTTGCAAATCCCTTCCTGCCTCTCCCTGAAAAACAAACACCACCACCACAACATCTAACATGCTTGATTTTTGGTTATTCTCAATTTACCACTAACTTTTTGACCTCTAGCTCACGGCTTTTTTCTTGATCAGTCCTTTTTCCCTTTGCCTCTGGGCTTTTTGGCTAGTCTCAACAATGCTGATAGGCATCACAAGTCCTCCTATTGCTTACTCCTGTAAACAAATCATCCTCCTCAGCCTGTCCTCTCTTGTGACACCCTGTATTCCATTTTTGTTCATCCTCGGCTTCTTGGTTTCCCTCTCTTTTTTGTGTGTGTGTATGCTGTATGATGTGTTGCTCGTCTCTTATTTGTTGGCACGCAATTTTTGTTTCTGCCCATTTCTCATTTTCATTCTCTGGTGCAACAGACCTCCTCTTGCACATTATTTATCCTATTTTAGTCAGTCTCTACTTCTTCCCTGTTCTACAAATATACGTCCTCAACTCTTTATCTTTCACTTCTCATGCAACAAACGGCTGTAAATCTTCTATTATTTTCTCTGCTACTGCTGCAAATTTTCCTCCAAAATTGTACCATTACCTCCAGTTCTCTCTAGTCCTTGGAAGTTTTATTGAGCAACATGTCAAGTATAAAGTGGTTTTTTCCAGATCCGTATTCAAAAACCATCTACATCATGCAGGTTTGAGCTCTACACCCATTCATTTGCATTGTTTCTGCAATTCTTCTCCTTCAGTGTCTCCTTTGCCACAATAACTAAAGCATCCTTCAGAGAACTCTGACTCCTCCTCCAACAAAATTTCATCCTACATCTCTTGTTCTGCTGTTCTCTGTTTGTTCTGTGCTAGGGCAATCCCTTTCAAGGGGACAAATCGCCAAGTAGCTGCACAACTAGAGTGCTACATCTATTTAAGGTTGTGTATTGTGCATAATATTTGAGCTCCTTTTCTATACTCAGATCATAGAGAGCATTTTTAATGTCAGAATCTATAAGATTGGGAAGAAAATCAGATATATTTCCTATTTGTATCCTTGTAAAAAAGAAGCTTAAAAAAAAAAAATCAGGAGAGAAGCCATGGAGAGAAAAGATTCCATAAACTAATGGAAGTAACTAAAAAATGAACGGAGCCCATAAAGAAACTAATACTTCTGAACTACATAGATGTTTCAGTATTGAGACCTTAAATAAGTAATTTTGAAATCAAATTTTCATGGATCATGAGTAAGTTTTAGAGGAAAGACATGTTCTTAGTGCCTTGTTACGGAGTAAATGCTGGAAAACACTCCAAGTCAAAGGAGCAGATTCACTGAAGGCTCTCTCTGCTCTTTCATTCCTGAGTTCCTGCAGACACTTTAAAGGGAACAACCAAAGGGAAACAAACAAAACCCCGGAATATGAATTAGTGTCAGAATGTATTTATTCTGATGGGATAGAATTCAGAGATAAAATCAGGGAACCACATTAATGTACTCTGAGACAAGAAGAAAATCTGTAACAGATGCTACCTACATATGCAGTCCTATAAACACACCTTGAGAGTAATTTCACTTGTGCGTTATAAAAACAACAGAAAAAAGTATTTTTCTATGATGGGATCTAGTACCAGTGCCTTAAATCCTTTCCTAATTTCTACAGACTATTCCCATATTTAACAGCTCTGGTAAGTTCTTTTCTGAACACTGATACAGCAACCATTAAGAAGTTGCTGCTTTGTTATCATGATGCCAGAGTCCATCATGATTCCACAGTCATTTAAGTTTCTTTTTCTCTTCCTAGCCATAGAAGCCTTGGAAATCAGCCCTCAAGCTCCACCAGGTGTTACCAGCAGCTCCTCTCCTCAAGGTCTGATGGCAAAGAGCGAGCTTTCCAGGTTTCTGTCTAGCTTTTACTTACTGATCCAGAAAGGAAGTCAGTGGAATTAGTGTTAAACTGAATTACATGCTTGAATGCTCACCCGGATGAGAGCCAAAACATGCCTTAGGTTGTTATGTCTTCAAGCCTTTATTCCACAAAGCTAAAGAGCCTTCTCAGAAGTTGTTTATTTAGCTAGAATTAGACAGGCTCAAGTATTTTTGCAGCTGCCATTTTAAAACTGGGCATTCTTTAGATATTATTCTTATTTGATTAATTCCCCTCTACCCTCCTTCCCCCAAGAACTACAGCTTTCCTTGTTTATTTTGTGTAGTGGCAAGTCTCCCATGGAGTACTATTCTACCTGGCTTGTTCTGCTTGTATGTGAGTAGTGTTGACCTTCAAAAGAGTATTCTCAGTAATCAGCATGGCAGGAAACTCAGTATAATCACTTATGCATTTATGTGTTCTTGGTTTGCCTAAATACCTGTTCATTTGCTTTTGACAGTCCTCCAGTAGGACTTTCTTCTCCTATACACTCTTGCTAACTGGCATTTATGCCAGCAAGTAAAGTTCACAATGCCTGTTTGAAAATTTTGCCAAAAGGTCACAGAGTCATTGCTATTCCACTCAATACCTCAAACATCAGAATTTGAAATGTAAAAAGTTAAATACTTCCTTTGACCTTTTTTTGCAAAACATACTTAATGCCTGCAGCTCATAACGTTGCCTTATGAAGAGGTGTCCTATACTTGGCTGTAGGCCTGAGAGGAAGTTTGTCCTTGGTGCAAAGAAAGATTTTGTACTTTTCCAAAGAGCCTTACAGTCACAGTAGGAGTGAAACCTAGCAGAAGTGCTGCAGTATTTAGGGATAAATATTACTAGTTGAATATAAGTACGAATATTATAAATTAAGAGCTTTCCTTTTAATCTGTCTGCTTTCAACAATTTGTCAGTCATAGTCTCAGAACAATTCATACTCCATGACTGCAGGCATCTTCCAATAATAGTTCTGCTTGAAATGGGGGTGCCAGGTCCTCGTTTACACGATCGAGAGACCAGAACATCAGATATGTTGCTTACTCCATAGGTTAGACTTACCCCTTTCTTGTCAATTCAGGATCTCTTTTTAGCATTTTTTGCCAGCCGGCAAAATCCAGCCAGAAAATAAAGCTGATACATACTTTTTTTAATGAAAGATCAACTTATCATTGTCCTTATGCAAGCATATATGACATTAATGCTAGGTTTGCTTGACAAACTGTGATTAATAAACAGAGAAGTCCCAAGTTTTAGTAGTGGCACAACTAATGAGTTAAAAGCAACAAGTAAAGCAAAGAGGAAGTACACAGCAAAAAAGTCGTATGTAGGGCACAGAGCCCCCCTGAGGATGCAGTACGCAATAATTAGTGAAAAGACCCTTCAGAAAATACTCTCCTGGATAAGCAAGCAGTTGAATCACAGGAAATCTGAAATGTAAAGGACATTAAAAAAACACACACAAAAGAGCCAGCAGAACTAGTCGGCGCTGGAGTTTGTTTAGCGAAATATGTCCTGATTTACATATGCTGTCTGGCGTTCCCTGTAAATATTATTTGTGGTATTTTTATGCCATGGCAACAAATATCCAACAGGGAACAAAATACGATCAGGGATAAAATTTCTGTGTTTAGGGGCAGGATTGTAACATCTAAAACAGTGCCAAACACAAACACATGAAGGATGTCATACTGATGCGTACAAGTTGGAAATCCTGAGACCATAAAATAGTTATCAAAGGAGCAACTGCTGGATAAATGCTTTCTCAGTCTTAGCAAAATACTCAGCTTAGAGACTGTGAATAATATCATATACTAATAGAGTTCTGTAACATACCTGTAATAGATAGAAGACTAAAAATAGCAAATGCAGTTCTCAAAATGGTAAAGTGAGGCAGTATTTTCAGACCTTTTTCAAAAAGGAAAAATTATAATCTATGTACCCCTCTTACAGAGGTACTTTTACTGGAATTTACTGTATCCTGAGGTAAACAGCCAGGATATAGTCTGAAATACTCTATATTTTCTTGTGCTTTTATTCTTCGAACAGCAGATTGAAATCCTAATGTGTGTCAATTGCTATAGCTTTACTAAAACCAGTGAAGTTATTTCCATTTCCAGAGTTGTTGAGAATTTGACCAAAATGTTAAACTGGGAAAAACAAATTTATTGAACAGCTGAGGAAAGTAGCACATAAATTTCCAAGAGAAATACTGTAAACATATCAAAAGTCAGAAAAATGTAGTATCAGGATTCAGAAAAAAGAGCAAAGTATCTCTACTATAGATTTGTTTCATATTTCTGCACAGGAAAGGCAAACATTTGGAAAGGAAATTATTTCTGGTTTATATTACTCTAAATCACTTATAAATAACAATGCACTAAGACTTACAGCAACTGAGCAATCATCCTTAGTTTCTTGCCTTAGGATACAGGAAAATGGGTCATTGGAAAAGCTCTAGCTTGTGCTACAGAAGCTTCCCACATTCATGTAAATTCTGAATATATCTTGTGGAATGTAACAAATGATGACATTGCACACTGAACCATTTTTTCTATGTGTATGCAAGTGGTGAATGCAATACAGTAGTTGTCATTGTTTGAGGTTTCTTTAATTTGTATGGGTGATGGGTCTTCCTTCATTTCTTGGCAGTCAAACCCAGAACATATAGAGGCATGGAAGAGGTTGTGTGTGTGCAAACTAATGAGAGCTGAAGCAATACTAAATTATATTAAGCTGATTTCTGTATCATAGCTCTTAAAAAAGAATAAATGACAGTCATAGTTCTTAACAGTGCAGCGCAGCACTCACGCAGAAATTTTCAAATTTTCTTTCGGACAGGGTAAAATGAGTCTACTGGCCAGCATGTTCATTTAAACAAAAGTGCTTTTAAAAAGAATGAAAAAAGTACTTCACAGGCATGTTAAAAACAGTTGTGTATAAAATAATTGGCAATACTGCAAAGCACAAATAAATCCCTGGGTACCTTTATATTATAAAGATGTATGGAATAACATTCTTGAAAAGGGGTAAACTCTTCGATAAATATTACAGGCCTGCACTCTGGGATTGCTTACTTCATTGATTTATCACACAAGACGTTAAGCCAAAAAAACAACTCACTTTGTTGACAGTAATTAACTGATAATAAATGTTTCCATTGTGCTCATACAAGATGCAAGATAAACTGTACGATGTACACATTGTAAGTTTAATCCATGACCACATTACAAAAAGTCAATCAATTCTATTACATTTATTTTTTTATATATATACATATATAAAAAATTTACAGAATTATGATTAGTCTTGCTAAGTAAAAGAAACATTTTGGGAGATAATGCAATCTGCCAGAAAAATCAATACTTCCTACAAATGAAAAGTACACATCTTCAGATGAACGACAATCAATGAAAAAAAAAAACTAGTCTCATTTTCAAAACTGACTGCTTTCAGCAGCTCCCACTGAAATAAATGCCTAATTCAGCTGAAGGTAACTAGTCTAGTAAATGTGTCACATCCACCTTGAGGGAAGGTGTAAGAGGGGGATAACCTAAAGATAATACAGTCTTTTTTCAAGCAAGTTTTTTTAATCACTTTTGTATGGTAAAGCAATAAATTAGTTCTGTGTCATTCTAAGCAAGGGCTGATACAGTGTTTGATCTACCTCAGAATCATAGGCTCTCTTTCTCATTTAAAAAAATACCGCCACAACAACAAAAGACAACAACAACAAAACCACTCACACTGAAAACCAAACTGCCAAACCCACAAAGATATTAATAACCGTGTTCCATGCCATTTGCCTGAACAATACTGGGTTTGCTGGAGGCAATATACCCTGCTGGTTTACATAGGCTTTTCTTTGCTCTCCCACCAGGACTGCTTACTGCTTGCATACTACCAAAGGAACGTATCTATTTTTCCTGAATGGAAGCACAATATTGCAAGCTAATTTACTTCCTTTTCTTTGTAAGACCAGCTAACAAAGTAAAAATATGGCCATTCACATACAGCCTAGCATCTTCACATCTTAAAGCCAAAATAGGCATCATGCACACTGCACACGGAGACACGTGGCAGAATGCAACTGAAGTGAAAGTAGTAAGGAAAATTCGCATGAATTCTCATAGACGAGTCCCAAGCTGCCACCTGGCTTCTGAAACTTCCCTGACCAAATGTTTTAAGACCTTAAGACTTAGCTCCACACTGAAGTCTTGTGATTGCATTTTGTATGACTCATGCTATTAGTAACAAATCTCTGGGTATTTCAGTGTGGGACCTCAAGAAGACAAGGATCCAGCTGACTCTGCCCATGTAAGCATTCCTGTTTGTTTTTTTTTTTAACTTAACAGGCACCCAATGCTATCAGTTTCCACGTGGGAATAAAATGGGAACAAAGCGAGGTTGTGTTACGCCTGTCTCAGGTCAGAATGAACACACATGCACACTCTTGCTCATTTAAAGATTTCAGCAACTCTCAAACCAAAACCAGAATTGTCATCAATGCAAACACTTTCTTTTCTAAGAATCAAGGCTCTTTCACTAGTGTTCCTAGTGTTTTTTCTGTAAAACACGCAAACTGGGTAATCAGCATAGCAGAGAGAATGGCTGAAATGTGTAACTGAAGAATTTTACATTTTCCTTCCCTAAAATCAGGAACTTCTAAATTTCTAACTGAGCTCACTGATTTTTGCCCCAATGCTCTTCTCCAAAACTCGAACTCCTGAACTACTGAACTAGACTCCTTCTCCTGAAATCACACACCTGGAAGATTTCAATACCTCTGCAAGAACAGGTCCAGTACCATTTCAATCCCAGAAAATAAAACTTCCTCATTTTTTTTTTTTAACTATGACATCTATTTGATTTTTCCAAAGTGAACTATCAATTCCTGCCACTCTACAGTATCCCAGCCACCTCAGAAAGTCTCTCTTGAAAACTGATTAAGCCAGATTTAATACTATTATTTGTTTTACACTTGGATATTGAGGCTGCAAGTTGCTGTCTTTTTTTTTTCCCCCACTGGCTTTTCTACCTTTTGCTTTCAGAGCCCAACGTTTCTGATCTTTGTCTTAGACCTGTATAGACAGCAAATAATAGTTTTGCATCAGAGTAGCCATGCAAGAGTTGTCTTGTTGAAAACCTATTTGATATTAAATTTTCTTTACATAGCTCCCGTACACTCTAAAGCCTGCAGAAAATCCTGTTGGAAGAAATATGTCACAGCCAGCATCATGACTCTTCATTAGCCCCTGCTGGTCTCCAGGTAGTATGTACCTTGTGGGTAAGTTGTAATAAGCAGATGAGAAAGAGTTATACTCCTTACTGGTTAAAAATTAGGTACATGTCCCTGATATGAATTAGAGAAGTGCATCGAATTTAGGAACTGACTGTAAGCAAAAGTCTTCTAGACTTGATGTCTCCAACCGCAGTCAGTTGTGAATGCCAAGGGAAGAGTGTACTGATAGCTCTGTGATATATCCTTCATTCTCCAGTAAAGGAGAATGCAGATAAAGTTTGTCATATTTTTGGGGCTAGTTTTTGCAAGTTTATAACTTCTCTAGCCTTTCAGCATAGATAATTTTTTGGTAATTTGATAATTGGTTGGATAATTATTTGGTTATTTGATAATTATTTAGTGGATTTTTAGAATTTTATGTAGCAGTTTCTTCTACGTAAATATTTTTTCAGCTCACATTTCACATTTTGACAGACAATGTTCTAAATTAAAAATATGATGGTAAGTAATTTAAAGATGCAAATATTACATTAATGAGGTCTGGTCATACTGTAATTTTCTAAAGAGTACTGCTTTTACAAGCATCTATAACCGAGGGGGACATACCTTTTATTTTTTAGGTCAGCTTGAACTTTCTAAAAGTCACACTATCACTACCTTGAGTAAACATACATATTATTTTCAGACATTACAATGGAACAAGTGCTCGTATTTACTCTTTTCCCAAAAACAAGTATTTAATTTTTTTGTTGTTTTGATCTAATTTATTTTTATTTCAGTTCACCAGGCACTGTGAGAACATCTTCACCATTTGAAATAGCTATTTCAAAACTGAGCAACCTAGCAGGAAAAGAGAAAACAAACTTTCTTCTCCCTTAGCTGAAAACTATGAATAAAAAAATGCATGGAAGCTCTATCATTTACTAATTCTAAATACCTGGGACAGTGTACCATACTTTCAAGATTGATTTTGGCACCAAGGCAAGCCGCTATAGAATTCTTCAGAGCACATAGCAAACTTGTCTCCTATAGACACAAGCTTTTGGTCAGCTGCAGGGGTGATAAATATGAGTTTATCCTAGTGGTTTTAGTAAGTGAAGTATTTATAATACTCAAATGTCTAGCATATTTTTTCCAAAGGTGGTTCCAAGTCCTCCAGAAAATCTGAGAGATACTGAGCAAAAAGGATAACCTATTACTTTGAGAATGCTCCTTTTTTTCTTCTGTATCAGAAATAGTTTAGCTACTCATATTTAACTCATACAAGGCAAGATTCAAATATTCTTTGTGTTACTTTCATTCCCATTTCTTTGGAATGGAGACTGACAAAAGCTGTAAGCAAAATATAAATCAAACTGGAAAGCAAAAAAGGCATAATACACTATCTTCTCAGATAAAACTGCTCTAATAGTTAAGAATCTGAGTGTATAACTTACAAAATTGTTTTTTTCTACTTAGAAATATGAAGTAGTAAGCTTAAAGTAAAAGTTTCTTTCATTTGCAAAAAGTTTTTAGTGGTTAAGCAAACTAGAGAAAAGGATCCTTTCTTTAGAAAATAATTGAAGTATAAACATAAAGCAAAATCAAGATCCATTATTTAATTGAAGGGTGTTTTTTTGCTTGCTAACATTTAAGTCAGTACAAAATAGGTGTCTTAAATCAGTCTGTCCCAGTTCTTGGATGCCACCATCATTTCGATGTGGTATAAGCACTGAGCTATTGGGAAAGGTACTGGCAAAAACCTTCAGATCTTAGAAAGCACAGAGGATCGCTATTAGCAGTCCATCTTGTTGGATCACCTTATTGTTGAAAAGTCACTTTTACTAAATGTAACACAGAGCTTGAGTTATCCTTCCTGACATTTATATATCAATTCACTTTCAATGCTGTATCTTACTCAGAGTGGTATTCAAATTATCTATTAGTTTCTTGTTAAAAATTGTCAAATATGCACAGCACATACATTTGCATTATTGTCAAGTCATTCATCTTTAGCTGGATGAAAACTACTAGAAAACTACTTTGTCCTCACTATGACCCATGTGTCTTGAAATTGCATACGGTTTAAAATGAGACCTGAAATATTCATGTCATTTAAATTATGCAAACTAATCTACAGGCTTCTATAAAATCTTATGAATCCAACAGATATTTTCAGTACATGAGGGGAGGAGATGAGTGGGGGTTTTGTCCTTCAAAAAAAAAAGAAAAAAAAAAAAAGGAAGAGGGAAGAGTGAGGGGTTTGTCCTTAAAAAAAAGAAAAAAGACAGGAAAAAGCAAAACATGAGAAAAGTTTCACAAAAGTCTCATAGATACTTGAAGAGTGAAAGTATCAGTAACATATATGCTCCAGACATTTCTTTTGTATCACCATACATTTATAATATGTTCAGGTATTGTTAGATAACCCCTAACCCAGGTAACAAATGTTAGTAGCATAAGGGTTTTTGAGTACAATGCACAAGTCAAGTGGTTCTGAGTATGGGATAACAGAAGAGAAAGTGCAGGAAAGTCAGTAAAGCTGCCTGGATTATATATCCTCAGGGTATCAAACTGCTGAAGATTGTTTTCTCAAAGCTCAAGATAAATTTGAATACTAGAAAAAAGAGGTATGTTTTGTGTTCTGATTAGCTACAGGAAATGCAAATGATAGCACCAGGTACTCGTAAGAGAAATTTCAATGGGGTTTATTCATCCCTGTGGGGAATTCAAAGCCAGTGCATCATAGCTCTTCACTAGGTTTTCCCTAGATCCTCTCTAGATCACGGTTCCTTCCTTCTGCCTGGTAAGGAAATGAAAGCAAACGTATTGATTTTAAGTGAAGGGCTCCTAATTAGAGAAATGATGGCATAAGCTGAGGGATGTGTGTGAAATCAATGCTTGTAGTGATGACCTGACTGTTTTATATTCCCCAAAAGTTTCTGATTAATCAGCTTAGGTGTCCATTTGGCTACAGAACAGATGTGGTAAAAATCACATTCACACCAGAACAAGGGGTAAGTTCAGCCTATGAAGATTACCTTCTAGCTCTTGGTGCTACTTTCATATTCACCAGCACCACCAAAGTCATGGTGCTGAATAAGACCTCTAGAAGGTCTCCTTTAGTCTCAACCTAGTAATCAGAAGTATTCTATACTGAATTACATCGCAATAACTTCTAGAGACAACACAGCTATTGAGAGAGTCTTCCACTTGAAACTGAGAGGAAAATCATGTAAATATAACAACTTGACATATGTTTTACTTAAAAAATAACAAATTCCTCTCCTGATCCAACCCGCCTTCTCCCACAACTGAGCTCTGAGGCATCTTATAAGGAGCTCATTATTGAGAACAGTCCTCAATTCTTCTCTTTCTCTCTCCTGTCATTGCAAGCTCCAGCTTGTATATCACTCTTCCTCCCATATATGTGCATACTGTGTTTCTGGCTGGAGGAATAAGCCAATCGCTCTCATAAATCAGGATTGTGAGGGCAGAGACTTGCCATGTTTCTCTTATCATTCAGGAGTATTAGAACCCAAATGCTTCATCACATCTAGAAAAATGTTACATTGAAGAGTTCCAGCCTTTATGAGAGCATGGGGGTATTCCTAAGATGAAGTTGTCAATGAAAATGTCTCCCAAAGTCAGGACAAATTTAATATCTTCTTTGTATTTTCTTCAAGTTTTACCATAAAAAATCAATAAGGGAGTATTCCGTGACAAGCTTTTGGTTCAACTTTAACAGGAAATGAATGCTGGACTGAATCACTAAAGTAATTTTTAATCTCAAAGTCAACCTACAATCTGCATAAAAGTACGTATCTCTTTCTCTGAAATGGAGTCTTTCCATATGATATTAACTCCTGTATATTCAAATTCTATTTTTAGAAGGGGTGAATGTAGTACAAAACAACATTTTAACTACATAATTTAGCAGAAACAGAACCAAGCACTTTGATTCATGCACCAATCAAAGTAGAATCGTTCAATGTATCCCCTTAACAAGCCTTACAGTTTTTTTTATAGAGCTATGAGATCTGTCTAGATGTTTTCCAGCAATGCTTTGGGTCTGGTATAATTTTTCTTCAATAGTCATATTCAGACCTGATAGCAGCATACCGTATGTCAGAATTAGTACATACATGTTTTTGAAGATTTTTGGCAAAAAAGAATTTGCCCATTCCTCCTAACCTTCTCTGATGTGATGTGGTAGATGTAAATTTTTCTGAATTTCCTACCTGTTTTTAATTGTCCTACATGGGTCTGGAGAGGCTAGGCAGAAGTGAGCAAAGCCAAGCACAGGAGATCAAAATAAATGGAAAAAAATACCAGGAAGCTTCAGCAGTTTTCCTGAAGCTGTGTTGTTTACTTTACTTGTAATGATCTCTTAATGGTGTGACTTTCTCAAGTCACAGCATATTCATAATCATTTTGTTTTACAATTGCAGAAGATACTGATTAACATTCAGTTAAAGGACACTTATTGAGTCATTTCCAAATTGTAGATAAAGTTTCACTCACACACAGCCAACTCAGTGTATCTGACTTGTCTTTTTTAAAGTGGAGTGAATAATAGTAATTAATTTCAATAATTGTATATGCTATTTAGTTACTTGAATGTCAGCATGATTACTATCAGAAAAAAATATAATAGCTTGGCTGAAACAAACTGATTATGTTTGCTTCTGTGTGAACTCATTTTTTAGATAAAAAATTGAGATCATTGCCTGCATTTTTGAAAGGCTGAAATTTTTTTAAGCAGCTGTACTTTACATTAATGATATACTACTTTTTGTCTAATGGTAGCAACTGAAAACATCCCTTAAGATGTAAACTAGTGTACTATGCTCTAAACTATGTAAATCCATAATTAGGGCTAATGTTTTCTATTAAAAAACACCTCAGCAATTCAGACAAAATACAAAAAGGAAGGAGTTGTTACATCATTGTTATTGCTTGGGAGCTGAGACACAGAAATATTGCTTTACTGGCCCTGGTCATGCATAGACTTTGTGGAGGTTTCAGAAAGTGAACTGAATTCTCCTGAATGCCAGTGTGGATTGTAAGGTGAACAAGCATCCTGCTCCTTAGAAATTATATTAGTTTCTCCTCAGGGCTTACACAGTGGGACTGTTCTTGAGAGACTGGCTACTAAACCACTTTGCAGTTAAAAATCTCAGTGACACCTAGGCCAGGTTTCAATGGTCTTTAGACACTGGTTTATTATCCAGTGTCACAGTACTGATGTCACAGACTAGAAGAGGCTCCTAGTTTCAAAACAGAACCAAATGTTGATTTTATTTAAATTTTTTTTAAAGATCTTTACCTGCTACCTAACATTTCTACAGAAGATTCTTCAACAACTGCATATCATAGAATCACAGAATCATTTCGATTGGAAGAGACCCTCAGGATCATCGAATCCAACAATAACCTAACCTAACTCTAGCATTCAACCATGTCCCTAAGAACCTCATCTAAACACCTTTTAAACACCACAGCTTAATCTCTTGTAGTCACAGCATGTGGACTCTCACTTTGTAAAATGGAAAAGGATATGAAAAAGAATATAAAGAAAAACTTTTAAGGACATGTAACCATTGCCTGTTGCCAGCATATTCATAGGAACCTCTGAAAGGGGAGCTGCTGGGCAGAATGGGTAAGTAGAAGATACCACTGAATTTTGATTACACCTGACATGAGTGGGATTTGAGGAGCAGGGCAGAGGAAAAAACATCTGTTGACGCTGACAAAAATATGAGGGAGATAATGTACTATTTGCTGATATGGAAGATAGGATTTGAGGCCAACAAACTACCCTGTGTGTAGGATCATCTGTTGACTAATCTAAGGAGGGGACATAGTGAGTGGGACAGGTGAGAAAGAGAGTCATGGGATGTCTACAATGGAAAAAACCTCACATCCCAGATATTTATGTTTGCAAGAAGAATGGTAGCTGGGAGAGGGAAGCACAAATTATTTCTAATTAATCGAGTAATGATATTAAGTGAAAGGCACATTCTGCCATAAGGCAAATAAAGACTGCTTCTGCACAGGTAGAAAAGACTTAAGTCCAAAATGTCATAGCATACCTCTCAAATTATGTTGACAAATTTATCTACAAATCAACAGCAAATTAGAGAAGTATTGTGCATGATTAATATAATTCAGGATCTCAATTTTGATGTATTATTTAGTCTTCTCTCTGAATTGATATCATGGTGCAAAATGAAATTCACATTATTTACTGGAGAATTTTTAAATCAGACCTCTTTAGTAGCACAGAGAGGTGTATCTTGGAAAGAATAAATCGACCAAAATATGCTGGGAAGGTCTAAGATCAGCCAAATTATGGCACAACCCTTTAGCACTCTGAATTCTGAATAGAAGCAAGCGAGCAAGACAATGGGGCGATTCTCTGGCTATGTGGAACAGGATAGTGAGGTGATAAATGCCTTTGTTTGAAACAAAAATAGCATAACTGCAGGCTCAAAGCTATAGTCCATTAAATAATATTTGTGTTTGTCTAGACATGTTTTTTGTTGTTGTTGTTTGTTTGTTTTTAAATACAATCGTGTAGCTATCACAGGGCTTCTGGAGAAAACTGGAAGTCAGAGGAGTCATCTCATTATTTTTATATATGTACAAAGCATACAAATCAAGGTTTTCTGCTGAAAGGTTTGCTTGAAGGTGTGACAAGGAGACATGAAGAAACACATACTTGGGATTCAAGAGAGAGGAAAAGTACTTATCCACATAAGAATTTAGCCAAGACATAAAGGCAACCAATTCTTCTTCTGCAAAGAGTACCGTGAGACATAAATAGTCTGGTACTTCATGTTATATTGCAGTAGAAACAATTACTTTCATAGGAGCCTGTGCTTTATGAGTTTAGTTGGAAACTGTCTGATAGCATAGATGAGAACTAACTGTCAATACCTGCATGGAGAATGTATTTTTAATGTGTGTATATATATATATATCTGTTTAGGTTTTTTATAAATAACATAATTCATTTCAAATAAATAACTGTATTTCCATAGCTGTTTTTCTTTAAATCAGTACATACAAATGGCACTGAAAGGTCTTTCATTCCTCCTTCCCCACCTCCACTGCAGGATATCTATTAGATTTTGTGATTTAACAAAATCTCATGTTTTCTCCAAAAGGACTTCATTAATCACCTGTCTTGACTGAAGTGGAACTTCTAGATTGCATTTGGAGAGGGAGCTTTGTTTTCTTCAAAAAAAAGAAGTGCTAATACACTTCCACTTGAAGCTGCTTTGGTTTGCAAGTAAGTTGCGATGCTGACATTTTCCTCCCTTTCTTCCAGCTAAAAAGCTTAAACTTTTCCTGGAGCAACTTCATTCAGGAGACCATTATTTCTTGGCACAGTAAACTACTAGTGAATGTTGGGAAAGAACCGTGATTCACAACAAGGCATAGTGATATGAAAGCGAAATGACTACATGGCATGGAAATGAAGGTCATTATCATAAAAATCTGCTCAGAGACAATCCAGAGGTTAAAACGGTGTACCAAAGAGATAGTTCCACCTCAGGGCATAGTTTACTACTAATCCCTAGCTCACCAGTTTGCTGTGGACAGATCAAACAGCAAGGCTGTAGATGAGCAGATTACATCAGTTAAGTGGATACTGAAATCTCGGCTTACAAAATTTTGCAGTGCATGGATGACAGATGGATTTGCACAGTTTGGATTGCCAAGCAACACCAGGAACATTAGGACTCGTCTGCATGGCCCTTCAGGCGTCGCAGTCTATTTGCACAATGTTCCAAGGCTCAAGCCTTTACTACGCCCCACTACCCTGCCCCTGATCCAGTCACCAGACAAAGAGGGTAGGAGGGAGGATGTCAAGAAGTTGTAAAATGACCAAAATCTTTTCTGCTAGGAGGTAGAAAAGGAGTTCACAATGGCTACTGCTGAGGCTAATAACAACATTTAGATGGTGCCTGCCTCAGGTGCAGGAAAAACTTCCTTTATTTGACACAATACTGGCAAAAACAAGGGAGGGGACTTCCACAGGGGTTGAGAAGCAAAACTGCTAAGACTGTTGTTCATGCAATTTAATCCCTCCTGCCAGCTGAGTACAGCACCAAGGTTGTCAGCAGGGAAGCTATAAGTTGAAGGTTTCCATGTAGCTGTTCCTTTAAACAGCTTTCTTGTGTGTGCTGCACACACCTTATGATGTTGCATTAAGCCTTTGTCAAATATAAAGGTTTTTTCCCAGGAAAAAAAACCAACACACAACCAAACAAAAACAAAACCACAAACCTTACACCATGAAGTTCAGCCTATAAGAATAAATATTTCAAACTTCATTGAAAGTAACAATGCAGATGTAGTAAGCATGCCTGCAACTACTAAGGCTGCAGGTTTGACTTAGTCTATGCTACCACTAACATAGTATTTCTGCCTGCTGTCCTGACACATGCAGAGAAAGGCAAATAGCAGGAAAAAAGGTGAGGTTGCCAGTGACTCATCATCTTGCAGCCTGAGTGAGGGAGAAGTGCACAGTTGTTCTCAGCATGTCATTAATTTTAGGCTGCAGAGCTTTTCTGGACTGGAGTTTTAATTGAAATATTCTCCTGCAGCACCAACCTTTTCTGCAGTTACTCCAGCAGCTGTTTCTGCATGTTGCTGTGTTTCTCAATACTGACTTCGGACAATCTTCTATGCTACTCCCTTTTTTTTAAATAGAGGCTTCTCTCTTCTTTCTATTGTCTGATCCCTCTTCAGGATATGGTAACTGAATTAATCTTACACTAAATGCATGGATGGTGAGCTGAGTAGGTAAGAAAAGGAATATTAATCTTCACATAAAGATTTGTTTTTTCTGAAATAGAAAATGGTCCTCTCAATGGAAGAGAGTTTTTGTTATTCTCACTCTGGAACTAGGGAACAGAAAATATTATTATTGCATCCATTTCTCCTTGGCAGCAATGATGAAAGTTGTATTTTTCAACAGGTTTGGAATGACTGTTCCGTGGCTTTTCCCTTGGTTCCTGCCACCATCTGGAAAGCTTGTGGAGAGAAAGTATCTTCATTCGGCTTTGCAAAAGAGGCCTGATTCAGGCTTAGGCTGTTTTGTTGGCTGAAGAACTGGAGATGCTGGACAAGGATAGAACAAGGCAAGTCTGCAGCCTACCCTAATACCGAAGGAAAGCTTAACTTAGAGGTCTTAGAGGTGTATCTCCAACAGCCAGTTTGTTCAGAAAGGAAATAGAGCAACGCTACCCTGGGTTGCTTTCACTTTTCTTGGAAGTTTCTCACATAGTGAGCATGTCCACCCTGTTATAGCCTATCTCACTTCCCAAGATGATATAATTAAAAACTTGTTACTGAGTAATTCACAGAAATGCCCATTAAGTTGCACACTAATTGCCATGCTCACCTCTAGTTTCTTTCTTTTTATGACTTTGATAAATTTTAACTCTGACACTGAAGAATTATATGGTTGGTGTTTGTATTAAAAATAACTTTGAGGAGTAATAAGGCTAGTGAAAATGTCTGGAGCTATTTTGGAGGCTTCTATTTGCCCAGCAACCTTGGTAGGTTCACAGTATAACAGAATAAATCTGGTTTACAACTGTCTAGATGATTACAAAGATGTAAAAAAAATGCTGCATATGAAACTACATTCAAATGTGAGCATGAATTAGCTAATAAAAGCACTGAAATTGTGTTCCAGTTACAGATGTAAAGTTGATTGTGTTTAAAAGAAAAAAAAAAAAGAGTTCCTAATGTAATGATGATGAAAAGGGAGACAGGAGAGAATAGTGAAAACTGAAAAGGCTGCACTCTCAGTGGCATTGTGCTGTCCTTCACAGACATGCATCTCCTAAACAACAGAAGTCAAAGGTTGTGTGCAGTGAGTTTTATTTCTTCAGTAGATAAATATGCCTAACACTTGCTTTAAACTGGCACATTTTCATTGACTCAACTGAATAAGGAACAGGCATTTCAGAGAAAAGAAAATAAATTAACAACCAAGCTCAGGGCTGATTTATTTCATTTTCATGAGTGAGTGAATGAATTACATGTACTGGTGGCATTTCAGTGATCATTTTAGAAGTAAATTTTGAACTTTCAAATTCAACTAGAGAACCTTACACTAAGAATAATGAATCAGCTAGTGTGTAATTTAATTTCAACTTTTAGTTTCAAATCATATGCTAAACTATTGCAGAAACTTTTAAGAGAACGAAACATTCTGCTTTTACTGGGAGCTAGTAGAATCAGTGGAGCAAGACACCAGGTGGCATGTACATCTTCCCCCTTTATTTATGTTGTTCTCATTTTTATGTTAGTGTAACTGTTTATATTGAAGGTTTAATATGAGGAATAAACTCTTATTCAGAAATCTCCTTAACAATGACCTTCTTCAACATCACTTAAGAGTATCACACAGCCCACAGGCTAGCACTGAATAGGAGCTAGTTCAGTGCATGCAGAAGCACCCTTGGGTACACTAAGGATAAGTAATTATTTGTGAGCCTGTGATTAATGCCTTCTTTCACTGCTTCCCTGTCAAGTTCCCAAGGACCAGCTGCTCCATTCTAACTTTTTGTTTATGGCATCTTCTAGCATGTGGAGATAACTCATAGCAGAATGGCCAACAGACAGAGATTCAGTTACTCAGTGTCATGTTGGTAGTGGAAGGCTGGTCTGATTTCTGGAAAACAAACTCTCAGAACCTTGGTTGCTAAATATCTGGTAATGTTGTAACGACCTGTCTGTTCAGCAGTGAGTGATACCTCTCTGAGCTGATCTCTGAAAACTGTTCTGAAACTTCTAACATTATCGGAATACCCTTAGTTAGCTTTTGTGCAGTTTTTATTTTATATAAATAATCTCAGTTCAAAATAAGTGAGAAGATAGCTCAACTACAAAACCAACATCCCGTTCATATTTTTATCGATCACTAAATATTTAAAGCAAAAATAATCTTTACAAAACTATTACAGAGTGCACAATAATATACTCTCAGTGGATGGAATCCACTCGACTTTTTCCTCATAGTAGACTAGTCTACAATGATTAACTATTTTCAACTTCTCTTGTTGCCTGGGCACTAGCAAGGATTTTCTTCCTGTATTAAATACCCTTGAGGGTCAGAGGTTATAGCCTTGCATGTTGTGAAAGTTCAGCTAGAATCACAGAATCATTTTGGTTGGAAGAGACCCTCAGGATCATCGAGTCCAAACGTAACCAAAGTCTAGCATTAAACCATGTCCCTAAGAACCTCGTCTAAACACCTTTTAAACCCCTCCAGGGATGGTGACTCCATCAGTTCCCTGTTCTAATGCCTGACAACCCTTTCCAGGAAGAATTTTTTCCTAATATCCAATCTAAACCTCCCCTGGTACAACTTGAGGCTATTTCCTCTTGTCCTATCACTTGCTACTTGGGACATGAGACCAACATAGACATGGGCATTAAGTCCAAGCAAGAGGGAAAGTCTGCTAGAACTTGCTGTGCCACTGTGAAAAACACAAATGTGAAAAAATCCAGGCCTGATTACTGTGTAATTTTGGTCCAAGTGAACAACAACGAGTGGAAAAAACAAAGCAGAAAATTACAGGGTGCTAGTGATCTCATCTAAAATACTGGAAATGTTTCCAAACACTAAGTTTGCTGTGGTTTTATTGCTGTAAAAATAGCATTTAAAGCTTTGCTGAAATGTCCTAAGATGTCATGTTTAAATGACACTTACCTGACTCTCCAGCCTGCTCAATGCTCCAGCAGAGTTTTGTGTTGGCTGCACAGTCCCCAGCATCCTGCCTGCTGGAACATTACTCCAAACAGACACACAGAATCTGGGTCACGAAAGTACAATGTGGGACCTAGAACTGGAGAAATAAATAAATATATATATATATATATGTAATGTTGCAATAGAGTTCTGAGTAGCTCTCAGCCCATCTGTTAAGAACATTCAAAGCAGGATGTTGCTGAAATTTTGCAACTAACATCTGTAAGTCCCCTTTAAATCTTCTGAATTAATGGAAAACACAAGACACATAGTTTTAAAAGGGGTTATTTTTATCTAGATATTAGAGACTCCTCTTACACTGTCATCTTTGAATGCTGCAGTATAAGGAGGGTTCCCCCAGGAAAATGTATATGGTCATCAAAGGATAATTTTTTCTGACTTCTGATTGCACTCAGAGGAGAGGTTGTAGCCAGATTAGCTAGTAATGAAGTCATTAACATCAGTCTAATTCTAGGGCTGGAAGAGTTCCCCTAATTCCTACAACATGGTATGACAATTGCTTTTAATAGCTGCCTTTTATGTAGACACAGTACTGTCCAGATATCCAGTTTTACTTTTGTTCTTCCCTCTTTTACAAAATCAATTAGAAAATAACAAGTGAGGAAAACCACATGGAACCGAGGTCAGGTCAGCAGCAATCCACTATACCGCTTCCATTTAAGCAGTGTGTTCATCATAAGGATCACAGCAGCTGTCTAACCAGCTCATTCCTCTTTTTATTACCTTTTTAAAGATGACACAATGAAACCTGATTGGAATGTTTCCTTTCTCTTTTAGAAACTTTTTTTTTCTGGATTCACTTTCAAATCTTTCAAGTGTCAGGGTTGTTGAAGAAACCAGCTTTTTTTTTTTTTTTTTGGTTCAAACAACTGGTTTTGTATGCACAGCAAGACCTTGAAGAGATCACAGAATCACAGAATGTTAGGGATTGGAAGGGACCTCAAAAGATCATCTAGTCCAATCCCCCTGCCGGAGCAGGAACACCTAGGTGAGGTCACACAGGAAGGCGTCCAGGCGGGTTTTGAATGTCTCCAGAGAAGGAGACTCCACAACCTCCCTGGGCAGCCTGTTCCAGTGTTCTGTCACCCTCACTGAGAAGAAGTTTCTTCTCAAATTTAAGTGGAACCTCTTGTGTTCCAGCTTGAACCCATTACCCCTTGTCTTACTGTTGGTTGTCACTGAGAAGAGCCTGGCTCCATCCTTGTGACACCCAACCTTTATATATTTATAAACATTAATGAGGTCACCCCTCAGTCTCCTCTTCTCCAAGCTCAAGAGACCCAGCTCCCTCAGCCTTTCCTCATAAGAGAGATGCTCCACTCCCTTCATCATCTTTGTGGCTCTGCACTGGACTCTCTCCAGCAGTTCCCTGTCCTTCTTGAACTGAGGGGCCCAGAACTGGACACAATATTCCAGATGAGGTCTCACCAGGGCGGAGTAGAGGGGAAGGAGAACCTCTCTCGGCCTGCTAACCACCCCCCTTCTTATACACCCCAGGATGCCATTGGCCTTCCTGGCTGCAAGGGCACAGTGCTGGCTCATGGTCATCCTGCTGTCCACCAGGACCCCCAGGTCCCTTTCCCCTACACTGCTCTCTAATAGGTCATTCCCCAACCTGTACTGGAACCTGGGGTTGTTCCTGCCCAGATGTAAGACTCTACATTTTCCCTTGTTATATTTCATTAAATTTTTCCCTGCCCAACTCTCCAGCCTTTCCAGATCTCGCTGGATGGCAGCACAGCCTTCTGGTGTGTCAGCCACTCCTCCCAGCTTGGTGACATCAGCAAACCTGCTGATAGTACACTCTAGTCCCTCATCCAAGTCGTTGATGAATATATTGAACAGTATTGGTCCCAGAACTGACCCTTGAGGCACTCCACTAGATACAGGCCTCCAACCAGACTCCGCCCCATTGACCACGACTCTCTGGCTTCTTTCCTTCAGCCAGTTCACAGTCCACCTCACTACCCGATCGTCCAGTCCACACTTCCTCAGTTTTGCCGTGAGGATGCTGTGGGAGACGGTGTCAAATGCTTTGCTGAAGTCAAGGCAGACCACATCCACTGCTCTGCCATCGTCAATCCACCTTGTTACGTCTCCATAAATACAGCAGAAAAGGATGAAAACATGTTGACAGAACACTTTATTTGGACACTAATAGTAGTATTATTTATAAAAGTAGTCCCAACACAATCTGAAACAAAATAAGTTTGTGAAGAAGGCAGCTTAGAAGAAGTTGTGGAAGCTCCATCCTCAGAGGTATTAAAAAAACAATGAAGATTGGAGCAACCTGCTCTAATGTTAAAGTTAGCCCTGCTTCAGGTAGGAGGCTGGAAGAGATGACCTGTAGATGCTGTCTTCCAGTGCAAATTATTCAATGAAATTAGGCCTTGAATTAAAAAATAATGTGATGGAGGAGGGAGGCAGAAATATGCAAATGCACACAGATGTGTGATTGCATAAGCATTATTTTCTTAGGAGACTAAATTAAACACCAATAATTCCAAAGATATGAGCTGGGAACACAGTCCTATTTCTATTAATATATATGTAAAGGAGCTATTGCCTACAGTTTTGTTAGGGCCTTCTGCAGCTGGGTCTAAAACAATAAGCCTCCGTTTCAGTTGCTTTTAGTTTGGTCAAGCTGAAATTGTTAGAGCTGAAATTTCCTGCACTGAATGACTTATTTAGGCTAGTTATTTTAAGTCCCATCAAGAGTAGTTCAGTCATTTCCAAAAACAAATTAGCCGAAATATGCATTTCTTTCATGTAAAGAAAATGTTTATAACTATTTAATTAAAGCTGTGCTTTTTAGTAATGTGTTCAAGTTTGGCAGCCTAGAAAATCTGCACGAACTTGGCCAAGGCATGAATTGGTCAGTTTATATGGCTTAGTTTACATAATTGCATAATTTGTTGGCACTGTGTAGCTGGTCTCCAGCAGCCTCTTCACAATGAACATGCTCCATCTCAGATGTTGCTGGTGGAATTTGAGTATCATGACTGAATGGACAGCACAGTAAAAAATTAAGACAGGGTGGAGGTGAAAGGAAGGAGGAAAGGCTGGGTGTAGCGGAAGTGGGAGATTTATGAACACTGAAGCATATTCTTTTCCCATGCTCACTATCTTCTCATGAATATATCATTTTTTAAAAGTATTAAATCTTTAATCACAGTATGATGCAACAATTTCCTTTTTCTCTCACAGGTTTTATGAACAAAGTGGATTCTCTTCATCAAATGGACCAAGCTCATGAAACAATTGTATAAATATCCTTACTTGAAAGAGGAAGATATGTAGAAAAGGAGGCATAAGATGACAGAAAGCAAAGCATGGGCTTGATGACAAAGGCAACTGAATGCAGCCCTGAGGAAAGAAGTCCTGTCCCTGCCTTCATCTCACCATTTCCCTGTGGTTTGGGCAAGTTCCTTAACCTAGATTTTTCACAAGTGATGATAATTTTTGGAGTTCCCTCCTACAAGAAGTCTTGACTTTAAGTTGCTTTGGATATCTGCCCTTAGGATGAGATGCTTCATGCTCCTGAAGCATATACTTTGAGCTGTTATAGTCAGCTAGCTCAGATGCAGGTTTCTCCAGTGCAGACACTGTGATTTGAAGAAATAAGTGCCCTCTATAGAGGTGAGTTCAAAAAAGCATTGAGGTCTCATAGCTGCAACAGAACACACTGGGGGCTGTATGTGAACACACATAGTCCTAGGGAATGCTTAACAATCTTAAAAATCCATCTCCAAGTATCACATACTGGACCCAAAATTATTAGGTTCTTCCAGTCTTTTTCCATGTGTAAAGTAAAATTCCCAACCTTCAGGATTTTTGTACCATAAAAGGAGGGCAAAATAAAAGATAAAATTATTCTGGATTTATAACATGGTGCAAGGAATGTGCAGCAAATCAGACATGGGGCCATACAAAAGAAGAATACATGAAATACAGCGTATCTGGTTTTCCTGGTTTTTATTTTTATTTTATACATACATATTCTAGCCAGTGTGAAAATCACATTTCTTGTGCCCATGTACCTAATTACTATAAGATGCAGTGTAACTAAGGCTTTTTTTATGAAATAAAATTAGTGAGAGAAAGCTGTAGCCAGCAATGCAGCATGTAAACCCCAACCTGATGACTTCTGCTGTCACCAGCATCCGGTGTTGGTCATCACAGGGCAGGCTGACACTTGGAATCCCCAGGCTGAGAACAGGGACCGGTGAAATCCCAGGTGGGCTCCCAGTGCCTCCCTCCTTCCCATCTCCTCTGCTGCCTGGCAGTGATCTACGCTGCACGTGGTAGCCCTGAGTACAACTAATCACGTTAACACTAGTATCAGAACTAATCTAGCCTCAGGAATGTGAAACACTATTTGATCTATTTACCCTGACAAGAAGCAGCATAAAGAAAAACTCCACCTAGCAACTATGCCATTACCAAAGTACACTAGCAGGGAAATAAACCATACGTTTTGGGTTTTTGTTACAGGCTACAACAAATTAGCCTGGGAGAGTTCCTGTGACTCCCGTTCCTGTGTTCTTAAAAGCATGCTACACACACTCAGTTTTAACAGGTATGCAGATGTTTAGTATTTTAAAATACTTCGGCACAGCTTAATATGACATTCAAGCTGAGGCTACGTGACTCAGGGGAGAGCCTGTACGGCTTATACAAACAGATATAATTAGTAATTTTAAAACAAGTGTGCTTATGTTGATACCTTTTACCCCTTCAGGCAGGTTCACGACAGTAACCAGCTGCAGCTTTCAGATTTCCATGTTCCTGCAATACCTTAATCCTGGAAGGACAGGTAAAGTTCCTACTTCCTCTTGCAGGAAGACAGATAGTCACTCGCCAGAGGCAGGCGCCACTGGTACAAGTGGCATAATCCTTAATTAGCCAGTGCAGCATGAAAAGAATCAGAATTGGTATTGTGTTAGTAACAGTTAACAACATATTAACAGTTAATATGATATTTAAGATATGTGGAGTGAAATCTTGCCAGTGTTGTTATTCCTGTACATGAAATGTATCTTCTAATGCACCAGTTGTTCACAAAACCATTAGCTCAACAACTGCATGGTCATATTTTGTATCTGTGCATGTAGGATCTGTGGCAGACAGTGACCTGACATCACCAATGAGCTCAAGTCCTTTCCCCAGCAGAGACAATAAACTTCTCCACACTGTCCTTATTTATAGCTTAAACTCTAGGGAAGAGAATTACTAAGCACTTGACATTCACAGCCTTCTGGCAGAGACTGCAGCTGGGGAAGGGTGCAGTGTAAGCCATTTTTGGCTAGTGGTTTAGAATATGACGATCCCTCTACTAAAAAATAAATTACAGACAGTAAATTTGCTTCACTTGCAATTTTATTTACAAAAAGGTATCCTAAAATATTTGATAAAGTCTAGTCATGGATGGGTTGGTTTAGCAACTTTGCTATAAGATTTTTTTAACTGTCACAGGATCAACCTTTCTAGTCTACAGGTATTTTTATAAAGCAGGCTTTTAAAAACAGTCCCTCAACTGCCAGAAAAATCGACCATTTTTGGGTAAAGAATTTTCAGGCGTTGGTACTAGAGTTAATTGATAAACTATTAAACTGTGAAGTTGTAATTTACAGCAGCTATAATGGTAACAATATCTGAATGATCACCCTATGCTGCCACTCAAGCCATACCTCATCTGTTATAGCATGAAATACTGTAAGACGGTTTGTAACGATGCATATATCTTGTTACCTGCTGATAATAACCTATCAGCAAGGACAACAGTTTAATTATATAGTACATCTCCTGCTGGCTTCCAGGTATTTCTGCTGCTCTTTGCTAATTTCTTAGCTAAAAAAGAATCAGTCTCCTTGTTTTACACTAGTACATTAATTTATGAATGGAAGACAGAAAGCTTTTATTAGCTGCTGAGGTGCCTTAATTATTTGTGTTGTCATCATGATATAAAAATCTAGCCCCAGCCGCCTATGAATCCTGATGAATGGTGAACAGGCCTCAGATCAGCTAAATAATGTGGAGGAAATCCCAGAATAGACCTCCACAGAGACATGCAGGATATTATCTGAAAGGTGGCACTCAGCCCTGGCCAAATGGGATCTCTGCTTACAGTGATGCAGTACAGACACCTTGGATTAAATGATGTCCTGCTACTATAGTCCTTCCTTGAGGTTCCCTCTGAGCATGGAATCACAGCACCTGTCTTGGGAGTGGTACTGGCCCAGCAAAAGCAGAAGGGCCTTCAGTATGCAGGAACATTGGAGGTGGGCACCCGTGGATGATTTTCAGTGTTTGGCACAGAAGCCACGTGAAGGTAAATTGATCTGGAATTAATGATACGGAATTGGAAGTCCTTATGTCTATGGAAGAATAATCTATGTGGTCTAGGTACTGGAGACCTCCAACATAGTTCAATGCCTTTGAACGCCTCCTCAAAAAGGAGTTTTCAGCATATATTCCCTTGAGCACTATTAATAGTGCTTTCTACCAAAGTTTGTTCTTTGCAGAGACAAATGTATCAGCTTGCTTGCAAATGCATCAGCATTTATTCCTGGAGCGAACTCCTGTCCTATTGAAGTCTGTAAAACGGGAATCAGAAATCTGGGTTCCATGAGAAGAATGTCTTTAAATTTGGGAACTACTTATTAAAAAAAAAAAAGATGTTGCTTCGTACACATCTCTGAGTAATCAACAGCTGTTAATAAATAACTGATAGTAGGGCTTTCTCCCCTCCATTTCTGAGCAATTACTTTTGAAATACGTTTGAAAACAAGAAATATTTTATCATGCATGCCCAGCAAATGGACATGTCTCAGACGTTCTTGCTTTGCCTAACACACTATAATTTGGCATTGAGAACTGGCAATGTATTATAATAATGAGAACTGGCAGTGCATTATAGTCATGTAGTTAAAATGACCTTTAATGTCACTCTCTTCTATTATGAATTTTTAAGTGCACAGAAAGACCTCATGAAAAACATGAATGCAAGGGTATTCACCCTCCTGGGTTTTGGCTCCTGATGGTGCAGTAATGAAATAAAGGATATATCAACAAGAGTGTGTCATGTAAAAAGAAAAAGAAAAAAAAAAAAGAAGGAATAAAATAAGTATATCTGTGCAGACTAACAAGTTTGTTCCAACAACTGAGGTTGGGCTGCTCTGCTTTACTGACCTGCAGAACGTGATCGACTTCATGCAAAACAGGTTATTTTGACAGAACAATGCATCTCACAGAGGGGCTGTTCCAGATTGTCCTTCTCCCAGCTGTGGTGGCTGCAGCAAGCTGAACACCCTGAGCGCACAGCAGGGAAACGTTTGGCTGACACAACCCTGCACCTGACATTGGAAGGTTTGTGTCACATGTATTACTGGCCACAGCCTGGAAGATGTTTATGTTCTTACAGAGCCAGGATACTGCAAGGCGAAGTGACAAGGGGCTTTTCACTATTCTGAAAAAATCTAGCATTATGTTATCCATACTACCCATTTACTCCACATCAGCCTGTATCTCTGTCCCCTATGATCCCTCTCTATTTTCAGTGAAGATCAAGAAAGCCCCAGAATGGATTTGACATTAATATCCTTTTTCCCAAATAATTCAAACATTCTTTAAGACAGTAGGGTATAATATTACACTCTAAAGAGCTAGCAAAGCTGACCTTTGTTTGAGTTTGCAGAATGAAAATCATTGTGACAGGCTATAAAGTCATACTACATGCTCTTAGAGTTTAGAACAGCCCAGTAGGCTTCCAAAGAATGAATTTGATACCCCTGTTGATCTATAAAAATTGTTTGTACTAAGTTGATCTATAATTATCTTCTTCCAAGATAAGATGATCGATACCTTTTTCTTTATCTAGTACATGTCAACCCAATTACTGACTCTAAATAGAAAGAAAAACATTCATAATGGGCAAAGGAAGTGCTGTGCTATTGGCTACTTGGAAAGTATAGCAAAACATATAGTGGTAATTATGAGGAGTTTGTTCTGTGGTATCAGACTCTCTTAAACGTAAGCAGCACAAATATACCTGCTGCATAGAGAAGGAATCACAAGGTAGTGGTTGTGCACAGTAAGGAGAATTTCCTATTACTGACTTTTACAGAGGTCATTTTGCATGTCTTAACAATACAGTTCTTAACAAGTTTCTGCCCCATGCGTCCTTTTCTTCCTACCTTTTGGTTTCATTAGGTGGAAAGTGCTATTTTTAACAATGGACTCATAAATCTATTTGCTTCCTTGGGTTTACTACCAGCTAATACCTTCCTGTTATACTGCTATCAGCTACAGTATCCCTGGATTACTATTTTCAGTAGGATTTCACTTGACTGCAGGTTTTCGGGTCCCTGCCTGCATTTAATGCTCTTTCAAATGTATACACTAAGATGGTAAAGAACTTTTCCTCTAGCTTTTTATCTCTGTCACTGCTATGTTAACTAGGCTCCCTGCAGAATAGGTTTTCTCCTCATTTTTGCTTTGTGAACTTCTTAGAAAACAGTGACAAATTTTCACTAGCTAGCATCAGTTTTCCGTACTTGCTGATGTCTCTCACACAGCAGACACAGAGACACATGCGCCAGGTACAAGGTTAAATACAATACTTAAACTATGTATTTTATATTTATAACAAAGCTACAACACAATTTTAAAACTCGTGAAATAATTGGAAGCTAAGCAGTATGAGTCCCCTCATGTTTTTAATACCAGAAAAAAATAAAGGAAAGCAAGAGTATATTAAAAGATGTAAAATACTCACAAGTCTCGGAGAAGCTGTGAGCAAGTTTGCACAGAACAAGTTAGGATGAAGTTTGCTCCAGTGACAGCAGCAAACGCTCCACCCCCTTCTCCATTCTGTTTTACTTTCAGTTGTTATATAATAATGGAGGACTAGTACGCAGTACAGCATGAAAATTATTCTCACTACAAATACCAGATAGTAGGGATTTCCTACTGCGATTTCTGAGCAATTTTCAAACTTGGGAAAAAAACAAAACAGAAGATCCCACAATGTGGGGAAAGACACGTGCCTCTGATTCAGAAGGCAGGCAAATGACTGACAAGCACAAAAGGCAACTGTTTGCTGTCCCAAGCAGCGACATTTAAGCATGCTACCTCTTATCCTTCCATAAAGGCATACAGTTTGTGCCCTTGGCTCTGCATAGTCCCTCCCCTCTTTGTAATGTATGTTCCTAGCCAGAGCTCGGAAGAATTGTGTATCTTGGAAGCAAACATTGTAGCTTTATGCTCTAATTCCTTCTCTTCTCCACACCCTGAACAGTATTTTACTGGGGCAGCCACCACAGGAGGGAAAGAGAAGTTGCTTCTCAAGGCAACATCAGGAAAGAAGAGCACAGCCACAGAAAAGGATTGGCAGGACAGAAAAGAGTTTCTCCAGAAGGTACAGCATCTGGCTTGCTGTGGGAGAACAGGAGGTGTCATAGGTCCAAGTGGCGCCAGAAGAGAATCCTCATAAAGGAGCTGAAAAAGTACTCTGTGAATTGCACTGGACTCAAAAAGTTGTGGATTTTAGCTGTTAAGACACATGTGGGGTTAGTACCTATGATAATCACAGGGCATGGCGGCTGTAATCCTAAAGTCCTTCTTAGTCACCTCACAATGAAAAAGGTTTCTACCTGGAGCTAAACTTTAATGTCCCGAAGATGACGCTCAGCAGCTCTCTAGGAGCATTCTCAGGCTTCCAGGAGCCATCACTTACCTATGTAAAGGTCATGCACTCCAGAGGAACAGCGAAAATTGTATTTCCTCTCTGTGAAGTTTTCTTTTTTGTCCTCTTCTATGTTATTCTGGGTGGTGGTTGTTATTCCATGCACATGACGTTCTGCAAGGTGGTAAAAATATTCTGCAGCTAAATGAGAGGGTTTTAGAAAAGGCTGTGTCTCCTAACTGAAGAAGAGATGAGTTTCCAGAGTTGAGCATTTCCTTCCTGTTTCTTGGTGAAATAACATTTTTTTCAGGAACACTATTTATAAAACCTGCTGAACAGTACCAGTTAGTTTCCTGTGCTGGAATATTCTATTACAGCCAGATTCAGAAAAATCTGCATAAGGCCCTAAATAAGACTTCTGTATCTTGAACATCTGTCATACAAGAGAGAGAAACAAGGACCGAAACTGCTTCCAGAGAGTAGTTCTAGATGGCTGCATGATGAATTCATTACCTGAGGCAGTTTGCTGCCATTTCTTAGCACCCCTGTGAACCTCGTCCTGTGGTCCAATGCTCAGGTCCAGCATCCGTTCCGCAGAGAAGGCACCAAAGTGAAACGCAGCCACGTGGATTAGCTCCTGTAGGGGATCTGGTTTGGAGTCACTACCACTGCAAAGAAACTTCCAGCAATTTGACACTAGACAAAAGAGCAGAATTCACAATTTGATGCTCCCCAGGGACTCTTGGCTCTCCCACATGACACCGTATCTGAGCCTGCAGAAAAGTAGCTGCTCACATTCCATGTAGTCTGTCTCAGGTTAGAGTGTTAGTGTCACTTTACAAGCAGTTGTGCAGACATAGGAGGTGAACTGTGCCTCAACTGGCAGCTGTTAGAAACCTGAGCAGGATTTGAAAGAGAAAATAAAAGTACAGACTTGGCTGGAATTGTTGCCGTGACAGACTACAAAAATGCAAGTAAAAAGGAGGTACCTGCATTGCAAGGAAAAACACCAGCCTAGAGAAATATTTAAACTGAAGAAATATACTCATTTATTAACTGTCTTGTGATAAGGGCACTTCTAAGACAATAGTGGTCATAAACACCTCTGTTTCTTTAGTTAACACCAACTCTTTCAAAGAATGAGAGCAAATAATTGCAAGTATACATGAGTGTATATATTTGGACTTGGGATCCCAAATTATCTCATATTTGTTACTGTTTCAAACTGAAAGAAAATGGATTGTTTTCCATTTGTCTTTGCTTTTTGATGTGACACCTTTGCTTATGCTATAATTTGTCAGAATTTTCTCAGCTAGGAAAATTTATAAGCAAACAGCCAAGAATAAGCACACAGAGCTTTAGGTATTCAGGAATTATATTCTGTGGGAAAAGGAGAAGAATCACTCAATTTTTTTAAATCACTTTTCAAGCAGTTTTCTTTGAACACTGCAAAATGAAAACACTGTACGTAGAGTGGATTTTTTTTTTAAGCTACCTCTCTGGGTTCGTTCTTTTTTAATGTTTTGCTGGCATTTCTGAAGATAAAGTATATAATTTTCTAGCTTAATATAAAACCTGTTCCTAAATGTTACAGTAGTTGTATATAAAAATAATGCAAGTGTCAGTATTTAGTATGTTACAATAGATTGGCAATACCATCTGCACTCAACATTTGATTCTCATTCATTTTCTTAATTACACAAAAATGTGCTTCCTAATTACACAAGAGACATTCTATAGTCATCTAAACAGTACTAGCCACATCAAGGTGTTTATAGCATAAGTTATTCTCATACTCTCCTACAATCGAAGTATCCATTTCTATTATAATTTATGCAAGTTTCATTTATAGTGGACACAGGCTATTTGGCAAGATATTGGCAATTACTCTCACTAATGAGCTACTAAATTGTGAATTAGTATTGTAATGCAGTGACAAAGAACTTGAATCACGCAAACAGAAAACTGAAAAAAGGTGCATTAATGGCATTTTGAAAATAAAACAGGATCACTGAAAATTCAAACACGACCATCCTGGTTTAAAGCAGCATCACCCAAACGTTTTGTGTGGCTGCACGACAGCCAACAAGAAGTATGGGTTTTTTGTGCTCTTAAGTTTCCCCATATTCTCATGAAATTAATTCCTTTGGAATCGGTGTAGTTCTGTTGCTGAACACCAAGAGAGGAAGTATTGCTACAGGAGCAAGAGAGTGAAGTAGTGGAAGGGAAGTAGGGTTTACCCAAGCAATGTGGTGTGGGTGGTTGTACAAAAATGCTGGATTTTCTCTAGTCTGGGAAAAAAATGACAGTTCTTGCAGAGCCAGATACCTTCAGGATGGCCCCCAACTGACCCAGCTCAGAACCAACTTTCTTTGCTAAATTACTGAATGCTTAAAAATAGAACTCCACTATGCTCTTATCACCTACTGTCTTGGTAGCAGTTCTTTTAAAAAAGCTGTCTTGAAATGGAGGTCTTCTCTGATGCGTGCTGTTAGAGAACCTGAACCCAGTTGTACAGGCAGAAGCAGAGGACAGTATTTGCAATTCGAATAGTGTCTCTTCCGGAGTATTTTTTATATAGTGTTCCTGCTGTGTTTGAATTTTTGCCGCAGGGCTGAACTACTACACCCGCAATTATCAACCTAATGAAATTTGAAAGAACTGTTGTTTTCTTCCTCTAGGTGACAGAGTGGATATAAAGAGCTGCTAAGCAGGTACAACTTTGGCTCCCCCACTCCAAGCGTGGCGGCCAGAGGAGCTAACTCAGGGAGAAACAGCCGTCTGCCTCTGAGGAGTCACATCACAGTCATCCCAATAGCATTCACCATTGCTGCATGCCAAGAGCTAAGGTGAGCCTTGATTGTAGTGACAGTGGCCAGCAGCAGAGTGCCTTACTCCTGAGGAAAGGACAGAGGAGAACTTTTATGATGAGAGACTTATGTAAATCTGTCTGTGATATCCACTAGGAAGGTGTATTTCTGGAAATTCTAATCTTCGATGAATCATACACATGACTGAATTTAGGAACTGTCCTGCACCAGTGCCATAGCAACACATAAACCAATATTCCAGTTTGCAATGATTCTATGGCAGAGTTATTGCTATAATAGAACATCACATACTAAACATGTTACTAGATGGGAATGTGTCCCTTCTGAAAATCTAGGCAACTTCTGCTTTGTGGTTGGTATAGGACTATAGATAATGTCTCTTTTTTTTTTTTTTCCCCCATACTAAATTATAATGTGCCCCAAATTATAGACTCTTCAGATTGGTTATTAAAAACTTCTGGCATCTCAAAAAGGCTATTTAATTTCTAGACACATCTGGAGAGACATTAATAATCTACCTTTCAGAGGCATGCACAATATTTCTGACATGTTATAATTTATCAACTATTGCCACTGAGCATGAACTATTCCTATTTAAAGAGATAGTATTTCCAAGCCAAACCATACCAAGTACTAAGCTACATTTGGAGTTGGAGCTTTCAGGACTGCAGAAGGATTAGATCCTAAACCATATGATGATGCAAATAAGTAAGTCCTACTAAAAAGAATTAACATACAAAAGAGAGGGCTGATAGATGGAAGAATGCAACCAAGTAATGATGTGCGTTCCATCAAGATTATTTCCCTTTCTTTCTCTTTAATACTAAATACAATAACCATGACATATGTGTCATATTTCTCATTTAATAATATTGGTTTATAGTTTCATCATACTGTAATATAGTTGGTCCCTTTAATGTTCAGAGCTTTTGTGACAAGGAGAAATCACTCAGTGAAAAGTAATTTCTATATAAATAGAGAAAACAAGCTATCTAGCTACCACATGGACAGAAGGTATCCTTAACACTGGAAATTCAAGAGACTCTGAACAATATACTGTATTTAGCCAAAGGAAAGGAAAGGATTTTCTTCAAGTAGTTTAACTTAAAATTAGGAGTCATCCTGAATTCAAGGTTGTCTTTGGTTTTGTCACATTGCTTTCAGGCTACTAGGGTGTATGAAGAACCTTTTCATATGTTATGACACATCTGTGGAATTTTAAACTCCTGTATCATCCCACAATACATTGCTCACTCCTTTACATTACACAATCAATGTGATTTTTGTAGGGAATCTTAATATATGACACACTGTTTACAGAAAGGATGAATGCACTGGGAGTTATACAAACTTTGACTAGTTGTTGAAAAGGTAGTGTTTTGAAATTTACTATCGATAATTAGTAATTTGTCATTTCGGCCCTGGGGTTTTTTGATAGCTTATTTTCCTCAGACCAGCAGTTTTTTCCATCCATTATTTCTTACATTTCCCTAGAGCACCCGTTATTCAGAAGCAGCAGTTTCCTCTGAGTGGTATGCCATTGCTTTTGGTGGCACTGCGTGGGACACAGACATGTTCAATATGCATAAGAATAGAGATTCCCCATTTTTAACCTCCGCTGCTCACTCTGAATTTTTGCATCCTCTGCCTCATGCCTGTCTAGCCTAAGTCACTGAAATGAATTGTAGGAAATCGTACAGTGGCATGTAGCCACAGAAATGTACCGGGTTTTTCCAGTCTGCTCCATTTCCCTGATTATTTATCTGTATGTACTTCATGTACCCTGAAAAGAGCAAACAATAAGATGTTTGTGAACAGGATTTCCAGTGTCAGGCCATTTAACTCTATTTGTCTAGTGAGCAGTTCAGATTGATTTTCGGTATCAAGGAGTTGGCTTGCAGATGTGAACAGTGGCCCACAGAAGCAGAAACTGCTGAGGGTAATACTGCAGCTGTGCAGAGCCATGGCCAGGCCCATCCGGAGAGAAACGAGAAGGTCCCTGCTTCCCAGAGAGACAAAGCTTATGAAGTGAGTTTTAGCTGTGTGACAATTTCAGTGTTTCCTAATATCAGCATGTCTGGCTACCCCTGATTTATGACTTGCAGTTTGTGTTACTATTTAAGGGGATTCGCAATCTGCTCAAGATGTTGCTCAAAACAGAGAAAGACCGAAGAATAACTTCCGGGCTGTGTCCTAGCATGGAGTGTAAAGCCCTTTGATTTGCTACTGCAATAACGTGTCCAAACTGATAATAAGCCAAAAACTTGTCAGTATGGTTGGATCAAAGCTTCTGTGTATTAAAATAAAAGATGAAAGGCACTCACCAGATTATGATCTTCTCTGCAGAGTTGAAAATGTGAAAAAAAGCAACTTTCTGTAGAAAAACATTGTTGATGCTCAAATCACTCATTGTTGCTAACTTCGCCTACTTTTGTGTCTCCAGAAGCTGCTTGTACAGTGCTTTGTCAAATATAACCAAACAGTAGCATCCAGAAATATCTGAAACATAAATAAAAATAATATATGCTGAATTTCAATCAATATAGGTAGAGATGGTTTTTTTGCTGGAACAAAATTGAGACTTCACTGCTACAAAAGGGAGCTAGAGACTGTAGGGCATCGCAACTGAGAATGCAAGTACTGATATGTGGCTATTAGGCTTCATGTATGTATTTAATAAACAAATCAAGTTTAAACTCAGGAAAATACATTAACCTCAAAAAGATATCAGTTTTGTGAGAGTGCAACTACAAATAGTAGTGGTAGTCCATAAGATTATGTCATGAAAATACTAAGTAGTGAACTTGAAAGACTTGGACAAGCAGTTAGTGTAGGCATACTCCAGAAGAACAGTGGACTTGATGTCATGTGAGAAAGGATAATAAAATCTCTCTAAAACCTTAGATATGGAAAACTATAACATTTCTTCTCGCTTTCCAGATATCTAAATTACTGGCAACATCTTGTCGTTTGCTTTTTCTATGACTGCATTCCTTCTGAAGCGACTCCCACTGGACTTACCAAGTGCATCTATTTTTGTGCAGCTCCCAACGTAACTAGTTTTCTGTCTTTAAAATGAATGTTGTGTGGCTTAGGGGAGAATTAAGTTCCTGTTGATACTACACTTTCTTGCAAACCCCTGCATGTACTTACACCAGCGGAGACTCTCTGATCTCCTAGGTTTACAGTACATGCAGCTGGGACTGTATGAAATCAGTTTTAATCTACACATACCAATAGATGCTTAGAGCTAAGAATCTAATGCACACAGTCGTCTTCAGGCACCCAAAGGGAGTAAGAGATCCGTTTAATCTTTCTCAAGGAGGAAGGGCTAAGTCTTTGCACTAAATGTATGAAAAAGTGATTTGGTATTTTGATGATGTTGCAAGTTCATAGTATCATAATAGCTGAGACCACAATGTCTCAGAGGCCTTTTCCATCACCAGCCACCCCAATTAACAATAGCTATATTGAGCAACTTTGAATCAAATGCTATATGCTCTACTTCGGCTGAAATAGGACTTTTAGCTTAAAATGACTAATTTGCTAATTTACACATTTCTCAGAAGCAGGGTAAATATATGAAACAGATAGCTTTCTCAAGACTGCCTAGGGAATGTAAATGGCCGCTATGTGATTGGGACAGGTAGTGTAACTTGGGTGTACTAGAAATATTAATATATTTCATCTGATAATTTAAAAATAACTACTGCCTCACTTGAGAAGGAGAAGAACTGTTTTCCTGTGGTTATTCACAGTGTGATTTCTGTTTGGAGATTTCTCTTCCCACCCCACTGTCCAGTTGTTGCTGAAGTCCTGCTCACATTAAATCAGAAGCTCCACTCTTACAGCACTAGTCTTCACCTATCCTTTTTCCCTTCCAAAGCAAACTTTAGATGTCATGGCCTTGTTGGGCCATACTATTCCCTTTGAAGATGAGGATTGCTACCATAAGGAGGCAACTTCATTCTCCATAAACATTGGTCAGGAGCTGAAAGCTTCCTGTGCCAAGCAAATAGTAATTCAAGAGGTAATGCTGGATATTCATGCAGTCTAAAAGTATTTGTTAGGATCTGAACTTTTATCAAGGACTCCATTATTTACTTTTTCTCCTTCCCAGCTCTTCTCCAAATAAGGAGATTAGCCCTTCAGCTTTAGATGAGTCTTTCATCTGTGATTGCAACCTCTTTTAATATTTTGCTTAAAAATAGATCACTGATCTTCTGATTTATATGGACTGTTCTTCAGTTGTGTCTATAATAGTTTTAGAGTTATCTGTGTTAAAACAGATCAAAACTCGAGTTGTAAAGTTTTTACGACATTGTTTAGTGCATCTTTCTACCCCAAGGTGTGAGCATCTATGCTGAAGAACTTCACAGGGATGTGGCATAATATCTCATGCGCAAGCGGTGCACAGCAAAGGTAGGATCCTGTGGCGAATGCAGGGAAACTGTGAGAATGAGAAAACACACAGCAGAAAGGCAGGTCTTAGAGGTGGGCAAAAAGAACTTTTAGAGGACCAGAGGCAAGTAAGCACTACATGGTCTAACTCAGGACAAGAAGTGATGTTCCTCCATTTAGGGACGAGTGGGCAGGGAGGGAGATATTTTTAAAATATCCATTCTGTCTGAACTGGTGACTCTGAGTTAGTTTGTAAAAACAGGTAATTTTTATGCTTTGGGTATTTTTACAAACTATTCAGAATCTCTTGGTGCTGTTGGTGATTCGTTAACTGGCCTCTGGCCTCTGGCTGAGCAGCAGATTTTCTTCCTGTCTTGTATACAGGCTACTCTTGATGTACCCCCATGTTTGTTTGGTTGGTTTTTTTCCTTCGTGACTGGCTGTCCTCTCCACACGTGTGCCATGGCTGGTTATCCCCATGTCATTTTGAGCAGCTGATGATTCAGATTTTGCACTCAGTGAGGGTGTGTTGCAGTTTGGCCTACTTCTCCAGTTTTTCAAGATTATTTTGCAGTCTGCTCTTCCCTTCCAAAATGTTTCATTTCTTCTGTTTAGTACTGTCTGAGATTTTGTCAGCAGAGCTTTGATAGCTGCATCACAAGTGCTTGAATAATACTGGATGACCAGACTGTATTCCTTTCTTTCAATTACACTGGCTCCTCTGTAACCAGCATTACTGAGGCCACCTTGCCAACAGGTTATGCCCTCTCATGCTGGCAGAGTCCTTACTTGCTTATATTAATTTCACATGACAGCCCGTCAAAAGTCTTACTGAAGTCAAGGCAATGTGACAGCTACTGCTTCTCCTCTATCATTTAGACTTGTTATCCTGTCACAAAAGGAAGAATAATTTGTCATAATTTGACCATAACAAAATTATGTGGGCTTCTTCCTCACCCAGTTTCCATTTTCTCTGAGTGTTTCTTCTGGTAGGTTTTCAAGAATGGGAGACTACCTGTCCGAACTGTGGTGCCCTCACTTTCTGCCCCCATGTTGAAGACAGGCACTGTCCGCCTTGCTTTTTACCACCTTGGACCCTAGCATGTCAGTCAGAGTTTCTGAAGGGGAGCAAGGTAGGAAGCCCTCTATCAGTCAAACCAAAGGTCTGAGAGCAGAACGAGGGCACAGGAGCTCTTCCCCAGCAATACCCTCGTGTCCTCCAGAGGTCTGTCTGCTCCTCTCCTTCAGGCGGCAAAGGGCTCTGCAAGCTTTAACAGTCAATCACGTCAGATCTTAAGTAGGAGTCCCATTTTGGTCACAGTTGGTCCTAGTTGTTCACTGCTTGTTCGCTACACTTTTCTTGCTAATGAGAATTTACTTTTCATTTTTTGGTGACATGATCTGTTCTCTGTCATAAACAAAGTTAAACTTTTAGATTTTATCGCAGAATCTCCAAGTGATTTTCAGTTGTGGTGTCTTGATAAGTGAAATGTTGTATATTATTTTCAAAATATTAACATATCTAAAAATGATGATAACACCTTATTTTACATCTCTTGGTAAATGTAGTATGTCCCTTGTACAATACTTCCAGAGGCATGGGAAGTACAACTATTTAATTATATGAATGCCCAGTTTGGCCCTAAGTAGATGTATATTTGCTTCATGAATCTTGACCTAGGTATATCTGTGCTTCGCTTTCAGAAGCGATTAAACCTTTCTGTATAAATATTTGGAGATTTGGGGCCTGGAATTTTTAATAAGTCATAGGATGTTGCATGACAGATTGGCTAGTCTAATCCTATAAACTGTTGCAAGTAAATGCCTGCATTTCATTTACCCTCATGTCTTCAATCACGTCTTTGCATTTCAAGTCTTGACATGGTCTATTGCTACTAGTTTGTACGTTATACATCTAGAAAAATTTTAAACAGCGGCAAAATAAAAACTATTGTCTGACAATGAAATGTATCCTTCACTTATAGAGCTACCCCAAACATAGGATTGGAAAAAATAATAAGCAATAGTAATTTGTTCATATACTTACCTGTTCATATACTTACCCAGCATATACTGAATGCTGTTAAATGATAACTAATGCAGCTTCGGTAGATGACTTTTAATTAAGCTTTTAAAAGATTTCAGCACACTTAATTCTTCCAGCAGTTAATCTTTCTTCTACAGGTTACAACTTTACATTAACTCTTAACTTACTTTTCAAACCATGATTTAGATGTTTAAATGGAAATTACATTTCTACCCAAAGCAAAATATTATATGGCTTGCTTCTCTGCTCTCATAATGGCTAATGGCGTTATAACAAATAAACAGTAGGATGCTAGTTGGCATGTATGGCATAGATATTTATAGGAAAGGGTTAGTTTTCTAAGATAATTTTTCATTTGCAAAAAGTTCACTTTTGCATTGCTGTCATGTAGAAAGATGAAGGTACTTTTAAAATGTGAATATCAAGAATAGAGATGATGATCCTGTGGGTGAATCCATTAACATGGACTACTTGGGGAGGATTTATGGAAGATCTTCACATCTAGGAATCACAAGGATAGGAGACAGCGCTGACTTTAAAGAACAGTCAATTCCATGTGATAGATTAGCAAGGAGACTTAGCAGATACGCAGATTATATCTCTGAAGCTTTAAAAAGTTTTGTCTTCCAAAAGCCGCAACCAACTTAATTGGTTTTCTAGAACCTTTGACTCTGTTCATTGTAGGACAGTATAAAATAACAAACTGTTCTAGTAAAATATATGAGCATTATTGCAAGAAAGAAGAGAGGTCAAAAGGACATGTTGAAAGGAAATGGAAACAGATTCTTTCCAAGTTGAAAAAAAGGGTAAATGCTAAGAGGAACTCAGTGATTTAATGTTTCAGGACAGTTCACTAAAGGTCGTAAGTTTTTAGACAAGCTCCAGTTTAGTAAAAGTATCTTAATGTCTCTTAGCCAGATAGCCAGATAGACCAGGTTAGGATTTTTAGCAATTTAGATACCTGTTTATTTTTCCAATCTTTTTTTTTTTTTTTTTTCCCTACTCACCCACCTTAGAAGGTGAGAAGGTCTTCTTCTCTGGAGACATTCAAAATCTGCGTGGACGCATTCCCGTGCAATCTACTCCAGATGAACCTGCTATAGCGGGTGGGCTGGACTACATGATCTCCAGAGGTCCCTTCCAACCCCAGCCTCTATCTGTGAAGATAGAGGAACTCCAGTTTCTGTAACGTTTTGAGAGAAAAATGGATCTACAATTGCTCCGGAAGGCCTGTATCATAAAGGAAGTTCTTTTGCTATTTGTGGACAAATCTTTACTCTGTTAAGATGACTTTATTTTATGTATTTGGAATTTGTACTACAAATTCAAGTGTTGTTTCATGTGGAACTGAAAAGTACTATATAAAAGCCAGGAATTACTATTTATTTACTGTGTGCTATTCATAGTGAGTAGTATGTGAAACTGTATGGTAACATGTTTGCTCTTTCTTTGCATGAGCTGACCTTTATAAGCTTGCTCTTCTTGACTAAAGGAATCTTACAATTCAGTTTCCTATTTCACTTCCATAAATGAAACCGTTGTTGAATGAGGGCTCTTAATGAATAACCAAAATGTGCAGAGCTGAAGAACTGACTTGTTTGCTCATCTTACATCCATACACTGTAGATTTTTTTCTGCAGTCAATGGACACTTCTTGTACAGAATTTGAGCTTTTATTTTTTCAAGCCTTCGTAGGCTAAATGACTGTTAGAAGAACTTTCCATAAATTAACTAGATGTAACTGACGGGATACTGTCTAGGAAGTAAAGTTTTGAATGATAAGGATGAGGGTTGTGTGAACTATACTTTTTTATCACTGATTTTTCAAACCAGTCAACAGTATGAAGAAAATAGAAATATTAACTGTTGTACTGGTGCCTCCAGCAGACAGGGACTAGCTATTATGTCTATCTGTTGACACATATTAAGGACAAGTTTCTGCCTGGGGACACATAGTCTCTTCTCTATCTCCCCTTGGCCCTTCTCACCATTCTTAAAAACCTGGGACTACACAAACAAGAGGGGTGGAAACAGAAGTTGCAGAAGGCAGTTGCCACCTAGTCTCCCTTTGAAAGTTCTCAATTTCTTGACATATTTGTGACTTCATTGCTGAGGTCAACGTTGCCAATTGTACTGGGACGTATTGTGATTTGAAAAGCAGGACCACTCTGTGCCTATGAACATGTGATATAATGCTCGTAACTCCATGTAGCCATCAATTTGCTGAAAAGTGTCTTGTCTACCAGAAAGCTAGCTGGGCTGAATCGCAGCAGCTGCTGTAGCTAACAGTATGTGAATGGATTTTCTGGACTGTAAAGAAGTCAATTTCTTGCAGATAAGTAAAGCAATCTGCAGCAGAACAAAACCACAAGTGATTACTTCAAATAAAACCATATCCTGTTTCTACCAATAGCATGATTAAGCTGATGCTTTACTCAGAAGTAAAGATGGGAAGTATTTGGTTTATAGTCTGCTGAACAGGTAGTGTTTTTTCCACTGGTTTTGAGGAGCATCAAGACTCGATCACAAAACAAAGTTGTTTGAATTAAGAGTTCTGCTTTTGCTGCCAATTTTTAGGAAGATTCCTTTAGGCCATACTTCACAGTAGCATTAATGTATTTTTAAAAAATATTTCTATCAACAGTCAAAAAGTGTGTTACATAAGTCTGAACATGTTGTAACAACTTCGATGTTAACACATGTAAGAGCTTCTCTATGCAGAGAGATTCAGAAAACAGGCAAAGCAATTAGAGCAGTATGCATAGATGAAAAGTTTTAACACTTGTGTTCTGTTGCTTTCATTTTGGAATAAAGTGACTAGCTCAGATCACTTCCATTGCAATCTCAAAGCAAAGGTATTCCTTTCCCTTCCAAGGGATTACAGGTAAGCAATGTATATACCAGCCAAAGGTTTTCATCTTTTGATAGGATGCGATTTTGGGATCTAATTCTTATCTTGCAAGATGCAGCCTCAGGGTTCAGTGTGATTGTTTTTGCTGATGTTTTAAGAGTTTAATTCTGTTCACATAACTGAGTGGGGCTCTGAGCTTATTGGTTCCACCAAATACTGTGAAGCAAGGATAACATAAAGATATTTTTATTTTAAGGATGTCAATTTTTTCAGTCTTGGCAAAGATCTTGGCTGTAAAATTTTCTTCAGATCACAATGGTCGCTGTGAAGAAAAGAATCTTGAATATAAAGCAATTACAATTTTTTAGTCAAGGGATATGAGATAAACTTGAGTTTATATAAACCATCTTTTCCTACAAATTGCTGTTGTCTTTGTTTCTCTTGCTGTCTCCTCTAGATGTTTTGGGTTTTCTTGCTTTCCACTTGGGTTGAAGATGTGTTTTGATAATTTGTTCAATATGCCTCAGTCTGTTTGTATGGACCAATTAAGGATGAAATATATGTTTATCTAGAAATGCTTGTTTGTAGAGGCAGAGGAAATTGTGACATTTTTCATGTGTGTATTCAATAGTTTGCCTGTTGTTTATGATACTGTTTTATATTTTAGCTTAAAAGCCTGAATCTGAATCTTCAAATCTGGCCACTCAAAATTCTTTTTCCTCATGGAACTTCAACTTTCTGACTTGTAAAAATGCTTATAAAGTGGAGTTCTTTGCATAGTCTTCTAAGAAAATCAGTCCGGTACAATTCCAGGAAAGTTGTTGTTGTTGTTATTATTATTATTATTATCTTCCTTCTTTTTGTAATCACACCTTTACTCTTGTGTCATATTTTCTCATCTGGTATTTGCTAGTTAGGTAAAATCTTTCTTTAAAATTCTGGTCTTGAGTTTGTAATCAGCACTTCACTTTTTGCTTTCAGATTTCTTATGAAGTCCTGTACTTTTGGCATATGTTTCCTCCATAATCCAAATCCAGCAATTTTGTTTGTTATGTGGCATACTTAATATCCTTTCAGGCCTAAATGTTTGTCCATTTGCAGTCTCTGGGAAAACAACATCAACTTATTTGAATATGCTAAGCCATTTGAGATAATATTTGCCTGTCTTTTCTGAAAAACAGGTGGTTTTACTCAGTCCTTCATGTTAACAAGTTAACAGAAGATAAACTTGTTTGCCATGAGCCTGCTATAAATTGCACATCAAAACAATGATGTTGCAGAAACCAACAAGAGGCAAAGACCTGCCACAATTCTGCTTAATTACTGCCTTACTAAACAGTTATCTTTGCACTATGGAAAGCCTATAAAATCAAAGTGCTGCTTTCTAGAGCCTCTGTTCCTCACCAAAGTAATAATGTCAGCTATTAACAATTAGACTCAGGACAAGGGGGCTTCTTATTACCTGCCTAAGCCCAAACTTTCAAGTGTAGTCTTCATGCTCTAAAAATGGTGGTATATTCTTCAGCAACAGAATGAAATTTAAACCATGCCCAGTGAGAAGGGCATGTTACAGCTAGTACTTGTTTGACCGCAGTGTCTTCTAGTAACACTATCTCAACCAAGTGGTCACTGTGAATGCATCCGAGCTCTTCTGGAGCAAGAAATCTTAAACCACTATTGGGATCTTCTGTAATTCCTTAATTTTATCACCTTTTATGCCATTCACTAGGGTGTCCTCCTCATTGAGGACCCTCATCATTCCTTGAAGTTTCACTTCAAGCACTGACATGATGACAAACTGCCACACAAATGACAGTCTCCTAGATATGAGCCAGCACTCTTCCATCTGCTACTTAGCAGGGGTCCATGGAAAAGTAGCCAGCACAAATAATCCTACTAAAAAGCTGAAATAAGTTCTTTTATGGAGAAAACCATATTAGCCTAATTTAGCAGAACCCTTATGGTTCAACTGTGTGGAACATTTGTTCAGTGATGAATCCCAAAGGTGGCTTGTTTTTAGCTGCAGGGCACAGGCTGCATGCAATCATTGACCTTCCCCCAACTTTGATCATTGCCTTATCAAACAATGTTACTTTGGTCAGCTCTATGCAGAATTTTAGAATGACAAAATTTCTCAAAGCACATACTTTATAGCTATTCTGTGATAATTATCATTTAATTTGACAGAAGAGGAGGGTGAGAGGGCAGAAGGTTTAATTACTGCTATGTGGTTGGAGCATTGTATCTTCATCAGATAAAGTGCTGTATAATTTGTTCGTAGAGTTTTACCTTGTAATAGCTCTAATAGTGTGATATCTCTAACTAGTTTTCCATGTATGTTTGCAAACTTAATTGTTAATAACAATCATAATACGGTATTCATTAGCCTGTTAATTACATTGTCATTTAGAAACCCTTGCTTCCAATTAGCTTTAATGACAACATCAGAGTCATTTTTCTGTTCTGCCATTTTTGTGCAACACTTTCCCATTTAAACTGCCTCCTGTTCTATCTTAATTAAATTTAATAACAGTAGTGGTAGTTTATGGGGAACTTTTAAGCCTCATTTAATGTCAGACCATTTATACTAGTTTGAAGTAGACACTGAAAATATTTGCATTAATCCAATTACTTTGAAAAGGAGTAAACTTCACTTGTTTCGGATGGTTTTAATAAAAACAAATCTCCATGAAAGGTCAAACTTATTACCTATGCAAATATGTAGAAAAGTTAGGGGTTTTTCTAAATACACTGAAGACACAGTGAAAAATCAATAGCACAAAGAAGAAGCCCATGCTTAACTTTTTTTTTGTCATAGGAGGAAGAAAGGGTGAAAAAGCTGTCGGTGTCATTAATGGCTCAATGTTGCCATTCGGATAGAACTTCAGACAGGGAATGGTTGCAGTATTTTTTTAACTTAGGAAAGCTCCACAGGACCTGAATAATATACTTAGCATTATGCAGCACCCTTGAAGTTGCACAGTGAGACTAGAATCATGGCTCTCATTAAAAATAGTTGTCTTTTTAGCCTACACAAATTTAAAGCCCTTTGGAGAATCTCTCCATGAGATGACAGAAAATCATAGAAAAGTAAGATTGAAAGAGATGCTGGAGGTCACCTAGTCCATCTTCCTCCTCAAGCAGGCTGTCTAAACCAATACCAGTTCTGAAAAATAGTAGGTTAGAGTCCTACTTTAATAAGGATTTCACAACTTCTTTGGTGGGCTCTGACTGATAATGTCAAATCACTATTATGAAGATTGCTCCAGTACTGACTTTATCTCTGAATTTGGAAATGATTGCAGACACCTTTATCCTGGGCTATTTATTTGTGCTGCCTAGAGCTCGCATATTATTTGGTATGCAGAAGCTGATGAACAGGAATTTATAGGTATTCCAGTGATCTGACAAAGAAGGCAGCTGCCAAGATGGTGTGGTGAATTTGGGAGATACAGCAAAGTAAAACAGGGGGAAGGAAGGATGCAATTTCACTGTTGGAAGTGAGGGGGGAAAACCCAGCTCTAAGGACCAGACAAGACTCGGGCAGAGGTGGTGGGTTGTGCTGGGAAGAATCTGTGATTGCGAAGCAGAAGTAGCAAAATCCTCGACAGCCTTACAGGGCAATTGTCCTGTGACTGGCAAGTAAAGAAAGAAAACTCCAAAGTGGCAGAGGGTCTGAGGCAGGGAATTGTCTCTAAGGGTTTCCTTCTCTGTAGCAGATGCAAATCTTAGAGATTTCAGGGGAGGGAAGAAGCAGCACTGTTTGGATTTTGCTTGCCTCTCTGTATTACCCACCACAAAGGTGTTATAGGGAGCTTTCTGACTTCTATAATGCTGTTAGGCTCATAAATCAGCCTTAGATCTGGTTTCAAGGCTATTGAGGTTCTGACTCAGTCTCCTTGGTACCAGATACAAGTAACACATGGGTAGTATACACTCTAATATTTCTAAAAGGTAACTTCAGTGGCTTACATACAAAAATAAGTACTTGTTTCCCTTTGATTTAAGTGCTTAATATTTATGACCTCTTAGGATTGCTTCTGGGATGAAAATTGATGACACAAGGGTAGACTTTACCGGGACATACTTGTATTATATAAACTGATTTACATTGAAGTCCTGTTTCTCTGAACATACACAACAACTTCTCTTGCTTTTCTGACATGACTTGCCAAAAACTTTGTGTCTCACAAATATTGCCACATGTCTGGCTGCTTCTCAGCTGGATACATTTAATTCCTTTCCTGCTTGGTAGAACACCAATAGCTTACCCCTGTGTTTGCATGTTGTGTATCTTAGCTGTGACGGGTTAAGCAAGTCACACCTGTGTTCCGTTGTTCACAGCTGCTTCTGTTACTGAAAGGACCTCACTGCTTGCTCTTGCTGAATGGGAGAGTGCTTTGTGCTGCTCTGGTTTCAGCTAAAGTTACATTTCTCTTCAAGAACAGGAAACACTCCCACTAATAGTAGAAGTAACTTAGTGGGGAAAACAATATTTCACCGTGGAAGTCTGAATGCAGGATGTATACTTGCTCTTCAGCTGCAATTCTCCTGTCTGATTTTTTTGTTTGTTTTTTTGGTAAGTAACTTGCTCAAAATCACAGGAAAATGGATTACTGCGTTTTGTTTTCTATAAAACTGAAACTAGAGGAATAATTTTTCTCTGCAAATAGAGTATGTTCCAGTGCCTATGGCCAGCTGGTATGCAGGAAGTCTCGGAGAAGCTTCCTTACCCTGAAGTGGCAAAGCCTTGTGAGGACTATAGTTCTTTCTAGCCCAAGCTACAGTATCCTTTAAAGAAGGAGCGGGATGTAGGACAGGAGGTACTGTTACAGTACCAGGTTACACAGGAGCAAGCAGATGTAAAGTGACCATCCTGTGCCACCCAACAGGACATTTTGTTCATATGCTCCTCCACTAGCTTCAGCAGATATCTCAGTGCACACTGTTCCATCTGTTTGGTCACCAGCTCTTTCTCTAACAGACACTGATTTCATTGTTAGAACACAATGTTTTTAAAGTAGGAGCCACATCTCTGCTCCTTGTAGAGTACATATAACAACTGAGATCACTGGGATGACCATCACAGAAAATGAATAGTGTTATTCTTACTACTTCAATAGCTATAACTTAAAATAATGTGACTTGAAAGTAAAAAGGAATGGGTAGATAATGAGGAGAGCGTTTCATAAGTTTGATACCTTGCAGTCCTAGTAAGAAGTTATTATGCCTTCCTTTTTATCTGTCTGAAAACAGGCAAAGGCAAAAGGGATGAAAGAGATGTCCTAGGCACTGGTGTTACTGGCTGTTATACAAAGGGGGCTGTCTGTTAACTTTGACAGTTAGTCAGACAAGAATCAAGAATATGGCTGTGTGGTGCAAGTGCAGGTCCCTGTGGTAAGTAAGTTAACTCATTTACCAGACACAGTTATTCTGGAGCTCTCCCTGGACTCGTTTTATCTGACTGGGAAGCTAGCACAGCTGCATCATTCCTGTTAGCTTGTGAAGGCCAGCTGAAGTATCATCACTCCATGTTCTTTTCTACAGGGAGTTGTCCTCATCAATTCTGTTTACTATAAACCAAGCTGAACATCTGTCTGTGTTCTCATCCCTCTGCAATGACTGTGCAGAGATCTGAGCGGGTGAAAATTAGGAGTCAGAGTTACACCTAACCCAGTTGTCCAGAACTAACAGTGTGAATATCCTTTCTGTGCTTGCCTGTGCAGCTGCTGTAGGACTACAGTATTAAAAAACAGATCTATTACTCCCCCACGCTTCTAAGCCTATCATTAAACAGGCTTTCCTGTGACTTTGTTCCTTCTATTTGATCTGTGTTTTCTGTTGGTTATAGATCAGTTTCCATTTCAGTAGATTTTCTTCCCAGACTCTTGGCTTTCTAATTTTTGATCTAATATTTATTTAAAATATTAATTGTAATTCTATGCTTTCTTCACAGAAATATTCATTTTACTCCAGTGCCTCTTCCCAGTAGGTCTTTCATGTTAGGGCACTGAGGGGTTTTTTTCTTAACTTCAGGTATCGTAATAAAGAAAAGGTGTATCTGCAGTAGATCATGTGAGTAATGAACAGCTTCACGAAGGAGTTCCACATTATCTCAGAGGGATGTGTGGAAAAAATTTACTAAGTGACTATCTGTGCCTTGTCCATATTTACTACATCATCTGGGATGTGTACATTGCCAAAGAAGAGGGGTGATTTTAAGACATGGGAGGAAGTTAACTCCTGCATTCCCCAGCAAAGGCTTGTGATGAACAGCTTTATGTCTGCAGCCTTTTCTCAGTGTACTTGTAGGTGCTGTTAGTACCTTGTATAGCCGAGTAGTTTCAAGAGGCAGATGGGATTGCAGATGCCTTTCCTGGAATCAGGAGAGAAGAATGTGCTTTTAAGCATGTTGAAATGAAGAGTAGCTCTGAAAGTTAAAGGCAGGTAGGAGCTAGGATGAGATTTAAATAATAAAAGCAATAAAAATAATCCTCAGTGCAGCTCAAAAGCAAATAAAAAGGACATTTCAGGGTTACAAATGATAGGAAGGAAGAAAGGTGGATTGGGGATTGGTAAAAAAGAGGGCAGGGAAGAAACTCCTGCAATATGATGTCAGTTTGATATATGTGTATCTGTTAAGTTTGCCTGAATTCAATAGCAAGAAATAGAATAGTTTGAAGCACACTAGTTTTACAAACGGGTTTTATTGCTCAAAACTTCAAAAACAAAATGTAAGATGGATCACTTGCGTATATGCTGACACTAACTCTGTCTTGTGTATTTTGTAAGATGGTTTATTTTGTCCAGCTTTAGGAATCCTCCGGCATTTTTTACCCAGCTTTCAGAATAACTTTTCAGATTGATTTTTTTTTTTTTCCCTTTTAGTATCAAAAGAATGAGGTTAACATAGTGTCTTGCAGAGACCTGGGTTTTGTGGTGTATGAATGTGCTGTGAGAACATCTACTAGATGGAAACTTTCCATCTTGTTTGTGAAACCCAGCTAGGCTCAGATAGCGAATTAGGAATGGCAATTCAATGTATGTCCAGAAACCTAATTGCAAATACCTGGAGAAATATGAAGTCAAGTCTAGTCAAGAAAAGAGGAATGTATGAAGTTTAGTATTTTCACTGCTGGATAGCAACAACTTAACTGAAGTGGGAAAGAACTGGGGGATGTATTAAGTACAGCTTTTGCCATAAACGCTTACATTGCAGCATCATTTTTGTTCTTATTAGTATTTTCATGCATCTGGCTCCCTAAACATAAGAGCAGTAGGGAGAAAATTAAGTGAGATTTTTTACGACAGTATTGCACAGACAACAAAGCTCAGGGAAAGATGCTGATAATTTATAGTTTTGAGAAAAAACTTAGAAACAAGAGCAGAGATAAATAAAAAATGCTAAGGTTTGTAGGCTCTCTTAAATTTCAGTCTTTTCTGTGTGTTAAAGACAGTTTCTCTCTCAACTTACATGGAAGTGAAATTTGTCCTTTGATGTACACAAGCCACTGAATTAATCCAAGTGTTTCCTCCTATAGTGTCCCAAGAAGACTGAACCTGGGAGCTGTAACCTTCATTAAAATATAGAAGGTAACTTGATAACGAATGCAATTGTGAACATTGCCTGTCCCTCTCTGGCAGTCTGCTTCCATTGACTTGCTGAGTTGTTGAGTCTGGGTTGGGTTTTTTTTATAATTCTACCGTGTTTTATATTCGAATTTCTTTCAGTTACAAAGCTATTTGCTAGAGATTCAGATGGGCTCATTTAGACTTAAATATATATATATACACACACACATACATATATATAGTTCAAATCCAATAATTCTGGAACTTTTCAGTGGAGAATTGGTAACTTTAATTTTTCAATTCAGCAGGGAAGACTGTCCAGTGACATTAACTGCAGTACTTTTGTCTCACGGCACTTACTGCTGTTGTTCTTCAATGTGTTGTGAGAATTTTTTTTAATGAGCTTGCTTTCCTGTTCCTTTAGTTATCTGAGGTTGTTCACAACGCCTGTTTCTGCTACCTTTGAAACTGCTGTAAAGCTGTATGCTACAAAGCCAGAGCAATAAGACATACGGAGATAACTTTGGCCAATATGCAGCCAGTTGGTTGAAAAGATTTTAGGATATATATCGTCTTGCTTAAAGAAAGAAAAAAAGGCAGGAAAAAAAAATAGAAAAAGCTTAATGGCAAGTATTTGAAAGCACTTAAAACATTTCTGTGTATTAAATATAAAATTATTCTTTAGATCACTCTGTGAGTCCCAGCTCAGAGCTTGATTCCAAATATCCTGTTGTAATACTAATAAAATGTAGGTATTTTGTGAATGATCTTGAGATCACTGAAGGTAACAGGTGGTTTTTTTATTATTTTTTTTCCCCACTGTTTTCAGTGTTCTTGATATGAAGCTCTGTCTTCCATGTTGCTTAATAACCTTTATTTCCTTGGACATCCTAACAGAATTTTCTTCTTGTAGAATATTTACTGAATGCAGCTATAAGAAGTTTGTTTTGGTTTGGTTTTTTTTAAGATAAATTATTTTTTAGTGCTTCTAGATCCTTTTTTAGGCCTATAGACATATCTTCATGTACTTTTTGGTAACATGTAAAATTAGAAGAACTGTCTAAATGCAGGCACTGAAATTGTCTGTCACTGTTAAGTTGCTTGTTATCATCTAGCTACAACGAATGCTGTCTTGATTTGTTCTCCATAGTCTTTCCAGCTGACTGGTTCTACATTTCTATGCAATGACACTCCATGATCACCTGCCAGACTGTTGATTTGAGGCAGGATAATGGTAGCAAAAGTTTCTCAGCAAGTTTTTGACTTCCTTTCCTGCTGTCACCAATATCTAGCTTAGTAACTTCTGTGCTTTCTGTTATTTATATTCTTTAGCAAGCATGGAACTCCTACTGCTGCACTTCAGTGCCCAAAACAATTCTTTGCAAGGCAGCCTTCATCTAAGCATCCCTGGATGGGGTTTAACAATGCAAACAAAATATATTGCTGCTTCTGAATAAGCTTCCCATAGGAAATGTTTCTTCTGCTTTCTCAAAATGGATGCTAATTTAATGGTTTTGAATGATATCTGTCAAGCACTCACCAAAATCTTGACAATCAATATTTTTCTCTTTCATGATTTCTATGCAATTCCACCCTCTCTTATGCCGTCCCTTTATATAGGGTAATTGTTCTACAGGTTTTTCAGAAAATCAGTTTTTTTCAGAAAAGTATAAATACTGACCCACTTAGTTTTTCTCTAAACAACTCTCTCAGAGACTTTTTGCAATCTGTACTGTTTCACAGGAAATGTTTAGTCATTTGAAAACTTTTCTCCTGTATTTGCATCTTAAAAAAAAAAAAAAAAAAGGAAGCTGTGGGTGTGAAATGAAAATATATTTAACAACTTCACTACTCTTGGAAATGCTGAAATAGTTATAGAAACATGGATGTGCTAACATGGATGTTAGTACATCAGTTTTAGAGGTGATCTATTCTTAATGTGTTTGTCCAGGCTTCAATACCGCTTTCCTGGTATTTAGAACAGTTTTTAAATTTACTTCGACTAGATCAAAATTAGTTGCCCCTCTGATTCTGTAATTATGGTCTGTTAAAACAGACTGTAATTAGAAACTACATAATGGGCTTGCTTGCTTAATTGACTAATACAAGTGGTTTGATTTTTATTGTATAACTGATGCCAAAACACTTATTAAATAAGTTTGCACACATAGATCGATAGTGTTAAATATTCAATCTAATTATAATAACTTGCTAGGGACACTGAGGAACACACCTTATCTTAGTATTTTCCCTCTCTGAAACTTTTACCACAGAATAAAAGAGGCAAGGTTTGCATGGAGAAGCAATATCTCCTCTTAAATCAGCTGATACAGGTAAAAGGACTGGCCCAGCTTCCAGACACTCATTTCTGAGGCAGAGGCAGCAAGATTCAGTCTGGCAGAGATTAGGAGCAACTGCCCTGGAATGAACAATGTCCTGGGTTGCCAAAGAGGAAGGAGCTGTTTATGAGGAAAGTGTACTTTGCACTTGCAGAGAACAGGAGAGCAATAAAAAGAGGAAAAGGAATGTAGTGTTAGGCCAACTTGACTTGAAACAACTCTACTGTTGCCAACTTTCTTGAGCAGTCTTGATCCTAGAACACTTTCCCAGAAACAATGTGAGACAGCACTGGAACAGAGGAATTAGTACACTAAAAGGAGCATCAAAATACTGCTCTTATCATGAGATTTTCTTTGTGCACCTAGAAGCCATCCAGCATCTCATCTTTGTTATTTTATTTGTTCCATTGAACATGTTTCTAGAAATACTTGCTGGCCAAAAGCGGCTTTTCAGGAGGACTGTGTCACCAAAGTACCTGACAGTAGGAAAGTACAGCAGTGTATAGCATAGCAGCTCTGTGATGGTACGTTATAGTAATACGCTATCAAAATGATTATACGTTACTCCAAAGACCTTGTAGGCCAAACGTAGATTAACTTTATGCAGTCTCCCTGGCAAAGGCACAAATGGTAGAAGTGGGTGACATAAGGCTATTAAAAGGGAAACAAAACAGGATCATAATTAGTGTTCTTCTGTGTTGTACACAGAATTCCTAGTATCTGTATTTCGTTTACTTTGTCCTGCTGTTGGATTTTCATGATTGCATTGAGTTTACCAAGATCTGACAAAGCTCAACAGTGTCTTGCAATCAAGTGACAATGTTTCTGGGAATAGGCTTTGGAATGGCTAACATGACACGATATAGTTCTGGCTCTTTCCAGTCAATCTCAAAAAATTGCCCTGGAATCTTTTTTGTAAGTCATTTCACTCTTTCACTGTTTTACTGTTCATACATATCTTAAAGAAATCTAAGAGGTATTTAGCCTTAGATGGCATTCCCTTGGCAAGATTTGAGAAAATACATGCTAGAAATGCTGAGCTGGTTCAGCCTGTAGCCTCACTGATCACCGAGTCTCAGAATTTACACTTTAGCAACAATCCAAGTGTTAGGGAGATTACAGATGGAAATGTTTACCTAACTGTTCAGTTCATGTTGAGCAGTTTCATGCTGCATGTTTACTATTGCTTTCTTCAGCCCAGCTTAAGTGTCTTGAGAGACAGTGATTCTGCAGTATCCTTCTTGGCAAGTGTTTTGTTGGATGAGTGGTCTTGCCATTCTGTAACTGCTTTCCCTGGAGAAGTGAAAAAATAAAATACTTGACAGTATTAACTGCAGATCTAAGTGGGTCATGCCATGCAAATGTCTCTGATTAAAAACACAAGAGATACTTCCGTATTTGAAAAACGCACTTTAACATGAGTACTAGAAATGTAAGTGTTAGAATATAATAGGCACTTTTGTACCTAAGTGCGAGTGCTGAGCAAATGCCAACGAGGAAAGGGTTAGCTGAGTAGATCAACAGAGATTAAATGTCTGCACTTTTAAAACAGGACTGAAATATGATATGCTGGATATTTTTTTTTAGTGCAAAAACGTTAATCCTCATCTTCAGGTACCAAAGATGTCATGAGAGTGGATATTACATCTCCAGCTGTTCTGAATTTACATATTTTACAAATGCTTAAAGCAGATAGTAAGGAACGTTTGTTCTTTTTTGCTTTTCCCCTTTTGTGTCCTGATTCCAGAATTCTTTGTTTCTACTCTTTCTGACAATCAGTCCTAGCAGGTGCCGCCCCTGTTGTGGTAGCATTTGTGAGAAGAAATCAGTGGTCTGTAACTACCTTTAAAAACAGTGACAGAGCTACAAAAAAGGCACCAATAGTTTGGAAGCTTCAGCAGCAAACGACCTAAAGGAAATTTGCTGCTGGTGATCAGCTCAGTCAAGTTTCTGAGCTTTATTTAAAGGCTAGGAGAGAGGTTTATGGACAAAGTTCTTGCATAATGTGATGTTTTTCAAGCATAGGTTGTAGTTCTTCAAGAATAGTGTATTAAAGTTTCAGTTCAGGGTAGGATAGAACAATCAGAGTTGCCTATTTAGTGCCAGTTTATCCTGTTGCCTCATGACAAGATTTGCTGTAGTACTCAAATGACTTGTTCAAAGGCTCATTCATGCTTTGGAACAGAGTTCTTATTGACCTCTCTTTACATGGATGAGGTGAGCTCTATGTGTGTTTTTCTCAATGCATATGAGAAAAATGGTGACATGAGGTACCTGGTGGTACTTCCTAGATATTTTTTAGTGCTTTCGATGTAAAATGGTGTGATGGATTTTTCTGTAGATTCCCTCTTCACGGGTGGCATCTCTAATTTTCCTTTAGATTTCCAGCTGTTCCTTATGCTGAGGTTTCACAGCCATTGCAGTATGATAATAGCACAGTTACTGTGTTATTTTATTTGCTGCAATTGCCAGCATATTTTCCTGCATGAATTGAAATTCAGTAAGCATGTATTTTTACTTCACTAAAGTCACCGTTATTAGCAGCTACTTATCTAACAGTATGTGTTACATCTCATGCTGGTTAGTGAGAATATAAGGATGTCTCAAGATAGCAGGTAATGGACAAATCTAATGGATTAAATTAATGCCTGTTATAGTCTGAACAGCTTCAGCTGAAATTAGCTTACAAATTAACTTGACCCAATAAGTGAACAGGACTGTTATTATCAAGAGTACTACTGAAATCTTCTCCTTCACTTCTATTATTAGAACTATAATACAAACTTTAGTCCTTGTGAGAGTGATTGAGGAGACATCTGCCCTCACTAAACTCAGATGTATTCTTCATACATACAGCCAGATCCTTGGCTACTGTTATTAGCCCAGCAGATTTCAATGCATCTGTAGAATCAAGCACCATTCTCTAATGTTCTCCAAGAAAACAGTATTACAGTAGGTTTGCACAATGTTCTTGGCACATAATTACAGAACTTAATGTGTGATCTGTTGGATTTTTTTTTTTTAATGCTGCACAGGCCAGAATGGGAGCTAAGTGTCAAGGCTGCCTTGCAGATGGTATGAGACTGTGACTAGTCATGGTAATGTGCGTCTGAAATCAGTAAAAGTAGCAAAATTGCTTGACAACTGGTTAATAGTTAAGTGCATGTCAATCTGCTTGGTTGATCAAATACCTTCCTCCTCTCTCCCCCTTCTTTATTTTCTTTTCTTTCAATTGATTTTAGTGGGTTTGGGGCAAATCCTTTTCAGTAAAGAACTTACTATCATGGCATGAAAGGTTTGTTTCTTAACAATCAAATACCTCAAATGGTCTACTGCCAGCAGGCTCTTAAAGAAACGCAAAGACTTCCTGGTGATCTGAAGCAAATGGACTTATCTTTCCGATTTGTCCTGAACTACAAGTTGCTATCTTCCAACCGTTACTGTTGATTTGCATTCTGTTGATAAACTCTGCCATGGTATGAAGTTTGAGGAATCATATTAAGTAACAACACCCTCTTTGGGCTTACCTTTTTATCAGGATGCACACATGGAATATTTGGCTTTCTTTTTTTCCAATTAGTGCAATGTAGTTTGTTTGCTTGCTGTCTGAAGAAAAAAAATGATATTACAGGAGAAAATTTTCATATTTACAGTAGATCTACTGTATTCTAAAGATCTTTGATTAGTACCAATCTTTTAAAGTTTTTCAAAGACTAATAGAGTGACCACTAATGCAATCTCAAACAGCGTAACAACAGTCTAAGAAGATTTTTCTTGCAAATTTTTCCTGCTTAGCAGATTAGCTCTTTCACTTTCATGGTCAGTCTACCATGTCCTTAACTACCTTTGCAATTTGGCAATAATATAGGTGTCAAAACTGGTTTGGTGTTTAAGTGAGAAGTCATCCCTAAAATGGAAAACAGCCAAATGAAAAACAATAGACGAAACCCCCCAATAAAATTAATTGACTCATAACAACAGAAGTCCTAGATCTTGAGACATATAAATCTTATTTTTCTTGATCTCATTGCAGGTAAAAATTGGCATTGGGCCTGGCTTTCAAAACTGGGATGTTAAAAGAGCTTCTACATTAGGACAGCGTTTATCTTGCTATTCAGTGGAAAAACGCTAATGAATTACATGCTATATCATTTTCCTGAACTGGATCATTCTACAGTCTGCTGTGTCTATATTCAGTATTTTAATAGTCTCCTTTCTAATTGCATGTCTACCTTTGGTTAGCGCTGTCCACTTCAAGGAAGGCCCTGCAATGTGTTTGCGTGAAGCTCTGAAGTATTTGAATGTCTCCCCCTCCAAGGGAGTCTTCATTTTAAGACAGCGTTCTAAAGTGTATAAGAGGAGCACAGATACTGAAGGTAACAGATTCTGGCAGTCACTGAGTCTCATTTGTGCTCCTTGAAAATTAGGACTTCAAGAGTAGGAGCTTTTTCCTGAGGCATTTCCCTAATGCTTTCCAAATGTTGCTTCATCAGAGCCAAATGGTCAGAGCTGCCATAGAATCCTATTACAGACGCACAGATTTTTTCTGTGTGTGTGCATTTCCAGCATATTTAGCTGCATTCCTGAAGCTGTAACTGATATAAAGCATTTGTAAAAGTTTTGCTTATAGACTTCTCTACAGCTGAATCTCAAACAATTTTCCTTCAAGATGCATTAGAAACAAAATGTTCCCAAAGTGTTACTGATGCTGGTTGCTTTGTGTCATACACAGTTAATCTGGTTCATGTGAAACATTCCTTAATCGGCAAGGAAGCACATTTTCTGCATACTCTTGCACAAAATTCAGCAGGAGTTCAACAAATTACAATTCAGCTGCTGAAGCATAGCCAGCTTGGACTGCTTTGGGTATCTATATTTCACTTATTGCACTATCTGTTTTATTATCCCCTACACTCAACTAAAGCTAGAAAGAAAATAGCGAAACAGAAGGAGGAGGAGAAGTCAACGGTTCTGTAAGATTAAAAGTGGTAGCCAGGAACAGGTATGATAAAAATTAAAAGTGTGTATACTTAAATCAAATAGAAGCCTCTGTGTGTGTTGTACATATTCCAAGCTTTCGATCTGAGGGTCTTGATCTTCTATACAAATAGGCTGGCTGAAGGTGTGAGTTCATGGTGCAATACATGCCTATTTACAAAGATGCTTCAGATAAAATTTTTAGGCATGAGTAAGTAGTGTATAATTTCTTGATGTTTCTTCCAAAACCTTTCCTTTTCTTTCTCCGAGTTCTGTTGCTCTGGTCTTTGTAGGGTCTCTGTTGAGAAGTCTGCCTGGATTTTTGCTTGAAGCATTTATGCCTGTCTTTGCTGGGATGGACATTTTATGGATGGTTCTCTGCAGGATCCTGGTTGTTGTTGCTGGACCACTGAAGCCTCATTGAAGCCTCATTGTCGTTCCTCTGGGAAACTCACTTCTATTCTTGCTTCCTGCAGTGTGGGTAAGAAAAAATGTTCTTCCATGATTAGACTGGCAGTAACAGGGACTGGTGGCAAATTTAAATGGGCCATTACTGAAACACTACTTGAAAAATGCAGAAAATTAATCTAAGCTTTCTGATTTTCTTCTTTTTGTAACAACAAATCAGTTGGTAATAGCAGGTGATACCATATTAAAGAAAGAAGAGAGAAAAATTAGCTGAAATCTTTCTACCCACAAGCTTGGTAATATTAAACCCAGTTTCCTGTTGTGCAATAGGTTAATGTTTCCAACATGCAAACATGAACGAGTTGGCTTCAATAACATCATGGTAAGAAAAAAAGAAAAACACCAACAAAGTAGGCTACCAGGGTAACACATGATGCTTAATTCATGAAATGTAGCTATTTCATAAATCTTCTCCCTTTCGAGGAAACCCATGAAGGCAAATATAGTATTTACACACCTCTCTCCAAGCCTATTTTACATGTAGTTACTGTTCCACATAATAGCTAATTCAGGTGTATGCCTTTGTATAGAATTGATCAATGCAGACATAGTTGATGCATAATTAGTTAAAGTACATGTAGTCAGTGTGTATTTAATCTTGAGAGCATGCAGAGTATATTGTCTTGCCCCCTTGAAATATATTAATATGTTTCAGAAATTTTAACTTTATTAAAGAGATAATAATATTAGAGCACATTGTCCAAGGGGCTCTTCAAAGCTAAGTCCCCATCCCAGGCTTCATTGCTGTCAGTGACTGATGAATCTGTTTGTGAGCAAGGCCTTGTCAGAATACTGCTGAAATTAGAGGAGTGAACATCACTATGGGTGGAATTGGCATGCCCCGAGCAGAGGTCTGTGTGGTACTGGATCATAGCAGGGTTCCCAGCAGCAGGAGGGACACAAGATTTAATAATGTGCTAGCAACTTTTCAGGGCTGTGTCTTTCTTACTGGAATCTGGAAAGAGCCAGTGCCTCCTCTGTGCAAAACGCCAACCTTGGCCCCACAGCACCCCCTGCCAAGTTTGGCATTGCCAGGCGGAGCTGGACGGCCAGGTCCACCAAGACCTGATAGTGATGGGCACAAGTGACCATAGCTGGTCCCCACACTTTCTAGCCGCTTCCATCTGTGGTTTTTGTTCTATATCCCTTCTTCTTTCTTCTGCTCTGCAGCATTGCTAAAGTGACTCTTTTTTTCAGGTCCCAGCAAGAAAGGCTGCTGTGGTCTTCTTGCGCATTTGGGAGGCTCCTAAATAGATTCCTGTCTCTTGGTTCTCAGGAGGCATCAAAAGCTCTTCACACTAGACAGTTGCAAGAATATTCTAACAGAATCTCTTACTATTCTCTTTCCTTTTCTAGGCTAATTTTGCAACCCAAGCCTGGAAATGGCTGTTCTAAAAGTAAACGCTCTCACCTCTGTGCCCAGTTTGATGGTTTTCCCTGGTTTAAACTGCAGGACCACCCAAACTATGTAAGTAAAAAGTGTATCTCCATACCATTTTGTTCATCTCTCCTCGCCATCACTGCGAAGCACTCCAGAGAGGATGTGGGAGGCTCCACTCCAAATGTCTCCAGTAAAGGGCTTTCCTTTCCTTTTTGACCTCAGGCACTGAGCTTAAGCAAGGCAAGACAGTGGCAGAGATTGATACTAAACATAAAAGTTCCCAGAGAGACTATTAAATCAGTGTTGACCTGATTTTAATAACACATAATATTTCCATGGCTTGCAAGCAAGTAAATAAGCTTTGACAAATACCTTGCATTTCTGCACTTTGAAACAGAAAAGACCAATAAAGAGTCAGAAAGTATACAGAGGCTATTTTCTGGAGAAGGGAAAAGAGAAAAAAAAAAAAAAGAGAGAGAAGCATTTTGTAGAACAGCATTTTACCAAGTTAGAAGCTTTTTGCATCACTAATGTGCCGTTTCTTGTACAGCTCCAGTATAAAATGCTATTGGAAAAGCTTTTTAAAAACCTTAGTGTCACACCTTGTTGGGATCAACTGGGGAAAAAAATGTTCTTCAGAAATCATGGAAGTGACCTGCAAGGACAATAGAAAGTTTATCTAGGGCTTAGTCCTCTTTCAGATGAGACATGTGCCAACACCTGTTAAAATTGAGATATTCCATATTACTCTTTTGCAGATTCTTCATGATAAGTACAGGAGGGAAATGGGAGCGCCTCTTCTAATAAATTATATTTGGGATAACACCGTGAACTTCAAAACAACAAAGATCCAGAACTGGCAGTAGGACCGTCCTAGGTAAATACATTGCGCCTTTGAGAAGAGTTACTAGTTAGTCTGGGGCTCAATATTGTTGGTGACATGCCTATAAATGGCTGGTGTCCTAAGCGGGAAGTAATCACCCCCTAATTTTCTGGATTATACTTTATCCCTTTCAATTAAATCTTATCTTGCTTTGACAACTACTTAGAGAGCTTCGTGGCACTTTCTCCTGACAGTATGGCCAGCCCTGGAGTGTGGGTCTTTTGGCTCAGTGAAAGCCCAATGGAGAGATGTTGTTATATGTTGACAGAGTGCTTACAGTTCTGCAGAGCCTTCAGCAGTGCATCTGGGTGCAGTGCTTGTCTCTGGAAACAGCACCTGCTATTCTGTCTGCCACAGGTAGTGAACTGCCCCCTCGTCATCGTGCTTCTGCTATATCCAGTGCTACAACATGCATTGTGTCTGCTTAGTGCGCTTGTGATGTTTTCTTGTGAGCAGACCATGTCTCCACTTCATTTTGCAAAAGAACTGCTCCACGTCTGAGAGCATAGACTGTATCTACTGTTGCTGTAGAACTGTTGCTGTAGCTGTTGTGAAGAATGTAGTATTTCAAAACTGGTGTCTCATTCACAGCTTTTTTTCTTTTACTTTGTTTTACAAATTCCAGTTCTTGAGTCTGTTCTTACCTTACAGCACTAATTGTAAACCTTTTTTTTTTTTTTAAAGCTTCACAAGTTGCGAGAGTCTTATGCAGTAGCTGAAGTCTTGCGAATATATCCTTAATGGCTCTTAGTGCCTCAAAGGATATCTGATGTTTAGGGGACTTCATTTCTGCTCAGCTGCAGCCTGTGAATATTCTGCCTAATATTCCATTCCCAGCACATTTAACGTTGTCACACCTTGGAACCTTCTTTCTTGACCTCTCCTCTTTTCAGGTGGGAATGTCGTGATGTTTAAGACAATGAGTCTCTCTGGATCTGGTTCTGTTGACATGTGGTCCCTTGGCAGGCAGCCGAGGTCCTGTCTTCCATTAATAATTGTACCTAGTGGTGTGGTGAAGGCTTGAATGTCTGATTTGTGTCTTCTCTCACAGTAGAAATTCTGCCCAACATTGCAGATGACCCAGGAATATAAAGTAGGAAGGCTTATTTGGTCAGGTCAATTGACCTCAGCTGCTCAGTGGCTTTGGGCTGACACCATTTTTGAAGAAGTTAGGATGCATTTCCTGCTGATTTTGATAGCTCTTCCTTCTAGCTCTGCCTTGACCAGCTTCCACATTGTGAATCTTGTGCTTGGGCAGACTCAGATGAACTGACTGAAGGACACGGAGGGGTTTACTTCTCAATCTTCTGTCCCAGAGACTCTCTCCTTAAAATTATGGATGATATTTAGAGAGATCTTCTTTGGGAGAGAATAGAGACTTTCTGATTACTATTCTCTTCCACGTTGTCTTTCATATGAAATCTGGTACTTAATTCAATGTTCAAGCCTGTGGTTTGCCCTGCCCTCCTGGCCAGCTACTATTGATATTCAGTACGTCAGTCATAATGTTTTAAATGATGGCATGGCTTGTTTTGCTGAGTTTTCTTATTCACAACTCCATTTGCTATTTAGTCTCAAAATGAAGCTAATTCTTCCATCTAATTATCAAGTCTAATATTGCTGCTTTATCTGTGCTCCTGAGATTACACCTCAGCTGCAATCAACTGCCTGTTGTTTATACACCCTGGCTGTAAGAATGGCAGCCAGCTTCTGTAGCCTGTGTGCATGTGAACTGAGTGTCTCTGCAAGCACTAGTCACACCATGAACAACCTCCTTTTCATTAGCATTGCTTCATGACATGAATTACTGTTTTCTTTTCTTGAAGTAGCTGTGGTAACGGGTCCCAGAACTGCTGTTTCCCATAACTCTTACATCATCGCCTCTCAGCTGCATATTTATCTTCCTATGAGGCATGATGTTTCCATAGAACATTTCCTGGCCCTCAACACATGCATCCTGTTTTCATCCCTGTTTTCTACTGGATGTCTTTTAGCTTTAGCCTATGTACATGTTCCATCTCAGCGGTCTTTGCTGGGGGAAAAAAAAAAAAAAGAATGTGCACCACAAATTGCACTTGAACAAGCCCAGGGACAGAAGTTAAATGCTGTAAGAATGTTTCACCATATGCTCATCCTTTTTCACCCTACTGAGATCCCGTCTACTGCTGAAGCAAGAGGGAAAGGGGCTAGAGAAATTCCAGCTGTCATTGAAACACTCTTCTCTACTGACATAGTTAGTAGCAGTGTACCAGGTGGTGTGCAATTGCATTGAGCAGATTCATTTTCACGAGTTCAGCTGAAGCCATCTATTGACTTTATCACAAATCCAAGTTTAGAGATTCTAGACGGGGATCAGAGAGGTTCTGGCCGCATGGCGCACAGCAGTGAACCAGTGTAAACTCACCCTGCCAGTTCAGATTTGTTTAAAGCAGCAGGTTCAACAGCTTCATGTTGTACTAGCATGCTTTATGTTAGATTAGGCATTGCTTATTCTCACAAAACCAGCATAAAAACACTCTGTGGTGTGTACTCTGGCTAATCTGCCAAAAATACCACGGCCTGATCCAGATCAAATTAGTACTGCTGGGTGACCATGTGCAGCCCTGGCGTTGGCTGTGGCCCTGCAGTGACAAATACATGCTCTTGAGCTCTTGGCAGAGCTCGTGCTGTAGGTGTTGCTGTTCAGTCTGCCTGAGCCATGGCTGATGCCACGTAGGGAGGCTGAAGAATCACAAAAACCTTTAAGGCCACAGAATTAGCTCTTTCATTCTCCAGCCTTAGCCAGCAGACTGTTTTGGCTTTGACCTCCGTGGGAAATGGTTCCCACTTGTGCCTTGATGTTTCCGTAGCTTTGACTGCTTCCAGCATTTGAAGACCAGTAGTCACACCAAGTCATGAGAATGCCCTCAGCACACCCCTGTCACTGAGCAGCATTTAAGAACATGTGAGGAGAAGACCAAAGTTAAGCCAAGATGTTTATGCTATCCATAGGTCCAGCTAAGGGTGCTGAATATCTCAAGACAAGATAGTGAGAGGAGGTAATATTGCTCAGGCATCCCCATTTCTCGTCTCCACATTACAGAGTTCCCTTTTGATTCACTGCAGGCTGCTGGATCTATTACCAGAAAATAACTATATTTTTTCTGTGGTCCCCTGACCATATTTTTTGAGGAAAATGTGGGTTTTTTTCTCCAATAAATTGCCGCCTTGGCTAGGGCTAACCTTCAGAGTAGCTCAGTGGTCTGGTGAAACATTAAAAAAAAAAAAGGGGGGGGGGGGACGGACGCAGAACAGCAGAACAAAACAAACCCCTACAACACATTCTGTGTTCAATATTCCAGTTTGCATGGGCTAGCAATCATTGTCAGTTGTTAATGACATAGTGACAGGAGCTGTAATTTGAATGCCATTGCAAAATGAAGATTTAGGCACTATCCCTCCTCTGCCTGCTCCTCCGTTTAGCAGGCATCCATGTATTGGGAAGAAATATTTGAATCTGCAGGATGTAGCCACCTTGTTCTGTTAATCTCACAAAATGCGTAGTTTAGGCTGTGCATTATTCAGTATTAACCCTTTGTATATCTGCTTGTAATTTGTTGTGGGCATTCGAACTGATCTGGAGTATTTCCTAAGCCAAGATAGCTATTCAGTTTTTCTCATGCAGTTCAAATGCAGTTGGGCAGGGTTAGAGCAGGTCTGCTGGGTGGGTCCCACTGACTCTAGGAGAAAGGGGGTGACAAAGGGTCGGTATTGTAAAACTGCCTTAGATCCCAGCTGCATATTCAGCCAAGATTTGTCTTGCAGAGCCATGTCCTTCTCTTTCTCTAGGCTGGTGCTTCACCCTTGCTGCATTCAGTGCTGCAGAGAGCAGTGCAGGCTTGGAGCACCCAGGTTTCTTCTGGCAATGGCTAAACCAGAACAGGTTTTTGGGCTTTGCTTCAGTCACTGAATTCCCACTTGTGTGTATAAAGCAGTCACTTGATTTGTTAATCAGGCCTGGCCTGTAGTCAAACTGGTTAGTAAAAAATGGGTAGAAGTGATTCAACTTAACAAACCAAAATAAAGAAGGGGCTTATCTGGGATACTCTTCAGTTTCATTTCACTTCTCCAGTTACCTGCTACTGTAGATTTTTGGATCAGGGAGGATTCTCAGGCAGTCCTCAGGTCTTGATGTTCCCCAATGCTAGGTCTTGTGTGAGGCTGTCACTCTCTTTTAATTATCATATTGCTTAACAACCTCCTGGATAGCTCCAGGGGATAATTCGGAGTACATGGATTATACCACATTAAAATGTGTCTGTACTATTAAGATGCATGGATGACAGGCAAAATCAGAAAGCATGAGAAAAATATCGGTCAGAAGGTCTCCACTTAAGCAATTTGTGTCACTGCTGGGTTTGTGCAGCTGATCTTTTTTACTGCTGTCTGCCTCTTGGCCATTTGGAGAATTAAACAATACACAGTGGTACAGTGCAGAGGTATATTATAGTAGCCACATTCTAAAATGGAGAACTCTCTCCAGTTCAGTTGGGTTTTAAAAAAAAAAAAAAAAGGAAAAATGCTCTAATTATGAGAGAGAAATATCAGGGTTGATGCAGAGCCTTTAAAGGCAGCAGGTAAAGGTGCGATTAAGTGTCTCTAATGTTGGAATCCTCAGTCAGGGTCATGCAGCAGAGGGAATTCTGGAGGTCTTCTCTAGCTGCCTGAAAAGATGACAAGGCAGTCCTGACCCCAGTGACTCCCAAATTTTTCCCCACGTATGGTGCCTTATTTTATCTGGAACACTTCAGCAGTGCAGGTACGAACTCTGCTCTCTGTGGAACACAGAGGAGTAAATCTATTTACTAAGCAGAGCCCAACATGCAAACCCTTCCTGAGAGCCACGGTGTGCACCCGGGCACTGCCCCTCCAGCTGCCCTGGCTACGGGTCTTGGGCTGTGCCTCAGGCAGCTCAGACTGAGCCAATAAACTGCTGCTAGTTGCCCCTTGGACTGCAGTACAAAACACACATGAATGCTTTCTGTGCTGGATGCTCATCTCAAAGCATTATCATCATAACCCGTTCTGAAAATGTAACTGATTGCACTGACCGGGCCCTGGGTTTTCCATCGTATCTTGCCAAGTGCCCAGCTTTTAAGGGCAGAAGGAGAAGACTGCACTTTTCCCTAAACAATGACCCTAAATATCCTTTGATAAAGCCTTCAGGAAACTTACATGCAATATCTCGTTGTTTATTTTGACAAAGGAGGAGGGATCTTCACAAATTCTAGACAAACATAAAAGGAAGAACAGAATGAAAAAAGGTGATATGGGAAATCGGCTTTTCATCACAAAACCCTTCTCCAAATACTACGTATTTTTGGTGTTTGGGCCAACTTAATGAAGTACTGTAGTGCTATGTTTTGATTAGTATTTAGATCCTTGAAAGCAACAGATTTGCAGGAAAGATATTTTGGAAAGAGGAAAACCTCTTATAATGGTTTAATACAGATGTTACAAAATTCTTTACTCTAGAGGTAAACTTAGAATCCATATTTTCTGAGCATGTCACATAAGGTCCTTGTTCTTCCTCTGTATTTATACATACAGCTTCATGGTTTTTCCCTTCTCAGCTTTCTCATAGTTACTTTCAGCAATCTCTGTGTGTGACTATTTTCTATTAAACCTGCATTTGTATTATTTACAGATACCTCTGTACTATTCCCAAGAAGTTTTTCATGTTGACTTCTTTATTTGTTGTAGTTTATGTTTTTATTTCATGGGTGGCTATAGGTTTTCCTGAAATGACATTCCAATTTTAACATTGCAATATAATGTCATTGCTAAAATGTTTCTAAGCAAGAAATGCACTATGATAATTAAAGCCTCAGAAAGTGAAGAGGAGGCTGTTATAAACCGAGCGGCTCTTCTGAGGTCAGGCAGGATTCAGCACTCCAAGGGCTTCTGCCACCTTGGCTCACCCTGAGCATCCCATGATTTCTGAGAGGCTGTGCTCTTTCAGATGACTCAGGCTGCTCGCCCAGTGAAAGTCTGTTCAGCAGGGACAAGGGGAGATGAATCTAAGAGTCTGCTGCCTAGAAGCTTGCTGAAAAGATTAATTACTCTGTAAAATAACCCAGTAATGAGAAATGGTGTTGCTTTTGTTGTAGGCCATTGGGTCCTGGATGTGCGTTCCCATTTTCCAGGGCTAATCTCTAAAGTAAATAGTTTTCTCTTTGTTGACTGTCAGTAGTGTGTCACTGTGCAGTGACCTGGATGTGCAAGTGCTGTGGGCTAGAGATCTTGTGGCCTCTGCCAAATCTGTACAGGGCATATCTCCTGCTCCCAAATGCCCCTGCCACCCATTCCTTTCAGTCTGAAAGGAAGGAAGTGGGCTCTGAGTGGGCTGAGATTGAGCAGTTTGTCATCGCTTCTCAAGAAGTGGCCTTACGTGCCTGACTGCCACGTCCTTTCTTGCTGGCCTTTCTTTTCTTACTTCCAAACCTCTTTTTCATCTCAGCAATGATGCTTTGCTCTGCTCCTTTTCCTGCCTTTTATTTGCCTTTTTCTTTTCTCTGCTTAACTCCTTCTTTCTTTACAGGATATGGTTTTAAGTAAATTATAAGTTCTACTTCTAATAGACACCTGCAGACTTTGCCATTTACCAAACTTTTTCCTCCATGATTTCATAGTATTGCATGACCTACTGTCAGTCCCTGACTAATTAGAGTGATCATGACACCCAAGCAGCATACACGTATTCTTCCTAGTATTTTTGTCTTTAGTTGCATGTATTTGTTACTTCCTTTCTAAGAGATACGAGAGCACCTTCTAAGGTACTGTTTCTTTGAAAATTACTGATGACAATGAACAATATATGAGTAGTCACTTGTTGTGCATTGAGTCTTCCACAAGTAATTATGAGAATGCTTAAATTAAAAATCTTGAATTTTATTAGAAAGCTTGTTTGCTCACGTGAGACTTTCACCTGCTGACAAATTTGCCTATATATCTGCAGCCAGCCCTTAACATCTGCCCCAAAAGACTGAGAAGACTGCAAGGCTACCCAAAAGTCCAGTCCTCCCTATCCCACAACAGTCATTCTTCATTCTTACTGTCACGCTCTACAGCACAACCATCTCCCTTGGTGACCAGATTGGTGACTGCAGTTTGGGTCTGGGAAGAAAACCAGGTGCACAGACTTTATTCTGTGTACAGCTACACGGCTATTTATTTTTCAAGTCATTGCCCCTTGGTGATTCCTCGTGAATAAAAAGGTGCAGTGAGGAGATCCTCACTGTGACGGACCCTGCAGCGCTTCAGTAGTGCTTTCACAGCTGGTGGCTGGAGGCAGTCAGAGAAACCGAACCTTAGGCATATCAGACTAATAAAGTAGATTGTAATCCAGCACTGTCACTTTTTGTCCCAGGTCTTTTTAGGGACTTTATTTCTTTCTCATAGAATGATCCAGAAGGGTATCAGTGGTTGACTGCTCACAGAGCTCCTTCTGACCTAGGGATGTTTTCAGAGCTAAATTCTGGGGCAAGTGAGGAAGCCGGCTTTCAGCCATGGATGTCCTGGGCTTTACATGAGCTGAGACCTTGTTCACACACCTCTGAAAAGCTTAACCTCTTATCTTGTAATGAAGTGTTTCTAAACAGTCACATACTGCTGTAGGAAAAAAAGCCCAGCCTCACCTTGCAGATTTTGTAACCCGAGTATGTGATGAGAAAATTAGCAGATGCAAAACCAAAGGTAACGTCCAGCTGAGCTTTAGAGTTTGGAGTAAGTATAGAGGGAGTAACCACAGCACAGGGGTAATGAGTCACTGTCAGGAGCTATGTGCATGGGCAGGCATCAGTAAGCCTTAAGAAGAGATGTGAAGTGACTTTGTAGATTTTCTTTAGAGGAAGCTTTTCATTTCCAAAAGTAACGCAATAAAAGAAGAAGGGGCAGTGCTGGAGAGCACCAGCAGCTGGAGATCCATCTCTTATCGCCTTGGTCAGCTGCAAGCAAGTACCGGCCAGCATGTGCTTTGAGAGAAGTGGGTAATAGCAAGGTGCAGAGCTTGTTTGATGCATTAGGAAAAGAAAGAAGTAGATGAGGGATGCAGAGTAGGTGAAAATACAAAAGAGATGTTAAGTCAGAAAGATAGTTTCTACTGTGATGCATTAAATGGTTTTGCAGGGAGAAAAAAAGAAGAATTGTTGAAACCAGGAATGGGAAGCTTTAGTTGTGGATGTGACAATAAAGACCTGAACCAGAGCTTTACTAAAGAAAACAGGACCGGATTTTTAAGGCAGTGTGCAGGAAGAATGAACATGATTTGTGTCAAACAGGTTACCCCTTTTCTTGCCAGCTGTGCATGTTAAAGAGAATGCTGCTTTTTGCCATTCACAGGTTACTCCTCTTACAAAATCACTGAACATTTCCATGCCTGTTGTTATTTAGACACGGTTAAAATTAAGCTAATCTAATTATTTCAGTTTTCTCTATTTTGGTTCCTCTTATTGTTGGAATTAGTTCCTTTGCTAAAATCTGCAAGCTTTTGCAACTTGTGTTTCACTCATTATTCCTGATGTAACCATTATGCCAGCATAAAAGTCCTCCCAGCTTCTACAGTATTTTTCTATAGGTCTGCCTTATGCCATGTAGGCTGAAATCCTGGGAGGAGATTTTTGATCAGGAACCTAAAGCTTTAATACTACCCAAACTGTGTTCCTCTTGTTTATTTTGTTCCTAAAATCAAAAGCTCACACAGCTGTTGGGCTTTTTTAATTAAGTCTGATCTAGCTCCCACTAATGTCAAAAGAAATACTTCTTTTCAGGTCAGTGAGCCTGATTTAGGTAAAATTAAAACCTTGATTAATATCAAGCTTACTTCAAGAATCCTAAAGATTGGTATAATATGAGCAAAGACTAGTGCTGATTGTGAGCCATAATGATAATTTTGATAAGGGGCACTCTTTTAAAAAATGAAATAAAAATCAGAATTTGTTATGTTCCTCCAGCTAATATCCAGGTCTGCTGGAAAAAAAAAAAAAATTCCTTCTGGGACTGTGAGAAATTGCTTAAAGTCTCAACTATGGAATCCCCATTTTACCATACTATACAGAAGATATGTTTTCCAGTATAGCAAACATTACAGAGGATTTTCCAAGTGTAGTGTTTACAATTTGGATTTGGCATTAACTGTAGTTGTGTTGGATTCATCCTTATTGTATGTAACCTACAATGAAAGAAATAACCCCTCCAGTTTGGAAGCACAAGGAGGGTGGTAGGATGTACCACACCAGAGGGAGATGATTAGCCAGAGGAATTGCAAGCACATGGAGCCAGTTGTCTCTCCTGGAGGACATCAGCGCTAAGAGGAGTCAATGCTTCCTGAGATGTCCTAGGGAAGAAAGGTATGATGCATTTTGCTCTTGTTTGGTTTAGTGGTTTGTTTCCTCAACATGATGAGAACAGATGTCACCTTTGGGTCAGGAATTAACAAAAAGGAAAGTTTTTGTTGCTTTTCATTTTCAGACAGAATAAAATTCTCCAGGTTTTGCTGATGGTCTTGGTGAAAAATATAGACGTGGAAACCCACTGACTACAGGGGGAAATGGAGTAAGCTGGGGAAGGTACAAGATAGTACAAGACAGCCTTTCTCCTCTTGTTACAGGGCTTGAGACTGAGGATCCAAATTATGACATTATGACTCTATTCATAAAAATACTGAATCAAACTGACACATGGGGCTGTGGAAGGGAAGGCAGCATATAAGGGCATGCCTTCAAGCTGTGGTCTGAAGTTTCTCTTTTGTCTTCACAAGACAATGCAAGCCTAGGGAAGATGAATAAAGCTGAGGCTGTGATTCTGCAGTCACTCTGCACTGACACAAGCGCAGGCTGCTGCCAAAAAGACAAAGGCATGTGTTTTGACACTAGTCTGCCCTTGCACTTGCTTAGGGTAACCAGGGAGTAACGGCTTCAGTTAATTCAGGCTTACGTGTTGATAGAAAATAGAGTGTTAGTCTGGTTTCCATGCAAAAAGAAGCAAAACCACAAAGGTAACATTTTATAACTCCCAAAGTACATTAGGTAAGATTTCTCTTCTAGGTTTAATAATTTCAAAAGCATTAAGGTGTTTGAGGCACTCTTACCTTACCTGCTACATTCAACTTTTACATAAATTTGATAGTGAACATGAGTCATCATAACAGAAAAAACGGGGGAGGAACAATTATGCCAGCAGGTTCAATTAGCCACAGGAGCCTCTCACTAATGGGCACTGTGCTCACTGTGTCCATGAGGAGAGCAGTTTGCCTCCTGGGAGCACGTGTTGAAGATACCGGGTGTCTGGTTGTGCTGGTGGCACGACCTGCCTCCGTCACTGCTCTGCTCAGGCAGTAGGGTCCAGCTGTGTGGTGAACTCCAGCCTTTCTCACTTTCCTGGTGCCAAGACTCTCTCTGCAGGATAGGGAGACATGGGGTCTCAGCTCTCTTCACTGCTCCTGGCTCCCAAGATGCTGTCCTGTCACTGCGTTGGCTGCAAAGGTCACGTCTTCGTGGACATGGTGCTGCCAGTTTGGACAGATACACAGACTTCAGGAGAGGTACAGAAATGAATTGTTCTATAATTGGCAGAAGAGAGGTACAAAACCACAGAAGCTAGCCAAAACCACTCCAGATTGCTTGTATGTACTCCCCTGCATGAGCTTTTCATCTACTTGCAGGGCATTCAGTAAATTTGAATCAAACCAAGGAAAATATTTATCCTCCTGATCCTGGATGCACAGTTTTTCTTTCTTGAAATGCAGTCTCTTTCTCCAATACAACCAGTTTCCTTCAAATTATCCATGGATGCCACACCTGCCCTTTCTTTTTCCGTGGTTGTGTCCAGCCCTCTTTTATGGTACTCCCTTGACCAGCTTCTTCAGGCAAATGCCTGAAGTGATGCATCCAGCTGATGTGCTCTTTTGGGAACAGCCTCTCAACATACAAAACATTCCAACAGTGTAAAGGACAAAGATCTATACACTATTGCTAAATACCCAAAATGTATACAATCTGTGATTGGTTGATTGGTTGGGGATTTCCCCCCTACCACCTTCTGACATTCAATTTTATACATGTCTGTATTTATCTACCCAACACACTTGTACAAGCGTGTGTAGACAAAATACAGCACTATGATTGGTGGAAGCCTGTGCACTAAGTGGATTTGAGACAGGAGTATGGGCAAAACAGAACTATAATAAAGCAAGTGTGAGAGTAATTCTGAGTAAAAGGCTGAAAAAGCGAGAGCCTGGAGGATGTTAAATTCTGCATGGTGATACCTATCCTAACACACATCCTTCCTAGTGCTTCTCTTTTCCTGAGAGAGGGATAGGGCTTGAAAGAATAGTGGGATGGTATCATTACGCACAACATCATAAATGCAAGCTAAATGGGTTACCACAAAGGAATTCAGGTCGCTGGCTTTGAAGTTTGCAAATACAATAAACAGGAGAACAGTATGTGCTTAGGTGTTCCTCGATCGTGGTGGCTGCCTTGATGAGGTTTCTAACAAAAGGAAATGCATTCAATGCTCGGTCTCTTCAGCTTTACTTCACTATGTGAAGTGATCATGCTTTTCCACCTACAAAGGAGAATAAAACATTTTTGTTCCCTTTCAAAATTCTCTTTTGTGGTGATTCCTGAAAAAGCATTGATAGCAGGCCACGTACCATGGCACTGCTTACCTTACTGATCTCTGCTGCCTCTTGTTCTCACCATCTGTTGATTTGTGTTTTATGAAAGGTGTGAAGCAGAGATTGTGTGTACAAAACCCAGCAGAGTATGGCTTTGATCTGTGACCAGCTCTTATTATCAAACTCATTATTAATAACATGGAGTTCCTTGAGCACAGTTTTATGTGGAATACTATCCCCAGGAGTTACCACATCGTTTCCCCAGTACCTAAAGAAGGCTCTCTGTCACTCAAGAGGTGCACAAATAGCATTCCTCTTTTCTTCCTGACTACCTACTTTCATGAAACATGCTGAAAGGTAGCACACAAGAGATCTTTCTGTCTCTGTCAAGTTGAATTGCAGCTGGCCAGAAGTTCAGAATGATGAAGGTGGGAGCCATGAAATGCTAAAAAAATGACTGATGTTTTACCTTCAGATCTGCTAAGCTAAAAATGGGCTGCTTTATTTTCAATTAAAGAAAAACAAAACTGGGATGATATCATGTCAAGCAGTGTGCATAGCTTGTGTAAAACAGTCCACAGAACAAAAGTAAGGCTGCATTACTAGTTTGTAACTTTAATGCTGTCCTGGGATGTGGATTTTTTTTTTTTAATGAGTGCTGTAAGCATGACTGGAAACTTTTTAGTCCTAGGATGTATGCACCTCTTCAGCTTTCCCACAAAGTGTAATACCTTGTCAGTAATATATCTTTCTGCTGACAGAGGACAATATAGAAAAGTAAACACGCACATCCAAAGCCTACTGTTCTGTAAGTGTGAATTCAAGCCATTTTTCCTTTGTTTCTTCTTGTGAAGTCAAATCTGTGTTTCTGGAATTCTTGTGCTTCATATAAAGTCTTAAATATCTATGGCTAAATCTGTGATGACAATACCCCAAATCACAGTCGTCATGAAAAGCTGCTTCAGTCCACACCAAGTCGCTGTCTTCATACTGAGCTCTTTTGGAAGAAAAATCTAGAGGAAGTAAAATGGGATCTCGCTGTCTCTGCTTTTTTCCCAGCCTCTCAGAAATAGTTCTATTAGAAGATAATCATTTCAGCAATTTAAAACTGGTTTCAGAGGTTGCTGAAGGATTGGCTTTGCTTCACGAGAATGTGCTTCAGGTTCTTCATGCAGAGATGGGAGGAAAAAGTCACTCTGCCTCGGAGTCTGCAATGCTGATCGAGCAAATGCTGGGGAGACAGACCAGCTTTCTGTGGTTTCTGGCTGATTAACCAGCAATGGGGTAACCAATCCAGTAAATAAATAATAACAGTGTTTTTCTGTCTTCATTAGATGGATTTGGATCTGGTAGGTATTACATAGGAATATAAACCTTCCTTAAGTGCACAGTAGCCGCTGATACGCACATTCTGTGCTCTGGGTGAGAGAAGATTTCTCATTTGTGGTCACTACTGCAGTGCTGCTGCTGATGGAGTGGCTGCATCTCTTTTCCCTCTGCAGCAATTGCAGAGTATGCAACAGCAGCAGCCAGCGGCACTGCAACATAAATGTGTCCAAAATGATACTTCAATTACCTATAAAACTTATTCCGTTAAAGAGGGGAAAAAAAAATCACTGTTGCTTTCCTTAAATAGATCAAATTTCAGTAATAATCCTGACAGTCTCTTTACCTTTGATTTAAAGAATGCAGGAGAGGCCTGCGTAGTCACTATATCAGCTGTCCACTGGTAGAAGGAGCTTGGTACTGCAGAAGAGATTCAATGTTCTAATTAAAAAGTCTCAAGCTATTAGAATTTTACATTATTAAAATAGAATGTCTGTTTGCCTTACAGTTATGATGTTATCTTGACTGGTCTCATATATTGTAGATATGTGGAAATTAATTTGAGGAGGGTAATTTAGAATGTGTTCTTTTAAGCCACTCTCTTTTGGGAAGGTGGAAAAAAGAAAAGAGCACCAACCCTTTAAATGCCCTAAAATTTGAGTGCTTTTATATTGTGCCCCAGGACCTGTTTTTTGCCTTCTTTTTTTTCCCGTTAGAAAAAAAATATATCTGCTTGCTCATCTTTCTTAAAATGAACAATGCTGTAGGAGCTATAAAGGGCTTAAAATATCTGCTTACGCTACATATTCTTCCAATTTTCTGGGTGTAGGGCTTTGTACCACTGCCTGCATTTTCTCTGAGCAACCTATTCCAGGGTGGTTTCCATTTCAAAAGAACCTCTTCCATTTGAAAGCACTGTTTCTTTTGTTCCTTTCTAAACATTTCTTGGAGGTCATATTTCTAAATTACGTACGCAAATCTCCACAAAAAAAAAGGTAGATTCTGTCAAGAATCAAAGTTAGGGAAAGAGTATTCTCTGGTAAGTGATATCTGGTCATGTCACTATCTAATATAAAGACAAGAAGGTAATACAGTCCTAAGTACTTAGGAAGCCTGTTGAGAAGAATGGCAGGACCAAAGAACTGAGAAGCCATTTCATGATTATGTTTTAAGCTGCAATCTTTAGTACAAAATTCTCTTGTCACATACTTTCTTTTCCAGATTTATTTTATATATGTGTGTGTGTGTACATATATAAAAATTTATAAGGTATTGGACTAGGCAGTAACTGGTACATGATAACTAGGCAATAATGAATACTGTGATTCAATAAATGAGTATGTAAGAAGGTATTTTCACTCCTTTCTGGGCAAAGTTCTATTTCTTAATTAACAGTTAAGGCCTTCTGTAAAGAGCAATAGAAACCACCAAAGTTAGACTGCTCTTCTGAATTGCCTTTCAGAGGATCCCTTGAGTCCCTCCTGAGAGACCAGGCTCCTGGTTTTGACATCACCATTAAGTCTCCAACATCAGAATATGCCAGGATAAACAACTGTATAAACAATTATGTGTGTAAGCTTGTGCATGTTGAAACAAATTCTGAAAATACACTCTCCTGAAGCAGAAATTGATTTTTGTAAAGCTTATTTCATACTTCACCTGAAACCACCTTTTTCACAACTCCTATGTGATTGTTACTCACAGAAGACTGCTAGAGAACTAGGCTATATCTGGACAGTGGAACTTGGGCATGGTCTTGTGTTCACAGACTTGAGTCCACATCCAGTCACATCCCAGTTTACATCAACTTAGACGATGTGGATTCACAGTTTAGTTTCTGATGCAGGATTTTTGGCAAGCTTATGATTTGCGAATAAATTTACTAATACTTTTAGTCTGACATAACTTGATTTACAATTGTAACTTCTCAAAGGAAATAGTAAATATCTTTGTCATTAAATGTGGAAATATTAGACTGTTAATTTTCCCTGCATTGATTTTTTCCTTTTATTTTTGAAACATATGCCTTTTCTTCTTTATCCTATCTGAATTTTCTGTTTGGAAGAAAGACTCTCCACTTGCCCGCCACTGAGTTGTCATGAAGCTCATTACCTCCAATGAGATGAGCAGTAGTGTGGAATAATTAAACTTACTTCCTGCTGGCTAGTGGTAAGTTTTTCCACTCCATTCCTTTTGATTTGACCTTTGACTAAACATATTTCTCTTTGCTATGTGGATGGTGTTTAATCTCCTGGATGCAGTGTGTTGCCTTATATAGGATGAGGCAGTGATTTCTACAGCATTGTTTTCTAACTGTGTTTGCAAGAAAGAAAATATGATCTTTTTTATTGTTGAATGAAAAAAATGCCTGTGCAGATCCTTGTTAGATGGCAATAAAAGCTGATTTTTCTGCCTATGTGAATTAATTTCCATGATGGAATTTTGTTATTAATGCTTTTTAATTAAGTTGTATTGCTTTGCTTATACGTGTAGTATTTAATCACATAAGAATCTAAACCAGAGCTTTCCCACCATGTAAAGAAAGCTCTTGGGAGACTCGGGATTTAATTTATGCTGAAATGAAGAGGAATAAAGCTTCTATTATAAGCTTTTCCTTAGTTACCAGTAAAAACCATCCAAAAAAAAAACCATCAAGGCTGCCTGTCAAAGTGAAATGTAGCCTAGTTACAGTATGACATGAGTTTGATTTAGTGGTATCCAGTTATTGCCTGTGGGTAATTGGCATTTTCCTGCAGCAATTTTTCCTTCTTTTATTTTTAGGTCATTTGAATGCTTACGAATATGGGCAGCCTATTGACCTAAATGTGTGAGAAACACTGCATGGGAACCAACAGCACACACTCACACCATCCTCCTAACATTGTCCAGCTGGATTTGGTGAGAAAGGAAAACAAGAGACATGTATTTTCTCAGCCTGCTAGAGGCCGTTCTCTGGGGACCTCTGGTTCTTTTTGCCTGCTCTGCTTTTGCAATTATAGTTTTATATCAGTAAGAGCAGTCTTAGTATAGTATCTCCCCATCCCTAGGCAAGAAAGTAATTTCCCTTCCATGATTTCTCACTCTGATCTTACTTTCTTTTTTCTTGTTTTCCAGTGGAAAAACTTGCCTGCCAGGGATAACAGAGGAGAACATGTGCACTCAAGGCCCTCCGTAGCAGAGAAAGGAGGACTAAATGAGGGTCTCTCTGATCTTGAGGGCATTAGCTCACCCAGCACTGATGGGAACACTGCACTGCTTGCAGTTTTCCACCCCCAGCTGCAAAAGACTTGTTTGCTGCTGCTCATTTTGTAAAAGAAGTATACTGACACTCTTCCCCTCTGGAGAACGGGTGGAGGTATGTCCCTGAAAATCCCTGAGGAAAATCCTATCTCTCCATGCCAGTCTTGACTTCTGATGCCCGTAGGCATTTTTCTCGGGAGCAGGGGGTACCACACAGACTTGCGTGGGGCTACCAACTTCAGCTTGGATTGTCTACCCATGTGCTCCAGAGGCAGCTTGCACAAAAGAAAGCTGCCTGTGTCCTGCCTGGGGTGGACGAGGATGCACCCACCAGCTGAGGGTCACCTCCCTGTCAGGTGGGACTGCCGAGCCAAGTGCTTCAACCTGGCTCTCCAGTCCCCTCACCACCGCTTACCAGCTACAGCCCAAATAGACTTTTGGGGGCATCTGCGTCATCAAGCTGTGGAAGTAGGTCTGGTATCGGGGTGCCCTTCTCATTTGAGCTGGGAACAGTAAAATCCATTGTCAGCATTTGTACCACTTTTTCTTTGCCTTTCTGCCCTGTTGGCTTCACTGAGCACCACGCAGCTAAAAATTTACAAGGCTGACAGGGTCTCGCTTTCACCTGCTGTGACATCACTGTTAGACCATGATGATAAATGAGGTATTTTATCTTGGGGAAGTTAACTTTTGCAGCTGGACTTTGTTACCGATTTCTTCCTCCATTACTGCATGCCAGGCCAAATGCCCCCCTGCTCAGGTCCTCAAGCCTCTTGAAAGCATCTAGAGAAAGACTATGCGCTCCACTAGTGTCAATGTAGATGTGAGAATAGGCAAGAAAATAATCAAGGAAAAAGCTGTGACATTTCTGCCTCAATGAAACATCATCTTCTCAGATTTATTTAATCGGAGGCTGGGGGTTTATTAGAAAAACAGTTTTCATTTTGCTTAAAATAAACCTTAAGTAAGCTTGAGATTTCAACCTTAGATAATCCTTAGGATTTCTGTGCATGTTTTTCTACAGAATTCCATGGTTTTTGTCATCTTTCTAGGTAACAAGCCAAAGCATAAGGTCCATGAGAATATTTTATGGTCATTGCTGTAACGTGGTTCACAAAGGCAAAAAGACAGCTTGAAAAACAAGATTAGGCAGGGTGTTTCATTTGTTGATCCATATAGAAATTTTCTTGTATTAAAATGATTGCGGCTAGCATACAACATTATTGCTTACAAAACAAATTCCAATTTAATTCCGAAGTGCTGTTGGCATGGGGTGCAGTTATTCCAGTGCTCTTGGCTCAAATATCATTCCACCAGGGAATTCATATGTAACATACTTCTTTCATTACTCTTGATCTTCCAAAAATAACATGGGAATATGACAAACCACAAATGCAGTACCTCCCAGATATCAAAGATGTTCCTTAAAATTTGAACCAAGGCCTGCTTTTCAGTAAACAACAGGACAGAGATAAGCAGAAAAGCAGAATTTTAAAGATTTTTAATGAGGCTCATGCTGCCCCAGATGCTGCTTTTCTCCAGGCTTTGTGCCACTCAGTATTTTGGAATTGGGTTTTCTAAATCACTAAAACATAAAAGAAAACAGCAAATGCTCCTAACTATAGAGAGATTTGTGAAATAATGAGTCAGGTTGGATTGCAAGAGCCTTTTAATGTGAGAAAGCATAGATACTTAAGCATCTGTTGATGGCACAGGCAAGCTGCGGGTGATGCAAAGAGGACACACGGCGACACTGACCTGTTTGAGCTGCTTCTAAACTAAAAGACTCACTTATTGAAATATCTGAGCTGGATCTTCAAAATATTCTGCTCTCAGTGAAGTCTGGGCATGTTTTCTCTCCGTTTCTGACTTTCATGGCTATAGTGATTGGAAAAATGCATTACTGAGTCTAGAGGAAACTTAAGCACCATACAAACCCAAATTCTTACCATTTCTCAAAACTAGATTTAACTTTGAAGATTGAAGATTGCCTTTCTGAGTGATATCTAAACATCTTAAAAGTGCAAAAGTGTAGTAATAACATCAAAAGATTGTAAAGGGGAGGAAATCTCAGGTGAAGAATTATTACTGAGACAGTTCTCTCATGGAAATTCTTGTACAATTTTGGGAAATTGTTGACAGGAACAGCTGACAAGGTATTTAGCCAGTTTATATCTGATATGTTCCTTCTGTCAGGACGAATTTCATCTTTTTTTTCTTTTCATTATTGACAATACTGAAATTTATATAAGAGGCAGAGGCATAACTTGTAGCTATGTGAGTTTAAAAACGAAGTAGAAAATCCGACAGCCAGTAATGTACATATGTTATGCTGACCTGAAGGCACATTTTTGTACACAGAGTTCCCAACTTTCTACAAATGTGTTCCAAAGCATGCTCAAAGGTATAACTTTGAAATTAAAGCTGACTTAGGGAAAAGTACTGAGAACAAGTTAGCTAGTTGTATATCAGCACAAGATAGTAAAACGACCTGGTAAATAGGACAGGATTTGCATCAAAGGGAATTTTGCTTTAAAAATGTGTTTCTCATTTCTATAAAACTTTGGTTGTGAGAATGCTAATATTCTTTCCATAGCACGGAAACTTTTTTTTAAGCTTTGGCCAATGATGCAGGTTTTTTTTCCAGCTCCATTCCAATAAAGTTAGTTCTTCTGAAGTCCCTAAATACAAAAAAAGATAGATTGTAGTAAACAGCAGACTTTCACTGGAGTCACAAACAATATATTTTTATTCCTGTATCTAGCAGCAGAAGGCTCTGATATGGTAATTTTTACGTCCTTTACTTCATTTTCTCCTCCTTCCTTTACATTCATCTCAATTTATTTAAAGAGACGCATGGCTGTGTATATGCATTCACACCAGAGAGCTGAAAAACACATATGCTCTACCCACCAGAGTAAGCCAGAGACTAGGGCTGGCTTAGGATATATTCAGGCTGGTCTATTTTATCAGGAACAGCAGCTGAGAAGACCAGTCAGGCTGCTCTTGGCAGGCTGGTTTGCTGGATCGAATTTGGTGTTATGACCTTTTTTTAATTGCCTACCTGCCTTATAAAAGTCACCCACAGCTATCACGGGCGCCTTTTAGTCAGCTGAATAAGCACAGCTTCTAGTTTTTAATGTGATTCCTTTCATAGCTTTCGATTTTCCTGTCAACTCAGAATTAATATTTGGGTAATACTTTCACATGCTGTCTTCTGGGGGCTCATACACATTTTTTCAAAAGCTGCTGAGTCAAATTAAAATTCTAGCAGATCTTTGGTTCCCTGCTACCTAAGTTGCTCTTGGAAACTTTAAGCAACAACTTGTTACATTAAAAAAAAAAAACAACAAAAAAACCCCCCAAAACCCAAAAAAACCCAAAAAAACCCAAACCCAACCAAACAACAACAACAAAACAACAAACAGAAAACCCCCACCACCAAACCACAAACAAAAAACCACGCAAAACTTATGTGTGCAACTTTAACAACAAAAGAAAAAGGGTATTGAAGTTGCAAATTTTGATATTCATCCTGCTCAAAGAAGCAGGATTAAAACACACATGGGCCTGAGGTCTATGTAAGCACTGCGATCAGAACTGACAATTCTTTGTTCAGCTATAGTGCAGAAAATTTCATGTCTAGTAAGAATGAGAATATTGAAGAAAATATTTTAGTTCCCTAATACCTCATGTAATACAGAAGCATCCCTGGAATGCACATCTGAGACTGAATAATTCAGGAATTATCTAAAGAAACAATGGCAGAAAGGATTCTTTAATTCAAAAAGCCAAGTGCTCAAGCCACACAAAACCCGCTAAGAAAGTGCTACAAAAGATAAGTGAACAAGCTGTTGGCCATGTAATTATTCTCCCAGCAGGCCCTCCTGCCTCTTCTGGGGATGTTTTGACTAAATTTAACAAAATAATAGCTGCAGTCATCTCCTTTTACAGTCACTTGTGATACAAATTGGATGCAGTGTCAAGTCCTTGAAGAAACTGATGGTTCTCATCAGCAGTATTTGTCTGTCAGATGCAAACCACCTGGCAGACATGCAAACATTGTGAAGGCAATTGGAAAAAAGCATCCTTTTTTTTTTTTTTCTAGACTGAGAAATCCTCAGCGAGAAAGCCTGCTGACATATGCACTTTTCGTATGTTTCTTTTTAAGACAAAAGGGATTTCTTTATATAATTTTACATTATTTTTAGGAAAATGCATCCGTGCTTTTGGAAACTCCTCAAGCAAATCATGCACTTTGCTCTTCCTTAGCATAGGTATCATCTTTGTCCTCATTAGGAGCAAGGAAGTTGAGCAAAAATAACTTCAGAAGCTGTTTCAAGGCACTTGTCCATTCATTGCATCTTTTAATACTAGTCATAAATATTTATTGTTTTAAGAATTTGCTTCCAAAATTGAACTAGAACTCAAAGCTTAATTACCACACATCTTCAACATGAAAACCATTCTCAGCTTTAACATGCCTAGGTGAGACCAGAACTGCTAATATGAATGTTTCTTTCATCGGCTCTGTGATGAACCCAGAAAGTAACCTGGAGAAGAGCTTCATGATTAGTTAGATCTCTCATAGCCATTGGTCTCATATCACAGTTTTGATAACTATAGACATGTTCTGTGTCTCAGTAACACATAACAATGGCAGAAATTTTAGCAACTTGTAGGTTTTAAATGCAGAAAAAGCTGTAACACCTCCCAGAGGAATAACAGTACAATAAAGTTGCAAGGTGAGGTGTGATTTCTCTCCATCTTTTTCACACTATCAAACGTAAACGTAAAGCAATCTACTGAATCCTTTATGTCATAAAAAGTCGAAAGATAAAAGTCAGTTGCCCTCCCTGATGTGCAGAAGTCTCCACTAATAATAGACAGTACGAGTTCACACAGTGCTTAGTCAGATTTTCTGGATTTGAATGAGGAATATATTTGAAATCTACTTTTACTATAGGACATGAACTTTGGAGCACCTCACTGTCATTGTCCTAATTGCAAGGCTGTGTGCCTGTCTGTTAGTGGGCGAGGAGAATTAGAATATCTGAGTAAGATCATGGTGGTCAAGATGGAAAGTTGATCTGTTGTCACAAGGAAGCTGCAAGGCCACGCTAGGCACCCCTGAGACTTCAGAGTAGAACTGACAGGAGACCCCATTTAGGTTTGGAGGGCATCAACAGCAGACTTCAGCCCTAATGTATTGTGCACCTGTCCACCACTGGCCATTTCTGCTGTTGTTGGATAGGCAGCAAAATGCATTTTTCCCTCTACAGACATGGAGATGAAGCAGTACCTGTGGCATAAGTCAAAACGGTTCTCTTGAAATAGTTACCTCTAAGAGAAAAACCCCATGATTCCTACTGTGTGTGCTATCTATGACTTGTCATACTTTTGTGGGGGAGAAAAGTTATTAATTTCTTGGTGTTTCTTATTGCTTGACAAATTCATGTCCTTTAAGGTGAGGAAGGATCATTAACTTCTCTCTCTCCTGACTGTGCCTCACATGGGTCACAGCATCTCATTACCAGTGCAGCAAGGCCTATAACTTGAAAGTTATGAATGAGGACAAAATAAATTGGCCAGAATGAAATCCCTGGGGTTTTCCTTCTGCTCCATCCACAGAGGGCAGTTGGAGCATGTTTGGTGACTGCCCCTTCAGCACTGACAATGAGCCCTCTCCTCTTCCAGACCAGGCAAAAGGGCCTGGCTGCCCCATACCAGGTACTTCTAGGTAGGGAAGGAGCTGTGCTTCTAGAAATACTTGCTTGTGAAAAGATTATGAAGTGGAAAATGTTATCTTTAAATCCTCTTTAGAACACTGAATGCCAGTAAAGCAGACTATTTTAGTTTTGTTCTCTTTTTTTCCGCCTGATTCTACATGGTTTGCAAGCTTAGGACAGCTGAAAAATCCAGCTTGACTTTGGAGAAAGCTGTTTTCAGTCATGACAATTCAAAATGTTAGACTTATTCAAAACCTGACATTTGCATGTCCAAGTGGATAGATCAGTTTCAGCATGTAAGTTAGAAAGTCTGCTCTCATCTGTCGTTTAGTTTATAGAAGTGTATCTTCTTGGAACAGGCTTCCTTTTTTTTTAAGGTACTTACAAACTTCACCATCTCAAGCTATTATACAAAATCTGTACTGCATTGACACAGTTTACCATGGTTTTTACAGTCTTTAGGGTAGTGTGTTGGATAATGGATAATTTGCTCCAGATTTCATTGTAAAACCAAGTTAACAACAGGGTCATCCAGAATATTCCTCCTTTACACTACTTCAAGAATTGCGGATATTCTTTCTATACTAACATGCAAATAGAAATATGATCCTTAGCCTTTGTGAAGCTGAACTCTATGTGAGATATCTGGCAATTTCCTGCGTCTTACAGAAAGATCCCTAATCCTCTTTAGTCCTCGAGAGATCTGGTTCTCCTTCATGTGGCCTGCCCCACCAGCTTTTCCTGGTCACATTTGCTGTGTAAGGGCTGCTTCGGTCTCCACTCTTGCCTCTCATTCTGGATCTAACAGAGCCAGCCAAATTAATTAACTTGAGCAAATGGCTGCGATGCTTCCCAGATCTGCTGCCTCGTGCCCACAGGAGCACAGGTCCTGCGGGACTTGCCTGCACGTTGTGGTCAGAGCACAACTGCACCACAGTCCCTGGCTTTTGCTGTCCCCAGAAAAAGACATTTTACTGTTCCCACTGAATTCAGTAGAGATTTGGCAGATGTTCCTTCTGCTCAGTCCCCAGAAACTTGTGTCTGTAGATATAGACATCATGGGTTCAGGCTAGACTATTTCTTCTGTCAGGATGGCCAGGAGCACAGGTTACAGTGGTGATGAAAGGTACAAAATGATAGGTCCTCATCACCTTTCTCGCACTCACAGGGACTCAATCCCCCTCCATCTCTGCCTGCTGCAATCCCTCCATCTTCTCAGCCTTACGGTCATTCCCCTCAGGTCTCAAAGGCATTGACCCACTGTTTTATCTAAAAACTTCTAGTTTCAAATGTGGTCTGAGGAAAAAAAAGCATTTCTTTGGGGTATATATTTCCCCCTGCACATCTCATTACAGCCTGGTCTGTTTAAACATCAAAAGTGCTTGTGTAAATATATACAACAAGGCTAAGTGATTAGAATAATCTAATGCAAATTTCAAAGACTGAGCAGATCTGAGAAATCAACACTCTCATAAGTTTCATTTCCACAGCATGAATGGAAATAATATAACTAAAGTACATGTTATACTTCAAAGAAAAGCAGTGTCAAAATTCTAATAAGTAAGAGGATTGCTTGAAGGTGGGGAGGGGAACATGGCAGGTGGGGGAAATACTCTTTCCCCAGTTGTAGATGCATTTTATTTGCTCATAAATGCCTTTAAAAAAGTAATAATGTATCTGCAGGCAATGAAGCACTCTTTTCCATTAACTTTTGCCATATGCTGTTTTCACACATCCTTATTCATCCCCTGAGCCTGACTTCAACTTCACAGGCAGTCCTGACGCGGGCCAGCACCCTGGCCTCCCTCTAAGCCACAACCACTGAGGGCAAGAGACATTAGAAAGTGTCCCAAGGGAAGTGCAGCACTTCTCCAGGCAGTGCCCTGGTCTCTGCCACTGCTCAGACCACCAGAGGCAAGGATCCCTGTTGGTGGTGTGAGCATCTGTCCTGTCCCCATCACGTTGCTGATGTGTGTCACTGCTGAAGGGGATGGTGGAGAAGGGTGTTGAGGTGTAGAGACACCCCATCTCTTGTCTGGTGGGGGTGCAAGGGAGCCTTGTTAAAACACTCACTTCAGATTCAAGCTTTCATGAGCCTGCACAGCATTGCCTGCCAACAGCGAGCAGCAAGTTTAAAAAAAGCTCCTGGGCTCCAGAGCTGCCGGAGCAGAAGCATCTGCCTTCCCATGAGGGGAGTGTGTTGCAGAGCAGATGGTGGATCTGGTCCCTCAGCTGGGGCTGAGTCTCCCACCTCCTTTCCCTCTGAGACACAGGGCAGCTCCACAGCCCAAAGTGCTCATTGCCTCCATCATCATCACTTCTACCCAAAGTGTGGTGGATGCCTCGTAAGGGAGCTGGTGGAGAGGTGGCACATCAAGGCTAGGAGTACATCTTCTTTAATTCTGGAGACAGATATTTTCATGAGAAAAAAGAAAAGGTACATTTTCAAATCAATATTAGGTGAACAGTTCAGAAATGGAAGCTTTTCCCTTAGCAATGCAAATCATCTGGACTGCTCTAACATGTTCAGGGCTCTAATGCTCTTAAAGCACTGTCTCTATGCTGACTGCAAAGCAACCATAGATTGACCTCTGAAGGACAATTTCATTTCAAGTGACCTGGGGAAGTAATAAAAATATGAAGACAAAATGGAAAGACTTATTTATTGGAACACTCATGATGCTATTTTTGTTTGCATCACAGAGAGCACTGACCAGTTCTGTATGTTTTCTCCACTCTGTAGAAATTGCAGTGTTGAACTGTAGCAAATGCACAGAGTTTAAGGTCAATGTCAAGTCATAAAACAGCTACAAGTACAATTTAAACATTTGCAATTATGGGCAAAACAAGAAAAAAAAAGTATACTTTATACTCCATCTGCAATTCTACTCACTCTGTACACAGTGTTAATAAAATACAGATGCAACTCAGGCCAGTGGTAATCGAAAGTCATTAACAACAGACGCTGTTCAGTGGCCTGTATGAATTGTATTTTGTTGGTCTTAGCCCAGGGCCCGTTAGACAGATATCTACATTACAGCCAGAGCCTTTGTGTCATTGGCAAGGACCAAGGGCTGTAACACGTTTTCTCACTGAATTCCCCTTTTGGAAGTAGAACTAATCACTTTTGGACACTGTGGGGTCCCTCCTCTCTGGCACTACTCGTGCTCATAACGTTCGTGGTCTCTGAGGGCAGAATGTCCACCTGCAGGACTGCTATATCAAATGCAATATATGAATATTGCATGTCAAATGCAAATACACACGGGCAACCAGGAGAGCCCTGACTGACATTAAGCACAGCAAGTGCAAATCATCAGATTGTCTGTTTTACACAGAGGGTGGTGGTACCTTTTCGCCACCCACTCATCCAGAATCAGTCCCATGTGCCAAAGTCTTTGCTGCCAACAAAAGACGCAGTGTGCCCGCAAAGCAGCTGTCTGGGTACACGACATCCAGCATGGTCAGGGCTTTGCTGTCTGATGCAAGAGCCATGTGCGTATTTCGGTTTTGCTGTTGGTCTTCAGCCTTGCACAGAGAATGGGCATGTGCACTTTTCACCCCTTCTAGCACTATATAAACTCTTTGGGGCAATGTTTGCCTGCTGTGATACTCAACATAAAGTACAATGAGTCTTTACAGGAAGCCTCTAATCAGAGGAAAAATATTTGTAAGCACATCTCTCTTCTCTGCCATGCAACTTCTCCCTTACCTGCCTGTGCTATTTCTCTGTGGGACCTTGCAAAATTCAGAGCTTAATACTGAGGCAGCATCTCCCATACCACTCTCTCTGGTTTGCCCTGCTCTCTATAAACCAGCCTTTGCTTGCATTTGGTATGAGGGAGACAGTTTCCAGTCCACATTTTACAGGATCACCCTTTCTGAGAAACACAGTCGTTCGCTACCAGTGGAGTGTGCCTCAGCCCTGCACTCAGCCCGGCTTTCAAGCCTCATTGGATCCATATGCTCTGAATGATCGGAGTGATTTTTCTCCTAGTTTCTGCACGGGTATGAGTTCTGGTGATCTCATCCATGCAACGATAGCTGTATGCTCTCGGGTACCAGCAGGAGCAAGAGAGGAAAAATTATGATCTTCAGAGAACCGTGTCTGTCATTAGCACAGTTGCCGCCATAACAGTACAGGGCCGGTGACCTTCAAGTTTTCCTGTTAAGACTTGCTGTTCTTCTACGATGTGACCTTTTATGCTCAGATTTGTCATGCGCCTCACAGGTTGGAAATCATATCCCGAGTCATTAAATCCCCTGGTCTTGTTTCGAATAATATCCTTTGTAGAAAAATTTCTTGAAGGCATTTCCGTGAAAATACAAGTAAATTTGTTTTTAAGGCTGTAAGGATCTGGAAATATGTATTCATTCACTGAGATGCTTTAAAAAGAGTACAAGGCTTAGCAAGTGAAAATAAAATAGGTCTGATTTATACAGTAACACAGTAAAAAGGCTGTGCAGGAAAAATGCAAACAATCATTTTATATGTGTTTATGCACATTAACTCTCTAAGTGATTATACAGTCTCTAACATCTAGATTTTCATGGGGTTTTGTAATGCTTCAAAGGAATTTAGCTGCAAATAGACAAGTATAAGTTCCATTTCTCTCATTTTGGTAACAGCAAATGCATATTTTTCCTTACAGAAGCTGCCTTTTCTGTCACTTGTACTTACATTTTTGTCTGCTTTTATGCTGATAAAATTCCACTGACGTCAGCTATAGCAAACCTTCATGCTTGATAAATGTGTGAGCAAGAAGAGAATCAGGATCGCGCTAAACAAACAAATGTCAATCATCAAGGAATAAGTGGTGTTGTCAGCCTCCTCGAAGGAAAGATAAGTGGAAGGGACTTTGTATAACTCTTCCTCCATGCTCAAAGGTAATAGGTGGATGGGTTTAGCTAAGTGAAAGCTTATATTTTGCCTTCTTTTTTCCTTGTGTGCTCTTGGAGGAACTGATATTGAAAAGGCTAAAGCCACTGACATTTTGATGTTGCAAAAGAGTGAGAATGTAAACTAGAAATTAATGGAAATGCTCCCCTAATATATGATCCATTAAGTTGTTTTGCAACGCCGAGAAATGAAGCGTAGAGTATTTTGTTAAAGTCAATATTCTGTGGGGATGAAAGCAAGATTAGGATCTTGCACTGTAACAGGCCAAGCCCTGTCAGTAAGCACGTAGGTATAAATCCAGAATGCCTCCAGTTTAGCAAAAGGAATCACCCTCAATTTGCACTGATGCAGCTGAGGACCAACCCAGGGCCTGTATCCTCAGTTTGGGTGTCTCCAGACCAGTATCCCCAGTTTGCATGTCTCTGGGCCTGTGTGCCCAATGCTGTGAGCCAGCCATTGGCAGCTCTCTGGCCTGTGAGCAGAGAACTTCAGCCAGATGTGTTGATCCAGGAGCAATGCAGGACATCATGGACTCCTCCTGCCCTCTGCCAAGTGCGGGATACCTTGTTTGCACTAGGATTTACTGTGGTTTTCTGAGTGACTTATGTTTTATTCTGACTGCAAGGAGTTGGCTACTTTTTCAAGAAAATAAGATATCCGACCAGTGGAGAATGAAGTTTGCATTATTATTCTGCAAACGGTGTTTATAACATTCAGTCATTAACGCTTTGCCGACAGCTCTAGCACTGAAGCACGACGTTTCACTCTGTCCTGGCAGAACAGATCAATCACCAGTTTTTACTGGGGTGTATCTTGGTATGCTGCTGCCTTTTTCCCACAAGTACGGACTACCTTGACATGGTAATTGCATTGCTCAGCAGTTTCTGATTGCTCTGCCAGGTGTTTAGTTATTCAGTTGGTATTCCAGCATATTTTCTTCTGCTTTGCTTACAGACCTGAAGGCCAGGAAAAGGGCCTCCCAGGCTCAGCCTGAGGTGAATCTAGACGGGTGTTTTCAGGGGTGCTCAGCTGCAGCAGGTTTTTCTTTTCAAACTCAACACAAAGGACGAAATAAAGAAAAATAACCCTCTGGAGGTTTTCTTTATATTGCATACCTGAAGCCCGAATAAAAAGAAACCAGGCATTAAAAAACTGCCAGCTTCAAAAAGCTGTTGGCACTGGCAGAACGTGGCTGATCAATGGTGTTTTGTTGCTACAAGAGGAGCTTTAACTGAAGCTGCTTCTCCTTGGTCTGCTGCCAGGGACAGCAGCAGAGGTCTCTGAGGAGCTCAGAAGGGAAGGTAAAGGCGCCAGGAGGAAATTCCTTTGTGACAGTGACTACAGACCAAGAGAAACCTCTCAGCCATGTGCATTTTTTACAGCCGAAAGCTCAGTAAACATTAAAAGCAGGCAGTAGGTTGTTGAAAAGAAAGGCAAACCAGTCCTCGAATACCCTTTTCATAGTATTCTGTCTCCAGGTTTCATGAAATGACAGGAGAGATGAAACGCATCCAAAGACACGTAGGTACTTTTTTGTCTTTCCCTCTGCATTTGGCGTACTGGGATCTACAAAGCAAAAGAATTATGAAGCAGCAGTTGCCCAGGGTAAGGGCTGTCTCCCCATTGTCAGTTCAAGAAAAGATACGACCTCAGCAGGAGTTTTGCCCGAGTGAGGAGTCTTACCCAAGCGCAGCGAGAAGTTTGTTTGTGAAGGTTAGCGTTCCTCAACCTGGGATTTCACAGGCGACCCCCATGCTAGAGCTGCAGCAACTCTGATGCTTCCAAAAATCGACGTGTACGGTGCACTCCTGGAGCACAAATATACGGGTCCTGTGCAGAGAGACTGATGCTCCCAGGGTGCTGCAAACCTGCTCTCCCCTAGCTCCCCTGGGACTGAGCGGTGCGTGCACAGCGAGTGCCAACCTCGCTTGTGCATTTGTAGGGGAGGCTTCGGCCTCTGCTGTGAGTAGATCAGAGAGCCACAGCGTCAGACTTGCAATGTCAGAGCAGATGTTGAGGGATGATGTTGGCCCTACTGCGCACACACCGCTTTAGGGCACCCCGGGCCCGTGACTGTGCCATCTCGTAGGGACATACCCGAAGGAGCTTTGTCCCACCTGGCCCAGGTGCTGAATGCTGCTCAGGCACCTTGGCCTTGGGAAGCCGGTGGCTCATCCACTGGCTTTGAGCTGCTGTTTTTACAACTTCAGACCTAGGTCAGGTTTGTTTACACAAGCTGAACGCACACACATGAACCGTGCAGCTGATACCCTCCAGCAAGTACCTTGCAGATGGTGAAGGAGCTGTGCTGAAGTCAGGAGGACTGCTGGTGTGACCAACAGCCACATTTAGTAAGAGGTGGAGTGAGGACCCCTGTCATTCCACGGACTTAAAGGAACTCTGTTTTTCTAGTTCTGCCACACAGTTTTTGAGGCAATGATTTTTAATTTTTCTTCTGAAAATGAAACAGATGCTTCTAATAAACAAGCAAAGCCCTTGGGTCCTGCATCTTTTAACCAGATGACAGAGTGGCTAGAAAACATCTCTCAATATGATAACTTTTGCCTTATCTCTACAGTAACACATTTGCCCGATCAATCAAATACAAAAATGCAATTTAAAATGGCTACATTTTGGTTTCTGAAATTCACTACGTCTTTAAACTGTTACTCTTCTCCCCCAAGCTGCAATATTATTTTAGTTAATAAAGTTCTCTTTTGCCTTACAGTATAGTCCCATCAAGACTCCCTTCCTTTCAAAGAAACCAGTTTGATGTTTTGGCTGCTGGAGGTGAGGAGGAGGAAAATCTGTGTTTGTAGAGGAAGCAGGATTGCTTTCATGTTTTGCTTTTCTTTCTGTGCACACAAGATTGAGACAATGGGTAAACCTTTCCCATCTGTGACTATGCAGAAGTAGGTTATGATGCCTAGAGCAATTGCAACAACTCCCTTGCCATTTTTATAGAACTCTCTGCTTTATTAGTTTTATGCTGATAACTTTATAGTTACTTTCCAGGCATATGAAAAGTGGGTAATTGAAATCACAAAGGTAGCGTAGTACCTGAGTTATCATGTAAACATCTGGATGCATCTGAAACTAGATTAATACTATGCTACCTCTTTGAATGGGCCAGTGATAGGGTTGATATATCAAGTAACTGACTGTTTTCCTTTAAATCGGACAAGTGAGAGAAGGACACACTTCCCTCACAGAGCAAGTTCTGTAATATTTAGGAACACAAATTTAAGACCATCTGGTCAGAAGCTACTCTTCTAACGTGAAAGGTGCACTGGCATGAACCCGGCATCCTAATGTTTGGATTAGTGGTGTTAGAAAAAGCAGAAAAATCTATGAATCTGCTGGATCTTCAGAGTGTTAAAGAACTTTTATTTATTTATATCAAAAGCTAGTGCTTTCATGGCTTTCAGGCACAGATGGAGAAACAGCTTTCACCGTGTCAGCCATGATGAAATATCCCATGGTGACTAGTAGAATGCAAGAGTGAAATTAAAGACTTCTCTTTCCATGACAAAAATAAGAATGGAGACCATGGATTACCGGTTTAGCCAGATCTCGAGAATAACCTAAACTGACTAAGGATGGCGTGCAATTCCAACATCTCGAAATGTATTGCAGTATACAATAGACATGGGAATTCCTCTACTTAATCTTCCACATTTTCAAAAGGTATCCCTTCAGTCAAGCATCATATCAGTTTCATTTTCCCTGCAGAGTGTAGTTGTAACAGAAACAGTTCAGCCAGGGTGCTGTAAATTTCAAATTAAGATGGCAATAAAGGTCTCATGGTATGTGAAAGCTGAGTTTGGAAAAACTGTTTTCAGATTGGGCCCTCAGAAGAAATGCAAGGTATTCTGGTGTTCATATAGTAACGACTAGAAGCAGATACTTGGTATCTCCACACATTTCCAACTTTCCTAGTATCACTTGCGCTACTCCCTTAATTTAAATGACAGGAAATTATCATTTGCTTATTTCCTACACTAAACACACAGGCAGCTGACCTTTGTCTTGAGGTTTTTTTAAACCACAGTCACTAACTCTACGTTTACATATATTCATTAATTTTGAGTCTCAGAAGGTGGAAAGTCCTGTCATGAGCAGAAAACCAAAGCACGCAAATGGATTTTTGTGCTGGTCTTTCTGTTCAGCTGCAGAGAGAAATACTGTGTGCTGTTAACTTTGGGGTTTGAGGCTCCATGCAGAGGCATTGCCCGAGGGAGCATGGGCTCTGCAAGCAGCTGGAGCATGTGCTCTTTGCCTTGGTCCTTGGTTAGACTCGATTCTTTAGGCAGAAATGGCTCCTTGGAAACCAGTCACTAGTGCTGGGCTGAGGCTCCTGAGACAGGAATTGCCTTCTGCTGTTCCCAGCTGCCAGTTCTGCGTAAATGAAAGTGAGTGGTACATGGGCTCTCCATCACTTAATGCACTGCAAAAGCAACTTACGAAGCTCCAAGTATTTGATCTCACAAACCAAATGGTCAATACTAGTGCCAGAAGGAACACTAACAACAGAAAAGGGGGGAACGCAAAGGTGCGGCCCCTGCTGCAGTTCAGAGAGGGGTGTCTGAGCCCAGGTGGGAGTGAGCAGGCAACCCCCACCAGGTCCTGCAGGCTCAGACACAGGAGGTGGTTGTCCAAAGACCACTTTCACCCAGTTCACAGACCGTGTTTCATAGAATCATAGAATCATTTCAGGTGGAAGAGACCCTCAGGATCATCGAGTCCAACCATAACCTAACTCTACCACTAAACCATGTTCCTAAGAACCTTGTCTAAACACCTTTTAAACCCCTCCAGAGTTGGTGACTCCACCACTTCCCTGAGCAGCCTGTTCCAGTGCCTGAGAACCCTTTCTGTGAATAAATTTTTCCTAATATCCAATCTCAAGCTCCCCTGGCACAACTTGAGGCCATTTCCTCTTGTCCTTTCCCTTGCTACTTGGGAGAAGACACCAACACCCTCCACGCTACAACCTCCTTTCAGGTAGTTGTAGAAGCGATCAGGTCTCCCCTCAGCCTCCTTTTCTCCAGGCTAAACAGCCCCAGTTCCCTCAGCCGCTCCCCATCAGACTTGTGCTCCAGACCCCTCACCAGCTTCATCGCCCTCCTCTGCACTCTCTCTAGTACCTCAATGTCTTTTCTTATCAAAAGAAAGACATGTCTTTCTTCAGTTCAAAATTGAATGTAGTATTCAAGGTGGGGCCTCACCAGTGTCAAGTACAATGGCACGATCACTCGTCCTGCTGGCCACCCAGCTCATCCTGACACAGCTGTGCCTTACTGGATGCTAGAGCTCAGCTCCCATGGTTCAGCTGCACCTAACAGTGAGTGGGCAGCAGGGGGGTCTTTGGCTGGAGGGAGAAGTGCAGATATTGAGGAAAGCAAAGGAGCACAGCCCACAGAGCACTGTAAGGCTCCCAGGGTGCAGGTGGGCTAGAACTGATGGCTACGGGAAAACCATTCCTCAGGTTTGTCAGTAATGTGCTTTGGCAATATTCTGTATATTAGAACAAACCGCAGACACTAGAATTAGTCCAGTAAAGAACACGACAGGTCATTTGGCTTTTGTTTTCACCTTAGGATATTTCACCAAAGGACCTGAGCTTCGTTGGAAACAAAAATACCGTGTCCTGAGGCTTCATAGGTCAGATCACTGCTTGGTACAAACACTGCTGCTCAGCCCCAGCAGCACCTGTCACCCCAGGCCATGCTCTCCTGCTGGGCTGCAGCTTACAGGACCAGCAATGGAGCAAGTGGGAAGATCTCTCAACTTTCTGTACGAAGATGGAAGCAAGCCGATTATCCGGGAACCAAACATCTCCAACACGGCAAAGATTTTCAGATATGTTTAAAAGGCATTGTAGGGGCTGTGCCTCACTTTTGCTGTTAATAATTTAATATGGCTGTAATATATATATTTTTAATACCAAAAGACAAATTGTAGCACATAAAAGACCATGAGGTTATATTTCAGTTTTCTAGAAGCTGAGAGTCATATTAATATATTATGAAAGCATTGTAACAAGATGCTAGTGTTTTAATGATAAAACATCCAGGGTCAGTAGAAAATATATATCATCATCTGCACATTCATTTTAGACGTAATAAAATAGCACAGAATAGGGGATCTGTCACATTTTAAATAGGATAAATGTTATTTATACTTTATGCTGCACCATTTTATCTTTTGAGGTGAGAAGAAGCAGCAGAACCGAGTATTTGATCATGCAGTGTCTGCAAATGTCAGAGGGGCCACGGCAGCTCATCTGACAGCAACGGGCAAAGGCTGCAGGTAATTATGGGCTGGCTGCTGATGAAGGGCAGCTGCAGAGAGGCCACGCTCACTTGTCTCATTGGAGTGGGACAACTGGGCCCTGCTGAGGGGGTGCAGGTGGGGAGGAAGGTCATAAACAGGGGAGCAGGCAGCGAGCTGTGAGCTTTTGTGGTGTGGAGCAGCATTGGCTAGGAGCCTGGTCTGGAGTGGTTTTGCCTGGGCGTGAGTGATATTTTAGTTTTCTTTACAAGGGGAGTGTGATGGTCAGATGTAGTTGGTGGTGATGAGAGGAGGGGAAAAGCTTGTGGTGGAGAGTGGTTTTCCCTTGTGAGTGAGACCTGGTGCTTTCAAGGGTGGCTGTGCGAGGCCATGGGAAGTTACTGTGGTCATGGGAAGTTACTGTGGCCATGGTTTTGCATCGTGTAGCTGAGCTTGGGGCAGGCTTTGAGCATTCTGTTGCAGCAGCCCTGATGGAGCCCAGGGAATGGGAGGTGCACATCTCTGCTCCAGTACCAGCATTTTTTTGGGCACAGGTTCACCCTCAGTTGACTGAAACTTACTGACTTAAATGAAGGTCAGAAATGTTTCTTGCTGGAAAGGCTTCTTAAGCTGTTAATTTGCTGATGGCTTTGTGAAGCGTTGGACAGAAGAGCAGTGTTTCTCTGAAGGTGTGATACACTTAGATGGTACTTACTATGTTTTATGTTGGCACTGTCTGCTTAGAATTTTTTTTCTGATGGTAGATCAGACTGGGTTTTTGCAGTACTACCATGTAAATGTTATGATGGAAGCTTACTTTGAAATATATGTAACATCAAGAAAGTGAGGAAAATATGCAAGGAATGCAATTTTTCATCTAAATTATTCTTAATGTTCCAAGTCTGGTCATAATGGTTGTGTGCAGTGAATGTTTCATAATAAATTGTATAGTGTTCCCTTGGAACTGTTGATTCTTTGGCAAACAAAACCCCCAAGGTTAAGCTCAGTATAATGCTTTCTTGGCCTGTACTCCAGACTTAAGAGGACAGGGCAGAAAAAGCCAGTTGTGAGCATATGGTGTTGTCTGTACATCTCCCTCTTCCAAAGTGTTCAGTATAGCTTAGTTTTTCAGCCGTTGATAGTGTAATATCTTTATTTTTTTTGTTGCTGTTTCTTTTTCTTCCTTAAATCCACACCCAAGAGACTTTTTTTTTTTTTTTTTAAGGAAGAGACCAGTAATAATGAGTTCTGTCTAAGCTTGTGGACCCGTTCTATTATCACGGAGGAAGAAGTAGAGTGAAAATACCTTCTTGTTGGGATTCAGCTTGGTCGTAGTTGTTTTTCCAGCCAATGTGCATTTAAAGAGCAGTAGAGAGAGCAGCATTTGGGTTTCTGCAGGCTTCCAGAGCAGTCTAGTGAAAGGCCACGTTTCAGTTGTTACCACCTTGAACTGGCAGGAGAGTGCGCCGTTTTGAATTGATGCTGATAGCAAGAGTGAGGTCCTTGCACATCTCCCCTGCTGGTAGGAAAATCTTAGAGACTCATCCTTGTCTCTGCCATCAAAATAAGGTGCTGGATTTAAATTGGATGGAGGCAGCCTAAGGGTTTATGTGCCTGACTTGCAATGTTTCACTTTCAAAAGAATTAGCCTCTTTCTCTATGCCAAAAATAAAACAGCAGAAGAGCAATGGGCAGCTAGAGCAGTAAAATATTTATATTACTAGCTAAAGAAATTGTGGATCTTGGGCATTCTCCCTGATAAAAAAATTAAGATAAAATTTACTCAGTGGTTTTGTAATGTAAAAATGCACAACATATATCACGTAACACCATGACGAAGTCAAAATATTATTTAGGCCCGAGTACTTGTTATTTCGGAATGAAACAAATGTGAATTTCCATATAAGGTTAAGTTTGGGGGTCACTGTGGAAAGAATCTTTGTATGGCTTCAGAAGTCAGTTTACAAAGAATGCAGCAAACATTTTAGTATACTTTGGTGTTAAAAAATAGTAGAGATAGCTACAAAAGGTTTTCTCACTTCGCAGTTGTTTCTCTTTCCTTTTCGGAAAACATTGTGTGTTGCTTAAAAATGGGATAGTTGTAAACTAACAGCAAACCTGAATGCTTATTGGAAGTAACTTCATTTGGTGAAAGGCTGAAATGTGATTTTTATTTTTTTTAATCTTCTTCATATTGTATGAGTAGCTAATCAAGTAAATAGCTGCAGAAGACAAAATAAAAGCTTGTGAGGCTATTGTTTGCTTAGCAAGGGGAAAACAGGCTTTTCCATGGAATGATGCTCATGTCTGTAACATTCTGCTGCTGGTTTTTTGTGTTGTGGTTTTTTTTGTTTTGCTCTATTCTGGCTATGGAAGCTGAAAGATAAAAACCAGGCTCTGCTTCAAATTTCAGATGTGTGGTAGCTAATTACAGTACACATAATCTTAATAAAGGAGCGTCATTAGTTATAAAATATGTTTGCTGTAGAATTTCATGGGTAAGAGACAGAGTCCAAGCTGCAGAGGGCTGCTGCCAACTGGATGGCTTAGGCTGTGATTTTTGTCAATTACTGTGTTTTCTATTTAAGTACCTAAAAGCAGAGATGATAAAAATCTGTCTGTGTCCTAATTACCTTGAGCTTTCGGCAAATATTTATGGACTATGTGCAGACTTTCAGGAGATGAGTAATTACATTTCTACATCTTGTTAAATATGTTTTGTAGAATCTTATCTCTTCCTGCTTTAAACAGCTTCCTCTTTCAGTCTTGAAAGCACTTTCCATTATAGTTGTTGAAATTAAAACAAAATATTTTAATGCTAATTGTAGCACATTAACCTCATGCTAAGCTTTGCTCAATCTTTCTCATTTCAGTTTATCCTCATGTTTTGTTCCTTAACACCTCTGGACAATTTAAGGTGAACTGTACATACTAAAGACTACTAATTTGCTCCCACCTTGATAAATGGGAGCTTTGCCATTGGTTCCTCTGGAAACAGGCTCAGGACCTGGATAGATGTGTGTAATATCTTGTAAGACACGTTAATATATGTTTTTCCTGAACAAATAGGACTCTAAGCACTCCTGAAGTTTGTTCTCTGCAAAATGCAGGCTACTGCTCGATCAACTGACAATCGAAACTGTTCAGTACATTACAATGATCTTCATATTAATTTGTGGAAAACAAAACCTGCAACAGGACTGACCAAAAGACTCCCAGTCACTAAATCACACCCGAGCATAAATTAAAAATGCATTAAATGCACATAAGCACCCAATGAATTAATAATGAGCTGGTGGTGTCGCCATAACTAATGCCAGAAAAGAGCCTACAGAGGTGGCCAGGGCTCTTGTTTTTTTAGGGTCTACAGGCACAACAAATATTACTGTGGTTTTTTGGGTGTTTGTTTTTTTGTTGTTGTTGGGTTTGGTTTTTTTTTAAATTGAATTCTACTTAAGCTTCGTTTAAATAGTCAAAGAGGTAGAAAAAACTAAAGTTTTTACACTAAAAAAAGTGTAAGACTTTACGAAGATCTTGGTTTCCTGGAGTACTATATGTAACTCATGTATTCCTGATTACATATTAAAAATATCCTACTGTCAGCTCAGTATTTCCTTAGTCCAGGACAGGATTTTTAAAGCAGAAGTCAATGTCATGTGCCATCTTGGGACTGTATTTATCTGACTCCTATCCCACCAGGACATACACTCTGCAGTACTGCAGTCTTAAAAACATGCAGTTATGCACAGGGGTTTTCTGTGTGCCCAGGCACCAAGTTCTGGACTCCATTCACTTGAAAAACTGTCTCTCTTTGACGGGAGCAGCTCAGCAGTCACCTGAAAGTCCTTGGTGGATTGTGGCAGTGTCTGAACTAGCTTGAGGTCCTGTGAGCTGTAAAACACATGTCATCGGTACCACAGCATCCTCACCTCCAGATTTAGTTAACAGCTGACTTGGCTGCTGAATTTGGAGGAACAGTAAACGGAGCAGTAATTTACATTTTAGGTGCAAAGATAGCATACAGCCCTGCCAGTGCCCTACTAGCAGTCCTCCAAGACACTTCAAAGTGGGATAGTAGCAATGACAAAAACCAGAGGTGACAAGACTGGAAGTTTGTCCCAGACCTGTTTTTCAATAAAGCTAGAATACATGTTCATTCTATTTCATCCTGTTCCTACAATTTACCTTAAGACAACCAAAATGATGCACTTGCCATGAAAGCTAGCTCTGAGGACCCCTCCCCAACAGACCATGTGCTTTTAACTTTACTAAATAAGCAGAGAAGGATGAGAAAGTGCAACCTGTAGCATCATATTCTGCCTGTCCAGTCACAAATCGACCAACTCTGTTTATAGAAAATGTGGTCGTGTTTGGCTGTTCTAGGTTTAATCCACCAGATTACTTTAAAGCAGCTTAAACTTGTTTGTTTTGCCCAGCCATTGCAGGTCTAATAGCTGGGCCCTATTTACAGCCAGGTTCATAGCACAGACATTCTCAGTGTCATGAACAGCAGCACAAAGAAAAAGCAAACAAATGCCTCTGTCGATTGAGTGGTGACCTTGCTAAATTACAGCAGGTATCCTGAGCATCTGTCGTAGGCAGTGCTGTGGCCTTCTCTTACTACACTATCATTAGAACATGCATTAGCTCTGGAGGATTGATCTTGCAGGGATCAGTGCAAGGACATTTCAATGAGAAAATGAATAATTCTTTACTCTGATTATGATGATTAATTCTGTTATGTCAGCAGCCTTTGGCACAGCCAGTGACAGCAGCAGATTTCATATGGGAAAAATCTAATTCAATAGCCAAGAACCTTAAAGGGAGTTTTGTGTGGTTAAGTAATAGTATTAATAAATGACACACAAGCAGCTACAATTTTGTGTACATCTAGAAATGTGCATCCTTTCCTCAATCCTATATAAGAGTTCATACTGGTGTGTAATTGTTTTGCATTTGAAACATCAGCCAAGATAAAAAACTGCCATTGTTGCTGGAACTGACCAGCCACAGATGGACTCAACTGTGGAAGTTTTTGGACCATGTGAATTTCAACAGAAATTCTATCACAGGTGCCAATTTCACAAATAAGTAATCACTATTGAACTGGCAGGCATCCTACTTCCCTCACTTTGAGTCTGGTTATGCAAAAGACTAATCAAGACATCTATCGGGTGCATAATTTAAGATGGGTAGGTCTTCCCTGGCACATGAAACTGGATGGCCCTAGAGTTTCAATTTTTGAAGGGGATTTGGCTTTCAGACACAGCATTAACTGGTTTCCTCTCTGGTTCTGAAAGCGAACACTTGACATGCACTGATCAGATAAAGTCCTCCTCTCCAGTACAGGTTCTTATCTCAGCTGCCATAACCAAGTTGCGCTGTTAGTTTGTTTTTGTCTTGGATGAATTCCAGCTCATAACTTTAATGCATTTGGTGTGGGAGGCATTTAGGAGAGAAGTATGAAGACCAGGTTCCTCAATCCTGTTTTGTTAAAAAATGCTCATTTGGCAATCCTAACATTGTTAAAAACTATTCTCAATAGGGTATGCTCTGCCAACATATGACCTTTAGCTGTTAAGAAACCATAGAGAAAGTACCACAAAAGTAAGTAATTCTACAATCAGTTCAGATATTTGACAGATAACATGACATAGCTCACTTGCATTTAAGCATGACATTTATAAAGGTGGAGTAACATTTCAGGTGACTGTCCTTGTATCTTCGTCTGTCTGCTATTAAAAGTCACTATCCTCTCAGCATTCCCCTACAGGAGGAAACTAAATTTTATCACTTAGTAATTGCCAATCTACAAATCTATGTTTACTTTCAAATCAGGATCACTGCAGACACTTCTGCGAGTGTCACCTCAGCTCTGATGCACTGATCACGTACCTTGTACCAGTATATTTGCACAGAACAGTATAGGAACCCAGCATCCTGACCCCATCTGTGTTTTCTCACCTTATCAACTCATATACAAGGATTGTTCCCTAGCGATTTTTTTTTTTTTTTTTTAATTTCTTTGTATCAAGTGCAAGGAAAAGAGCTGAAGGCTAGGCACCTTTTGATCTAATGAGAAATTGTCTTTAGAGTTTAGCGGCAGAGAGGATACACCAACACTTTTATTGCAATAAAATTTATTATCTGGCGTGCAGTTGTAATGACTGCGTATAATCCCACTGATTAATATCTAATACTAAAAACGCTGCAAAGGTAACGTTCAAGTACATAGCGAACTACATTGATCTGCCTTACCTACATAAACAAGGAAGTTATTTTAGCCTCCATTTACACTTTGTGTACAATCAGCTTTCCAACTATTCAAGGGAGATCAATATTTGAGATTTGAGACAATGCAGTTGATTTTTATTGTGCAGATGAAAAAAATGCAGTCACCAACCCACCACTACATTAATTTTATGAAATCTGTTAACAATTACTGTAAAAAAAAAAACTTAATTTCTGATGAGCAAATGGAAATGAGTTGTACAGCCTTCCCACATTCCTGCACTGATGGGGAAGTGGCATTGAACCATTACACTCAGTAACCTGAGGCCAAAACCCCTGTTTGCTTAGGGGAATAGAAATATTTGTGGGTTTTTTCCCCCTAGTCCCAAACCCAATATTGGTTTATACCAAAAAAAATTCTCAGTTGGAGTTACTGCAGAAGTCTCACACTCTTTACCCTCTAACTTAGATATGTAAGTACCCGATAGAGCTACCCTACTGGCACGTACACAACACAAGTGAAGCACAGCTTGGCTCCTCTCAAATATTTTCAGCTTGCCAGCATACTAAGCTTAATCTTCAGGCTCCTCATAATGTGCATACCCACTAGCATAGGTCCTTCCCAAATTCAAATTGCTGAATACATCTGTGGTCTCTGTATCGGAATCCTTCCCTCCCTCATCGTTGTCGTCTTCATCGTCATCTTCTGCTTCATACTCCTCATATTCATCCTCACGATCACCTGCATCTGCAGCCTTGCTGGAAGAGAGGCTCTTCCAGTAGGCATCATAACCAGAAGCTCCATCTGCATCTTCACTTCCAGTCTGCCGGCCAAATTTCAAAGAGCGTGCTGCAGGCAGAGAAAAATCATTACGTTCTCACCCCTCAAGAGCAATTTGAGCAGAGCACCTAAAATTCTTTTCCATCCTTTTTCACTACTCAGCAAAGAGTGTACAATGTTAGATAGCCTTTTTCTAAATCTGACATTTTCAGATGTAATTCTTACTCTGACAGAACCTTTCTCCTACACACAGTCTCTCCCTCTAAACCTTTCTGCTACACACAGTCTCCCCCCTGCAGTCAAGTTTGTATGAAAAATAATGGCACCCAGAGTACAATTTAGGTTTTAGGATAAACTTTTGGTACTTCAGCCAAGAAAACCTGTAACTGGATGTGCTTTGCAGACATAATACATATTGTGATTTATTCAAGTGGTTGAGGTAGATTGTATGCACGTCATCTAATTGCACTTCAAAATTCATTAGACAGCTTCTTGCAGGGGGAAATAAAGGCTTAAGCAGTGTTTTTTTGCAATTTTTGTATAACTGAAATATCAAATTAAACAAAAGCTGTCGCTGTTTTGGAATCCATTAATGATTGAGAATGAGAAACGGCTCAATTCTAGAAGTAAGAAACACAAAGCTTTTCTCAAAACAAACACAGCAAAGCTCTGCAAAACAACTGAAAGCCATTGGACTTTACTCAGTGTTCCTATGCAGAAAAGTAGTCACCTATGGTACTTGTATAGCTTGTTAGCTAGAGAAGCAAGCAGACTTACTTGACATGCTGAGATCCTTTGTCTGCTGAGTTTCATGGCCACATTTTGGGCAGGGAGGCTCTTTTCCTTTTTCCTGCTTGAAAACTTTACTTCGCACATGATCATCACAAAAACAAGCCTGTGGGGTGAAAGGAGAATAAAAAGGCTAAATGTTTTAATCATAGAAACATACACTTTGGCAAGAAGCAAGCAAAAAAAAAGTCTAACAGCAGTAGGATTTTCTGGCTGGCATAAAAGTTTAATGAGCTCTATCTGCAGTGGAACTGGAGTCTGTACGCTACACACAGAGCAACCACTTCTGTGTTGAACTTAGTTTCACGGCTTCCTGGGGAAAAGGCTGCATAAAAGTGCTGATAAACAAGTAGAAAAAGTAACATACTCAAGGACTGGATCATATTCCTGCCCGCAAGGAGACTGGCAAACTTTGGTTTACATTGACAAGCTTAAATAAAATACAATCAGAGATGTATGCCAGAACATAACTATGCGGTGACCTGCAGGCAAGAATTTGAGATAGAAATTTCACATGTTGAGCACCAGAGTGAAGGTATCTGGAGAAAGGAGCGATCTGGAATATGAAATCAATGCCATGGGAGACTGCACGGAAAAATATGTAGGGTATGAAGAGTAAGAGCAAGCAACGAACCAGCACCTGGAGAAATCTAGGCAATGCTGATGGTGAAGCACGGGGAACTTTTTATACAGTTACTTCTGAGTGCGTAAAACCAAGCCTGATATCAACAAATTAGTCTGTGCATGTGTAAAACTGGATTAGCTGTGGAGATGGTTTCTTTCAGATCGAGGCTGCAGTGTTTTCTGGTCAGACCACGCCTTGACTCTTTTAGAAAAAAAAAAAAAAAAATTCATTGTCTTAGTTCTATGCTGGATCAAAACATATCCCAAAACATTGGATTCTGTTCAAGACCAAGGGTTGATTTGTTTGTTTTGGTACAGCCCTAATTTAAACACAGAAGGCTGGACAAAGTGAAGACCACCTCACCTGGCATAAGGGTGCACAACACTGGCTCATGGCTATAGGCATACACAGACAAAAGCCCTTTCGTCCTCTGTGAGTCTGCACCCAGACTTCAGAAACTAATACAAAAAGTATGCTTTTTTTTTTTAATAACGCAGAGGAAGACATGACAAGGCTTGATACCAGCCTTTGAAGCTAAGGAGAACAAGTCTCAAATCACAGCTACTCGCAACTGTCTTTACCTTACAACGCAGGCAGGAATGCTGCCCAAGCCTGTTACAGGAAACACCTGTTGGAGAAAATCAATATGTAAAATGCAGTACTTGGAAACCACGGATCTGTTTTTAACACCTTGTAAAAGTATGAAATAACATAACTTAGGCATTTATTTTAATTCCCTGACATAACTCCACTTTGGAAACACAAGTCAGTCATTTTACCATACAGAACAATTTTACTACATTTTTTCAAGTCTAAGCCTCATTGCAATAATATGGTTTGACATAAGAAGTGAAAGTTGAAGAGGGAAAAACATTTATTTCTTGAGTTTCCAAAGTTTTAAAAACAGAAGGTTCAGAACCTATTTGGAATTAAGTGATCACCTTACTTCTCCTTTTCCCACAATGTCAAAAGGAGGAGTGCTAGTATTTTACAGTCACTTTAAACAATGGCAGCCTTTAATACCTTTATCTTCTTTAAACGGGATTTGGGAATATTTGAAGCTTGCAAACTTCCAAACCTAGAATAATTGTTTTGTTTTGTATTTTCTGTCACATCCTCTGGAAAATGTACTTCGTTGCACAGAACTTCATATGAAAATCTACCTAACTGTTAAAGAATTATAACTGGCACATAGCTGTGAAGAGCAGAATTGGTGCTCAAAATCTAACCTGTCCTGAAGCTTCCAATTTTTTTTTACTCCACTAGAGGGAGTACAGTAAAGGCAACCACACAGGAATTGGCAGCAGTGTGAAGCTGGGTGAATGTCGCTCCTCAAGAACCAATAATATGTATTTTATCAGTCTCTGTGCAAGTATTCACTCTGACCTTGCTTTACCTCTGTGACGATAAAACGTTTTTGAATCTGAAGTAATAAATATCATGAGTTCTCCACAGGAACAGGACAGCCATGATGGGAATTAGCACTCTGTTATGTGTTTGAAGATGGAATTGGAAATGCTAAAGCATATATATTCAAATACTTCTGGAGAATCTGCACTTTAAAAAACTTCTCTCAGATAGTGATGGAAAGTAACAGAACCTTTTTCACAGCTAGAGTGGGATTTAGACTACAATTGCAGAACCACATTTTAAGGTTTGTGTACTCTGTAAAACTTCAGGCTGTACAATCTTGTTAGCATACACTGAAAAAAAAGTCCTGCTTCTCTACCAAAACTGCACTGTGCCACAAAATGCTGAACACAGTGAAATCCCTCAAAAAGCAACTTTTCTATTCAGGGTGTGGCATCACATCTGTGATTTAAAAGCTTCCAACAATCACTGAAAAAAAACATTCTTGTGGAACAGCTGTTGCTACTTCAATTTTGATATGCAGGAAGATATTCTGGCAGATTATATCAAGGGAAGCTAATCAGGACTCAGAAAATAGCTGCCTGGGAAAAAAAGGATGGAAGATGAAAAAGAGATGAGAGATTTCTAAAGACAGACTATAATGTTGAAATCAACAAATATTCTGAATTGGGAGAAATCAATTAGGACAAGATTAGTCAGTTCTGAAGAAAACAGTCTTATACATGATAAAGAGCACCCTGAATTTCTATAAGGATTGAAAATGTTATAATAACCAAAACACATGCGTTTGAGTTTTGGAAGGGACAAATGCTCATCTCATGGGCTAAACCAAATAGTTAATGGTGGGTAGAAAAGAAATACTTCTACAAAAAATTGATTATTTCAAACATGCATGATCTTGGTTTGTTTGGGTTTTGTTTTTGTTGGGGTTTTGTTTTGTTTTGTTTGTGGTTGTTTGTTGGTTTGTGGTGTGTTTTTTTTTTTAAGTTTGCCTGTTTCAACCAGATATGAGGACAGGACTAACAAAGTCAGGCATGGCCATCATGTTCTCTTACAACCATCAGTTTCAGTTTGTCCACACAATTAGTCAAGGTTTGAGAGGACACGAAGTCTTCGGCTACCTGTTCTTTACTCAGTGAAGGTGGATACATATCAACATTTGATACATCTAATGGCATGTCCACTGGTCAGTGAAGAAACTAACACTGAGTTTATGTGCTGGATGAACATTATTTTTGTTACATCCTTCCATGCTCACTGTCTCACTACATCAGACAATGACTGCTTCCTGAGTCATGGCCTTTCTTAGGACTTGCTGCTTTTGCAAAATCAACAGATGTGAACCCTTCAACATACAGGCCATCCACAGCAATCTGGGTAGGTTTAGCCAGACTAGACATAGGTGGTAATATTTAGAGCAGCAGTTTTCCACGAGAAACAAGTATCTAGAAATCACTCATCATATGGTGAGAAGAGTGGAAGAGAGCTCCTTGCCTGCAGAGCTTTGAGTAAAATAAGCAGCAGCAGCTGTTCCAGCAGTTTTTCTGCAGTCCTGGCCACTGCCAACGCTGCTACTTCGGAGACTGCTGGCTCCTGCAAAGGCAACTTCCCATGGGAGGATTGTAAAAGCCAGGCATGGAAACAACTGCCATGTAAAATCTGGCATGGAGGAAGGTCAGAGACAAAGGGTCTGGTCTAAATAATTGCATATCGAGACCAAGCACAAAGGAAACAGAGGCCCTTTCCTTCAGTGGTGGCAAAAGCGAGCTATTTGGAACAGGCAATGGAAAGTATTCTGGAGCACAGAGGAAGCAACTGGAGATTCTGCTTAGCCCTGGTGAAAGGGACTACGAATAACTTACATTTAAATGTCTCTGCTTCCAAAACTTGGCAGCTGGCTTGATGTTCAAACTGATCATCTTCACAGAGGAAATTGTGGCAAAAAGAGCAGGCGAATATTCTGCCTCCTGAAAGATTTATCGAGGCAAAATAATCAGCAACAGGCATACACATCAAGTTCTGCTCTGCAAACAATTTAGGCAGTAGTTTTGACTGAGGACCAGTTCTGCCTTCTGTCACAAATGCTTCAACAAAGTCCTAAATTAGACACTGCTATCCATTATTATATTGAAAAATACCATGTATGCTATAATACAAGACAGCATAAATATAAAGTAATATTACTTCTAGTCCTTTTCATTTTGACTATGGCATTTTTTTCTTAGTTCTGTTTCTTCCAGTCTCCTTCCCTCCTACCCCCTTGCCTCTGATGCACACTGAAATACACACTTTAAAGGATTCCACAGATGGACATCACTATGGTTTGCCAAGGAACTGGGAATCCAAATACCAGTACTAGTGCAGATGAATGGAGTGGGAATGGCAGAAAATTGTGTGTTAACAATTTGATGTGGTGCTTAATTATGTGAAGCACTCAGCTGCTAGGACAGTTAATGCTTTACATAAACGTACTTGAGTTGTGCACTGTATGTTCTTGGGTAGGTCACTTATATTCCCCACTGCACAAGGTCTATTTTTAAAATGGGGAGAACACCTTGCTTTGAACATACTGCAAGGACTGATCAGTGAAGATTAAAAATGCTATGCTAAGAATACAGGTACAATAACTTTAGCAATGTCAGGGCATTGCTTAAAGTGTGAGCAACCTACCGTGGTCCCAGACACTTCTTTCACACTCAATACATTCTGCATCTGCAAGAGGGCAGATACACGCGTGTGTACTGAGACATTTCCTCCCATGACACACCCAAGCTTCGCAGAAATCACAGATTGCACCCTGCAATTACAGAAGGATATTATCTTGAGACTTCTGCAATACCTAGAGAGAGACTCTTACGCTATAACCCTGAATGTATTCAAGTATCCATTCCCTCAGTTGGTTCATTCCAGTTGAGCGAGAGTATGAACTGCATCTATATTCCTATCAAGACACTCCACAGTTCATCTTGCTTGCTTGATATTAATTTCAGCAAGATTAAGTATAATGCAAAATAACTAGTTTTTCTCCTTTATGTAGGGGTTTGTTTTTTGTGGGTTTTTTGTTGTTGTTGTTTTGGTTTGGGTTTTTTTTTGTTTGGTTGGGGTTTTTTACATTTGTATCTTAAATCTTATGCATGAAAACTCTGTCCTCCAGCTGAAACCTGAGATCCATAAATTATGATAATATTCTGGCAAAAATGCCATTTCAAAAAAAGAACTGAAAAATGCCACTAGATTCTTACAGTTGAAATCACTCATTTGGATTTTAAACCGTTATATTAGAACACAAGCTCTGCAGACAGCCAAGATCAAATAACTCATTAAAAATTAGGCTGTTTAATTTTCATTTTGATTAAACTACAAGATCTACACATCAACTACCCCTTAATTGTAGCATTTAAGAAGCTTCCTCAGCTTCTATGTAACAAACTACTGTGTTATATACTAAGAAATCCATGGTGAATCCAAATTAATTGTTGATGAAAGTACTGTGTCAGTTTAGACACAGAATGAGTTTAGGAACTTAATTCAGACTGAAAAGGGAAGGTGTGTTACTGAGAAAAGCTGACTGCTAACTGGAGGCAGAAACAGGTCAGAGGTTTAGTCCATACAGCATTTAATTCAGAGGCTGCAACATCTCATACCTTGCTTCCCAGAACTGAGTAACTTGTCCTTCTAAGAACAAAAATTGAAAGGCCAGAACTCACAATTATCTCTGCTAAAAGCCCAAATGTGGTGGGATTTTGTTTTGTTTTGTGGGGGTGTTGTTGTTGTTTTGTGCTTTTTTTGTTTGTTGTTTTTGGTTCTTGTTTGGGGGGTTTTTGTGGGTTTTGTTTGGTCTGGGGTTTTTTTGTTGTTGTTGTGTTTTGTTTGGTTGGTTAGTTGTTTTGGGTTTTTTTTTAAGTAAAATTCCCCACTAACACCATGGAACAGATTCTTCTCTGTGATTATGATGGTCTCTGCAATACTGAGAAGTGAGCAACAAAAGTCCACTGTTTTCTACAGAATGATCCTGGATTTCAATGGCAACTGGGAATTCGCTGTGGGGCATGTAAGCTCCAGTGCTGCTAGTGCACATGCTTGGGGCCTGTCACCAACACACATCTGCTAGCATCCAGGACATGTGTCAGAATTTGCAGGAGTTGTGTTTTCATTATAAGGGAAAAATCAGTTTGTGAAAGTAAGAAGAGAAAAAGATCTTGCTATGGTACATGCTATCATCCTATCAAACTGTTTTATCTTTTTTTCAGAAAGAGTTGCATAGAATAACCTCAGTGCAAAAAAGGCTGTGATTTTTCTATACATACCACCATTGCTAGTCCAGTACTGTACACACCAGCATGTTTTATGACACAGTCTGAAGACTTCATCATGCATTTGGTTTTTCCTGTTATAAAAAAAGGCAAGCAACAGAAGAATTTTTTTAAAAATTAGAAGTAATGTTCATATAGAGCAGTACTTTAATAAAGCACCTGTACTTAATGGTAAATCTAGGTAAAAATAATGCAAACAAATGTCTGCAACCTGAAACCTACCCTCACATCTCCCTTAGATCAAAATGTCTATTTTCAGCCAAAATCTCTTGCCCCCTGCAAACCCATCCAAGAACTGACAAATTCTACTCTGAAAATGTAATGAAATCCCAGTATGCAGCATCAGCAGAGCTTTGTATTAAATCACACCTCAGATACTAAATGGCTATTGGAGGGTGAGGAAGAACCAGTGGTGGGCTGAGCTGAGCAAAGTGGGGTGCTGGGGTTATTACTGGGTCTGGTGCACTGCAATACAGCTGCCTTGCTTCCATTCCTCAGGGACTTCTCCAGGAAAGATGCTCTTGATTTATAGGGGCTGTCACCAATGCAGAATTAAGCACCAAACAGCTCCTACAGTCTTTGTCTTGGAAAACCCTGGGACTCAAGATATTTTTATGGTTGTTATTAGGAATGCTTTTCCTCCAGAAACACGGCGCCGATTAAGGTAAATTCAACACAGAGGAGTCAGCTTCAGATGTATAATATACCATAAGATTGACGACATGTTTTTAGTGCTTCACTGCGTGATGACAGAAGACGACGTATAAAGGATGACATGCTGCAATTGCACACTAACAGCCTTGCTTGTGGAAATGCTCAGTATTTGAAGGTCCCAACAAAGGTACTGGAAGCTGCAGATGTCAGCAGCTCTGAAAGTCAAACTACAAAACAGCCAGCTTGCTTAATGACAAATTGAAAATCTGCTAGGATGTGTAGAAATAGTAAAACAACAAAATTCACCTGAAAGTATGAAATTATTATCAACATCCCCTGCAAGCATGCAGTTGTTTTGATTGATACTAAAGTGATCAGAAATTAGATCATCCCCAAAAAACAGTATTTATTGCTGCCTTGCTGGCAGTCAGAGCCTTTCTAACTTTGCTGCTGTTATGAAACAATACCCCACAGGGTCAAACTAGGGAAATGATCAATCAGATGTTCTCAATCCTAAAAGGTAGCATGAGAAATTCTTTTAAAGATCAAGTGCTGAAGACAAAGGCCCATGACCCTGACTTGGAAACTTCTGGAGGTCAGAGGCATATGCGTTACTGTGTGATGAAGCAAGATATCTTCTCAAGGAGTATATTCACAGCAGATTTATAAGAACCCACTCCAAAAATAACAAAGGTGCTTTCTCCAAAAATTGCAAAGGTACCTTAAGACAAAGATATTCTAATTGCTGGGAGTTTAACAATACAAATGAGGCTGAGGATAGCATGTTTTCCTTCATTATTTCTACTTACCACATTGTGCACAAATGGGTAATTTTTGAACAGAGTTACAGAAGTAGCAAAAAGCTCTATTCTTCTGTCGTCTAGGCACATAGAGGGGGGGAGAAAGAAAGCAAGGATTAAAAATCCCTGTAAAATGTTTAAAACCAATTAATATTAAAGGACTGGTTTTAGAAAGGGAAAAATACTTACCTTTGGCATTTATCACATTCCTAAAAAAAAAAATTACTGGTAATTATTTTTATTCTAGGTAAAATACATAAAATTTACACACCCTACAGGGAGTCTGAATTAAGTTCTGATTAGGAACCAAATGTTTTATTCAAGTATTATGTTACTGATGAAAAAGTAACCCTAAATTTAAAGGAAGGATGGTAGAATGAATGGCATCCTAGTGGCATTAAATACAGTCAATGTATTATCAGTGCTTTTACAAAATGTAAAATCAAGTATTGTAATATAAAGTACTTTAGGTTATTTTACCATAGAAGCATTACAAGGATGTTTGGCTAAATCTATGTTGGCTCTTGAAGCCCTTATCTGCTTTTCACGTTCACGACGGTTCTCAGCTTTCTTACGGGCACCAGTCTTCTTTTTAGGCATTTTTTGCTATCTGTGAGGGGAAAAAAAACAGGTATGTAAGGAATGCACACAAACCCATGTATGTAAATACATGGATACACATGACACATCCAGTGCTAAAACTGCATCTTGGAGTTCCCATGTTAACTGTGTTTCACCTCCATCCATTTCCTTTTCTGAAAGTTTCTTTTCAAACGTAGAACAAGGGGATGTCCAGTCCTGCAGGAAGAATCATGTAATGAACCATAAAGAATCTTGTGATCTGGAAAGGACTTTGCTATCTTAAACTTAACTATCTTTGAAGTGTTTTCCCTTAAAAAAACCTGGTATGCTTTGAGGTTTGTTTGTGATGGGCCTCTTTGCTTTTAGTTTGCCTTGTCTATTTAATAAGGAAAATATTCAGCTATTTTCACTTCTCTCTCATGCTTACTAACTAATTCAATCAGGTAAAAAGTACTCTTGAGGTAAGCGAATCATGGTGTACTGCAAAAATGTAAATTTCACACTTCATGAAGGCTTAGAAAACAAAATTTCATTATTATGGATTTAAGAGCTATGACAAAGGGATGTTTGTACTGCTTATTTATCATTCTAGCACATTAGCAATAATGAAGAGATGAGCATGCATTGCTTTGAAGACACTGCTGTTTTCCAGGAAGGGTTTACACTAATTTAATTGCATCTCGTTCAACAGTGTGTCCACTTTAACATTCTAGGAGGGAACTAATGCAATACAGTGGTAAGACCACTAGGTAATCAATCAGACCACTGCTCTCTTGTCATCTCCACAATGAACTGTGCAGTACTCACATATGCTTAACTTCCTCTGTGTCTATAATTAATTAGGCAAGTATTATCCTGACTTCATGAAATGGATGACTGAGATCTTAAAGGTGTGGTCTGATCTTAGAATTTCTTTTGTCAATACAGGCAATCAAGACAGACACCCTTCCTTATGCTCCATCTTTATCACAGCCCCCACTTCTGCTGATGTAACTGCTGTTGGTGTCATATTCTAAACCAGATACAGGTTAAAAACAAAACTGAACTAAAAAAAACCAAATCAACAATGACCTCCAAGACCCAGATTAGCATGAACTGATGGGGGAAGAAAGTGAAAGGAGCAGCAGGGGTATTTGCTTAGCAAGCATGAGAATAAGAAAGCAGCTGAGGAAGAGGCAAGGTCCTTTCCACTGACCAAAAAAAAAAAATTCCCAAGTCTATGGCCCAGGTGGACACAATTCTTTTTGCTGTAGCTACCAAACCATACTTCCTTGCAGATGAGAAGATGGCTGAATTTTTGAAGTGTTTAGCTCTTATTTTGGTACTTCACTACAATGCTTCTGTTTTGAAAACCTGGCCTCTCTAGCAAGTTGCCATAACGTATATTGCACTGCACAACTAATCTACAGTTCTTTTAGCTACAAGTACACTCAACAGCGCTCTGTGCTCTGCCTCTGATTTCCAAAACTGCATAAATATACTTACAAACAATTGATAACTGAGACTCGAGTGTCATCTTAAAATCTCAATCTCCACTTATAGGATTTGAAGCAAATCACTGCAGACCTGGGGTTTGGCAGAAATTGGTCCACGTGATGGGACAGTTCTGCCCAGACCACGTTCTGCTGACTCCAGTAGATATCTGGGTTGCTACCAAGGGGCCACTGGTGTGAGGAAATGGGAGGTACCTGCTCTCCCCAGCTTCATCCCTAACTCCATGCAGACATACAGGCATACACGCTGGCATCTGTAAGGAGAGCTGCAGTATCAACTGGCAGTGAATTGTAGCAGCTTAAACATGGAAGAAAAATTAGTATCTTCATTCAAAAGGTCTTATAAAATAAACCAAACAGCCCTAACTTCCCTGAACAATGAAACATATTGTCCTGACCAAATACTAAAATTCGGTTTTGATAGCACACGTAGATCGGTTTGCTCGTCCTGTAGCATTTTGCACTGTGTTTAAATTGTATTAGTGTCACATTTTATACCCAAAATCATATTGCTGAGCTGCCTGCCAGCAACTGTCATTATTCTAGAGCATGACATTTCTGACACTGGGAGTCCAATATGAGGTTGCACACTAATTTTCAAACTGCTTGAATGCTGATTTAACAACTGAATTGAATGGTTAGTATTTATACCTTCATTACTTCACATTACCTCATAATCGAAAGCACCAAAATGACAAACCATTTTGATGAAAAACACACTCTCAATGACTACAGAGGACACACTGTGAGAAATCTTCAAGAAGGTAGTTTTTAGAAAGTTACACTAAACAACAAAACTGCAATGTCAGGTTCTTTTAACAAAGCTATCAAGTCAATCCAGGCTTTCAATCACCATCCAATAAACAATAACACCCTATAGATCAACAGTCTATCGCTCTTTCCCTCTAAGCTTCCACTTAAGGTGTTTGTTGTAGTTGAGTTCTAAAGTTTTAGGGAATTGACCATCTTTTAATTTTCTCTATAGAGCTTAATAGTGTTATGATGCTAGAAAACATCAAAGTAAAAACTTTGTTTACCTGCAGTTCCTTTCAAATCAGGATATTACACCTTTTAAAAGTACTAATTGGTATTTAAAATGCCTCTGCAGTATGTTCTACCTCCACTTTTGGCAATGCTTCTGTAATCCAAGGCTGATAGATGACCCAAAAATTTATTTAGGCACCACAATACCATTACCAAATGCTCAGACAGGAAAGACACAGTGGAATTCGCAGTCCGGTTCCCCTGAGGGTGCATGGGAGGAAAAAAGTGCCTCTGGGGGACCTAAAACAAGTCCAACTATCAAGGAAATGCCCACAGTGCAAGATCTACTTGCCAGAAAGATCGTGTGAACCTTTTGCTAACTGTCTTTTTTGCTGAAGGCAGAGACTTACTGCCCTGCTGGCACCTTTCTCTTCACCTATAATGCTGTGGTAAGAGTAGTGTTCTACTCGGGAGCAAAATGCTCTGCAGTGACTGGGTCAGAGTAGCAGCAGGAGTAAGAGTGACTCCAGCTGAAGGGCTGATGCTGTGGCACAGAAAGCCTGTGTTCAGACATCAGCAGGCCATGTATGAAGTGAGCAGTAGTTCAAAGGAAAACCCCTAAAGTGTGTTGAGTGCATGCTGGCTCACAAGAACTGTTTTACTTCGTAAAAGTTTGACCTACTGTTTCTCAAGTTCTATTTTTTAATTTAAGGTAAACACAGGCAAAGAGAGCAGAGCTCCCACCACAGCTCCAAAGACTGCTTATGTATTTTACCTGTCGGTTGAGCTATGTAAAATACACATGCAATGTGTGGCACGTAAATTCTGTTGAGGCAGTACCATGCCTATGCCGTTTTTCCCCTCTTGAAGGCTGTCCTTGAAGAGTTCCCAAAGACACAAAGTAAGTTTGCAGCAGACAGGAAAGCAGACTGCACCAGTGTGCTGAGCACGACTTTCCCTTGCATCATATTATTTTGTCTTATGTGATACACTAACCACTCTGCTGCCAGGAATATAAGGAACAGCTGTAAGAAGCTATTCATTCAGAGGGGGAGCAGGGGAACCACTGGGTTATTCTTGTCATGCCATGCAAATACTAACACTCAAATAGGACTCTCTGTATTTCAAGACTTCTTGTATTTGACCATCAAATAGCTTCTAGCTTAGGTATATTCATAAAAGAGGAATTGTGGTAAATTCACTGGGTCACGTCTGATTCTGTTCAGGACTCAGCAATACCTGTTTCACCGTGTTGCAAGCATTACACAAGTTTAGAATATTGATTTTTTTAAGTCTATATTAGCAGTATTTCATAGTAATGTCATCCCAGTCTGCGATCCCATCTAGTAACAAAACAATTTTTGAGGCACTGTGACTGCTAATGACTTATTCCATCTTTCTGTAGCGCGGAGGGTAACTCGGTTGTCCGCGACCCCAGCGTGCAGGGGCTGCTGCGCCGGCTGGGGTCCCCGAGCGACCCCGTCCTGAGGACACGCACCTCGGCCCCAACGGTAACGGTAACGGCGGCCCCAACGGTAACGGCGGCCCCAACGGTAACGGCGGCCCTAACGGTAGCGGTAACGGCCGCCCCAACCGTAACGGCGGTCCTAACGTAACGGTAACGGCCGCCCCAACCGTAACGGCCGCGAGGCCGCGGCGTTCTCGTGACCCGATATAAGGCAGTTACGTGACAAGCCGAGCGCGGGCTAGCATTTCCAAAAATACCCACACCGCGGTTTTTCAGCTTTTTAGTATTTTTCCTTTTTTTTTTTTTTCCTGTTTGTTTGTTTTAGTATTTTACCTAGGCCCCCAAACCGTGCCGCAACACGCTTCCGACCTGGATCCCCGTGCTCCGTGTTTCTCGGCATTTATCTCCGCGGAAGCCAGGGACCGCCCTCGCTTGCTCGAACGGGGGAGCCGCGGGGGTCCGGCACCGCCCCCGCCGCCCCGCCAGCGCCCCCGGCCCCGCTGCCCCCGTGCCCGCCCGGGTGCCGCGGCCGTGCGGAAGCCGGAAGCGGAGCGGTGCGCTGCCCGGCCGGCCCCGCGCGGCGCGGCGCGAAGGTTCCGAGCGCGGCCGCTGCGCCCCCGCAGGCCCCGGTCGCCGGCGCGGCGGCAGCGGGTGGCGGGGGCTGAAGGGGAAGCCGTGGAAGTGTGTAGAACTAGGGACTGAGGGAGTCGGGGCGGGGCTGGGGCTCCGTCCGGCGGGAGTTAGGGAGTGAAGCAAGTGCCCAAATAGCAAGTCTGCGCTTTCTCCTCACAGAACTGCGGGTTGGACGTGGGATGGTTGGGAACCGGGAAGGGGCACCATTTCCACACTGCAGGGAAAGGCGCTGCCAGAGTTTTGGAAGGAGACATCGTAAAAAAAATGGTAAATATATGGTTATCGAAGGCAGCGCTTAAGCAGGAGTTAGTACCTGTATCTTGTCTAGTGCTGAGCACTTGGTGTTACAATGCAAACTGCATTTGCATGCACTTGCATCTTCTTAGGAAAAAAAAAAAAAGCACCAGAACTTCTATCTCCACTTAAATGTCAGTGTCCTGAAGAGAATTACGAAAAAAAAAAAAAATCTCTTTTGGTGTTATTTAGGAGGTCCTAATTAATGTAATCTTTCCCGTCCCTTCAGGTATGCTGTGAGTTTCACTGTGGTTGGGGAGTCATTGGGAAGTTCTTCTAAGCTGTTTGCGTGGGTGTTGCTGTTCTGTGGTTGTTCTATCCTCACATTCTGTTTGCTTGCTTAGCAGCTGCAGCTTTAATTTGAGAGAGACCAAATATTAGGGCATAGTAACCGCAGCAATTACTTGTGATTGTAATTGATTAGGGTTGGCACCTGAAAAGTTATGTCTGAAATCCTTCATCACTGGCTGCATCTCTTTTCACAATAAAACACTGTTTAATCTTAGTGGTAGGAATATGATTTAGCTTAAAAAGGGAAATAACATCCATAAAAAAGCCTGTGCGTAGCTCTGTCTCACCTGAGGTTATGCAAGACATACATGATCACAGATCGACTTGCCTTTCGGAAGGAGAGCTCAGTCTGTTTCTCAGCAGTTTCTGCTCATTTCCCCACTCAGCCACCTAGAGGTCTGTAATTTAGGGGTGCGTGCTTGAGTTCTGCGGTAGCTGTGAGCTCTGGAGCTTGCTTTGGTTGGCACACAGGAGCGGTACTACACGAGGTGTGAAAGGGTACAGAGGGTGACAGAGCACTGGAACAGGCTGTCCAGAGGGGTTGTGGAGTCTCGTCTGGAGATACTCAAAGCCTGCCTGGACACGTTCCTGTGCGATCTGCTCTGGTGAACATGCTTTAGCAGATGGGTTGGACTAGATGATCTCCAGAGGTCCCTTCCAACCCCAACCATTCTGTGATTCTATGTGGTGAAGACAGCTGCATGGACTTGCTGCTCCCTTTGCTTTGTATGTACCATGAGCCCTTGCTTAACTACTCCTCATAGATGGCATGCAACACAAGTAGAAACATGAGAATGTCTTTGATTCGTTTTAATAGCACAAGTTCTTCCTACAAGCATATTTATTGCTCTTGAGTTTATTGTCTAGAAAACCCTTTGTGAAAATCATTGGATGGTGTATCACACAGATATTTAAATGAAGGTGAATGCGAAGATCACAGAGCAGTTACATTCCGATGTATTTCATAGTCTTTTACCTCGGAAGGGCTTGATACATTGTTTGTATAAATAAGTCTTAGGGCGCTGTTTTATTTCTTGTGTTCTTTGACCATCCATTCACTCAGGCGGGGCAGTTGTATTGCTTCACACTGTACTTGGTCGTGCACGTCTTGCTGAAAGTTGGCTGCTAGTTATGGAATGGGATTTGGGCTTAATGAGCGAGGCAGGTGTTCACTGGCCACCATTGCTGTTCCAAGAAGACTCTCGTAACTTCTGTGAGGCCAGGGTTATACCTCTCGCAACAAATGGTTTGCTTGTCATGCTTTTCCTTCAAGATGTAATCTTCACACCAACTTAGTGGGGCACACAGAAAACAGCATTATTGTTTAAGACAAAAATTCATTATGATCGCTTAACTGGACATGTATCCTTTGTAAGAAAGCATGTAGAGAAGTAATTTTAAACTGTTTTCAGTAACCATGATGACATACTATTTAACTAACAACCTAAGTAGAAAATATGATATTTTGTAAGACCTTATAGCTTTTTGTGTGTCATTCTCACTTTTCTTAGTCAATGTCATTAATCATTAATATTGTTTTATTATGGTTGTGACCATTCTGGTCTGGTTCAGGCAGCCGTGAATGCAAGAACACAATGAGAATAAATGATAAACTATTGGGGAAAACTGCAAACAGAAAGTTTGAATGTGTTTCAGAATAAATATCCTAGTCAGCTAATCTACTTTTGTGAATGAGTGGAGCTGCTGAAGAAAGGACTCGTACATGATGATTGGATTGTCCTCTCATTTGAGTGTTGTGTTCCAGAAACCACCCTCTAGATGGCAGGAGTTAGTCACTTCACTCATGAACAGCAAAATCCTTTCAGAACCAGTCAAAGTGCCCTAGGGCTGTAATACAAGTGAATAAGGGAGAAGAAAAAAAAAAAGAGAGAGATGGGAAAAGCCAATTTAGAGCTTACAGAATTTCCATTAGCAATATTGGCCTACTCTCTGGAGAGCTATTGCAGACTGTTGTTTCAAAGATACATGCAGAAAGTGTTGAGAGTCACCCTCATTTTTAAAGGTGTAGAAGCCATGGAAGGGGAAAGTATGTGTGTCTCTGAACTATCATCATTTCATGTTACCTGACAGAATCAGAACTGTCATGTTTTTGCTTGATGGCCACTGTCCTGTTTAGATGAAAAACAGGGCAAGACTCTGTGAGGGCCTCTATACACTGCCTGACAAAGGTATTTGTATGATTGAGAGCTTGCACGACAGCACAAATACTGGTGGCCGTCTTAACCCTAAGTTGTGCTAGCTGCAAAGTGAAATGTATAAACTATTATATATGATGCAATGACCGCCCAGCCGTACTGGTTGCTAGTTCCACATTGAAGGCATGCCCTGCAGCATGCATTGTTCTTCACTCCTGTTTTACTCTGCTACACTGCCATGCATCTCATAAAGTTAGTTTCACCTAGACAAAGGGCCACAGAATGCTAATAAATCAGAATCCCTCCAAGATAAATTGCTGTCAGTGGGTGCAGAACAATGAAATGTTGGGCGATCTCTTTCCATCTCGTTCCCTTTTTCATTCACCTTCTGGGCTTGTGTGGCAGGGGCACCTGGATTACACAGGGACTCCTGGTCAGATATACATTTTTAAGGCAGTTAATTCACAGACATTTGAAGTGGGAATAGTTCAGCGAGAAGAAGTGTTGGGAACAGTTGTCTGAGGGAAGGTTGGGGTTCTTTTTCCCGTTGTAAAGCTGAATAGTACCATTGCAGCATGGTGTACCAGCTCATGTGGACACAAACCATCTTCAAAATTGTCCTTCTCACTCCTTCATCTGCTCATTTCTTAGAACTTCTTCCTTTCCAATGAGGGCACAGTTCAGGGAGGGACACTTATTTATTCCTTAAGCTATTCGAGTGATAAAATAGGATTCCTGCCATCTCTCTACTATTGAAAATTATTGAGATCAGAAAGGAAAATCAGGGAATTAAGTGTGCGTGCAGCCTTTATCAAAATGGCAATATTCTGGGAGAGACAGGACATTTCTTTGCAGTGACACTGGACTGTGCTGGATGACAATGAAACATTTTTACTGCCTTTTGCTGTAGTGCCTCAATCGCTTTAAAGATACAATAAAGTGTGTTAACCATCAACTTGAAATAACTACTGGCCTGAATTATTGTAATTTACTTTTAATTTAATACACTGCTATTTCTTTTTCTCTAAATAACATGCTTGTTCTGATCTAATTAAGCCCCTATTACCTACCTACCTATTACAGTAATTATCTTCATTATTGCAATGTCTTCTCGCGGAATTCAATATGTTTGCCTCCCTGGGGGTTACACTGTAAAATAGGTGCAGTATATACCTTTCTAACTGACCTTTGAAACAGCATGCATCAAATTTAATTTGCTTTTAAATCCTGGCCTTGCAGCAACTGACCTTAAAAGTCACGTCAATATTTGTTTGATGTAAGATAATTTTGTCTGTAGACATTTATCCTTGCTGATTTAACTACATGAAGAAAAAGGAAACAAATAAAAGAACTTGAGGCAAACATCTTTACTGATGTCTAGTGAATTGGCACGTTCAAATATGGTATTTTAAAATGGGCCCTCCTGAATTGAGTGTTGGAAAGATTTTGTGTGTGTGTCTTTTCGTTTCCCTCTGCTACTGTAACTGATACTTACAATCATTAATCTTAGCCCTGCAAAATTATTTCCCAAGAAATTTCTAAATGATTATTCTGTCTGTTCAATGTTTGTAAAATGTATCAGAAGGGGAAAGGAAAAAGAAAAAAAAAAAAAGAGAGAGAAGAAGAAAAAGAGAATTTGCTGTTAAGTGATTAGAATCCTGATTTGGGGAGCCCACTCAGTTGTCGACTTCTTTATTAAAATCTATTAATCTTTCCTATGATATTCAAGTTGTATATTTTCACACTTCTTCAATGACTTAAACAAAGAACTGAACAGAAATTTATCGTGGTAGTTTGTCAGGGTTTTGGTTTTGTTTGGGTTTGTTTGTGCTTTTGCGCGGTTCTGTAGTTGTTCGGTTTGTTTTGCTTTTTCAGATGAAAGAGATTCAGTAAAGCTAATATGGAGATTTCTGTAACACATGTAATGTGGTATCATATGTTAATTAAGATTGCTGAGGTGAGGGGATGGTGCAAGATGGATCAGTTACTTATTTTCTCACAAAAGGGGTAAAGAGTAATTCTTTGTGATGGAAATAGAACTTGTTGGCTCATAGCAAGCTACTAGAATTTTTCCATTATGAGACTGTAATGTCGGAAATTGTCTTATTTCTCTTCCATTTGACCCCGTCAAAAGGCAGGCACATGATGATAAATTCGCTGCATGTGTGACACTAAGAGGCTTTGTGTGTGAAGAAGAGGGGAGTACCTGATAGAAATAAACAGGAGCACCTGTGTTGACAGAAATGGAAAGAGTAAAAATCAAGGTCAGACAGCAGATGACTTCCTTAACAGCTAATGGCAAGAATTTCTCTTCCAGTGCTGGAGGCTTGTCAGGTGGAAGTGACACAGGAGAATGAAAAATGTGAATGTTTTAATTGGTCACAGAATATGAGATTAATTCACCTAACTTCAGCTGTGTAATGATGAGCTTGTGGGTCTGAGCTTGTTTTCCAGGCTCTCCCTCATCAGCAGAGAGAGATGGGCACCTGGAGAAGGTCAGCCATCTCTCAGGACAGGATGGTCACTTTTTTCAGACAGCTAAAGCCAGGTCCCATGAAACCTGCCCAGGGTGCCCACCAGCTGTCCATGCCAAAGAAAGGAAGGCTCTAGCGTACACCAAAGATGATGTTTCCAGTGGAGCTAGGGAAGAGTTGGTGGTGTCAAAAAGGTCTCACAAGGCATTACCTAGAATCTGTGGTACAGTTACTCACCTGAGTTCACCCCTGGTGGAAGATGGGGGCTGCACAGCTGCAGCCCCACCACACGAGTTAAGAGATGTGTTATACTAGAGGATGCTAAAACAGAGAGGAAGGAGAAAGGGTGGCTGGAGTTCCTGTGGACTTCCTGCAAGTCCCCCTGTAAGCATGGACCAGTTAATACCTGTTCATCCTTGTTTGAGGTAAAGAATTCATACAGCCAGGTGGAAGGGAATTTTGCCAAGGTGATCAGGAAACTAAGAAGCCCGTTACATGGGCTGAAAAAAATGTGCTGTATCTGGCAAAATGAAAGGTCAGAATGGGGCAGGGTGGTTTCCTATCAGTGTGCCAAGCACAGGGAGTGAGCAAAAATTCCGTTCTAGCACAAGAGCAAATGGGTATGAAACTTTCCACGTGGTGTGAGAGAGAACAACAGTGGGAGAGCGTCAAGGTTCAGGGGCTGTAGTTGTGTGATGTATGAAGAGGGCAGAGATTGTTTAATCTGGAGAAGGGAAGGCTGAAAAGATCTAATTGCTGTCTTCTAGGACCTGAATGGAATTTATAGAGAAAACAGAGACAGACTCTTCTCAAGGGCACACAGTGAAAGCATGAGAGGCAACAGTCACCAGCTGCAGCAAGGGAATTATGACTGCAATTCAGAATAAAATTGTTCTGAGTGAGAGTGGTTAAGCAATGGAAAAGCTGTGCTGGAGCCTCATACATTGACAACAAGAAACTCTTCTAATTTAGAATGGATGTTTATTAAAATAACACAATAAATTAGATTGGAAGTGACCTCTGGAAGTCACCTAGCCAAGTCTCCTGGTGAAAATTTCCACATCAAATAAGGTTGGCCAGGGTCTTGTCTAGCTGAATCTTAAATATTGCCAAGGGCGGAGATTGCGTAACTGCTCTGGGCAACCTTTTCCCAGGCTTACCAGCTCCCTCTGCAAAGATGCTACACAGGAGGATCCTGTTGACTTCAAAGGCAGTTGGATTATGGCCTAGATGAGGCCATAATCTTTTTCTACGCTAAAAAATTCAGCGTTTCAGCTGTTCCATGTTTTTTCTCAGTTACTGAGCTGTGTGACACGTTCCTCTTTTGTGTCACTTCTTATCTAGATAGCAATTTTTCTCCTTTAATTATGGCTTTCCTTGTTCAGTAGAATTCAGTTGTAGAAATCTTATGCAAATACAAACTGAATGGTTTTCCGGTCTAATTTTAGCTCCATTTAGATGAGACTAATACCAGTGGTACTGAGTGCTGGCTGAATTAAATACTGAAATTATTCAGCTCATGAAAGCTGAAGAGCCGATTGTTTGCTTTGCGGCATACAACATGAGTGGTTTAGCTGTTGGTTCAGAGGATTGAAAGAGAATTTTTGCATCATCTGTTCACTTCTCTGATGTTGCAGGACCTCTCTCTTCTCACTTCTTTCACAAACTTAAGCTCCCATCTTATTTGCCCTCACCATGTTTTTGAAAAGCTTTATGGAGAAAGAACAGAATTACATGCAGTGTTTATAATAGCATCATGCAGCAATTAATCACATACTGAACTTCATATTGTAGATTATGTCATGCCAGTATTGTAAATAAGATGTCTGAGGGCAGGTAATCAAGTGTCGAATCATATGCTTATGGCATTGTGAATAACAAGACTTGGAACCACTTCTAGTCACGGACATCAGTCCTCAGTATTCTGATTGATTTAGAAACCCCATTTGGTTATGTTCCACTGCTATTAGTTGATATTCTGGTAATAGTTTCTTTTCATTGTCATTCGTATTTTATTTGTTAGATTTCATTTATAGTACTAAGGTGTAATAACAGTTCTTTTGCTTCTCAAGTAGCTGTACATTTAGAGTTATTGGAGTGTCACTATAAATAGGCATGTGCTTACAATGTTCGCTAAGCTCCTTATTTATTGTGGGGTAATGTATCTGAGCTAGAGCTTGTCAACAGGTGATGTGTTGTGAAATACATTTTCATTTTATAATAAGTGTGCCAAGTGTGGTGGTGTTAAAAAGCTGAGCAAAAGCATTTTTGATGGAGTATAAGAGGGAGTTGAAGTGTTTGTTTCAATGATTTTATTGTGTTTATGTATTATTTAAAACACTAGGGGAAAACTGCAGCACTGGTGTACCTAAGGTAAAACTGCAAAAGAAGGACAAGAAAAAAACAGCTTCTGAAAACAGCATCCTGGCCTGGGATCTGGTTTCTTTATTAATTTTTGCTCAGTTCCAGTTCTTTTTGAGAAGATGGAGTTCTCTCTAACTCATTGTAGACACTGGACATACCATCGAAGTGTTTGAGGAGTTGTTTGGTTGTTTTATTGTATTTCTTGCTGCTGTCATGCATTGGGCAGTCTAATGCCATCCACAGCTAGGATGTGGCTATGTGCTTTGTACGAAGTTACATTATTTGTCTACAAGGAATAGGGCCCTGAGGCTATGAATTTGCTATTTGCATGATGATGAGTGAAGTTAGATAGCAGTATCTTTTGGTCACTGCCATCTTCTCTTGGTCTGATCCACTCTGAGTTGAAGACCTTCCAGGCTTCCTACAAAAGCTAGTTGTGAAACAGATTTGGGCTAGAAGATGGATGAGATGCTCCTGGCAGTCACTGTGTTTCCAGAGCGTTTCCAGTTATATATTTACCCAGCTGAAGGAGAATATTACTTCCAGTCATTTTTTTTCAGGTGGCTGCTTGGTGGAGTTTATTTGCATAGTGTTATTTTTGTCACTGGTCAGTTCATTTTAAATCTAATTAGGTTCAGAGAGCTCAGACCTTTTAAATAAGCACGCTTTTTTTCCGAAGTTAAATCCAGCTAAATCAGCCTAGAATGAATTGGAGCACTGGCCTAGAAAGGAAAGGCTTCACAGCCCATTGCCAGTCCCCTGAGCCACCTCAGCCCCTTGACTGTCATATTATGCTTGTTTAATGTAAAATTTCCGTATAAAACAAAACAAAATAAACCACAAAAAAACGGAACAGCAGCTCTTTGGCGTTAAGATATTCAAATGTGAAGGTAGTGAAAATGAGATTTCCTTTCATAAGTGCATTAGCGACCTTAGGGGAACCCTCAGCAGGGAAAATGCCACAGTGGTGAGAACAGGCTCAGCTAAGAGAAGGAGGTGGATGAGCATGTTTGGCAGCGTGGGCTGGAGTCATTGGGGAGTTTTGTTTTCAGCTTCAAGGGAGAGGAGGCCCTTGTGGGAGCCTGCGAGGGTTTCTAAAATAAGTGCTCTGGGCCAGTCTGTCACTGTGCATGTTACCAAGCGCGTCTGGGCAGGAGTGTGTCAGTGTGTGAGTTACTGAGGACTGCTATGCATAAGTGAGCACGTCGTTTCGTGAGTCACTGAGGATTTCTATGCATGAGTGACTGTTTCTGTGCTCGAACATGAATAAATAACATGCAGAGCCTCCAGTCATTCTAAAAAGGTTTAATCAAGGCTATCAAATAACTGGATTGTCAAAAAACATAGCTTGCTGCATTTATTCATGAGGTTTCAGGAACTAAAGTAAATTCAGCATCCCAGCAGCTTCTTCCACGTCTTTTTCAAGTTCCCAGGAAGATCAAAGATGGACCCTTGGTTAAGATCCTTAAAAATGCAAAACGAAAATGGGAACACTTGTGTGAAAGGCAGAAGTGAAGTGTTCAGAGTCCTGTGTATGCATCTCCTACTGTGGGACACCCTAAAACTCAACAAGTGTCTCCACGGTCACTGGTGGATCTGTCTATCTTTGCACCAGTATCGGGCGTTGACTGTAATGTTCATCCTTGGTGGGTTGGCAACTAGAGGTACTTGGCGATGAGGAGAGTACATGCCAAATGTGAGTGACAGCCTGCAAATGTTTACTGAAGGTATTGAGAGAATGCAAGGGAGAGAATTTCAGAGCTCACTCGCTGAGCATATGTTAACATTACACTTAGTAATTACATTACATTACCTAGTTGTGTTTTCACACAGGCCTACCAAGTCTGGCATTTTCAATGAGACACTCACCCAGTCTGCCCCTGCATCCCACTGTCCCTGCTGTCATCCTGGCCTTGCCTTGTATCCACATGACGCTGGGTCCCAGGGGCACATTTGTGTCACAACCTCTCCCACTTGCTGGTTTGTCGTTTCATCTTAATCTGTCGGATGCCATCACTCCCTCCCCCATGGTGTGGCACAAATGAAGTTAAATGAGGTGAGTAGGCAGTTCTGTAGATTAATATAAAGACATTCCAGGAATGAATAAAATACGAAGAATGAAGGCACCTGAAGGCTGTCCACAGAAGTCAAGTTAGGAAGAAATGAATGGCTCAAAGGTTTATACAGTAGTCTTCAAACAGGAGTTATCATGGTATCTGCAGAATCAGCAGAACCAGTTGGGTCCTGTGGCAGGGTGAGAGCCAGAGTGCCCAGCAGCGCTGCAGCACTTGTAAGCTGTACACAGGCCTGAGCACTTTGTCCAGCCAGGCTGTCCCCTAGGAGGGTGTGCTGGCTCTGCTCTGTCACAGCCCTGTCCCACGGAGGGCGCTCACCAGGGGAAGCAGAGCTCTGAAGTCACCCTCTGCTCCCAGGGGAACTTCTGCGCAGGTGCTTCTGCGGTATGCTTGAGGCAGGCTGAGCCCTGAGTTAATGGACCTCTGCTATGAACTTACCAGAGCTTTTCTAAAAAGACTGGGCATCATGAAGTTGGTGAGTCAGTGTGAGATTGACCCCAAGAAGGCAAGATGCAGGTTTTGAAGCAATACTTGCTGGAGAATGGTGTTGGTTTTTTTTCATTTCATAATTGGGTAGCCACAAGCAGTAGAGAGTCTCTGTGCCATGCATCTCTTAAAGAGCACTGGGAGGGAGTCCTGAGAGAAGGTTAAAGAAGTGATTCATTCTTTCAGTAACCCAATCTGCCATTACATCGGACTTGCTTGGATTCAACTTCAACCGTTGCTCTTCAGCCTGCTGCTGATCTCATCCAAATGTTTGGGTAGCTGTCAGATGGCATTGTTTGCATCTAAGGTGAAGCTGACGTGAAGTTTGGAGTGGTTTTCTTATTGCTGTTATTTTATCCTTGCTATGTACCAATGTACACTAGAGGCTTGCAGAGAACACGGTGTGACACAGCCCATCTAAGAACAGAGCTGCAACCAAAGTGCTAAAATAAAAGCAGTTATTGAAAGCTAGTCAAATATTATCTGCAGAGAGTTTGCTGCCCTATCTCTGTTGTGCAGTTATATCTCTTGTGGAGCAGTTGCAGCTAATAAATAGGGTGCGGGAATACTACAGACATCCTTGGAGGAGAAGGATGCAGAGATAAATGCAGATAAACGTGAAATACAATTATCCAGCTTGGAAATGGGTAGCCGCACAATTTTTATTGCCTTTCATTTGGGGAATTTTGCAGAAACAGACCTTCCACTTTCATTCTCTGATGGAAGATGGCACCTCCCATAGCTTAATACACATTAGCAGCCCTCAAAAGCCTGTGTTCATTATTGACTGAAAGAGAACGTCCCTGCTGCCTGCTCAATCACTGACTGACAGGGCTGCAAGGTTTTCCCTAGCTGAGGTTTGTTGGCAGTTGACTGATGAGCAGAACCTCTTGGCCAGCTGCCGGGTAACCCCAGGGGTACCCCCACTGTGAGTGGGGGTTCTGCTCTGACAGGGCAGGCAATAGAGGTCTCCTGGCTGCACAGTAGCTGGAGCTTGTGGTGGCTGTGCTGTGTCTGTTGGTCCCCATCCTGGCTCTGTCCTGAGCTCGTGGGACTTGGCTGTTATCTCAGGTTTGTTTCTGGCCGTGGGTCCTTGGCCATATAACCTTGCTCCAGTCCTTGGCCCTAACAGGTGGGCAAGATTGGTTGTGCAGCCTAAGGCTGGCACTTCAATCCCCTCTCAGCCCACATCTTTGTAGGGCTGTAGTGGTAAATCTCTGGTCACTTGTTGGTCTGCATGCGCTTGCCTTTCCTGTTGCAGCTTTTCATGCCTTTCATGCTGATTTCAGACCTGATCCCTGCAAACGGGGGGAAAAGTAAAATTGTGGTTCTTCTTATACAAGACATTCAAATTGCTAAATAACTTGTATTATTATTATTTAACAGACGGGACTTCCAACCCTTCTCTTTGCAATGGCTTCATGAACCCATCTGAGTAACATGTAGCTGATGTAGCAGGTACACCACTCAAAGCAGAGGCAACAGCCTAAACCCATAGTACGTGGCGGCAAGCTAGAGTACGGTAAGGCCATATGTGGCATGTTTGTGCTGGCCATGTCCTGTAACAGAGGCAAAATGTACGGCAGGAGAAGGGTGGTGGTATAGTGGCATAGAAACACCGTTTCTTGAAGTGGCACTAGCTAAACCAGGGTATGGTGTAGTCTCTGTAGCAGCCCTCTCCCTTGTCACTTGGGATTCTTTGCCATCTCCCCTGGTGTAGTTATGCCTGTAAAACTTGATAATGCAGGGAAAGCTTGTGTGGCTTTAATATATAAGGAGACAAAAAGCATAGCTGAGTTTATGTAGCCATCTGCAGGGAATCGGCAGACAGAACAGATGAGAGAAGATGCAACAAAGGACTAGTAGGTACAGCTACAAGAAAGGCAGTCACTTTGGGAAATGTCCAGGGTCAAATCAGTGGATGTTTGGGGTCAAATGCTGATGATGGATTAAAGCCATGAGCAGAGAAATTTGCGGGGAGAGGGTTCCCTTAAACATAGAAGAAATCAAGGTTTTGTATAGGATTTGTGAATAAAAAGGAGTTAAAACGGTCATCATTTTTTTCCCATTTCATGAAATGTGCAGGAGATATTGAACTTCGAACTACCTACAAAGGTCTGGATTCACTACTGGTTGCAGAGCTGTGCTGGATTCATCTGTCTGGCTAGGAAATAACCAATATAGCAGAATAATGAAAGTTAACATACTTTTGTAACACTTGGGCATTAATTAACAGAATGTACCTATGCATCATATGATTTAGCAGACAGTGTTCATTTGATGGAAGGTGGAAGATACAAAATCTTACATTAAAACACCAATATTTAGTATAAGAATTAAGATAACTTTTTCTGTGTAAAATATGTTGCGGTTTTCATGGGAAAGACAATAAAGATGTAAACCCATTGGAGTTGGTTTTGTTGCACTACAGGAAGTAGCTATAATAAGTTAGGAAATTTTAGATGATGTATTTTTTATCACATTCCGCTTGATTTAACGCAAAATTTATTTTGTAAGGTCTAGTAATCTAGTTAGAATATTCAGATTAGTTGAATATTAGACTATGATTCATATAGTGTAAAAAAAATAACCAGCTCTATGTGAGGAGAAAGTAATCTGTTTGATAGAGCTAGTCAGTATATAACAGCTTTCAAATGTAAGCCACGATACTGTGCTTTTCTCATACATTAATTGTATACAATTATGCAGAATATTTACCATGTTTTCTCTGTATTGCAAGTTGAATGGGCATCAGCAGTACATTTATTTTCTGAACATAGTTCTTTTTCATCTTGAATCTCTATTTCTCTAATGTTAGTTAGCAGCAATGCTGGTTAGAAAAAGTGGGATGAGGACAGTCATGGACAAAATACAAAATAAATATTAGTCACGGAATTCTTTATTTAAAAGTAATTTTAAAGTACAATGACAAATATAGTCTATAGCTAGAAAATTTGCATGTTGTAATATATCCATGAAATTAGTGAATTAGTTTTCTTTCCTTTTGCAGTAGCTGCCCTGCAAGCTTTTAGTATTTCAATAAATTGTAGCTGCTTGTGAGAACAGCCTGACACTGGTGCTAATTGAATGGTACTGGATTGTTAGCTTTGATCTGTGATGAGGTTTCCATGGTGATATCACCAGATGAGACTATGGCCACTGCAACAATTTCTTTGTGCTGATGTGATTCTGAACTGCCTACCTAGCTGAGGATGAAATCCCAGCTCTGCTGAAAATCAAGGGGAGTTTGCTGTTGATTCCAGTGAATTTGATAGTGTCTCTACCATGACTGGATTTGGAAACATGCTCTGGAGTCATACAGGCCCCAAATGAAGGCAGTCTGTAGTCAAGATAATACTTTTGTTTTAAACTGTTTACTGTGTTGCTTGAAACCAGATGGAATTTGCTGATGTGCAAACCATTCCCAGACTGACCATGTCTCCACATTAAGTTATGCAAGCCATCTTCTTCATTGCTTAAACCCTTAAACTGTGCTTATTTGATTTCAGTGCATTAGGAGCCCTTAGAATGGAGGGATCATAAAAATACAGAAAAGAGCTTACAGCTGGATAGAGATGAGCTTATGAGGAAGACTGGGAAAGACTAAGGTAAGGAGGATTGGCAGTGATAAGAGCAAACCAGTTGCCTGACTACATTGGGTTTGATATTTTGCCATTTGAATAATTGACATGGATTTCGAGGAGGCTTTTGAAGGAAGACAGAGTGATTTGCTCTTCTGCACAAAGCAGGTGGACGAAAGCGTGGCAGCGCTTTTTGGGAAGTGAGTGGGCAGCAGGGACTGGCAGCACGGGCAGAAGGATGGTGAGGCGGGTGAGGATGTACCAGGGGCAAACCCAAGAGAGATTGCGATGCCTCTCGAGGTGAAGTTGGTAGCAAATATTCAGTGTGACCAGGAAGGAAGAGCTGGTAGAGGAATATAGGGAAACAAGGGAAAGGGCCAAGACAAGATGATGATTTTCTTTGAACAGTGCTCTAAATTGGCAAGATAGCATTTGCCAGGACAAGACAAAAGAAAGCTTCTATAAATACATGAGACGGGTGAAGCTCCTGTAAGAACATGAGATGCGTTCCTAGATAAGAATTTTTAGATGCAAGTATGGTTAAGAAAGTCTATAATTTTCAAGAGATTATGTGGGGGAAAAAAAGGGCAAGCTTTAGGTGTAATCAGGGTAAGAAAATCTCTGGAAGGCTCTGAGTATTAAACAGTTTCCAAACTTTTCTACCTCCTTATGCTAGTGAGATAAAAAAAAAAAAAAAAGTAGAGAGAAGCATTTCCATGATACTTCAACTGTTTTTTAAAGTTAAGAATGGGACAAGGGACAGGGTTCATTGTAGAAGGTCAAAAGGTCTCTTAAGGAAGGACGTGAACTGTAATTTCACAGAATCACAGAATCACAGAATGTTAGGGATTGGAAGGGACCTCGAAAGATCATCTAGTCCAATCCCCCTGCCAGAGCAGGAACACCTAGGTGAGGTTACACAGGAAGGCGTCCAGGCAGGTAATTTTACCATCTGTTCTTTTGGACTAATAAGCTCTTTCTCCTAGCAAGATAAATATACAAAATAATATCCCCTTCTTTTATCCTTGTGTTAAAGTCAAACTATGAGTATGTGGAAAGGATCAAAAAAAGAAATTTAAGGAAAGTGAGAAAAGATGTATTCAGGATAAAGGTACCCGTTTTAAGAAATTGCTGTGAATTTATTGCAGAAACTTTTTTTTTTTAATGGAGAAGAAAAAACAATCTCAGTTGTGCTAGTTTTATATTTAGTTCTTTAACTTGTGTAAATATTGAGTAAATCCAGTACATAAGAGACCAGTATTTTTTTTAACTAGACTGCAGAGACACTGTTTTAATGGAGCAATCATGACCTCTTGTGGTCATCTGGTAAACCTTTGAGTTTGTCCCATGTAAAAAGGAGTTCGAATTTTTATTAAACTCGGGAAAGTCACAATATTGCCCGCGACAGCAATGATTCCCATGCAACTCCTTTATTTAAATAGGGAATAGGAGCTTACTCTCAGAGAGTATGGTTTTGCCTTTTCACTACAATGTCACTCACGTTGAGGTTAATGTTCTAAGCTGAAATGGGATTTAAAAAAAAAAGTGAAACAGAAAAGCAAATAAACTTTGTGCAATTAAAGCCTTTTAGGTAGATATTCCTATCAGTCTAAATGTGTGTGACCCAAAAGTGGCACTGTGTTAGTATATAGGAAAGCACTATTTTTTTACTGTTTATGTTGAGTGAAGTAGAGACAAAACATTCTGCATCAGCTCATGACAAATTTGTTTCTAAAATTACTTCCTTACAAATAATCTAATTCACATTCACATTGGGTAGTGGTTTTAATGATACTTCATGCTCAGAATGTTCCCTTTAATCTTGTAAAAAGCTTGTATTATTTAAGTTGAAATTGTTTATGTTCAACCATGGTCTGAAAGTTAAAAATCTTTTGACTGACATGAAACATGGTTTAAACCATCACTGTGTTTGAGGAAGGAAACTATCTCTCTTTTGTATGGCATCAAAATCCTTGCTAGACTTCCTTTCTGCCTCTGCTAGACAGTGCAGTAAGCTGTGAAATGTGTTTTGTAAATAGCTCTCGGTGGCTGTGTACAGACCTAAGGTATGTCGGTTTTCTTTCGTTATGTTTTGCCAACATTAATGTAAAATTTGTAGCTTGAAGACTGGGAAGTCAATATAAGAATTTTCTCATCTCAATATGCCGGCGAAGGAGCGCATCTAAACTTCTCGATAACCTTGGGAAGAAAGACTCAATAGAATTCATTACCGTGGGACGTCACTGTGACTGAGAGTATTGGAAAGCTCAGAGACTGAACTGTTAGGTATTTCAGAGTGCATCTTTCTGGTGGTTGATGCTAGCATGAAGCAAAGATATTATGCTTCAAGGCTTAAGATAGTCATTTCTAGAAGGCAGTATAATATGAGCTGGAGGCGATGCTGAGAGGACAGACCACCTCGCATCTGCTTATCGTAGGGCTTTTTGTACCTTCCAGTGTGTTTCCTTGTTTTGACCATTCAGAGGTGGGATGCTGATTCATATAGATTGTATGTCTGCTGAAATACATCCATCTCCAAGGTGCTATGAATAAATCACTAGACTGCACATCATTAAAAATAGACCACCAGAATAAAACACTTTTCTTTTTGCACAAATCACTCTGATATGCATGAAGGCAGCACAAATATCTCCTAAATGTTGTGGAAATGTTGCTACTATCTGTGGATTGCAGCACATAAAGTACATGTTATGTTTATTTTCCACCTACCTCAGTTTCTGTATCTCTATGGTTAGTGGTCACGGTGTTGTCCAGGACTAATTGGTGTTCACAGGATATCAGAAAACCAAATTTAGAAACCACCACACATGCACATTACTACACAGTCAAGCAGGTATGAAGCGGTGCCTACATGCAAGCATTGTCATGGTCTGCTCCTAACCTGTGTCAGAACCAGACACCAGCCCCTTGTCCCCACTCTCAGGTGGCCAACAGGCACGGGACACAAATGACGGGTTTTCTTCTTTGGGATTGGTTTTCTTTCCTCCAGGAGTCAGTAGCTCTCCAGTTCTGAAAGGCCGAGAAATGTTGCACTGTGGCTACTGCTTGTAAGCTTCCACCTTGCTTCCAAATACTGTGAGGCAAAACGCTGGTCAAATCTCTGGGGTCGGATAAAGCACTAAAAACACAGGAGCAGCCTAAACTAACTTATATGAGCAGTCAGTTCCTTGGGGGGATGACCCTCAGCCACAGATTAACTCTGAAGATGTCTATCAAGTGCTTCCTTGTACTGAGGGACTAGCTAGCGACCGGGTACCACAGAATTGCCTAGAAGTTTTAAATATATTTACAGAGGGAATGGAGCATTTTTGTTTTGTTGCACCACTTCTTCTGTTTGGAAATAGAGAAGGAAGATACAGAGGATTCCTGCTCAAAGACAGGGCACTCATCCAGGAGACCTTTCAGCAACAAGAGAGGTGCCAAATTAATCCCCTGTTCCTAAAAGATAATAAATAGTAATTTTTGAAAAAGCAGAACGTTGGCAGAAAACTCTGAAGTATAGCTATCTGTAAAACTTGCACACACATCGCTGATCGTATGATTTTTCATCACTCTTAAGCGTGCAAAGCAACGTTTCTCGGTCGCATCCTTCCTTCCCCTTGCCCCTGCAGCATGGTGGTGAGGAGTGGCTGTGAGGCTTCTCCTGCATCAAGGTGGAGAGAAAGTCTCTATTTGCTTTCTCCCACCGCTTTGGAGTTCCTAACAGACTAAAGTGTTGAGGGCTTCCTGACAAGTCACTTCAGCCTCTTGTCTTCCAAAAACTTGCCCTAAAAGCTGAGTTTATAAAAGGTGGGCTGTGGAAGGCTTAATATTTGATAAATTTGATAAAATATTTTTCTTAGATCTCTCTGGGCTGTTTGGAAGCAAGCAGGCATTTGGGGAGAAAACTTATTGTTGGCTTAGGTTTGTCAGAACAGGTAGTTCACATTCAGTGACTAAACCAAGTAGTCTATTTAGGACCAAAGTATTCAAGGCAAAGAAAACAGAACAAGGCCATGCTATGCCTAGAGAAAAGAACCTTAGTTCTTTTCTAAATGCATTTATATATACTTTTTGTCATCTACAAAACGAGTGGAGGCAGCCTTATCACCTATTGAAACATTTTGCTAGTTTTTATTGACAGTTTGGATAGTAAGAGGAAAATGATTTATAGTGCAAATAACTTCTGCCTATGTTCACAGGTAGTTTAGGAATCAACTAATGAATTTCTACAACCTTACTTCGAAGATCAAAAATTAGTTTGTGAAGTTTGAAGAGTGTAATGGAATATAAACACTATACAATTCTCTGAAATGCTAACAAGTTGATTTTTTTTTTTATGACTCATAAAACATGGATCTAGGAATGATATGTGATATTAAAAACAATATTAACAGTTTAAATGTTAATAACATAATTAGTGTTGTAGGAAATCAGAATAGGTGATCATAATGGACCTACTTACAGGAATCCTAATTAGTCTTTGCAATCTGTAACAAAAACAAACAAACCCATACTGACTCCAGAAAAGCCTCCTCTTCTCCCAAGACGATGTTATAATGAACCATTATGTTGACTTGTACGACAACAAAACCTTTAGTCTGTTCACCAAAAGAAGCTTTTAGATGAGATATTCACTAAGGCATATGCCAAATAAAGGTGCAATGCAATAAAAGGATTTGAGCAATTTGAGTTTAACTCTGTCAGACAAACAACGTTATTGCAAACTGTTCTGCTCAATTCTATATAACAGAAAAAGCCCATATCTGAGATTAGAACTAGGACTTGATGAGCAAACTTCTTGAATGACTTTTTTGCTAAAAGTACTTATAAATCATTCATCAGTTCTTACTCTGCAAGGATCATTTCTCTGTAATTCTAATTGTAGTGATAAACAGTTTATAAATGTATAAGAGGACACAATACAAAGGATAAGGCTATTATCTAAACTCTAAATGCAATGTCTGAAGTATTTAAGTGATGAATTCGGAAGACTCAGTTTTTAAAGGCTAGCCTTATAGGAGGACAGAAATCTAAAGCAGAAAGAGAATGAGCAGTGGTAATAGCCCAAAATTAATAAAACCCATCTGAGCTCTATCCAATTTTTAAGTGACATTGAAATTTTCCATTAATTCTATGTCCAAAGTCTTCATAGGCTATAGTCTAACTTGCAGACCAGGTAACAAATAGCCTTCCACTGAATTTAAAGAAAGATCCAATGAAGGAAATAAGAAAATGAGACAGCAAAATCCAAGACTCTTATCTTTTTCTTGTGCCTGGCATTCCAAGGATTCAATGCAACTTCCATTCAAACCAGTGGTAGAAATGCTGTTTGAAGAGGAATTTTAATATCTACATAAGAAAATACTTCCTTTGAGCAGTAGCACTGCTTCTAAGAACCTGTTCAGTCACAGATCTGAGCAGCAAACAAACTTTAATAGCATATGCAGGAACACCATAAAATATCCTTAACGTGGCACAGCTACGCAGCATTTTGGCCACAACCTGTAAAAATGAAAGTCTGGGTGTACTGAACGTATAGAACAGTCTACGACAGCACCATCTGGTGTCTTTCAATAATACTATTTATGCTGTTTTGGGGGAGGGAAAGTAAAGAAATATCCCACCAACTTTTAAAGCTAAGTATGGATATAGACAAAGGGCGTTCCCTTGGTCATCTAGTCCAAACCTTGCTATTGCATGCACTCATTTAATAATTCCTTCACATCAGTTTATCATGTCTTCTTTAATTCCAATTAGGTAATTAGAAAATGTCACAGTTCTGTTAATCAAAAACTTTTCTCCATTTTTTGTGTATTCATTTAAGTATGATCAACTTGCAGTCTTTTTAAGTGCCAAATCCTAAATTGCTGTTTTCCTTCCACTGCATTTAGCCTTCCTGATATATAATAAAGAGCAATAATGTCCCCTTCAGCCTTCCACTTGTTGCCAAGCTTTTAATTTTTTCATAAGTAATTCTTCATTCCCTCACTCTCTTAGCTGCCCATTTTTGCATCTTCTACAAGTGCAGTTCCTCTTACACAGAACTCCAGCTGGAATTTCTTGAGGCCTTGTATGAGATGATTTGTGTCTCCGTCATCAATGCTAATGCATTGTAAGGCCACATTTGAAGTGGTGGAGAGGTTAATGGAATCATTGTGACATTGACGTCCTCATGAACCAGTATCCCAACTCCCAACCCATGAGCTTCCAGTTAAGAGCAGAAATATGTATTTTTAGTCTGTAAATTCATGACCTAGCATTATGTACTATTGAATTTCATCACATCTCTCAGTCAGATCAATAAGGTTATCCTGGATTCTATATGTGCCTTTCTATTGCCAATGGCACCTTATTTTATGTCATCAATGAATTTCCCATTTTGTTTGGATGCACCATGGTCATTAATGATCAAATTAACTATGATCAGTCCCAGGAATCTGTTTTCAATGGAACATGTTTCTATTTTCTATTTAGCCAAGTGTCTGTATTTGCTGCCTGTGTGGCACTGTATAAATGCTCTATTGAAGCTCAGCAGCAAGGTGTATTAGTATGGGAAAATGCCCAATTAATTCAGGTATATGCTTCCTGTCTCTAAAGCATGACTGGGAATCTCTGCATATGTCTAAATTCTGCCATATAAACATTCCCACCATTATCCTGTGTATATTTGTTTTTCATTATTACATTTAGAGGCTTATTGATGGAAGTCTCGACAAACATTAGCATCTCAGTGTTACTGAGTACACTCAGCTTTTGATCTAAGTGTGGTAGGTTTATGGAAGTGTGATACCATAAAAGGAAATGTCACTTGTAAGCACAGTCTCTGAACCATAGCTAGGATGAGTGCATGTAGCTTGTCTCCTCTCACACACCTCCTATGCTGGCAATTTACAGCTTCATGGTGGAAGAATTTTAGGGGAGTCCTTTCAAAAGCTGAGCCACTGGAAAATCTGTCGGTGTGACTATGTCACTCAACTTGTGGTGTAGTCTTGGTGAGGTGAACATTGCATTTTGCAGCTTTGCACCCTCTTCTGATGACTGCTTAAGGAGCAAGATCCAGGATGTCTGTTGAGCGAGAAACTTTGTCCATGTGAATACTACCTCCTCTGCAGCACAGTCACTGATATGTTTTGACCAAAATAGTGTGAAGCAGGATTCTGCCACTAATTTGAAAACTGCAGTAATATTTAGTGTATGCTGTCCACAGCAGACAGTGCATTTTTCAGCAGAAAGACTGAACTCTCTATTTCTTTTAGGCATTAGAGAATGGCATGTAGCTGTCAACCTCTACTTCCAAGATTTATCATTATACCACAGAAGTTATGAGCCACCTAACTAGCACTTAGCCTGACTCTCTTCATTCCAGATCACAGGAACTTCCAGCGCAAGGCACAGATAATCTCTAATCACGCATTTCAATGCAGCTTCTGCAGCAAGTTCAACTCTTTACACACTCTCGGCTGATACATTTCCGATTTGTCTGATTTTTTGGAAAGCGTCTCTGTTATAAGTTACAGCTTCTTTTAGGTTCTTCACAATATTTCTCTTGGAAGATTATTATAACAGCAGGAACTGGCACCATTTTGGAGCTCGAATCCTTGTATGTTAAGAAATTCTGCCCCAGAAGGACTGCACTTCGCTCGGTGTGCGTGTCAGCACCAGAGCAGCTAGCACAGATTGAGCCTTATCCCACACTTAAGCTAAAGGCTGTCTCCTGTCAGTCTGTCTGACCGTTCAAGAAAGAAGATGAAGGTACCTGGATCTGATGCTAATCACAGTAGTTCCCTCCCTTCCCTCCATGCTGTAGGCTGTGGAAGATGGTAAGCTTAATAACAGTAGTTTGTTAGGTCCTGGAAAACCTTGGATATATTTGGTTACACATGTTCTGCCTTAGGAGGAGACAAGTAGAAAGTAATGTAGTAATAGGAGAACACGAACTTTTTTATATTTTTATGTTGCAAAGAAAAAGCCAATATTTTGACTGACGGCTTAGTAAGCCTCTACGTGAGATTAATGAGAAAAGTGGAAAAATCTGAAAGTTTAAGAGAGCTGGGTGAGCCATTACGGAAGAGAAAGAAATTGCAGAAAGGAGATATGTTTCTTTCAAATGTTCTTTATTTTTAAGAAGCTATAATAGAAGAAGGAACAGGCAGAAGGGTGTTCATCAGCAGCAATCTCCTGTGTTCTTGTAGTTTGCAAAAAAAATCCCTGTACCAAAAGCAGATACTAAATAAATATGATAAGACATGGCAATTTTTGCTTCTGGGACACAGGGAGCACCATCTCACTATGAAAACTTAATAAGGATCTGAAAACATATTAAGGATCAAACAAGATAAAGGTTCTTTCAACTCTTTTAATAATTTTAAATGAAAATGTCATTTTCCCTATAAATTCTATGGAACCTTTCCTATAACTCCGGCGAGGATTTTATCTTGTCTGGAACATGTTTTTATTTTTTTCTGGAACTTTACTCTGAAGATTTCTTTGGAGCATTAAGAGCATTATCAAGAATATTAAATTGACCTAAGTGAATGAAACCAGAACCACAGCAGTAACTATAGTAATTCAAACAATGTTCCAGAAGAATGAAGCAGTGTTCCAATCTAAGGCAGGATTCTATAATAAAGTGACAGGCAATATAGCTATTAGCATATGAATAAGAAGATGGATGGAGTATTAAAAATGTCAGTTAAGTCAAGAAAAGATGTATTGCTCAATTAACTCTCTAAATGAACAAACTTGCTCATTTTTTTTCACTCAAAGCACAGTATTGACAGCAAATGGGTGAGGTGATAGTATTGCTTTGTCCTTTGTGTGGTCTTCCAGTGTTAACATCTCTTCTGTTCTTCTCCAGCTGTAAACAAGAATCAATTTCAGCCTCATAGCTAGGGGAGGAAAAATAACTCATTTTCCTCAGCACCTGCAGAGAGATAGTATTTCAGCCAACTTTTCCTGCTGTCCATCAGCATCAAGAAGCCTTCAGGCAGCACTGGAGCTAAGTCTAACCCCAGGTCTCTCCCAGTCTGCACCTGCTGGGGTTCTACCCCTGTGGGGACTCATCACTCTCAGTGCAGAGGGAACTGAGCTGCCAACCTCAAAGCTCCCAAGAGTAGAGGGATGGGGTTTCTTACCTACCCTGTGGTGTGTATATTCCACGGGTTTGCTTTTGCCTGTGCCCAGCTCGACACTGGATCACTGACCTCTGAATGCATCCAGGTCCTATATACAGTGTAAGGCATCAAGTTTGCGTGGTCTGAATTGCTTGCTGGAGGCTCTTTCCGTTAATGGTAAAGGGAGCCACGTGCCTAATTTAGGCTTTCTCAATACCCTGCAATGTCATCTTCAGTATTCTTCTGGACTAAGATTCCTAGCTTCCAGGTAAATGCCTACTTCAGCAGAATTTAGGCAGCCTAGTCTTCAAAAGCCTAGCTTTAAAACCTTTTGCCATTGTACCTCTTGGCAATGATTGTCCCAACAGGCTGAGATAGATGTCCACAAAATACTGTGGGATTCCATAACAGAGGGGCTTAGTGACCTAGAGGAGATTCCTCACCTTTAATCAAAGCAATTTCTAGCCATTCTCTTTGAGATAGTTTGAAATTTTGGGTACAAACACCCAATCCAGCACAATCTAAGCATAACCAGTTACCATTTAAACAAAAAGAGGGTATAAACTAATGATTTTTACCTTGTGAAAGGGCAATCTAACAAAGTATTGTGGCACGTATTAGAGGTAGTCATGTAGTGAATACCTAAATCCAGCTTCTGAGTTTCTGTATATCAAGAATCTGGAGCGGGAGTTCCCCACATGCCACTTCTACTTGTGGAATGAATGTGTGACGCTATTCCACACATTCAAGTTTGGATATGATGGTCTTGTAACTTTCTACAAGGTATAAAAGCAGAGATTGTGCTTTTCACTGTAATCTAGGCAAGGTGATTTGTGACCAGGCTGGACGAGTGCCTTTTCTGCTTCTGTGGAGGCTGGAGTGCGATGAAAGTCACAGGGTTTGGGCTGTTTTGAATGAGAGAGAATAGTCTAGGGTAAGGTGGTGGCAAACATCTTGCTGGCCTGAGAGGAGACATATTACAGCTGCTTGGATGTTCACTGAAAGTATGGTGGGTTTGTGCCAGGACCAGAATGGAGCTCTGGGGAGCCAGGCAAAGGGAGAGCCTTGGATGTCCCTATCCACAGGAACAAACAATACAGGAAGAACTACCATCAACCATTATACCAGACTGGGTGATTGTAAGTCAAAGTACTAACCTAGCTAATTGTAGTTCAGCTTTCAGCAACAGAAGTAATCAAATATCCTGTTGTTTTTATTCAGCAGTGCTTTTAAGGTGAGAAGCAATCACTAGATTATAAATTAATTGTAAAGAATTTCATATCTTCCACTTTATTAAAGCATGATTTCGAGTCGTATTTTTGTTGTTTAATTTGAATATGGGTAGATTTTCTTTCACTTCCCAGGACAGTCTCACTTCTGAATTTTCTCCAATGGACAATCACTGTTTAACAGCTACTTTTTATTTAAGTTGCATTGTCAAGTTGAAATTTTGGTTCTTGTTATGCCTTTAGCCACTAGCTTAAACAGTCTGTTAGTACCTGCTGTTACATCCCTCTGATGGTACTTACACAATGTAATCATATTGCCTCTTTTCTTGAAAAGCTGAATAGATCAGGCACCTGAAGTCTCTCCCCAGAGGGGAATTACTTCAAATTGTTTTAAGGGTTCCTTTCTTAACCTTCTCCAGTGTTTCAATACCCCTTTTAAAATGCAGATACCAAAACTGGACAGCTTCCAGTATCTATTTCTCTGATGCTTCATGCAGAGAGAAAATTGCTTCCCTACTCCTACTTGTTACTCCTCTGGAACATTTGAAGGGTAGCTCCATCCTCTTTAGGTCCCTTTTCCCTAGGAGTACAGCACAATTCCTCCCTACTCTGACCCCTAAACCCTGCCCTGTGTGCAGAGTAAACCACAAACTCCTCAGTTCTGCTCCAGAGTGGCCGGCAGTTTTGATCACCTGGAGTCGTATATTTGCATTGAGCTTATTAAAACATGTTCTGTTTTGACTAAGTTCATCTTGTCTAGTCCTTAATAGGTTACACACGTAATGAGAATGTTGTGTATCATTGCATGATATACCTTTCAAAAACCTGTTATGGCCGTGGCTCTGTACCTGATCATTTCCTCACAAAAACATGAATCATGTTTGCTTGGCAGGCCACTTCCCATAAAAAGAAACTTCAGCCATACATTAGATTTTTTTTCTCTTGTGTTTGTTTTTTTGTTTGTTTGTGGGGGTTTTTTGGGTTTGTTTTGTTTTATGTTGGGTTTGTTTCGTTTTGGGTTTTGTTGTTGTTGGTTGGTTGGGCTTTTTTTGGCGTTAGTTAATGTTAGGCTAACCAGCCTGTAACAACCTGGTCACCATAATTAGGTTTTCTGGATCTTATCAGGAAGCTGAACACTCAGTCTTTCAAGATCTTCCTGTTATGCCAAGATTTACTTGAAGTAGTCTCAGAGAGCTGGTTATTCTCTCCACCCTCCTGCCCGGTCTTTTGGGATTCATGTGAGCCATTTTTCCAGGTCTGCTTTTTTTTATATGTTCTTCATATGCTGCTTAATCTCTCTTTTATGAGTCAATAATCTGGCAAATACATCCTCCCTTTCTTTCCAAATATCAACCTGAAATATTTATTGATCATTTATACCTTTTTCTGCCTTCTCTTCTAATAATGCTTCTTTTCCAAATATACAAATGCTTTTTTACCCATAGCCCTTCCAGGCATGGATTTTCCCCTTATGGCGTTTGCTTCCCTTACGACATCTCAACACTTTCTAATTAATGTTGATTGCCATCTACTTTCATTTCTCAATGTTAATTCTACATGGGATTTTTTTTTCTTAGTTGCTGACTTCACTTCTCCAGGGATGGGCTTTCAAGGAAAGTTGTTCTCTTGCTTGATGGCAGACTTTTTGGCAACCTATCATATTTGCCTGTAAACTTCTCTATTTTATTCCCCTATTCATCTGTATATTTTTCTCCCAAATTCACTTTTTTCAACTTGGGGAAAATAACCATTTCAAAGCAGCATGTGCATGCGTGTAAAGTACAGTTAATGCTGTCGTCTGATTACTTACATCAGTGGCAGCTGTGAACGTAGACTGGAAACAGGCAAATATTGATGCTAGCGAGATACTTGGGAATCTCATCTAAATGGAAGGGCACGGTATTTCTAGAAGCAGATTTTAATAACAAGGGGGCTAAAACAGGCAATATATATATTCATTTTGTGAGATGTTCTTCTGTTATTGAATACAGATATGGAAAAGCAGATTTTTTGCTACTCGCACTATAATAGACAATTGCATTTTGACAGTATTGGTATGAAAAGCTTCTAAGTCTTCGCCACAACTCTCTTTGGGTGTTTTATACATTAAAAATCCCCAAATCTGGGCTTTCACTGAGTCAAAATTCGACTATTCTTGAGTGTTCCCAGAGAGCAGCTCTGTCAGTTTCAGAGGTTTCACTTCTATGTTGGTTTTGTCCCTGACATTGCGTACTCAGTTTTGGTAAACGCACCTGTCAGCCTCATTCAGAGCTGTAGAGTAAGAAATGCCTTCGGTTTGTATTTTAAAACCTGGACGCGGAGGTAAGTAACTTTTAAAAATACACAGGCAATGATCCCTCTAAGCTCCGTGGCAGAATTACATGGTAACATTCACGTTTGCGATTTTCTTCACCTATACTGCAGCAGCCCGGAAAGGAGAAAATGAATAATAATGAAAGAATCGCAGATAAAACAAGCAGCTGAAGGTGTGACCGACCAATTGTGCGCAGCCCCCCGGAGCCGGGCGCTCTCCCTCGGCCCCGGCCCCAACCCCCGCGGCGGGGCCGGGGGGCCCCGGCGGCTCCCGCGCTGCCGCCCCGCTGCCGGCAGGTGCCGCTGCCGCGCCGCCGCTGCCCCGCCCGGCGGCCCCGCCGCCCCGCAGCCCGGGGAGCGCAGCCCCTCCGCGGGGCCAGGCCCGGAGCGGGCGCGGCGCCTGGCGTGCGTGTGCGTGTGGAAATCCCCCCCCCGCTCCGCCGCGCCTTCCCGGCCGGGCTGCCAGCGGCGGGGGAGGCAGCTGTGCGGCGCGGGGAGAGGGGCAGGAGGAAGCAAGGCGGCGGGGGAGGGAGGGCGGAGACGGGGACAGCCCGAGGAAATCAAACGGCCCCGACATGAATTAGGCGGCAGGCTGCAGAGAGGGAACGGCCCCCCTCCCCTTCCCTCCCCTTCCCTTCCCCGCACGGCGGCCGGCGGGAGCAGCGCCGCCCCGCACGGAGCCGGCCGCTCCGGGCGCGCCACACGCACAGGCGCGGCGCAGACAGGCGGGGGCGGGCGGGCCGGCCGGGGTGGGGGGGCCCGGCAGATGAAGATGGCAATGTCTGTAATCCAAGCGTGCCGCAGCCTGGCTCTCTCAACATGGCTGCTGTCCTTTTGTTTCGTGCATCTGCTGTGCCTGGACTTCACCGTGGCCGAGAAGGAGGAGTGGTACACGGCCTTCGTCAACATCACCTACGCCGACCCGGCGGCCGGCAGCGCCGAGCTCCGCAGCGAGAAGAGCGAGTGCGGGCGCTACGGCGAGCAGTCGCCCAAGCAGGACGCCCGCGGGCAGGTGGCCCTCTCTGCCTCGCCCGCAGACCGCTACGCCTGCGACCCCAGCACCCGCTTCAACGCCCCGGCGCCAGGCAAGAGCTGGGTGGCCCTTATCCCGCGGGGCAACTGCACCTACAAGGACAAGATCCGCCACGCCGCTGCCCAGAACGCCTCTGCTGTGGTCATCTACAACGTGGGCTCCAGCAACGCCAATGAGACCATCACCATGCCCCACGCAGGTGAGCCTCGGCACCCTGCCCGTACTCCGTGGGCACGCTCTGAGGTCTGCGCTGGGCAAGTGGACAGACCCAGTTTTCCCATGTGTGGCAGCCTGCTTTGCTGCCTCGCGTCCTTGGGATGGGAGCTGGTGGGGGGAAGGTGTCTTTGCGCCTCTTGGCAGGGAGTGGGGTGGGCTGCAGGCCTTGCTGGGTGATGGGTGCCCATCCCGGTGGCCTTGAAGCACCTCTCCATGCTGCCATGGCAAGGGATGGACGCGCTGCCAGCAGTGATGCACACTGGTCCTCTAGGGATGAAAAGTTTGGGAAATGTAAAGTTTGGGTCTAGATGGAGAAATGGATGGGACCCTGAGTCCGCTGTGGGACACCGACGTTTTGTTGAGTCCTGAGGATCCTCTGGCAGGTGTCGTATGGGATCAGGTGTGATCGAGACGTTCAGAAAAGAAGCATGGTGTTTATGGTGCTTGCTTATCAGGAGATGCAATAAAGTAGGGAACGCAGCATCCACTGTCTTGACTGTGATACTGTAAAAGCTGTGGGATTGGTTAGGAACAGCGAATATCTGATTTGGTGACAATATGAGATATTTTGTCCAGGACGGGGGTTGGAGAGAGGTTCATTCTGCCAGGTGAATGCTCTGATGGAGTTTGTGCTTGCCGTGTCAGCGTGTGGGTGCTCAGGTCCCAACATGTGCTTGTCAACTGGAATCGAGCAGAAATCCAGCCCTCTGAAATGACCCAAACCTCAGGTTATGCCCACAAAACCTCCTGGTTTTGTAACAATGCTTGGTCTGAAACAATGTTGCTTTAAAAACAAATCGCCAGATTTATATTTAGGGACAGTGTTTTCTGCCAGGGGTCACTGGTCTTTTATACAAGCAGCCTATGCCATGGAGACTAAAATGCCACCCATTGTGAAATCTCAGTTTGGTTTCCATCCAGTAACTAATCATGCCCAGCTGTTTCATGCCAGTTGAATCTTTGCAGAGTTAGGGGTAAGTTGAAACACACAAAGGCTGCAAAACAGGATGTTGTTCTAATGACATTTTAAATTTCCACAGTAAACTAGCTAGCATGGATGTACTGAAAAACAATTTGTTGCCTAGCTATAGTGCTATACTACTGCTGATGCAAAAGTAGTTCTTTTGGAACCTCTTGTGTGCAGCCTCTTTAAGAGATTAACCATTTATTTGGGCAAATTCATGTTTCTTTGGTAGGACTGGTGGAAGATGGGGGGGCGGGGGGTAGTATTTTCCATTGGTTTTTTTGAAGCAAGCAACTCATAACCTCTTGAGCTTCTTAAAACGGTGCTTTATAACCTGTACATGGTTTGGTAGCTGTTCAGATTGTACTACGTGGTACTTTAAGTATCACAGATTATTTACTAAGCCGTATAAAGTAGCAGGAGCTTGCCATACTTATGCACCTTTAAAGTAAAGCTCAGATTGTTTCAAAACTTAAGATGCATCGCTTGTTCTTGTCTAGTGAGTTTCTCTAAAACTGCCAACATGTTGGATCAATTAATGGTCTGCCTGTTTTTAAAGTATGCACTAAGCTGGTTTCCCACATAAATGGTGTTTTATTAAGAAACAGTGGGAGTAAAAAAATGTGTCTAACCTTTTAAAATGTTAGAACTTTTGTTTGGTTTAAAGTCTCAAATGAAGTAAGCAGGGAATCTTTCTTACTGAAAGTGACCTCAGCTTTCAAAAATACGAACACTGCATCGTTTATCTTGGGGGCAGCTTCTTTTATGTCATATGACTCCTTATAGTTTAATCTGAGAATCCTTTTTTGAGTACTGAATTGATACCCAGCAGTGTAGTTGTGCAGTACCAGAGGCTGAAATGAAAGCAAACTTGTAGGAAATAATCTGGGCTTGTTGAACATGATCAGTGAGACTGAAGGGCTTTGCTGATTGATTGTGTGGGGTTGTCTTCATTTTAAGGATTTGTGTTCTGTGAAGTTGAAAAAGGGTTGTTGGTCTTACCCTTAGGGAAAACCTGCCCTCTGCATACAGTCAGAACTCAGAGGAGTTTTAGAGCATAAGCCTGCTGGAACAGGAGGAAAAATAATTATTCTTAAACAAATATTTGACAAACTAGCAGAGATGCAGAACTGGATTTATCTTTGCTCTTCTTCTTGTACCGCTGTTACGGTGGGACAAAGTGAATGTATTAGCTGTGTAAAATTATCTTTCTGACTTGCAGCCTTTGACGTTTGCTCAATCCCAGTCTAAATGATAGAACAAGATTCAAGGAAAGAATGAATCAGATTTTTTGGGTTTTGAGCTCAGCAGCATCTGCGGTGCTCTGCCCACGCCAAATCCTGGAGTGGGAAGAACAAAATTCCATCCTGGAAAATACTTGGGGGGTGGGAGGGGAGGGTGAAATATGACCTAAAAAGCAATTTAAAAGTCGAAAGAAATACTATGTTACTCTCTCTCTTTTCTTCCACAGATTTCTTTTTTGAGGTTTCATATAAGCTTAAATAAACTCTTTCTATACAGAAAACAGTATATCCTGTTGCCTAACAATGCGGCTCCTGCATTTACTAGAGAACTCCTAAAAGAGATGTTTCTTTTCCATATGCACATTCCTCTGTATGTTTTGCATTCTTTCTTTTCTGTCACTTTATCTTTGTGCTTTTTTCTCTATTCCTCTCCCCCGCTCTCATTTCTTCATCTCTACCCCTGTGCTTCATTCCCCCGTTGACCATGTTACTGTGCTATTTCCTAGTGCTTTGCCCTTTCCACATTCTCCCCAAAGCTCTTTCTTCTGCCAAAGATCTTACTTCATAGCTGTATGTTTAATTATATTTCCTGTTTTCTGTTACAGTGCATGCCAATGACCCTTTGCTAATGTGGTGCCTCTTGATTTTAAAATCCATAGGCAACTGTAGCAAGATAGTATTCTTGAAGAAGGGTTGGTAGACCTCCCTCCCCCTGACACCCCCACTCCTGGTCAAAACCAGGGTGATACTATAATGAAGTCTGTTGTGGAAATCTTCAAGTAGAACTTTCCAGGATTTATTTGTAGTGCATGAGACAGAACCAACAAGGTAAACCAGTTCGGTCACTGCATTGAAAGCCTTTGCTTTCACAGAGCCTGTTCTTCGGTCACTGCTTGCACATCCAGAAGAGTAAGGTAGAGTCGTGACATCTGCGTTCACAGGGAGCGCAGAGCTCTGTGGTTCTCGCGCTAGGACACATTTAGCTTTTGCATCATCTGCCACAGCCTTCGCAAATCAGCTTCGTTATTTTTATTGGCTTGAAGTATGGTATAGGAGCTGTGAGTCCAACTCTGTTTGCTTTTTGACTAAGTACATTTTAACCACAGAAGGAAAAAAAGCATCTAGAATTTCTGTTTCAGATGCTTTTTATTTCTCCTAAATCAACTTTTCTAGTAGAAAAGTACTCTAATAATATAGAGAATGTTCTTTTTTCTTCCAGGAGGATAATCTATGATGTTGGCTAGGGTTCTGATCGGCATTTTTTCTTCTTCAGAACAAGTTAGCTGTTATTTAGGTTAGAAGAGGCCCTAGCCACTGCATCTGCATTTAATAACTTAGTATTAATTGCAAGTATTCTTGCTACCTGTTGTAGCACGTGTCCTTACACTTGCCCTGTGCTCTGTATAGATACAGTAAGGGAGCCTTCCAGAAGATGGTTCAAGGTGAGAACTTCTCTCTCGAGCTGTCATTAACTGCTGAGGCAACCTAGGCTGACCACTTCTAACTCGGGCACCTATCAGGTGCTTGGGGCTAAGGAGGGATGTTAACTGTAGCTGTACACACAATTCATATGTGCGTAAAAATCAAATCGTTAGTAACCAATACAGTTTGTAACATTCAGTTTGAATGCTGGGGTGCATCAGAATATCTCACAGAATGGATAGGATACAATTACTTCATAAAATAATCATAATTATTTTGCACCAGAAGCATGTGTGAGTCAGGCAGTTTTGCATTCTCCATATTCTGCTTTTCCAGTGCATGCCATCACAAAATTTAGTCACGTCCTGTACATATGACAGCCTGTTTTCAAAGGGAGGCAGATAGCTCGTTTTTTGTAATTGCTCGTACACCCTGGGGGCAACTGTCAACTGTATCTTTGAGTCATGAATCTCGTATGTAGTCTAAGATAACTCTGACTTCTTCCCTTCGTCTTTGACCCTAAAGCTCAGCATGTCTGCACCAGATTGCATGGCCATCCTGCTGCAGAACCAGATGTGCTCCTCCACACATGATATGGTTGTGACCAGCCTTGATCTGTGCCCTTTCAGTTCAGTGATAGTTTCTCCCCTTGTACTTAGCTTTCTGTTCCATAGTCAATGTCTAGTCTTGCCTTTTACCTATTTTAACACATGTTGGTAGTAGTTTTGGCTTTGGGCTCCCCTGTAGCTTTAGGACTTGTACTGATGTGCAAATTAAACACTAAAGTTGAAGATTCCTCTCTTTACTTAATCCAGTACTGTAGCTGCATTTGTTCCTTTACTAAAACAGCTGTTTTCCTAAACTTTTGTTGAATTCTAATGAGGACAATGTGCTGACAGCATTCAGACTGAATTTACGTATGGATAAGTGTGAATTAATCGAAGGTTGGTGATTTGAGGCTTCCAGGGCCTGTCATAATTATTTTCAGTTCCAGGCACCCAGGATTCATTCCTAATAGAAACCGGCTCAGTGGGGAAGGGAGATAGAGATTAGTGCATCTCTGAGCCTTATCCAGCGTGAAGTTGAAGCATGGCTGAGCTGGGCTGCCATTCTTAGGAACTCAGAGGAGCTTCTGGATTTTTCACTCTATCACTTTTGATCTAGTGATGGTTAGTTCTAGTCTCATAGGTATTTTGGCTTTAAAATGGTTATCTGTTAGCTTGGGTTTTTAGAATACTGTGGCAGTCTGTGACTAGTGTGTTAACTCCATTGTAGCTCACTAATACATGCAGATACATTTCTGTGCTTGCCCCCCTTCATGCTATGTCACAGAGCACAGGAACATTTTCAGCAAAAGGGGAGAGAAACCTTTGGTTAGTTCAGTGTCGGCACTTGAAGAGTATCTTTTCCCTGTAAGAGAAGACACTTTCTACTTTTCTCGTGTAAGCAAAGAGCTAAAAGAACATGCTATTTTGCCACACTTGTTTGATGGAGCTCACCGTGCATTGTCTTGTGAGATGACTGAGTTTCAGGTGACCTGTGCCTCCTTACACCGCAAGCCAGGCTGATGAAGAGTTAGATCTTCATGAAGGGATAGCCCGATGGTTTCCCCACTTCCCAGTAACTTCTGCATAGCTAACCTGCACAGAAACAACATTCATTTCAAGACAAGCCCCACTTCTCCCTTTCGGTGGCATTTGAGTTCTAGTCACTTGGTGATTTCTTTGGTACAGAAGGGAGTGAACAATGCAATCATTGAGTCATAGAAATCAGATATGGAAAAGACTGAGTAGTCAACGTAATCCATCACCTTACTAATGGAGGGCTGCTTCCTACAGTGCTACCATCTACTACTGTCACAGTGCTTTTTGCTTAGTGTCTTGCAAAGGAAGGAATCTTGGGATGCTTCAGAATTAAATGCAGTCTGTGTAAGCAACTGAATGGTGCTGAGGCAAGAGATATAAAATGTAGAAGGATATCAAATAGCAATATCGTATCTTGCAATAACATTTATTTCTTGTAACTTCCACAAAGTCATCTTGGCAGAGTCATACCTGCTGAACAATAAGGTTTTAAACCAACTATATCCATTGAACAACACAATTTAGGGGAGTATATGGCGATTGCAAGAAGAAAGGGGAGATAAAATACTTTGTAACTGGTTATGTCCAAACAGGCTTACTCTGTTGTGTCTTGATTCCATAGTGGGACACGACCCAGGACTTCATTAGTGCCCAGCTCTCTCCTCATTTCACTACATAGGGTTTTGGTTTCTCTAGATGAATAGGCCACATGTCAACCACGGAACAGTTTGACCAGGTCCTGAATGTGGATGAGCAGGGGTCAAGGACACCTCAGGGTACCCTGCTTGTTCATAGGTGCATTTAGAGGTAGTATCTTGAAAGGTAATTCTATTGGGAACTACAGTCGCTCTTACCTGCAGGAGAAAACCCACATCACTTAGGTGAGACCTCAACTTTTAAAATTTACTGTATTCAATGTACTGGCTTTGTATCTACTGTCTGACCCACTGCCCCATTAGTGGATGCTGAGTTTCATAAAGCTACAGGTTTGCTAATGAATTTGCTGTGAATTTAAGCTCATTGGTAGTAGGCTTATTGTTCTTTGGTGCATTTTGTGGACCCTTTAGAAGTCATCCTTCGGCCAGGATAGGTTGAAAATCACTGATTTAGGTAAACTTGCCACTCTGGTGGAAAGCGTGGTTTTTAGTTCAAAAATGGATGAGTGGAAACACTTTTCACCAGTTGTAGTAGATGGAGAAAGGTTGTGAAGATTGGTTTGCTTATGAAGCAACAATACTGTGCAGCTGTGTTTTACAAGAGGGGCTTAACAAGGGCATTATTTAGTTTTTGGCTCCTCTTCAATAAATTATTTGAGATAAACCTTAGAAAACTGAGCAGAGGAGAACTGATGGAGATGACTAAAAGATTAACGTGTTTGTTTTATTGCTATTCTGCATTGAAATACGAAAAGCTAGCATCTTGGGTTCTTTGCTACTTAAAGATATAATAGCTTTTTCAAATAATTGTTCCTTTCTTTTCCTTCTCAAGAGTGACTTATAAATAACGTCAATAAAGTGAAGTGCTTGTTCATTTGCTTCTGACAGTATAATCATAGTGATACAAAAAAGACATTGAGGTGCTGGAGTGTGTCCAAAGAAGAGCAACAAAGCTGGTGAAGGGTTTGGAGCACAAGTCAGTTGAGGAGCAGTTGAGGGAACTGGGACTGTTTAACCTGGAGAAAAGGAGGCTGAGGGGAGACCTTATCGCTGTCTACAACTACCTGAAAGGAGGTTGTAGTCAAGTCGGTGTTGGTCTCTTCTCCCAAATAACATGTGATAGGATAAGAGGAAATTACCCCAAGTTACGCCGGGTAGGTCTAGGTTGGATATTAGGAAAAATTTCTTCACTGAAAGGGTTGTCAGGTGTTGGAACAGGCTGCCCAGGGCAGTGGTGGAGTCACCATCCCTGGAGGTGCTTAAAAGACATGTAGATGTGGCATTTAGGGAGATGGTTTAGTGGTGGACTTGGCAGTGTTAGGTTAACAGTGTGACTCAATGATCTTAAAAGTCTTTTCCAACCTAAATGATTCTGTGCTTCTATATTCAATTATTCTGCCAGACCTAAGGGTCTATCAGAGTTTCAGTCTTAAATCTGATGTGTTTAATTGTGTTTGTGTATGTAATATTCCCTGTAAATTGGAAAGATATTTTAACCTTATTTTCAGTTTGAGACAAAACTGGAGGAAAAAGATGTTTATCTTTTTAGTTCCTAAAACACAGAAACATAAATTACGGCCATGCAACTCCATAGAGTCCTGGTTTTGAGTATATCTTGTATATTCCTTAGACACAGAAGTATTACATCTGCACAGGAATGTAGTTCCTCCAGAGATACATGGAATAAGATGAGTTGGTGAGTGCTCCCTTGTGGTACCCACGTACAGAGATATAGCTTTTAAAAATGAATTTACATTCCATAGTGTCTTGAAGCCTTTATCATGAGAGAGGACCCCTGGCACTGGGGTGCTCCGTAACAAAGCAGTTCTCTGCATGCTCTTCTACCAAGACAGCCCCCTAGTACAGACATATTTGGCTATGAACCATCATCATTTGTTCCTGAACATTGACTTAATTACATAGGATGTCATGCTTCCTCATAATTTGTCTCATACCTTGGGCTTCCCTTCTTTATATGCTCTTTAGTTTGCCTCTTACTGTTCAAATCTCTTCTTGCGAAGCATCTCTTTTTTAGAAGTCATTGTAAGAATATCTCACCAGATAATATATGTATTTTAAAGAGAATTATGCATCACATTAATCTCCAGGTTCTAGCTGTATAAATCACACATCATTAAACTGTACTTGTCTATTAATTGCTTGATCTTGCAGTCCTTGTCAAAAAATAATTTCTGGCACAGTCGCAGTTGTATTGTGGTGAATGTGTCTGACATTACACAGCAGCACTAAGAATGGTCTCGAGAGCCTAGTAGATAGATTCATCTTTAGTTAACATATATGTCTAATCTTAAGATTACTGTAGAATATGTTGACATTAGTTGACTATGTGGTGTGGGTTGTCTGGGGTCAGACACAGTGCAATAATCTGTATGGTTTTATTGTTTTGCTTAAATTGATTTGTGGAGCACTTAAGCTTTTGCACCTAGTTGTTACTGTCATACTGGCAGAGCAATTCCAGTTCATCATGATCAAAGCTCGGGGTGTCTAACAAGTTTCACTGTAAAAGGTTTCTTGGATTTTCCGATTATGCAAGAGTTCTGTATCAGTATCTGATAAAGATCTCTCTGTTTTTACATCCTGTGATGCTAGCTAAAATGTTAGTATTCTTTTTCCTTTTCTATTTCAGTATTTTCTGTGAGAAGACAGAAATATACTTCTGCTTTTCCTTTGCCCTTTCAGAAGTCTCTGTATTAGAGCATCTTAAATCTTTGGCTGTATTTCTGTGGCATGTCTGTGCTTGGACTCAAAAAAAAAAAAAGTCTTGGACTCAAGAAAAAAGTCTTTAAAACAGAATGGTCTGATGCTGCAGTCTCGTTCGATTGCTTCTTCTACATGTACAGAATACGTTTCCCTCTTGTGCCTTTTTAAGCTTTTATTATGTGTGCGCTGTCTCCTAGTTTTACCTGCCAGTATCATATTCTTGGAGTGTGGCAGGTTTCACAGGATTGTGTAATCTCTGTGCCTGGTCTTTCATCACTTTTTATATGTCCATGTGTTTGAAGTGCCCTGGGCTTGTCCTTGAAATTCATACCTTTACTAAGTACTATATCCTGACTTTTCACGCTGGAAACAAGGAGATGAGTAAAATCCATTATGACTTGTTATAATACTGCCTTTGATGTCTTTCTCTGGCCTTACATTTCATTCTATCCTCTTCATCCTCTACTTAGGCTTCCTCTTTTTGTTGTTGTTGTTTTGTTTATTTGTTTGTGGTCTTTCTAGGGTTTGTTTGTTTAATTTATTCACTTTCCACAGATCAATAAATCTTTCCTTTGGACTTCTCGCCTATTTTTTTGTTGTCTTCACTTCTCTTTTTATGCGCTTTGCACCTATTCTTCACCTCCTCTAGGTTGTTTTTTTTTTCCTCTTTCTTCCTCACCCCTTACCAAGTTGACAAAAATAGGCGAAGGCTGTTGCTTTACATACAATTGACTGTAAGGGGAAGCAGAGCAGGATTATGCTGCTTTGGTTGCTTTTCCTTCGCAGCTGACTCTGGGTTTAAAGAGCATCTGCTGTCGTCTGCTCAGGGTGGGCCGGGAGGAGTGGGACACCAGCCGTCGGGAAGAGTGGCAGTGCCGTTCGTGAACAGCTGCCAGTCAGGCATGGCACATTTGCTATGCATAGAATGGCTTTGTGCTGAATGCTCCCAAGTCTTTTTTATGAATTCTTAAAAGACTAAGTTATGGTCCCTCTTATGTAGAGAGGCAGATTCTGCTCTTTCATGCTTTTGCAGAACATGCTTAAGTTTTCTCTGCTGGGTGTTAGAAAAACTGACGAAGAATTTTTCCATCAAAACTATTTTTCTTTAGTAGTGAGATGGATTTTTAACAAAAACAAACAAACGACTCTTTTGGAAAGTTTTTGCTCTCCAGAAAAGGTCTTGCAGTTCTGAGTTTGAAGGAAGATTTTATTTTACTAAATATTTCATGTCTCAGAATTTCGGATTTGGAAACAGTTTGGTTTCCCTTTCCTTTTTTGATGATATATTGCATTTTAATCAGCTTCTGCCAGCTTTATACACTAGTTCCACCCCAGAGCACAGACCTGAGTCTTCCCAACTCAAATGTTACACTTCTCCAGGAATCAATGCATGCATTTCATTACAAGTGTTATTTGAAGAAACTGAACTCAGGTTTGCAATGCTGAATTTCTTTTTTCTGTGATAGCGTGCCAACAGCTTTCTGTCTTCCCATAGCACAGTCTCTAAGCTATAAGATCTTTGGCCCTTGCTGTGTGCGTATATATCTTTACTAGCAAGCTAGATGTGGCTTTAGCACTGTGTCTAGCACACAGGAATGAGACTTGGTATGAAATAGAGATTGCTCTTAAAGACATAACAAGGATCAGTAGTTGTCAGTGGAAGTGAGACAAATTCAGTCTTGTAGTAAGATGCAATTTCCTACATGGTTGCCCGTAACTTACTGTTATTTGAATGGGCTTAGATAACTCTCCAGAAGTCAAATCCTGGAAAAATTATCCCAATAGCTGGGAACATTGTGGTAGTACGTGTACAAGGAAGCTTAGAGGTGATCATGGTAGTTCTTTATGCTTTTTAAGGGTTGTACCTCTCTGGAACTACCACCCAACTCTTTTCCGTGCTTGGAGACTGTCAAAACAGCTCTGGCGGAAGCCCTGCACAGTGGGCAGAGGTAAACCCTACGGCCTGAAGCATTGGCCTCTCAAGATGGGATCTCTGCGTAGCATGTCCTTTATCACCTGGAAGGAACTTATCTGGGTGACAGTGATGAACCAACGTCCGTTCATTATTTCTTTGTGACTGTTGCTCATAGAAAAGGAGGCTGCAAGAAAAGGCACTTGCAAGAAAAACACAGTCTGAGACACTTCTAGTTTTTGTGTCTGCAGATAGCCAACAGATACAGAAAGCTGCCTGTAAGCCTCCACAAAACAAGCATTTGCTGGAGCATCTGTCTCACGTTGTAAAATAAATTGAAAGCCTTTCTCTTCCAAAACTTCTGTTTAAATGTTGAATACCAGCACAGGGGAATATCATGAGTAAATGCAACCCAGAGGGGCAAAGGTTATCATCACAGGTGGGCATGAAGTATCTCAAAAACCAATAGCACCATCATTCACTTTGCCAGAGAAATGGCTAGAATAACCATTAGATGAAAGTCATATGAATAAACCTGAATCCTGGAGAGGTTGATTCAAATTGATGGGGAAATGATAGCCATTGAAGTAGCTTGTGACCTCTGTGACATTATCAGCCACGAGACGTTCTTCCTTTTGGAGACTATGGAACTTGTTTGGCTAATAAATGTATCTTAACCCCCATTTCAGTTCCGCACTGACTCCCATTTCTCACTGGTACCCACTGACATGATCTTAGAAATGTTCTTGTTTGCTGCCTCTTTGCTGTTTGTCCCAGACCTTGTTTGCTGCCTTTGCGGGTGGTGGGAATGTTCCCTGGGATGATGGGGATCCTGGTCACCTTGTGCTCAGGCTTGAGTTTGTACATTTTGAAGTTGCCTTTAGCAGTTTTGCATGTTGCTTACTGTTTGAGTATGGGGGCTTGTATTGCTCACGGAATATTGCCCAACTGGATCCATAGGTGAACCAGAGGAATCTACCAAACAGCTCAACTGTATGGGAAAGTAATGAGCTATGTCTAATGCAGTTGGGATCCCCTGGTGTATATTGATTCTTCAGGGAACTCATCTGTCCTTTTCACTTCTCTGGCCTGCTAACCCCTGCTTAAGAAACCACATCGGAAAATTTCACTTTTCTATGTGTATTTCTCGTTTTTTCTCTTTTCCTTATCCGTCTAAGTCTCAAGCAGTCTTTTACTTCTGTGCTAGTCTACTAACCAGAAGAGATAAACCAGAAGAGATAAAACCCATGAAAATCTATAGCCTATTCTTAAGACAAAAATATGACTGTATAACTATTTTCTTCTGAATTTATAATTTATAACAGTTGGTAGTTCAGGGAAATTTTTGGCAAGAAGGAGTTGGAAGTATCTGGTATTTCTAAATATGCATGACCTATCACTTCTTTCTCCAATAATTAAGGGCATCATTCCCATTAACTAATTTATCTACCTATCTTTCTGCTATTATGCTTACACAAAATAACAAAGCAAGCACTGAATTTTTGTATAGAATATCTTCTGTTGATTAACTTGTGCATTTGCGGCACAGAATCAGTTCTTCATTCTCAGCCAATACTGTGTTGAGTCAGCACAATGATTGCTGTTTGTCTTTTCTGGACAATTTATTGTGTGTCCATAGACCAGAATTATTTTGCACCAATGTAAAGGTAACTCTGCTAGCTTTAACGCAAAGCTGTTGCCTTTGGCTCTGACTAGCCAAATCTGTTGTGGATTAGCCAGCAAAAGAGGAGCTACAGTGCACAGGTAAAACAATAGACTGGGTGGCAATAGTTACAGCAGGGAGGCAAATATATAATAACTGTGTGTCACCCTATGCATTGATCAGTATGGCAACTTCTAAAACCTCTTACTCTCAAAATGGGACTGATACTTAAAAATTACTTCTCACTTTACTGGGGTAGTGATTTTGCTGTCCTAAAACTCATTAGTAGGTATTTCAAAATTTAGGTTAGACATTATTTCTAATGTCTATGTTACATTAAGGTAATTTGGAGAATGCTTTGTGTCCCACTTCAGGACGATGTTTGCACAAATGGTTATTGTTAAGCTCTTGTTCAGTTCTTGCTCAGAATGGGCCAGAAGTCGAGGACCTTGACTAAATGTGATTGGATGTGGTTTTATGAGAAAATGTCATCTATGAAAGAGGTAGAAGTGTCTAATGTAGCCCAGAGGTGTATTACGAAGAATGTTATTGTGGTAATCTTGTGGGATCTTACACCCTCCTCTAACACTGTAAATAGTCAAGGTCCTTACAATATGGTGGTTTTATTTATAATTTTATATGTAAGATATATACTTTATATATTTCATAAAACAGGCACCTTATAAACACCTATTAAAAGAGATGCTTCAATAATTTTACATTTCTCCACATAGATTGGCTACTGCTTTCTGGGTTGTCAGGCACATCTGTATCATGGTGAGAAGCAAAGATGCCTCTCTCAAATTCCAGTGAACGCTGTTCCTCTTCCACCTGAGGTGACCGCCCAAACCCTTTAAAACTGAGATGCTGTCTCTTCTTAACCGTGCTTTATTTGATGTCTGTCACCAGTAAACTGGTACATTTCTGGCTAACCAGTGAGCTGCCTGATTTGAAAATACTGACATATCTAAGGCCTGTCAGATAAACGGCAGCTCCATACCTTACACCCATTCCAGTTCGGGAGTAATTATTGTAATGTTTTGCAAATTTGGTTCCAGGAGATAAAATCTTACATCCTCCCTTGTGGCTTGTCAGTCTGTCAGCTTTATTTTGCTTTGAGAAATTCAGGAGAGGTTTCCTTAATGTTCCCGATGGTGTCAATTTTGAACTGAAATTGCAGCCACTTGGACAGTTGTTGAAACTGTAAAGTGTAAAATTATCAAGTATCCCTCCATTAGACATTCCTAACAAGTTAACTGCCATATTTACTTAAAAATCTGTCTGGAAATAATACAGTACTTATTTTTCATAACCTTTAAGTAACAGAGTTAATACCACAGTCAGACTTGCCAGACCAGGCAAATATTAATGTATAATACACAAGTATTAATGAATACCTGAGGTGACTCAGTAGTGTCTTCACTGCTCTGCAAATCTGTATTTACCAGCACAAGACTCAAAGATCCTCCATAATCTCAATATGAATGGACATCAGTGGGAGTGGAGGTGATTAGTATCCATTTGTGGGTGCTATGCTTTTCACAGGCCTGGGCCTTAGTTTACCTTCTCCTGTGTCGTCTTGTTTAATGAAACAGAACTGGAATCCATCCATCAGAGAATTACTGCAGGTGTGATTAATTTGAAAATAAACCTGATGTTCATGCTGTTATCCAACAGTTGTCTCCATCTGGTGGCAAGAGTTTCAGGATCTGCAAGTGCATCAGGTCTTCTTCATTCAAGTGCTTTATTCGATTGGTTGCAAAAAAAAATTAATTACAATTTCAGTTTTGTTTTCTGTCTTTAATAATGGCAATGTCCCTGTCACTGAAAGGAATAATATACACAGCATTTAAGCACCCTCAAGCTATAGCAATGAAGAGATTGTACCTTTATTTTTGTGGAAAGATGCTAGGCTGTGCAGACTTGGTGTCATGGAAACTGCAAGAATGTATGAAGTTTTAAATAGGCAGATGGATTTTAGATCCACTTCTCTAGCTACTTTGAAGAAGCACGCAAACAACTTGGCTGGAAAAGTCACAAGAAGTTCACAGGAAAAAAAAAAATCTCCAGCACCAATATGAAGGTCTCCATAGTTCTTATGTTGGGGTTTTGGGATTAGACTGGGCTTTAAACTGGATTTTCAAGGCTCTATTTTCTTTATGCAGACTGCTTTCAGGCCAGCTCAGATGCTGACGTTTGAACTTTCAGGTTAGCCACCATTACTTTAAAAACCTCTCAAGTCCCCATTTCATTTATTTACTTTTTTATTAATGTTTTGAAGAGAAAACCAATAACCATCCTGTAAAATTCCAAGCCCTGAATCTTTCCTTTAGAAAAAAACCCATAGGTTTGCTGTTTGCCAGCAATGCACTTACCTATGCCATTAATTTGTAACTTCTACTTCTGAAATCCTAACCCTGCTGAAGTCGATGCCAAAACTTCCTAAGGATTTCATTGCCAAGTAGCTACAGCAAGAAAATAAATACCTGAGCTCATGATGTATCTTCTGCTGCCCCATAGTATTTAACACATTGTTGTCAAGTACAGAAAAGCCCTGTTCATTGCAACCCAACAGAAGTAATCCCAGTCATTCACCAGCAATCTCTGTGAAGTATGAGCTGTCTGCATTTCGTATGAATTGCACACATCTCTCAGATTCAAGTAACACAACAGATAATACCAGGGCTTCATTAAGGTCATTTTGTAACTGAGTAAAATTAGGGGCCAGCCTGTGAGAGCCTTGAAGCTGGAAGTATTAACTTCCATGAGTTCTCCGGCACATTTAATAAACGGTTCATCTGGCCTTGAGTGATTGTATGAATTATGTAGCCATTGTTACATTTATGATATAGGTAGAAGTTAATTTCCTCACCTTTTGAAGTGCTTGAGAATAGTAGGTCATGTCTTATGTGTATTTCTGACAGCGAACATCAAAACAATTTTTTTTCTCAAATCTACTAACAGATAAAATTTAGTTCTTGGCAGACTTACGGCTTTTGTGTGAAACAAAGGAATCGGGGGGAGGCGCGTGGTGGTGTTAGAGCTGTGTTGCAGGAAGAGGCTGAAAAGCTCCGTTTGCAGGACACACGTGCCCACCAGCTCATCTCCAAGGGCAGGGAGCAGCCAGGCCCACGAGAGCTGCAAGAGATGTCGCTGCCTGACAAAAGTCATAGCTGAGATAAAGGCTTCTCAATCTCAAGCAGGTACTGGCTGCACGCACTGCAACAAGACCTCTTCTATATTCAGAAGGGTGAGAGCAGTGTGGTTTTCGCACCTTTCTTCACGAAATGGTATGCTAAGAAGGAATAGCAATGATGACAGCCTTATCTCGGAGGGGAATGTGATGGTTGTTAGGAGAATGCTCAAAATTAGTATTTGCAATCTGCATTTTATACTATCCATCTACATACTAAATAAGTGTGGACAGTTGTCACAGAAATAGTTACAGAAATGAAGTCTATCCACATTAAGCCTAGCAGATGTCGTTCCTTACCTGTTTACCATCTGATCAAGTTAAGACAGCATTTAATACAGGCTGTATTTGTTCTAAACAGAAGATTAATCCTAAGATCTTGGAATATGTGGTTAGTTCGTGTGTGAATTGTTTTCTTTCTTCTTAATTTTCCTGGAAAAACTGTTCAGCTGAAGAGACCACAATGCAGGCAATACTGCATGGTGATTTCCGTGCCTTTGTTCCAACATGCATATTGTGTTTTGAGTGATGCTGATCTGTTTTGAGAGCTTGTGGGATTTTCAAAACCACTGCTATGTTAATCTTATTTGGCTCCTGTAGCATGCTTCAGATCACTCTCTCTTTTCAGCATCTGATGGCAAGACATTGAATGGTGTGATTTTTACTGCAAACGGTTTATTTTCAGTTTTCACTACACCTTCATTTTGGAAATCTGTGACTGTTTAACCCCTTCGTAGGTCTTCAGCATGCTTTATTACAGTGAGTCTTTTTGCTAATAGAGATGTTTGCTAATGAGTGAATCTCTGTCTCCCAGTTAGTGTAGGCATTGCTGTATCTTAAATACACTTTGCCTTTTGATCTCTTCGATCCAAATTATTGTAAGAGGCTAAATGCAGACAGAAATATCAAATGCAGAACTATGCTTAACAGAAATGTTACAATTACGTAAAACTATCAGAAATCAAAGGAGAGATCCAGATAGGTGATTCAGCGTAGAAAGAACATGGTAGCTGAAGTTCATAATTTAAGCTGATGGTTCTGATCTGCTCGTACTTAGGCACTGAGTCATCCAAGGCATAAAAGCTAAATGAAGAGAGGGAACATAAGCCGTCATACAAGAACCAAGGTAAATAGAATTACCTTCCTTTCGTGTCCTTCAACCTACAGGCAGAATTGGTCTCTGAACATAGAAATATATAAGCAGCAGGAATATTGCCAGCAGGGGGAAATTTCCAGTGGCTCCCGGGGAGCCTATATGTGTTTTGTTTGTTGTTGAGGTTTTTTGCTGTTTGGGGTTTTTGTTTTGTTTTTTCGTAAGGGGAAGGGAGGGGAAACAGGCATGTAAAATAGTATGCGAATGTCCAAAACAGCATCTGAGTGGCATATTCAGAAAATAACTAGAAGCTACCATTAAACAACATTGGCTTAAAAGAAGCCTTGGTTTGGAGTCAACTGTGTAACTTAAATACATCCCCTTTACATCTTCAGCTGTGTCTTGTGTACTAAAATTTGCTAAATTGGGTGCAAGATTTAGTTTCTGAACATCTTGGATCTGAAGTGTTTCATATCAAATTCTAGTTTCAAGACATTTAAAGAGCTGTGAAATTTGCATTCAATCTAAAACTCTCATCTGAAATTTCTGGCTCTGGTACATGTTCGGATAATCAGATTTCAGTAGGGAAATATGGCACTTACCTTATCTGTTGCAGATAGATCCAGAATGGAAAACCCTCATAATCAGCAGGTACTATAGAGACATCTGCACTGGTATTCATTTGAGTATTAAAAACAAGGGATCTAATTAGCAATGTACTGTGATATCAGCATTATGTTAAGTGCATTTGTTTTCATCATCCTCAAAGCTTGCCTAAATCTCACAGACAAATGGCGGAAACCGTTTAACAAACCATATAACAACATCAGTCACAGTTGCACAAAATGTAGCGTGGGCAAAATTGTGAAGCCTGCAAATACTGACAGGTAACTCTGACAAATACTTTGTTTTAGAAATATGAGTACATGCAACACACTCTGAAGAGATTGTTTCAGCAGAACATCATGAATTTGAGAAGTATGTGCTAAGAGGAATTTATTTCTCACTGAATAGTCAGAAGCAAAGCCCGTATTGCTGTGTTCCTGTAAAAGGAACAGTACAGAGGAAGGACTCTGCCTGCTTAAAAGAGATTTGGACCCATTTATGCACATAACTTCCATCTAGGCATCTAAATACCTTTTATAGGAGTAGATAGCACAAATCCCTTGCCCGTAGATACAGATGTGAGTGTACATCTGTGTCCTTATTCGCACACACGTATCTATAAAAATAGTAACTTCCTCTGGGGAGATTGGCTACAACAGATAACTTGCACCTGGTCTTGAACTCACAGATGAGCCAAGACATGTGGATATCCGATATAGTTATTTTGCCAATGAGTGATCTATGTGGACGTAAACAGCCCTATGTTAAGTCCACATGGCATGGTGGTAGTACTCCATCTGGTTGCTTCGGGGTTCATTTCAACTGCAGTTGTGCAGAACATGGAGGGAAAAAAAAACCAACAAAACCAACAACAACAACCAACCAAACAAACAAACACAAAAAAAAACCCAAACCAAAACAAACACGAAAAAATAAAGCATATAAAAAAAATCTAGACAGTTTTAAAGAAGCCCCTTTTCTGTGTTGTTCTCTCATTTTGAGGGGACCGAGGAGAAAGGGAGCAAGAAATGTTGTTTGTGTCTCAGCAAACTCTAGTCCTTAATTTTTCAGGTCTTAGAATTTAAATAATTTGCATTACACAGGGAACTCATGATGCTCTCTTGCAGCCTTTATATGCATAGGTGTAACAGAGTGGGGACAGGAATTTGTCTTCTATTCATTAGCATTTCAGAGTACTAGAAGCAAGAGATTCCATCTGGAGATGAGTTTCTCATAGTTTCTGGGTACAAAAATGAAATAATTGTTGTTACTGTATTGTTCCAACTGCTTGATTAGAAATGAGTCAGAGAGTGGTCCCTGTGTTCTTCTCCATCTGGACATGTGTACTCCATGATAAGCTCAGATATGAAATTAAAAAATTCTGTTAAAGTATTTAGCTCCTCAACTAAAAAGACAAGGTTGGTTGTAGGAAAACTGTAGAGATTAGTTACGGTCTTAGGCCATAATGCTGAAAATACTCATGCGGGCAAGTACCTCATGCATGTAATGAACTTGCTTGATCTATTTATAGCTTTACTCAGTGGATGTTTGTACCCAGATGGTGCTCCTTAAATTTCACTGGGCTGTGTGTATGAGCAGCAGTTCACACTACAGATCACAATGCAGGACAAGAATCCAGGTAGCAAACAAATATACTTAATTAAACAGATGTTCACAATTACTTAATACAATACTTATGACTTTTTTTTTTTTTTTTTTTACTGGTGTCTCTCTGCAAGAAGGATCTGTAACTGATAGGACTTGCAATATTGCATTTAGTTACTCTTTTTTAAAATGCTGGGTAATTTCATTTGCAGGGATAAATACATAACATTCAATTTTAAGAATGGGGAAACTGACAAAAAGGGTGGAGAAGCCAAATTTTGCAGTGTGTCAGGAGCAGATTCCAACTTTCCAGAGCCCCCTTCTCTCAGTAGTAAGATCGTTCTCATCCCCACAGCACCTTGCATCTCCAAGCTTGTTCTTTGCCAGTTTTGATTCTCGGTGTTTACTCTTTCCGTGTGCTTGAGCTCCCTCCCATCAAGGTTGGTTTGGTTTTGTTTTATTATAGAAGCAAGACTGAAATTTTCTTTTGTGCTTAACTGAAGTGTGTTTGTATTCTCTTCTTCCTTCAGCTAGTCTCGTAAATTCCATTAAAAACAATGATATATATTCTGAAATTCAACTTCAATTTACCAATTCGTAGTTTTCTAAATCTCAAAAAAAACCCCCATAGGTGTGAAGGGGGAACATAACCCAGGCAATGAACACTTACATTAAACAACAGTTGATGCAAATAATTTCTCTGCACCACTCCTCTCCTACTGAAATAATAGATTCTGTGTTAAATACAAAATTTGACACTTTTTTTTGGACACCTCCAGCTACTGAATGGTATGTCATCTGCTGGTATCCTGATACTTGTGGAGGGTATCTAGTACACATGAACACACCTAGGATGGCTAATTTTAACACTTGCAGGGGCAGATATTATGACTGTGTATAAGGATGTCTGCAGCTGTCTCTGGGAGGGTTACAAATGAAAGCTCACTCTGAGTCCAGGCAAAAAGTACGGGGGTTTTATGTTTTGTTTTCCTGTGCAGCAAGAGTTAGGAGGCTGGCTTCCCTTCTGCTGTTTGTTACTTTTAAAAGCCTTTGAAAATACAAATGTAGTGATTTATTTGGGCACAATGATTGCAAAGTGTTTTCTGTTACTTTTAACAAGATAAATTACTAGATTGGGATTACATCTGAAGAACTGTAGGATTATTAGCATCACAAATCTGCTTCTTGATGAGAACTACTCAGCACATTGATTCTGCACATTGAGTTCAAGGTGGTGAGATTAATTTATTTCTATAACATGAATGAAACCCATCTCAGGTTTTAATATAGCCTCTTGTGCACTGCATATAACTTGACTCTGTAAATAGCCAGATGCTATGAGGTGCTGATTGCCAGTTTTAAGCTAATGGTAATCTACTGATTCCAACATAGGAGACATTAAAAGTTACAGGGAAGGAGTGAACAAGGGGATACTGCCTCTTTAGTCATAGCACTCACAGCAGTGGCTCTATCTTTAATGTAATTTCTATACATTTGGCATAAAACCTTTATTTTTTTAGAAAAAAAAATTGTCACTGTTCTGAGAGGACAGAGGTGAGATGGAAAACATCCTTTGAAAAAAATCTGCAAGATCATTTTAATTAACTGTGAATTTTTTTCAAGACATTCGTATATATGTATGGGTTTTAATACTGCTAGAAGTTTTGCATTAGTCTACTCTTTCTTGTTCTTCTGTCCCTGGCACAATCTCTGCTTTCTAGTGTTCATGATGACCCCAAGTAGGCAATATTCCACAGATAGTCTGCAGAAGGCCTGAGACAACAGGAGAGTTAATGACCTGGTGTATTTTCTTGGAAGCACAGATGTCTTAGAAGCCTCTCCCCATTTTCCCTTGCTCCTTTCCTTGTCTTTCTTCAGTCTAGTTGTTTCCCACTCCCATATTGCAGTTTTCTGGCCTTTTAGCTGGTACAAAATGAGCTGGACTTTAAAAAGATTTTTCATAAGAAGTTAAAAAAATGTTTGGTTTTTTTAGGTCATATCAGACCTGATTTACTCTGCAGTCATTTAGCATCATGCTGGTCCAGCTGAATGATAGGTGAGAGTGATGCTGTGGCAGAAACAAGCAGATGTTGGTGAGGAGAGCCAGTAACTTTGTAAAATGGCTTTGTTCCCAAGGAAAGTGCATAAGGGAACTGCATATGGATTATGTCTTGAGCTGAGCATCAAGTGCAGCTGTGTTGATTACACTCTCTGCAAAACAGAGCAGTAGTGTACGGGCAAAGCTCAAAAGCCCCTTAGCGGCTTTCCTAATCTGAGGTCAGTCAAGAAGGGATTCGCCTGTTTCTGCATTCAGCTTCCAGGTTAGAGGAAGGCCCTGTACGTAAACCTGCTGTATATTCAAATGTCATCTGAAGTGGTTTGGGCTACAGAAGAACAGCCAATAGCCTTGTTAGAGGACCAAGCGACTGGAATTAGTGTAAATAACTGAACTTGTCACATGCGAGTGTGGGGCTGTCCATGTAATGTGTGTGTCCCAGCTTCCCAGACTGCCGACATAGTCCTTCCTTGCCGTACATCCTTAGCCTGTTCATGTTGGGCTGTTTTTCTGACAGCACTTCTGTCACACCAGCTGCAGCTTCCCGCTCCCCACGTCTTGGCGTGCCCTGCGGTTTGGCTGGCTTGATGACATTCCCTGCTCCAGAAGAGCCATCTCTTCCTGGGGAATATCTATCATATCCATGATGACCTCCTGTCCCATTAGCAGTTCTTCCTCACTTTCAGTCTCTTTCCTCTCTTTTCCGACAGTGATTTCAAGTCGTGTCACATGCCACGCTGTTACTGGGCATGCATTTGCTCTTTCTCAGCCGTGTGCTTGCCTGATCACGTTTAATCGATGCTTTTCCTAAGGGTGGTCTCTAATTTTCTTGCACAGTTTCAGTAGCTGCAGCTTGTTGAAACAGCTGTAATATCCCGACAGGTAGTAGAACTAAATGTGCAATGTCTGTCTTTCTATTTAAAACATTTTAAGGGGCGGGGGGAGATTCACAAAGAAAGGTAGCTCAGGTCAGGTAAGAACAGTTACTTATGCTGGAAAATCTGTGAATGCATCTCAGGTAAATCTGCCTGTGGCATCTTGGCTTCTAGGGTAAATGCAGCTCTTCCCAAGTAAGCTTTTCTGATCAAGTCGCATCTTTCTCTCTATGCATCTTCCTTCTGTCCTTTATGATTTCAATGAAAAATCAGAAACAGTTTTCTTCAACATTTCTTTTTTGTACATAACAACTTCCTCACTGTAGCTTTAGGGAACTATTATGTTTTCCTGCACCACCCTCTTATAGACACCAGCCTCTCTAGATCATCAGATGTTCTTCAGACCTACCTGTAGTTCACTTAAATAGCAGAAACTGAATGTTGCAAATCATGTCAGGATTGTGAAAAGCCGCCTGAAACTCAAAGTCCGTGTCAGTCCTGACCTGGAGTCGATGTCTTTCTCTTCTGCATAGACCTGAACTGTTACAGGTATAGTTCTGTCTGCCTTTAAAATCAATGTAGACCTTGTTTTATGGAGGCATATCTGATCAGTCTGGTATATTAGTACCCAACTGCACATCTCTTGCCAATGACAATGAATTATCTGATTCAGTTTCTGTCTGTATCACACTGTCTAGGCAGTGGACATCGTCTTATCATTCTTCACATCTCTATTTGTGAGTTCTCTTGTAAGCTTATGAAATATATTAAATAGTTGCAAACAAAAAGAAAATCTAGTTCTAAAGCAGTTATCCAATTTTGAATAAGACTTGTTAAATAAGCCTATGTTCGATTAAGATTCTGGTCACTTTAAAATGCATTTTAAATTATTAAAATTCTTTTACAGACGCTATATTTAGTCCTGTGCTGTCTCCCTCTCACAGATGTACTATTAATTCATTAACATGATTTTTCTCAGTAACATTGTTAGCAGGCTTGGCAAAGGTGAAGATTGTAGCAATTAGAAAGGGGAAATTAAAAGTTAAGGTATTCACTGACCACAGTAAGGAGTGCATAAGCATTTTTCTCAACACGGGAAAAGGTTTTTATTTTCTTTTGCAGATGGGAGATGTAATATGCTAAAAATGCAACTTAATATGCTTCCACATCTAATTTGAATAGACATCAAGCAAAGCGTAGGAACTGTATAGCATCAGAGTACTTGGCCTCAGTATTGCATAAACATGGATTATTAGTTTTTGGCTCTTATGGTCTCCAACATAGTTCAGGACATACTTCACATTTAAAATATGTGCTTGCATTGCATTTGTGATGGAGCCTTTGTATATTGGGAAAATTTACCAAAAGATCTGTGACAGACAGCAGAGAATAGCAGCTACCTTCATTAAATATTGCTTTTAATATATCAAGTGTTACAGAGTAGGTACAGATTAGGAAAGAAATATTTTTGCCTCTTAGGTCACTGAGGGTGGATGAGGGGTTAAAAAGCTGGCACTGGATTGTTATATCAGTATCGACTTATTGTCAGGCTTCTTATCACAAGCTGGAAAGCAGTGTTAGTAAAAATACCTATTATCACAAAATCTTGTTAAGAAGTGCATGCTGAGGCTGAATTATTGTATCTTAATGCAAGAAGAATACATTCTTTGTTTTTGGCTCTAGAAGAAAAGGAATTACTTACCACATTAAAGCCAAGAGGCAAGCATAATTAAAAGGTATTGTGTGAGCTTATTCCCCTTCTACTTCCAGTATTAGTTTTCTACGTGCCATATGTACCAAAGGCATCACATACGCTGTTAGCAGCACCGGTAGCTACTTGCAGGACAGCAGTTTATGGCTCAAGGCAGCTGTTTATTTTATTTGTTTAAACTTAATCACTAGTGCAGCTGACTGCCCAATACATACTTCAGCTCAGTAAGGCCACCTATGGCACAGCAGACTTTTGAGCATTGAAAACACCCCATGTGAAGTCGGATAGACAACTTGTTTCTTGGCTCGAGCATACGGTCAGGGACCCTGTTGTGCTGGGGCCTGTGACAAGGAGCCTTCTGAAGGAGGCTAATCGCAAGTTTCCACGTTTCCTTATTGTGTAGCACGTCGTCTCAAAATTACATGTGCTCTGCCATCATGTCACACAGTTTCATTGACTCATCAGAGGCTTGTTGCCAACATTGTGCTTCATCTGTTACTGCCAGGAGAACAAACTCGTGTGTGTTATGGAGCTATTCAGAGCTCCAAACAGGATGAGTGCTGAGAAAGAGGAAATAGAAAGAGAAATGCCAAAACGCTACGAATGTTTGGAGAGCCAGAAGACTAACACAGGAACTGCTGAAGAAATAACATATAGCAGCACAAATAAGTGGAAGAGAAATACAGGAGTGTGGGATATGGTAGAAATCCTTACGAAGGAAAAATATTTGAAATATTTGTCAAGATAGGAATAATCACCAGACCATGAATGGATTATGGCATTTCCTAAGGTCTTTTCTGTTTCACCATGGTTAGGTGATTTGATTGTATTTGATAAGGTGATTTCACTTCCTGTTTATACTCATTTTCCCAGCTGAATGCTTCTGAGCTAGCTAAAAAATCACAGGTTCATTGTCTTATATAGGATTATCTTATTGTAATATTTGATGACATTCTGTAAAAAAGGAAAGTTGGTGGTCTAGATTATTTGAAATGTAATTTTCTACAAGTATTTTAAGTGGATAGTTTATCAATATTCTGAAAAGAAGTACCTATTCCTCCCTAGATCTGTGGAATTAAGTTCTGCTCTGCACGTGCAGGTGTAGCACTAATGCAATGAATACGCAATGACAAATGGAGGCCAAGCTCTCCTACCCTGTGTACTAACGCATGCTAACGCCCACTCCCCGTATCCTCAGTGCTACTGCTGTTTGGGCTAGCTGGAGTAAAGTGCGACAAGTAGCTCCTAGGCAAACGTTCTTCTAGGCAAACTTTGTGGCTTGCCCAGCTGGGAGGTGGCAAAGGACCATTGCAGCAGGCAAGGAGTGCCAGAGAGCACAGGTGTCTGCTTGCCGTCCTGCTCTTTTCCTGGATCTTCACACTGTGAAAAGGTCCCTTGGGTTGTGACTTAAACCTGAGCAAGGCAAAGCACAGGTGATGCAACTGTCTGCATCGTGGATCCTGTCTTTAATATTTGTCCTTCTGTCTGTACTTTTCATGCCAGTTAGAGCACTCTCTAGCGTGCGCTGAAGCCTTCATTTAGGGTGCAGATAGGTCCCCTGATGGATGCAGAAACCTTTGGAAGGTGTGCGTTGTCCTCGGTGGCGAAGAAAATGCTGCAAGTTGTATTTCCGTAAACCTAAAGCAGAATCCTAAACAGTAGCCTCTTCAGGTTATTTCCTATCTCCTCTACACTAGATATCAGTGTAGGCCAATCGCAAATTCCTCATTTCCTGCAGTACTTGCAAATATAATATTGTACATTTGTTAATAAGAAGAAAATGAGTTTGAATTTCCCTGTGAAATATGAAAATAAGATAATCACGCAATACTTCAGAGATGGAGGGCTCCAAGATGTATAATGCTACAGCTGTCAGCCTATCTGTACATGCAAATGTCATCCTGTCAGAATTTAATGGAGTGAAATAGGTTTTAATTTTAGATGAGTGAGAACGCCGATTATAACCTGTTACAATTCCAGTTCCTGTACTCAGGGTGAATGTGTTTAACAGCAATTCAGTATACAGTGCAAAAAAAGTCCTTTACCTGTTGGCTGGAATTACAGTGCTGGTTACAACATCAGGCTATCCATACAATAGGGTAGAAAAGGCACTCCCATTAATCCCCTGTATTTGTATTTTTTGTAACTTTTTCTAGTATGTCTTTTAAGCTTGAAGTTGTTGCTCTTATTCTCAGTCCAGAAGTCAATTTTCTTGAAAACTGATGAAAGTCCCACTTGGCTAATTTAGAGCTCTCCTGGCTTTAAAAACGGAGGTTTATTATTGGCTAAAGAAAAATAGTCTTGTTGCATGTTTTAACATTCCTGAAATATGCGAGGTTAGAGCACTTAATATCATGAAAGAATTGTGATATCCATAATTATAAGCATAAAATTTCAGTCGGCATTTTTATTGTATTTCTGAAGGCAACTGGGCAATTGCTTTGCTGAAGAAATGATGTAATTGGTAGTAAAGTCAGTAACCTGTTGCCTAAGTTGTATATGTGATCATGAAAAATCTGTTTTGTAAATAGGTCCTCACAAGAGAATGTTCATGCATCGAAGTTAAACAAACTCTGCCCAAGTTTTATGTACCTCCTTGCATATTGAACCAAAAATCACAATTCAAATATTTTGAAGAATTCAGTTTCTAAAAAGAAAGCATTTGTTTTAATTCCCTTTTGTGACAGTTTGGAATCGCAATTAAAATTTATTATAAATTTATATTTACAACCTGATGCAACTTCTTTTACTACTTGTGTAAAAAAACAAGATTGCTTTTTAGCAAGGTGGGCTAATTTATTACATTCAAATCTATGCAATTTTAAGATTATATGTTGAAATCTGTGCAGTTTTAAGATATTGCATTTATATCTGTGTTTATTCATTGTCCTGAGTTTTACAAACTGTGACTCAGTCCTGGAAACACCTGAGTGCCCAGAGTGAAAGGGTTCGTGCCTGTGACAAGACAGGAGGAAAAAGTATTGGTGTTTTACTTTTCAAAGGGAACCTCTATTGTGTAAAGTAGTTTTGATGCGTGATCTTCTTCTACTAAAGACAGCTTCCCCGTATATAGTCAAATTAATTCATGCTTGTGGTAGTTTTCTGTAGGTAGTTTTCTGTAACTTTAGAAAAGTTAACGTAGCAGACATTAATTGTTTGTTAGTAGTTAAGTTCATTTGCAGTTGTCTGTATGCTTAAGCCTGTGCCTATTATTGCAGTTGTGAACAGTTGTCCCCTAAAGCCCCATGTGAGGACTGGAGAGTACGGAAGGTACACCGAGACTTAACAGCTAGAACAATGCTTGACTCGTTCGTTTGCTTATTTACTAGATGCGAGGTATCATTTTACTTGTAGATTAAGAACATTTGGTATGCAAGTTATTGAGAAGAACTAGTTACAATTTCACGTGTCTCATTTCTCTGAACTGTCTGTAAAAAATAGTCTGTCACTGCAGTCTGAAATGTTAGTATTAGCATTAGTATATATTTCTGTTGTATCAGCAAAAGAAAGCAATTTGCTTAGTAAACCCATGTACCTACTGTGGGCTTGTCGTTTGTATAGCCTAGCAGCCTTGGTGTGTTTGTATAGGTCTGTGGTGTGTTTGCAGAGGGGGTTTTCATAAAAAAAAATAATATCAACGCTATTTATTACATATATATCTATTTCACGATCTGCTTTAAAAGAATACATTAAATGCAATACCTATAAAATGATACATAGCTATAATAGGTTAAAGTATGTAAGAGTGTTATTTATCGGACATTTCATCAAATTCAGTCCTGAAAAAATAATCCGTATCTGGGCTCTGTGATAAAAATAACAGTGGGATACATTTTGATCACGAACTAAACTGAAATGCAGCAGTCTGTCAACGCTGTTGATCTATTTCTGAATGCCATTTAATCTGGTAATGAAAGACACAGTATCCTTTTTTGTTTGTTTTCTTTCCATGCTTAACTGGAACAATTTTTTCAGGTGCTAAGCACCTGTGGCTCCAAGTCAAACTGTAAATGCATTGTCTGGCATAAATTGAGATTCTGCTTCAATCAAAAATGCTCTTCGACAGGTCCTTTTTATTGCAGAGATGACCGTCTGCCCTTGTAAGCTCCTGACGGTGCTATTTTAGGATAGTTTCACTAGTTAGCTCTGGAATGATCGGAACACATCTTAACAGCAACAAAAAACCCGATCTAAAACAAGTGCACTTAACTCTAGCTCTGACATGCTGGTAGATGACTCAAAATCGTATTAGATTTGCTTCAGAGGAAAAAAACCTTTGGAGACAATAATGTGAACGAACAGCGGAAGTGGCATTTAAGGCACGCTCACAGACTTTAATTCCAGATTAAGCTTTACTGTCTGAATGCCAGTGCACTCACTTCCTTACCATAAAAAGACCCTGTCTATCTCTTCACTTTAGTTGATTGATGGAATGCAGAGAAAATGCTCACTGATGGAGTGAGATCCAAAATGAAGTGCTGCAGATTAGCGCAGTCAGAATTTGGAGTGCATGATGACTTCTGTCTCTGAGAAATTATCCTTTAAGGCATTCAAATGGGGCTGAGGGCAGACAGACTGTTGGGTTTGGCTTTGTTTTCTTTGTTTGTTTATTTAATGTCAGTATTCATTTTATTGATAGAGAATATGTTTGAGAGCAGGCTATGCGTTTCACAAAACGAGGTTTTAACTTGTCCCATGGTAGTCGATGCCTGGTTTGACCATGTCGTGCTTGCAATCAGTCTAAAATTACCAGGAAAAATGCAAGTGAAGTTGAGGGCAGAAGCTTTTGCAGATTTACGCTCCTCCTTCCACCCCCAGCTGGGACTCTCAAATTAAGAAATGAACACACTTGGAGAATTCGAACAAGAAATATTAAAGTAAGAGCTAGTCAAATGCAGAATGGGTCATGGAGAGTAACTGTTGCTGTCTTTTAGGAACAGCTAAAATACAGCGAGTTACCTCAGCACAGATAGCTTCATGAGCAAAAAAAAAAAAAAAATCGTATACTTTATGATGTGTGAGTGTTTTTTCTAGTTACGCAGTAGGTTTTTGTCCATACCATTCCTCACCGACTCCCATTGAAGCAGGAGTTTACTGTTGAATCTCTGGGAGAGCGGTGGCCGTGGGACAGGGCGTGCTGTTCGGAGTGGACGCTGTGTGCTCTTCAGCCATCACTTACAAGGGGACATGCAGTAAGATGCAGTACAGCCTCTCACCACAGGTGACAAAATGGCTCATTTGGGGAGCTGAGCCTGTTTACGCTAATAATAGGTGCTATTTTTGTTCAGCGCTGAGCTGAATCATCAGGAATAATTTTCTTTTGCTGAACAGCTCTGTTCTATGGAACAGAAGTCTAGTAATGAGGTATTTGGACTAGTTTGTCTCTGTTGTGACCAAGTTCAGGTTAAAAGTTTGGCAGTTTTCTCTGTGTGTTTTTCAGTACTGACTGAAAGAAAAAATGAATGTGACGAACTTTATATTTTCAGCTTACATCCTTTTGCATAGGGGTGAATCTTCACTTGCTTACTTTAACCACATAGAACGATTGTAGGTTTGTTCTGTTGCATAATGCTGCTCCAGATCGTGTCAATTTAAATGAGAAGATTTACATTATTATGCATGCTTTGATACAAAAATGTTGCAAATAGTTAACAGCTATGTCCTTCAGGGATCTAACTTTGACTGTATGCATGGTCTTTGAGAGATGCTGAGCACTTGCAACTCTTTTTTTTTTTTATTTTAGTGGAAGCAGTGGCTACTCAGGACCTCTGACAAGCAGGTCACAAATCTATTCAAAAATAACCATGAACCCCCAGAAGCCCATTTCTTGGCATAATTCAGGACTGTTAAGAAAGTAAATGTGATTATCTCTGTGCAAATGCTCCAGTGTACAGTTAAGGACATAGTTTTGACTGTTTTAACAATCAGAATTATTTTGACCCTGGAATATGCTATAGCACATCCTTAAGCTGCCATCTCCCAGAAAAATGTAACCTTAAATTTAATAATATCAAACTTTAAGCAACAAAAGCATTTTAAACTTGAAGCTTTTCTAGCTAGTCCTTTGCACCATTTGGATCGAATGGCTCCTTTTGCCCATCCCTGGGTGTTTTTTCCTTAGGACTACTTATCTGTAATGATGTGCTCAGTGATTCAGACCTATTAAGGAGGTTATTACAGCATTGAAATAATTTTCATTTGAACTTACTCGAAAGCGAATACAAATACCTATAAATAAGCAAAATTCACTTTCCTCATCTGTCATTGCAGTGGCATCTAAAAGTCAAAGATACAAACAAAAGTGGATGATGGCAGACAAAAGATGGTTTTGTTTATTCAAATGTGTAAGATTCTGCTCCACAGAAAAAAGGAGTGCAGTTAACAGGAGACCACAATAAGCATGGAAAGTTAGAAAATGAACTTGATTAGGTGCATGTCATTGTTGGAAGAGTTTCTGTACATCACCAAGTTATGGACTCCTTGTGTCTTCTGGCGTGCCCTTTTTCTTTAATGTTGACCAAAGAGCCTTTAGCAGGTCCAAGGAATGTGCAGTGCTTACTCTTTCTGTGAGAGCTGTTAATTAAGATGTAACAAGGCTCGTTACTATGGAGGCCTAGGTACCAAGAGCGCTTCTAACATCATAGCCATCATAATGAATTGACCTGCATTCCCTTCAGGGTGGAGCAAACACCAAGACCTTCCCAATACTTACTTGATCTGGTTTTGGAGAGTTTCCAGTGCAATAGCTCTGTCACATTTTCAGAGTACTTTCTGTTGTGTGGTGAGGATTTGAGTAACATATAAAGTTTCTAAATGATTGCAAGCCCCAGCAGAATAAAATTAAAAACTTTGTGAGACTGAGCTCTGTCGTGTGATGTACCATACTTTGAAATGATAAGGATGAATCTGGAAAACATTATCAACAGGACAAGACACAGATGAGACCAGAGCTTGGCCAAGAGTGTTACAATATATTGATGATCAGGAATAAATGTCTTGGGTGCATTAAGTATCTGTCTTTATAACACCCTTTAAACAGGATTAAAATGGAAAAGTAGGCAGATAGAGGTGAAGGATCTAGCCTCTACTCTGAAAACATCAAAGACACGCTATCAGGTTTTTACTGGCGGATAAATTATCTGGTGATTGTGGTGGATCCTTGGTACCCATTCATTTTGCACTTTGGTAATTCTCTGAAAAGTTTGCGCAGTACAGCAGTAGCCTGCAATCAGTCGCTCACAGAGCACCAAAAATTAGGGAGATGTGGACTCAGGAGAGCTGATATTCCCCTTTTGGAGATGTATTCCACGCACTTCCCAGTTGCCACAGATGAGTGTACAGTTGCCAATGGTGACGATTGGGAGGAAAATCGGAGAGGTTTTTTTTAATCAATACTTAAGTATAAAAAGAAAAAGTCACTCCATTATTTGTATTATTGGGAAATATGCTGCAAAGAGATCAGTCAGAAGAGCTAAGATCTGCTTAGGTCATGGGAACTAAGTACTTCAGGAGAATGCGCAAGGAAAACAAGGCATTTCAGGCTGTAGTTTTAGGAACTACAGAGATTTGCCGCCCAAAAATCCAATTTGGGTGATGTTGGTAAAGTGTGATCTCTCATTGGACCTCTGTTTTCATGTCAGAGCTCATAGACTTCTGCAGAGCTTCTGGTATGATCTGAAGTCTTTCATAGAAGATCATAAGGTAGAACTGGGATAACAGAGTCAAATACTGACTGTGGTTTGTGTCTGTGCTGTGATTTCCATGCAGCAGGGAAACGTTTGAATTTCATTGCCTATTTCACCAATCGAATAGTATACTTACTGGAATGTTTCATTAACCACCCATTAAAAAACTTTTAAAAGTCTTCCCTTCTCCTGTTCTGAAAGCAGATAAAATACTTTTAACCACATCTGGCTTTTGAATTCTGATGAAGGTATATTTTGTCAAAGATGCTGCTGCATTTCCTTCAGAAAGGCATTCTCTTTGGGTGAAGGTTTAATCTAAGGTGATAGAATTAAACAGATTATTTAGTACTGCTTAACGAGCAAAGATTGATTAGTCAGGTATAAAGGCACAGCCTTCCTCCTTTCTCTGAAAGCCTACTTAAAATTGAATTCCTCAGTTCAATGTAAAAGATTATTCGATCAGCTTGTAGTGAGCTGTAGCTAAACTGTACATGATGAGACAGGGAGTTCTGTGGTAGAAGCATCTGTATGTGTGTATGAGTGAGAGGGGATAGAGGGAGGGATTTTAGCTTGTTTAGAAAATAAAATGCATCATTAATCTAAATATGACAGTAGCATAAGCTGTGGGAACTGTCTTCCAAACAGCATGCCATGAGCCTGCTTGGTTTGCTGCTCTCTGCCAGCTGCAATCACGTTTTTGCCTAGCTGCGGGTTTGCTTCCTGGCGCTTGGATGGACCAACTGCTGCTTCTGCCAGGGGAAAAAAAAAGAAAAAGCTTTGCAGGGAAAGACTATCTGCAAAACATCTACTGAAAGAATAATCTACTCGGATGCAGTGTAGTGGGAATGAAGGGGAAAAGAAGAGAGATGCCAGTTCGTCACCTTTCCCAGCTAAATCTGAACACTGTGGAGAGACTTCATGCCCTCTGCCGGGTGTCTTGGAAAGAGATGTGTGTGTTTGGTAGTGATGTGGGAAAGATAGTGGAAGAAAAGGATTTTATAAGAAAAATCTGGCTGCAAAAACTGGTTTTGTTTCCTTTTTATTCTTGTTAGGAGTGATCTTTAGAATGATCGCCTTTCTATTTTGCTTCCCTTCTTCAAGAGCTAGATACAAAAGCAGTTACAGGATAGAATATGAATACCTAATAACTTCATGTATTTTTCACAGCACTGTTTTCCATACGTGGTACTTTCCCCCCTCCCCTGAATAGATGTTTTTCCTTTAAACACCCTGCAAGTTTTTGTTTTGTTTTGTTTCAAGTAACAAACAGGTCATGGGTGAGAGAGTGCAAAAGCTAACAAACATAAAGCAAACAGCAGTTATGCGTAAGAAATGCATGGAGAAATGTACACAGATATACAGGAAGTTTTTAAATAAACTGAATCTAAATACAGTGGAAGCAGAAGAGGCTGAGCTGCTGCCAGAAGGATGCTTACATAATTGATGTGCTTGTCTATGAGACTGCTTTTTCTGTGGTTTGATATATAGCTCCACTAATGAGGTAGGTCGCAGTCCCAGAATTTGGTCTCCTGTTCCATGCATAAACTTTAGATATACTTAGACAGCTCTGTGAGGAATATGCCTAAAATCTTTTGGAAATGAAACACAGCTCTTCTAGGTAACGCTCTCCATGTTTGCTGGTTTCTGGGCCACAGTAGTTGCCACTTCCCATTTGGAGGAAGATGGCAGTGGGAAGTGGTACAAACAGAACATGAAGAGTCTTGTTATGCACACAGTGATTCTCCTTTCCAACAGGACTCATGTTTATTTACATGTATTTTCTTGATTGCTTTCGTAACCAAGTTCTCATTGTGCCTCCTTTGGACATTAATCATACTCTTCATCTTGCACTTGATCATGAGATCAGTCTCTGCTTAAATTGATGTGCTAATGAGGTCCGTGAAGGTCAGGATGAGGTTCGTAGGTGTGTGACTGGCAGAATCAGGCTGTTTTGCTGTTGTGCCATGCCGAAGTACTGATCTAAACTGAATAATGCGTTACCTGGAACCAATGAGATGACTCTGGTTGAAAATTGATTTTACCGTTCTGTTTCATCTGGTTATCAGATTTTTTTCCTGTTCTCTTTTAGTTTTCCGCTGTCTGAATTCTCTTCCTGTCTTTGGGCTCTCCTTGTAACTTTGTTCCCTCCTCGTGCACGCACACACACACGCACACACACATGCATACCCACTTCACAGAAGAATGCTGAGAAATTTCCAAGTTCCAGAGCTCCTTCATTTTCCTTCGGAGGGGCAGGAAGATGAGAGGATCCTCAGGACTTCTCTTTCCTCCTTTGCCTCTATTTCCACCTTTCCATTTCTTGTCTCAGAGGAGAATCCCACAAAGCAGTATTTCTTTGCTCACAGTTACTGCGACCTCAGAATACGTTAGTATTGCAGCAGCCTGCTGGTGAGGGAGACTGTCTCTCAGACCCTCATTCAGTGAGCACCGTGTCTCCACCGTGGTCCCAGGCCTTAGAACCAACAGACACATTTTGATGAGTGTTTTTTCTGTAGTTAAGAGAATGATAACTAGTAACTAACAGCAAGACAGCAACATACTCCTGTTTCCTAGCATTCTGTCTCTTGAATCCCTGTATATTTGTGTGCTAGTTCATGTTCTCGAGTGGCAATTAGGAGGCTTCAAATCTGGAAATGCTGCATTATAATAGGTAAGTTTAAAATAATTAAAAGTGTTTTGCGATGGGTATGGTTTTGACAAAAGCATGAAGGAAGCTAGTTTAAAGATATGGACCAGAAGTTCCAGACGTATATCCCAGCTTAACGCATGATTGTGCAAGCCATACCTGAAAAAGAGATCCGAACGAGATGGGACAGCATCTGTTCTCTGAACCTAAAGGACCTGCTTTTCTGCTCCGCCAGGCTTTGCTTTGCCTCTCATGTGTTAAAGCTGGTATTTAAACCTTTACTGGAGGTGTGATTCCTTAGTTTGGAAAAGGCACAGATCTTGAAAAAACAAGTGACAAACCATTAAAAGGACATTGTTCTGCTAGAAGACATGAGTTACATGTGTGCTGCCTCGGATGGGAAGCATGCTACGAGCCTGTCCAGAGCAGAACCAGCTGGCTTTGGGAGGGTGATTCAGTCACTTAAGCAGAGATTCCCACCACCCTTGTGGGCACTGTGGCATATCCTGCTGCCCACTGGGCACCCAGAGGTCCTGCCTTGTCCCTGCGGGCCCTGTGCAGGTCTCTCCCATACCCCGAGGGGTGTAAAGCGGCACTGGGCACCCCTCTTCAAGCCATTGCATTTGGCGGCAGAAGGAAGCGGCTGGGGGTGGTACGGGAAGAAATGCCAGGAGCATTGGGCAGCAAGGAAAGCACAGCCAGAGCACGTGGTAAGGAGGGTGTGAGCGAGGCAAATAAAAAGAAGAGTGTAGGTGCCGAGAAGCAGACAGTAATGAAAGAAACTTAAAATATAAGAGCCTGATTTATATACATTGACATGTGTTTCTTGACAGAAAATCATGTTGGCTACTTTCCTCCTGCAGGAACAGGAAAGTAGCTCAGGCTGGATTTGTCTTTCTGTGGATCTTTCCTGCGTATAATGTGTTGCTGTTCTGTGGGTTAGGTTTGTTGACAAAATTCCTCTCCAAAAGGTTTGCAGTCTGCAGACTCACTTGTTTGTCAATACTGTACACGACTAATATGAACCAAACTAATGGTTCAGAATTGTTTTGAAGTAGATTGCCCTTGGCATAAAGATATTTTCAAGGAAGTATGAAGCCAAAAATAGAGGTAAAGACAAAATATACAGCAGAGCCGTGACTGGAGAATCATTAGCAATGATGTCACTAACTAGGCCACACTTAAAAAATAAAATTCAAATGGGAAGAAATCTAGCATGTGTATGCTGCAGTAGGAAGCAATATCTGGATAATGTACTGAGAAGCGAGTGCCAGGTTTATGAATTTAAACAAAAAGTTCACACATTTAAAAATCTGGCTGCAGGCAGAACAACTTGGAAGCAAGTCATCTTGGTGGCCAGAAGCTGGATGCAAGTGTTGCGCCCGACAGAGCCCAGCCAAGTCAGTGCTGCTCAGCGCAAAACTGCGTTTTGTGGCAGCCCAGCCTGGGCAAGGGCCCAGCCTAAGGAACAGGCAAGGAAGGAGCAGGTGAAGGCGAAGAGGTGAGGGCCCCGGAGAGGGTGTTTTGCAGGACCGTGGGTGCTTGTGCTGCAGGTCCCCGGTGGCTGCAAAGCCGGGTGCTGCAGCACCGGCGGCCGGCCTGGCTCTGCCCTTCCCTGACCTAACGCTGCCTCGGGCATCAGCCTGATTTATCTAAGCCTAGAGCTGGCTGCAGGCTGCCCAGTGAATTGCTGGCCGTTATTCTTAATGAGCTGTTGAGAGCTAGGTTAGCTCAGATCTTAGCCAGCAATGTGTGGTCAGTACATTTGAATTATTTTTAACTTGGTAAAGAAAGAAGACTGTTGAATATATTGTTGAAGTTGTGTTTCTTCTGGCAGTAAAAAAGAAATTTACTTTTTAGCACCGCTATATCCCTTAATGTCTTCCTTTACCTCTTTGGTATTTTTTAGTTATAGCATCCATTACAAAATAACATCCTAAAGTTTGGCAGCTTTTTACGCAATGATAAGATGGCAATTTCTTTCACGGAGGGAGGCCGTTGCACTCCTCCTACTCCAGCCTCTGGAAGCGAAAAAGGAAACAGACCCATTTTGTTTCGTGAGTGGCCCCTGGCTGCTGGTGTCTGGGCGCCGTGAGATGTGCCCCGGAGCGGGCAGCTGGAGAGCAGGTGGCCAAGCGACTGGGAGCACAAGTACGCCAAGTCTCTCTAAGTCTGCGTTTAGGTCTGAACCTTCTCAGCCAGTGTCTTTGGTGGCTCTCGTCAAAAAATATTGGTCATTTGGGCTGAAGACAGTGCAATATATGCTTGTACAAGGCCGCAGGGTCATCTTTTTTCCTTGCTCTAAATGGCAAAGTAAATGAGACACACTTACATACTTGAAACAGGTGTTACAAAGGCTGGTATTAGCCAGGTGTCATGGCCAAAGAATCATTGTTAAAACTTCAGCATGATGAAGAAAGGTGGATTAAAACTTTTGCAATTAATCAAATTAGTTATTTAGCACATTAAATCAGCATCTAATCAAGATCCATTAACAAGTATGGCACAAACCTTCTGCTTGTTGTAGATCACAGGAAAAACAATATTGTTTGAATACTGCTTGAGAACATAAAGGCACTATGCCTGAGTTTTTAATCTACTTTACAAGGGTAGTTTTGATATTGTTGAGTGCCATTGCTTCTTGACAAGAAGATGTATTGGATAGTCTCTAATATTAGTGTATCGGTTGCATTACTAACCTTGTGCTATCATAAAAATTAGATCTGCTCAACGTAACCACTTTTGAAAAAAACCCTGTGTTTCTTTAAATTTGTTATGCTGCTATTCTTTCATTTTTTGTTAATACATTCCATATACCTTCTCTGCTAAACTTGCAGAGGATCAGTATGAAGGTGACCACACAGTATTTTATCCGTTTTAAATAATAATTTAAATGTAATCAACTTTGTTCATTTTGATAGTTATGCCTTTTCTGCATCATTTGTTACTCTCTGATATTTAAACATTTTGTTTGCTCCAGGTGTATATTGAGAGAAACCTTTAATATCCTTAGATGGCCATGGATGTTTGACTGATTTGATTACCTTCTCTTGTCGGTTGTCCCTTTTTCCCCTACTAAACACAAACATATTCATGCATATTCTTTCTGGTGGTTATCCTTTCTTCCTTGCTTTGAGAAACTCTTGCGGAAGAGCTCATCGCTGCAGCCATGTCTCTCTGACACGTCCTTTGTGGAGTTCAGGTGCTTTTTAAAAATTTTTTTTTCCTTCTCTAATATTACAGTCATGGATAAATATCACTCACAAATTATGCTCCTGTCCTTGACTAGGTCAAGTTATTAAGACTCATTTACAGCCTATAAGACATGTCTGGAGATGAAGTCTAGCACTACTAAAACATCAGTGTATCTGTCTGCTTGTTACTGATCATTGCTGTCAGGTGAGAAGACCTGTGATACATACGTCCATCTCATCATCTAAGAATTTATTCACATGAGTCTTAACCAGCGTTAATCTGAGCTGGAAGGAGGAGGGAGACATACACCTGCCAGAACAAAGATAAGTCTAGGAAGTTCATGTTGCAATTGTGAAAGAAAAGCAAACAAACCAACCAGGAATACGACTGGTAGGCAAGTGTGAAGATAGGTTAACTAAACATTGAGCTCTCCAGTTTCCACCAGCAGAAGTGTGTTTGCACAGAGGATGATTTGCTTTTGTTTTCCTTTTGGTTTTTTAGGTTTGTTTTGTTGAGTTTTTTTACTAAGCTGTTTTCTTGTTCTGTTCACACTGGTTTTGAACTTTCCATTTCAGTGCTTTACAGAAGCCTTTTTTCACCCTCAGCACTGCTAAGGGAAGCTGCTATAATGTGACCTTTTTAGAAACTAGGATCAGTGTTGCAGAGGACAAAACTGTTCCAATAGTCCTCTGAATTTTGAGCGTTGAATGATCTCCCCAAATGGAAGAAGTAGTAGTGATTCTAATTAATCCTCTTAAAATACATATAGAGCTCCAATTCCCATACGGTTATGTTTCTTTAAATAAAGAAAAAGTGAAGAGAGATCATTTTAATCAAATATGAATAAGATTATTTTTCTTGTTTGTCTAGACATGAATCTGTTTCCATAGCATTGTTTACACCTGGAGAATGACTGCAGAAATGTCAGAAACAAAGAGGAGAAAAGTTGAAAACCATTTTTTTTAATGTTTCTCTCCCTTCCTTACCCACTGTGAGTCTATCAGTCCCTTGCTATGAATTTTATTGTATCTATTGTGCAATATTCTTTTGCCCACACTGAATATAGTCCATCCCCACATATTTCATTTCAGGCCTCCAACCCTTTGAAAATGCAGTGTTTTCAGCGCTCAGTATTAAAATTCCCCTCAGTTAAGTTCTTCTTTCCAGACTCCAAACTGAGACAAACAAGTGCTGTAGGTTTTTTCTTTGTCATTTTCTTGTGCAAAACTTGAAAGTGTAGTTATTTTAAGCTTTTGCTTTTTTCTTAAGGCTTTTTTTTTATTATTTCTTTTTTCCCCCAGAAAAGCTCCAAGGTCCAGAAACATTTTCTAAGGAAAGTTGAGGTTCGTACATGATTACTTAATTTTTTTCCTTCATCCATAGTGTCTTCTCACCCCCTTAGTACTTCTGTCTAGCTGCCTGACATTCAGATGATCTTTTTTCTGAGGACTTGCTTTTGGAGGAAGGATGGATGGCTTCCCCTCAGCCCCATCACTGGCTTTGGACAAGCCCAGCACCCTCGCCAACTTGAAGAGGTTGCTGGAGCATCCCACACCCGGAGCACCTCTCACTTGCCAAGTGCTTTGTCATCCATCCCACAGGCACTACCCAGAGGCTCCACAAGGTGTGTGAGGATGTAGAAGTTATGAGACAGGAGACTTAACAGGTGTGGTTTTACTTTAGGAAAGACTTGCAGAGCTGCGTATCCTCCAGTCTGATTTGTAGTGACTTTTGCAGGTGGGAGGGATGGGCACGTGTCAAAGTCAAGAGGGAGAAAGCAAACCCACCAACTTGTTAAAGGAGTTTTCCACGAGTTTTCCAACCCTAATCAGGCCTTCCAGCAGAGTCGGGTTTTCCAGTTATGTTTATGAGAAGTTAACCAAGCGCAGTATGTGGAATTTCTGGGTGCATTCAGGATTTTCATTACTTTTCCACAATATGATTCCAGATCATAAGATTAACTACACTTGTTACAGAATCCCAGCACAAATTTAAGGCACTAACTGTACTGTGTTGACAGCCTTGCCTTTTCCTTCTCAGTCATTTCATGTGTTTCTTTGAAGCCGTTCTTTTTAAACCATCTTTTGCATTGAGGAAATGAAGCTTCCAAATTAAGTGTGAAATACTCCCTTCGTCAACAAATAACTTTTTACAGTTCTGCTGTGTTATGGATATACATGTTCTTTGAAAGGTGGGCTGTTGTTTTTTGCTCTGAAAACTCACTCTTTCACACTTTGTAAGCGCTAGGAAAAAGCTCTTATACCTTTTCCCTTTCTTCCTTTTCTTCACCCAGTGGAGTATTTATGAATAATTCATGCAAAACTCTCAGAATACAAGGCATGAAACGGAAGAGTACCAAAATTCCCCAAGACTTTAATTTTGTGCTGCTTTTCACTAAAAAAAATCCTGAAGGGATGCATACATCCAGGTCTGCGAACAAGCACTATTGAATATATAGTACGTGATCCTGGGAAGATCCAGATGTGTACTTTAAGTGCAGGAGTCATTGACTTCAAAACCACAGCTACTATTAATAAGCATTCTATATTAAGCCTTATATGTTGAATATAAAAGAGACAATTCTGTGGAAAAAAGCTGAGCTTTTTTATTTTGCCAAACTATAGTTGTCTTTTATCTTGATTTATTCCCTTATTTGTCTTCATTTTTTTCCTTATTCCCTGCTTTGTGGTGCTTGCATGTAGAAACCTGTGATAGTTAATGATGGTAATAGAGAGAAAGCCAATAAGTGTGCATACTGGAAATCTCTGTTGTTCTGCTGGGGCCAACATTTCCAATACAGAATTAATTTCAAAATAGCTTGTTTGGTGATGGAGAAGTTTTTTAGAATATTTACTTTGAGACTTTATGCTTGGTTGTGTCACATATGATGCCTAATGCTTTTAATATTTTGTTAAACAGGAAGATTAGGAAATCATCATTTTTGATGGCAGCCTGACTTCTGTTAGTCTAAACAGCAACTGTGGAAGGAAAGTCATAACTGAAAATGAAATAAATTATGAAGTTTTTCTCTTGGTGCAAGATTTTTGCATTTGCATATAGATCAACCTCAAGGTTCAAATATTATGCTGTAGAGAGCTGTCAGCATTTGTAACACTCTGCTTTTTTGTTGTTGTTTTTGAACTTCAGAAATTAAAGTAAAGGCATGGAGAATTTTATTTCTCCTAACAAAAAAAAATTGAAATCCTCTCAGCTCATAAATGATACATTAGGCCTTTTCAGTTTTTTGGCCCTTAACTATTATTCAAGGTGATTATGAAGAAAATTTCTAGTATCTGAGAGAGAGTCCCGTTGCTGTTGAATCCTACCGCAAGTTACATTGCCTTGCTGCTTTTATTTTTTTGTCTGCTGAAAAAGTGCCCTGTACTAGATGTAAAAATACTGGTAGAGGACTTGGTTCTACACAGTGCAGAAAGTCATTTTACTACTTAGTGTAATTTTACAATAAATGCTTTTTCTTCTCATTCATCTAATGAGTTTTGTTAGCTCAGTGTTTTCAGAGTACTTCAGTTACAAGAGTCAAGATGCAGGAGATGTCTCCTGCCTTTAGGTTGTAATTCGATGAACCATAATAATATTAATGTGTATTTAATGTGGTTCATAATATGTCCATCGTGTGTAGTGATCTTTAGAATTAGAATTATAGTACAGTTCCCATAAGTGTTTTCTTTATCTGAATCCACTCCTTGTTTGTCTGTTTGCCACTCTGAAAAGCCTGATCTAAGGTGATATTAAAAGGCCAAGTTCTGCTGCATCTTATTTTGGAGGCTAAATGCTTTAGGAAAGATGGACTAATGTTCTTTTAATCTAGAACATGGAAAATGTTTTGTTTCATGTTTGGGGTTTTTTTTTGGTGTGGTTTTTTGTTTTGTTTTGTTGGTTTCTTTTAAGTAAAATATCAGTAGATGTAAAATGTGGATTGATTTGGATAGGAAAATGCATGGAAATGGCAGAACATTTCATATGAATTTTCATAGAAACCTTCATTTTTCATTCTCCAGAAATGTTTTATTAATATTTTCAATAGAAATTAAAATAGATTTTTTTTTCAATCTCTATTGACATGGATGACTCATTCTACAGGGAACAGTTTTTGTAGTTATCTGATCTGTCATCAGATTCGTGAATCCTCATACCAGTTGTTTCTGCTCCTTGATTTTTAGCAACTTTTTAGTTAGAGAAGAATTAAGAATACTTCTCTGAGGGGAAAAAAAAATATAATGATGATGATACAAGTTCTAAGCAATTTTCTGACATGAGCTGTAATGAATTTACTCTTGTCTAAATGCAGTATTAGAGTAGACATCAAAGAGAAGTAAATATACTAGTACTTGAAATCTGTTTAGGAGAAAAAAAATGCTGCTTTTACTTAAAACTACCTATATTTTCTATTAGTACAAAATGTGATTTCCATATCATGTGGTTCACTACGTGCGTACCAGTAGCTGGTTGTCAGTTTGTTGGTATGATAATGCCCACAAAATTATGCTTTTCTTTCTCACATACTCTTTTATGGATGCAACAAGCCGTAGCCCTGCAAAGCAGCCTTGGTTTGTAAATGGACTACAGCAAAGAGGCCTAGATGGTGCAGAAATGTTTGGTTTGTGCTTCGTCCCAACAGAGAAAACTGGCCTTTTAAGTCCATCTTACTAATAACAGGATGGTGGGGTGAAAGTAGGCAGAGAAATGAGAAGAGTATAGGTTTTATTTGTTCATTGTTTATTGGACATTGGAAAGCTGATTTCTGTTGTTTGTGTAGTAAATCTAAGAAAATAAACATATACAGAGCTATCTTCCATTACTCACGTAACGGTAGCATAGCAGAGAAGTACAAAGGTAGGATAAGTTCTTAATTAGTCATAAAATGTCATATTTTATCCCCTGCTTCATGCTCAATAGTTAGTCATTCAGTCAGGTTCCTCCCGGAGCACAGCAGAGGTGGCAGGATTAGGCCCAAAATTTGAATGACAACCTTATGCTCTGTTTAGCTGCAACACTGATTTAAATGGAAGTTGATCCATCTGGTATTTTCATCCTACATCAAAAGCTCTTTCTTGAAAATTGTTTGTTATGAGAAAGAATAATTAGACTGTCTACTTTAATATAGGGTATTGAATTTGAAAACTGTGCCAAATGCTGAAGTGGTTATGGAGGAGAAAGGTCTATTGAAAGTGGTCAACGCAATATGACATCAAGGTCATTTATCAAATGGAACTTAGCAGAAGTTGGGGAAGTTTTTGCTCTACATAGTGCTTTGGCTTTTTGCACTCTAGGGGATGCTGGACCCACTAAACCCCAGATTCCTAAACAGCACTGTAGGAAACTTCAAAAAATCAAACACAGAAAATATATGATATTTACAGGGATGTTTTTAGAGAGCATAGTGTAACATAATGGAGTACAATGTGATGAAAAATGTCACTGAATATATTGCGTGTAAATCTTTCATAAAATATACCCTTGTGTAGTGAGTTTGCCTGACGAGGTTTTGGTAGTGGAGGGGCTACAGGGTGGCATCTGTGAGAAGCTGCTAGAAGCTTCCCCTGTGTCCAACCGAGCCAATGCCAGCTGGCTCCAGGATAGACCTGCTGCTTCCAAGTCAAGTCTGTTTTGCTCATGATGGTAATTGCTGAGTGACATCCCTGTCCCTATTTCAACACCTGAGCCTTTCATTGTCTTTTCTCTCCTCCTGTCCAGTTGAGGAGGGGGAGTGATAGAGCATCGTTGGTGGGCACCTGGTGTCCTGCCAGGGTCAACCCGCCACACCTTTCTATCTCAGAACTTCTGTCAGCCGTCCATATCCTGACTTTAACAAAACTTCATTTATTGACTTCAAACTGCTGTGTGGTGGAGGTACTGGGCACAGAAGCAACCTCTTTTTTAAATTTTTTTTTTTCCTTCTGCTTCTTGCATTTACTTATTTGAAATGCGTTATAGAGAGGATCAACAAAAGGTGAAAGTGTAAGACATTTTGTACAAGGTATGGTCCAAATCCTTTTTCAGTCCAGCTGCCTCCAGCCTAATTACCTACTTTGTCCTGCTCAGGTGTTCAGACAGGAGGAGGAAACTGAAGAATTAGGTTGAGAAGCTGAGCAGACTGCTCCCAATTTTCTGTTCTGTTGAACCGGTGCCCTGAGAGTGAGGGACATAAACACTTTTCCTGAGACCTCACTAAAGGGGCGTGCTGCTTTGCTATTAGGTTTTGCATCTCCCTTTGGCTTTCACCACGTACAAGGAGCCTCACCACTGAAAAGATTTTAAAAATATGTTATAGAGGAAAGGTAACTTTATATGGGGATGAAGAATCAAATGCGATAAATCTCTTTAGCTTCATAATTTGAAAGAAAAAATGCAATGCCTTAAACATATTTGAAGTATCTGAGAAGATGTGTGTGTGTGTTACTGTTTTGATGAAAAACTACTATAGAAAACCTTGAAGGCCACACAAATACATACACAGAGGTGGGGGAGTCAAATAGCAACCTGTGCTGTGGGGCAGCAGCGACTTACACATAGATCTTCAAATGCAGAATGCCTGAGCCTTCACGCCTGAGGTATGATATGTGATGTGGAAGATGTGTAGTAGGGGTTCATCCAGGATTTCTCCTGTCTTAGCCTGAAATTAGCCTGAAGATCTCTGTTGATCAAGAAGAGACTGGACTGGAATCTTGGCTAAAATTTTGGGAGTCTACAGATAGGTCTAAAACTACATAATAACATCTCGACTACAGAAGACATTTGATTATGAGAAAGACTGGTTTGCACTAGCTTTTAAAATCTCTTCGGGGGATCTTTGGAAGTTTGGCCCTGTGGGTGGTATCTTAATCCTCAGAGGCTGATTGTGCTCAGACCCAAGGATTTGGCTCAGAACCAGTTTTGTATGTTGATGATGCAGGAGCACAGGAACTTTGCAGGTTCTTTGCAGCCAGGAACAGCTGAACTATATACTTAGGGAGAAATCAGCCAGGCTCCTGCTAGTTAAACTGTGGTGGAAGGAAAGTTGCACATGTGGAACTTGACTCTGTTTCCATTGAAGTCAATGCATTTTCATTCCAAGAAGAATAGGATCTGTTTTAGTTTTCCTTTCAGCGTTGGAAATGAGTGTCCCAAAGGTTTGGAACTCTGTGAAGCATTGTTAGAGATTTTTTCCATTTAGTATAACCTCTGCTTCCACTTTCTGAATCTATTTGTTTGTTCAAAATGATTATTGGCATGTTAGAAAAAATGTATAGGCTACATTGGGCGAGGTGGTGGTTAATTTTTAGAGCTATTTAGTTGGCCTGATATAATTGCAAGGGTACACTTCTATATCACTGAAGACATCAGACAGAAAATTATTTCCACAATTTTAGCTAGAACTAAGAAGAATGGTTTTGTGCTTTCAAAGCTGGTTTTATGACAGTATAAATTTGTGTTTTTCCTACAAAAAAACCCTGAAACTGTATAGTTTCATTGAATGTTGCCTGTAATTTTTGTGTGGCAAAGAACCAAAACATCCCTAGGAAGCTGTATGTTTGTTTGTCTTTTATTAAAAAGCTGTTGGCTAAATAAATTTCCATTGTTGAATGACTGAGACAGTCAAATATTTATGATGCAGACATAGGGCAGTTCCTTTCAAAGGCTGCGTAAGAAACATCTGGCCAAATGAATTCACATCTTTTGTAACAGGGAATTTCTGGGACTAATGGTCAAGGATTATGACTAATTGCAGGCACTAACTCTTAATGAGTGCCAAATGTGCACCTGTTCACCTCTGTCTCTAGCCCCTCCATAACTATTTGTATGGATGATGTTCTCGCGGGTGGTCGTTTTGTACTGTGGCTTGAAGATCATTTTTCCTGCAGCTTCATTTTATTTCGCACATCTGGGCACATCATGCACACAACAGGATGTTTAGTGCTGTTATTCAGCTGTAATCTAGTGGCACTGCATGTGCACTAAATCAGTTCCTCTTGTATTTAATGCTCTGTGTTGGACAATGTGGTCAACTGTTTTGTCAGTATTTGTAAGATTTTCAGAATTTCAGTGATTGTATTCTGAGATGCTTTTCATGCCCTCTAGCATCTAACATTACAACCTAGACAAAGGCAGGAGAGTTTGCACTGACGATTTAGGGTCTGAGCCACTGCTTTTCTAGTTTTAGATGGATTTAATGCCACTGCAGGGAAGCAAGCTCAGAGAGGAGGTGCTCTGCAAATCACAGTCTGTGTCTGGCAATGAAATTTGCAGAGAATAGATCTCACATACCCCTTCCAAGCCCAGTCAGTGCAGATCTCGCCAATCCAACGTGCACTGGCTGCTGAGGTACCTGTGCTAAGCCGTGTCTTTGCCCTCAAGGTGCTAAACAGGTGTATTCCCTTTTCTGCACAGTTTCTATGGACCAGTTTGAGCCGTGGCCTTCCTAGGTGTTTGGGAGGCTTCCAGCAAGCATGCTGATTTGTTGCATGGAGAAGCTACAGCACATATGCACTGAGTGCTGCTGCACGGAGAGAGCTGAGTGTCACTCTGCACCTACCGCGTAAGCTCCTGTGCACCTGCATAGCAATATGGATCTTCTAAAGCTGGAGCCCCAGAAGACCAAGTTATAAAGACATCACTGCTTGAGTCCTCAGGTCAGAGATAGGGTAGGGCGGGACCTCTTACTGACAGCTTTCTTCAAGGGCAAAGTAGCAGGGAGACAGTCCTGTGAAAATGTTTGGCTTTAATATTATAATGCAGATATCCCAAACAATTAAAAGTGAAATAAAATAATCTAGAAAGGACAGCCCATAGTAAGCAAACTGATAAACTGGATGTTTGCTGAGCTAAAAGTGGTGGCCCTTATCCTCAATTTAGAATTACAATAAATGAGTTGTTGAACTGCAAATCAATAAGGTGAAACTTTCACTTAAATAATTCTCTAATGGCTGCTTAAATCCATGAAAACTTCCTCTGTTATGAAATATGGTGTGGGATAGTCTGGGATATGACTTTCAGAATCAGGTACTTCACAGCACCTTTGTGCACACTCCTTTCCCTTTTGCACTTAAGAATGTAGACCTTACTGTACTTTAAACTCCTTACAAAATTCTTAAAGTCACACAGAATAATGGTTTACTTCTGAAGCCCAGACGAAACAAATCAGGATTCTTAGCACCAATGTAAATGTGATAAATTACAAAAAACAAGCTCAAGTCCTAATTTTGAAAATCCAATGTACTGCTGTGGTGTTTTCAGTTTGTTGCTGTCCAGCCACTCTGAAAAGGCAGCAGCTGCTGTGCTTCATTGCCTGCTTCTTTCCTGGAAGGTGCTTTTTAATTTAAATCACTTCTTTGGGTGGAGAAAAGCAAATCTCTCAAATTCAGCAACAGCCGTTTGCATTGACTTGACACCAAGAAATAAAACCAATTGAAAAGAATCACTGCAAGGATAGAGAAGAATAGGCTTAACTAATAAAAAGCTGCTGAAAGCAAAATTAAACAAAAAAGACAACATACAGACATACTACCAGGATTTAGCGCTCTGCTTCAGAACATAAAAAGCATACACACAGTTTTATGCTTTTAAAAGTAAAGTGTTGTTTGGTGGGGTATTTTAAAGGCAGGTTTTTATAATATATATTGCTCCTAGGTCTAGAATAATCTCTTAAATCAGACAGCAGTATCTGTGTGCTATGTGGGCATTTTAAGCAAAGAGCTGACTATCACCACATGAAAATCCTTTTGCCTTTTTTGGCTGGAGAAGAAATGCTTCCAAACTCAGTGCAAAGGCAAGAGGAGGACCAGACTGTACGGCTTTGTGTTTGTGACTCTTTATGCCATGTGCTTTTAGCAGAGTGTGGCATGGCTAGTGGGCAGCTTCCCCCCCTCCCCAAATCAGATTATCTCGCCGTTAATCTGTTTCGTTGATGTGCTGAGGACAGCAGCTCTTTCAGGAGCTGACTCGGGGAGGGAGGGGGGAGCACTTCTGAGAGCAAGCTGTTTCAACCAAACATTTTCCTTTTAGTGATTTGTAGGATTAAATTTCAGGCTGTTGCCTATGGAACTTGGCATTAACAGCCAACGCATTCATCACATTAGCTTTTCTCCTTAACTTGCCTTCTGGAAAAAACGCGCAACCAGACTTTGTCATTATCAGTCTCCCTTGACCAGTTTATAATGCTGTGATTACCCCTTTTCATCCCCTTTTAATATTGACCAAAACCTAGGTAGTTAAAATCACAGTTCCCTTGCCTTTTTTTCCTTTGTGCTCATGTGTGTTTCTTTTCAGCATATACAGAGGGGTTCTGAAATGAGCTGGAGTTGATCTGTACTGCTGTTGACCTCTTTCCTTTCTAGACACATAATTATTATTTCTCAGCGTGTGTGTGTATGTAACCATTCGTACTCAAGCTATGTAGCAAGCCTATTTCATCCTTACCTAGAGGAAAGGTGGGAATACGTGTTGTATTTTGTCAACAGTTATTGCATCCTCTTTCTCTTGTTTCAGTTAAGTCCATTAGTCTGTAGATCTTTACATGGCTCCTGAGTACCAGTTTGTATAGTACTTGGTAGTTCATTTACTGTCTGAATGGTGAAGCCTCCTGTAGTCTTCTCTCTTTTCATGACATAAAGAGGGGGGCAGGGAAGACCTAAGTCTAATTAGAGTGAATGAATCTGCCTTGTACGTGCTGCTCAGAGGCTTTGCTGTCTCTTATCCATATTACTGTCGCAGCTGAGGAGCACAGCACAAGGGCACCCTGGTGTGGACCTCGTGTGCTTTATCCATATAGATTACTGCAGCGTCTCCGTGCGAGGTGAATCCAGACTCTGCAGCTTCAGCTTTCACAAAGCCACTTCATGAGGGGAAAACAATTTATGTTAGTTAACATATCAGGTGGTAAAAGCCTAATGAAATTAAGACAACGTGTGGTTCTCACAGGTTGTAGCAAGTGCTATGGGGAAGCCGAGAGATAATCAGAACCCGACAATAGGCACTAAAACTACAGATACCTTGCCTTTTCCAGAATTCCATTTCACTTTAGTCTGTGAAGAGAGACGAGATTTCAGCCAGTACAGACACAACTGAACTAATAACAGTTTAGAGGACAAGCCAGGGACTAGCCAATCTTGCCGGGATAACAGCAAGCCCCACCGTGGAGTCACAGGGTCGTAGTGTGTGTATTTTATTTGAGAATGCTGTGTTTGCTTAGCTGGACCTGCTAAACTTGTCCTAACCACCGTAGGGAAGCAGCTTGTTTCTTTATATACCCATGTTTTTTGTATCTGAATATTTCTGTCCATGGAGAGTGTATAAATTGCATGATACTTGTATGGTGTTTAGAAGATCCCGAAGGCAATAGGTTGAAAGATACCAAGTGGCCTTTTGAAAGGGCTCAATGGCACAAAATGCTGGGAGAAGCTGTGATTCTGGTGGTGAAAGAGAGGGCAGTAGTGCCCATGTATGAATGTGGTGGCTTCAGGAATTGTCCGGGGCTGTGAGTAATCTGGGAGCTGCTGTAGTCAGGAGAGAGTCCCCTTGGCTTACTGGATCGATACAGGTGGATTTTTGGCTTCTAGACAAATAGCGAGAAGGGTCACAAATCTCCTCTGTGTGTGATTGAAGGTGGTGGTCCTCCGTCTCCCTTCCGTTTCCAGAGGATGGCAGACAGCAATGGCTGGAGAGCAGTCCAGGTTCTTGAACCTTCTATTTGTCCTCTCTGGACTTTTTCCATGTTATTTTTCGAGTCTGCCCTATGTGTGACTTCTGCCCCTACTCTTAGCCCTATTGTAAATGTAACCCTTTCACTCTTCTTTGGATATCGTAGTCATTTAGTCTGTTTCTAAGTCAGCATCTGAAGGGTTCAGCGTGGAGAGACACCTCGTACAGTGCCGCGTGGTCTCCAGCCCTCATTCCCTCCCGTTCAGCAAGCTGCTCTGAAAACCTCACCAAAACAAAGCACCCATTTGCCCCTGTGTGGTTCGGGCACCAATTTTATTTCATTTGGAAGCCCAGCATCAGCCTACCTTGGCCTGAGATACAGGACTACAGGAGGTTTTCTTTACAGTTCTGGATTTGTGCCTCTTTTGGGTCAGTTTCTCCAGTTCCTTCTAAAAAGACTTGTGTAACTCCAATAAAACGAGTAAGATTTTACCGTCAGAGCACTTGGCTAATATTGTATGCCAAACAAAGACATTTTGAAGATTAGCTGTCTGCATGTCATGAGTATGTAAATACTGAGCATTTGTTTATGTAACAGGTTTTTTTAAGTGGTAACTTTTGACAGCTACAGTTCAATTTTACCAACTGTTTCTTTCTAGAGGTAAAGAAAATATAGCCAACAGAAACAATACTTCTTCGTGTAAACAAGTTGGTTTTACAGATTTACTAGATGAAGCAACTACTGAAAGATGTAAAAAGGATTGTATTAGTGACTAGAAATGCAAAGTCAAGTATAATTCAAAACCAAATTCCCCAGAAAGAATTCGCATAATGTACATGAACTGTTGAGCAGTTTAATAAACAAGGAAATTGGAAAGGGCAGTGTTTGCTGTAATGCAGACATGTTAATGCATCCAGATATTTGCAGCCAAGTGAAGAACAGTTTTTAATGCTGAAGTGTGAGTAAGAAACAAGACAGGGAATTGATAATACCTCAGTGGTTAAGCACGCTAGAGTGATTCAGCATCCTCTATTCTTGATATGCAAGAAAATTTATCAAACCTCTAAAACCTTTTGGGATTCACTTTCCCAGTCAGGAGCAGGGAATTTCAAAACTGAATTTCTGAACTCACCGGTTAGTAACTACAGAAGCCATTACTGACATACACCTGGCAGCATTTGGCTTATTTTCAACCAGCACCGTAGATCCCCATGGAATAGTGATATGAGAATTTCAGTTCCTTCTGTGGCAACTTCTTCCCAGGATCTTGACAAAATGGAGAGCTCTAAAAACTTCACATTGTAATCAAAGCTCCAGTAAACCAAACTTTGCTCTGAGTTAAAGAGTAATGCCATTGATCCATGGAAGTCACTCTGTAGCATTTCAGCATTTGGCCCAGCTGTCACTTTTTTTTTTTTTTTGCACTGCTAGATCTGGAATGGGAATAACCATCCCAGCAAAAGCCACTGATGTAGATCTTCATTGTGACAGCTGAGCTGCTTTCTTTTTTGGAAGGTCCTGCTGCCCTTTAGCATTTTTGGTAGCACTCTCGGTCAACCTTTACATAGCAGCTATCGCCAGATTCCATAGGCTACAGCTTCCAGTCACAAGTGAGACTCCCTGTGCCTTGGAATGAGCGCTCTGCCCAGTTTCACTGGGGCGAGGTGAAAGTCAGCTTTTGTTTGTCAGAAAGACAAACTCTTTTCTCTGCTTTGTGCTGTCTAATCTGCTTGGACCTCGGAGAGCTGATTTAAAAATTGCCCACAATATTTCCTACTAGAAAGGAGTCCAAAGAACTCAGGCAAGAACACCTTAAATTTTTGCAGGCTTTTTGTGTGTGTTTCTGGATGGCTGTGTACCTCCGCAAATATGGGGAATGAAACTATAATGGACTGGCGTAGATTTCAAACCTGTAGGTCAGTGCAGCTCACTGTGGTGATTGCCTAGTGACCTCCCTTCTGGAGCCTTGACAAAGCCACTTCTGCTGTGACCTCTGATTACCGATATTAAAAAAAGTATTTCATTCTTAGTCTTTCTCTCACTCCTTGTAAACAAATAGGCGTTGACTAGTGTGGTCATTATTCCCTGAGAGCTTTCTGTAACCACCTTTCAAATAAGCTTGTACTGAGATGCAGAGCTTTGTGGTTTGGGGCAGCCTTCAGTGTGTGGAGATCAAGTTCCTTGGTCTCCCACAGAATTAGTTTGATCACAGTGGGTGGGTTGCTTTGGAGGGCGTTCTTCTTTTTTTTTTTTTTTTTTTTTTTTTTTTAGCCAAAGTTATCTAAAAGCGAGGCCACTAAATGAACCAGGTGGGCTCCATTTATTGTTGAAGAGGAGAACAAGGCATCTACAGAAGGTGAATATCTCATCCTTGGCTGTAGGAAGAGCCTTAGGGTAGCCAACTTGTTACAACTGAGTTGAGGTGACATTAATGCCATGTTATGATTTTAAATCAGACCACTCATTGATTTTGATGGGAGCACACCTGAGCACCCTTTTTCGTTTCCATTTCTGGGCACTGACTCATCCAACCCGAGGCATCCTGTTTTTAGAGTAGTATGTTTAACTTTTCTGTGTTTTTCTTATCTTTCCTCTAACATTTAGATTGCTGTACTCCTGTTTTGACATGAAACTTGCTAACAACTGACCTACAAAAGTGTCTCAAGCAGAATGCATTGTTTCTATGGGTTTTTTTCCTACTTTTTTTTTTTGGCGAGTACGTTTCCACTAAATATTTTTGGGAACTATCGTGATGCCTGTATGTGCTACATAATAGTAACTGAGAGAATCATGTAAAAATAGCATTGGAAGGGAGCTCAAAAAGTCATTTAGGCCATCTCTCTGCACTTCAAGGCAGAAAAATCATTTCTTACGGGGTACAAAGTTTTGGTTTGTATCTTTATTGATCTGAGTGCTCTTACTCACTGGTGCCCTTTCTATAGTGGCCTAAACATTTTTCCCAGCACACAGGGATTTTCAAAAAGGCACATTTTTAATTCAGCTAGGTACATTTTATTTTGTTTGTGGATGAGATAAGTGCTGTCTGAAATATCTGTGCCATATGCATGGGAATCCATCTTATGTTGTTAGCAACCTCGACAGTGCTTCACAGAGCAAAGCAGTAGTCCATCTGCAGGGAGAAAAGAAGATGTAAAAGAATTCACTAACAAACCCAGGGTCTTTGTTGATATACTTGGTTTGCATCTCAGTGTTGTGTTCAAAGAACATTAAAAAATTGCCATCAAAAGTCTGGATAATAGAACAATTTCATTCAATTTTGAGTCGACTTTTATTCTTCCTTTTTTGACTTCTGGAAGTGACTGTCCAGGTTTAAGTGTCTGGAGTATATTTTTGGTGTAGAGGACTTGTATGTGTTGACTTTTAATGTACCCACCTCTGAGACTGCTAGGCTCGCCTTCTGGGGGAATTTTCTGTAACTGGAGCTTCACATCAAGTGTGTTGTTTTTTGACTAAATTCCTTTAAAATCTTTGGTATTTCCCTCTTTTATTTCTGAAGTTCCTTCATTTCATGTCATAAATAACGCTGAACTTGCTGAATCGCTGCACGTTAATTGCTTTAAGACTGGGTGCACAGAAAGAAAAAGGGAAGTGAGAGAGGATTTATTCAAACTCAACTTTAATGTGAGCAAGTGGCACTTCGAGGCACTGCCCAAAATACTAAGAACCCAAAAACATTTACAAGAATTACAGAGCTGATGTGCTGCTTTAAAGCCATCCTGAACCTAAGCAGAATCAGAAAAATCAGCAGGAAAGACCAAAGGTTAACAGTGCTGCTGTCTCATGACACAGAGATTTAAACACCAAGCACACAGACAGCAGTGGTATTATTGTTAAATGTATATATAATACAGTAACTCCGCATTAAAAAAAATCCATATGTATGTATGCTCAGAATTATCATCCTTTAAGAAGGTGGACTCAGGAAATTTGTTTTGCTTTCCATGAGCTTGGGCACCTGATGCAGGCACAGCTTTGATGGAAAGTGACCCCGTGGCCCGCGGTTTCTGCTGCCCTTGCCTTGTGTCTCTGCTTGTGCCAATGTTACCTCATCCAGGCACAGAATGATGCCATAAAAGCCACAGAACCGTATTTTTGAGATTTTTACATTAACTGTCAGAATAATGCTGAGTTTTTTGCAGAGGGTTATTGCAGACTTTGTTTTACATTTCCAAAAAAAAAAATTATTGAATGAAGTATCTTCCCCATGTGGCAGGAAATACTGGTTTATTTCTTGATGTAGTTTCCAGCCTTTGCTTAGCAAATGTCTTGAAGCCTTTGAATAAAAATAATTCCGGGAAACAAGTACTAAAAGTGTTTGCAAGTAAAAATGCCTGAAATAAAATCGCTGGCTGATATTTTCACTGAAGGAGATTACTCTTAGCTGCCCTGGTGTTACAAATAGTGGTTTTAAGAAACACAGGATTTTCTTTGCCCCGTGTAGTATATACAAACAGAACTATGCAGTTGCGTGTATGGCCTAGTGAGGTCGGAGATACCTCAACTTGATTCAAATAATGTGTTTTCTTAAGTCTGCATTTCCAGTGAGGTACTTGAAAGGCTAAGGAGCATTGCATGTAAGCATGGAGAAGACACATTTCTCTCTGTCATTCAATTGTGAAGCATACAGCTCTATAGGATTTGATAACGGTGGCATAAAAACAATAGTATCTTTGAAGAAGTATAGAGGCATTATATCTGAAAGGCACATCAGAGCTATAACCCTTTTCTTCTCGTCGTGCTCACATGCTTTTGACAGCGGAAAAAGGATACCCTGAGCAGATGTAGAGGGATTTCTGTGTCTGCAGGCGAAATGTTCTTCAGTAATTATAACTCCTTTTAAGTAACTCTTTGGAAGTAACATCTCTGAAATGAGATTGTGCAGTTGTTCAGGCCAGGGAGTATATCTGGCAGTGATTCATTCAGACACTGTTTAAAATGTCGTTTCATGAAGTATGCAGTTCTACTTTGCTGACAATGACAACCCGAAAAATGCTGGGACGTACTGTAGCATTTTAAGAAAATGTTTTTGCTCTTACACCTGCCAGGACATTCGAGGCCCTGTTCTCTTTCTCCAGGATGTGTGTAACTTCCATATATAATCAATAGGCATTGCTCATATCCTGTGCTAAGAAAATAAGGCCTGTAAGCCAGTTTTTTAAAACCTGTTGTCTAAAGAGCAGCATACAGATAAAAATATCCAGCTTTTTCAGTGGTGGTAGGTGGTTTTCCTTTTCTTCAGTAGGCCTTCCATAGTTTGTTTTACATACTAAAGGTCTGGTTCTGCATCACTTTAAGCCAGTGGGGGACTTAACTTTAATTTCATTGTCATGAGAACTGGCCTTATAGAGAAAAGGTGTCTGACTTCTGAATGGAAAAACGTACCTTTCCTCCCTGCTTGTAAGGTGGGAAAATAAGGTTTATAACGCATTTGCTTTTCATATATTATAAATGTGCTTTTGAGGTGTTTATATTACTGTCATGGCAAGGTGTGCATTGCAGAGATTTTTAAAAGCAGCTGTGCATCCAAGCTCCACATAGATTTAATAATCATAAGGTCCCAGAGCATAATTGTGTCTCTGTATTGCATTGCAAAGCATTCCAGGGACTTTCTCCACGTGAAATCTGGAGAGATAAACAGCGTGCCTCTATAGAAGTATAAATATTTTTCTCCAAGACATTTAGACTTTCACATGCTGTTGAGGGTTGTTTTTCTTGAAGGCCTGGGTGTTCCAAACATTTTCAGGCTTGATGTTCTGTAGTTTTAGCTAAGGGTGCGTGTATCTTTCAGACCTTGAGGTTTGGTTAAGACTGCCAACTATTTCTGGGATCACACGGTTCATTCGTCTAGTTTAAGCCTGTAAAAATACTTCTCCTGTGTTTCACTCGTGGAGTTTTTGCTTTTTTCCATTTGTTTTTGTTTATTCTGTTTCTTGTTTTGAATTAGGATTTCTGCTCTGTGCTCGAGTTGGAACATCACCTTAGGAAAGATCGTGTGTGTTTTGTAATGTGCAGCTTGTGGTGCCTCTTTGGTGTCGCTGCCGGAGCCAGGGATGGCTGGCTCGATAATAAATATTAAGGGGTTCTTTAGTGAGACTGTGGCATGTGAACAGCAACGTCTGGCAATCTCGACCTTCCCATCAAATAATCTCAGCACTCGTGTTACTTTAAGCCCAAATGCAGATGGGAGTTACAGTTGCCCTGGCAGGTATTGGTGACTGTACTGAATAAGCACACACATGTACACGTCCTTGCGGAACGCTTCTTTCGACTTCTTTCCATGTGGAAAGAAACCCAGTAATGTACGTATTTTGTCAAACTTTTTTCTTATAATAGCTAAGTGCGTTTGAAATTAGATCAAGTAAGTGCACGATCCCTAAGTTTCAAAGCTTCTGAGAAGCTGGGGTGTGCATCTAAGAAATTGCAGAGTGATTTTTACATTTTTTCCAATCTGTTTACTACAGATAATCAAGTTTCAGTCAGTTTGTCCCGCACTGCCTGAATAAGTTATTATTAAATATATTATTAAATTAAATGCTCTCCCCAAACAGTATTTTTTTCCCCAGTTTAATCACCCTCACAGTTTAAAAATTTGTGATCTATTTGTGATTTATTTCTGATTTGAAAAGACTACCTTAAGATTCCAGCTGTTGGTTCTAACTATGCTTTTTATCCAAGTAGACAAAGTCTCTCTTACTAACCATGGTTTTCTCTCACTCAGAGCATGTGTTACATGTATATGCACACACACATATGTATGTGTATACATATAATCAAGTCACCTCCTGGTCCTGTTTTCAATAAACCAAACTCCTAGCATTCTTCAGGTCTCCCGGAGACACTTTCTCTGCAGCCACAAGCAGTTGCATTATTCTGCTGTTCCTCTCAGTTGCTCTTTGCTTCTGCTCACTATTTCCTGTTTATAAATCCCAGGATCCTACTTTTTTTTTTTTTTTTTTTTTTTCCCCACAGGGTTACCCTTGAGCTCCACATTGATACGGCACTTTTTTGTTTGGTTTGCTATCCTGCCAGAATAACTGCTTTCCAGGTTTTTGTGTCCTCTTTTTCCCCTCTTTTTCTGTCTTGCCCCCCACTTTTCTTTTCCCCTCTTTATTTGTTTGCCCAGTCTGGCTTCCTAGTTCCTAGAAGCATCATCTTGTTTATAGGTGTGCAGTAGGAAATGCGTATCACTGCAGGGGGCCACGTGATCCCTGGCATCCCTCCCCTGCCATTTCCTCTGCTTTTTTACGCTATTTCATACAAGAAACAGGCTCTATTGCATATGCACAGTTGGGCTGGGTTTTCCTCAGGAACACAACTAGGTATATGTTGGGAGATACAACAAGTAAATGTAAGAACTAATGTATCAGAAGATATTCCTGATTCTGAGTCGAGTGACCAGGGAACCAGCATTCCCAGCTCTGCTATTGATTTTTCTCTGTGACTTGGACACCTTGCCCCACTCTAAGCTGATACTATTGACATTACAGCCAGTGGAGAGAGAAGGTTGTGGTGTTACAGCTGCGGAGAATAACACGCAACCTTTCGGCGGGATCAGGAGCAATCATTTCTAGACAGGGTCAAATGCAGAAAAGCAGAATTTATGGTGCCGGCCAGGTTAGTGATGGTCAATAGGGAATAGTGATGGTCAACAGGGAATTCTAGCTGCTTCGACACATTCTTTTGCTCTGTGAGTGAGGACTCAGGTTGGCTATTTACTCAGACTGAGCAGAAACAGACAACGTTAAATCAGCCCTACCCTAGACTCCAAAGCTGACACTTGAGTCAGTCGATCAGAGGAATATTAACTAACACCAAGATAGCTTAGTTAGGTGAAAAAAGAAAAAAAAAATTCTAGCAGTTTATTTAAACGACCTCTCTGCTGCATCAAATGAGCATTTTTAGGTGGCCTGTTCTCAATTTTGTCTCAGTTGTTCTTAATTATGTCTCTTTTCCTGTGATTCTGTATTTTTTATTTATATATAGCCAAAGCATTACTGAATTTGTCTTTAGAAAATCCTGACACCGTAGTTAAAAACGGAGTTTGTTGCTTACTAGACCTTTTTCTGTGATGTACAAAGAGGCCTTGGAAGTTATGTTTTGCTCCAAAAGCACTCCCATTCTCTGAAGTTGATGTTCTTACAGATTATTTTAACCTGGTTTGCAATGGTGTAGGTAATTTAACTACATTAGTATGAAAACCAATTTTAGTTAAGCTTATCTCTGTGCATAATGTAGGAAAGAACTAACATTTATCTTCTGCTTGATTTTTTTTTTTTTTTTAATTAGACATTTTAAGTGTTGTTTACCCTAAGGGATTGTAGGGACAGCTGGAGAATTGCAAAACTAACAGTGTTAGAGACTAATGAAGCTTGATGTCTTGAGAAAGGAGGTGAACTTTATTATCTGAAAAATATGGTTTTGCCCTGAATTTTGTCTGATTTATACTAGTTTTACCTGTTTGATTTTAGTGTGTGGAATAGGTCCCCTTAACAATACCACTTGAAAATAAAGGCCAAAGATGCAGCAGCTCTGCCTCATCCTGAGGATGGAAGGTTTCCCTGACAAGGCTCTTGAGCAAATAAGGTCCCTCCAGCAAAAACAAGAGAGACTTTATTATTCCTGTCTATGTCTGAGGTAAAACGAAGTAAGACACATCTCCCTCTATTTTGAGGTGTTTGCTTGATTTTTCTTTCTTTATGTAATTCAGGAAGTCACTGGACATTTATAGCTCATAAACAGACAGAGGCTACAAATGTTCCCCCTTATTTGCTGTGGCATCGGTCATCCCTGTGATGCTAACATGAGGTGATGAAGAAGGTTCAGGCTAGTAGCTATTGAGCATAATGACAGAAGACTCTTCTTTCTGGGAATGTCTTTAAGATGGCAGCAACTAGAAAAAAAGTGTTGGCAAATGTACCACTATTAATCAAACCTATCCATCCCCTATATGGAAAAGTATGTCCGAAGGTATGGAATGGCTTCCATACGAGGAGCGGCCGAGTAAGACGGGGATCATTCAACTTGGAAAAGAGATGTCTGAGGGTATATATTGTAGAGGTCTGCAAAACTTCCATAAAAATCTAATGGCACTAAAGGGATGTTCAGCAATTTTGGAGGGTATGGCAATGTCAGTGATACTCTGCCTCAGATTTGGCTTATTTGACTTCTTGTTTCATTCTGCCAATGTGTTCCTGGCTTTGTGCTTGAGATTTGGCTTATTTACCCTTTTGTTTTCTTGTTGTTGTTTGGTTTGATGTTTGTTTGTTTGTTTCCCATGCATTTTCACAGTTTTCCATCTTTTGCTCCACTTTAATTTGTTGTTCTTATCAGCTACTTTTAGTCCCATCCCCCTGCACGGAGCGGTAAAAGCATTTAGAGTGTTTTTGCACCTCTGGGGAAGTTTTATCTGAGTGAGGAAAGAGGAAATCCCCTGAAGTAATTTTTACAAAGTTCCAGGATTGCTGCTGCAAACCTGTTTCTTGCCCAGCTAATTTGAGGTCACTTGAACTGGAACATGCCCAGCAGTGTTTGCTTAAAACCGCACCAAATGTGCTGTGCTGTTTTCTAGTCCGTGCTTTTTAAATAGCAAGCCACTCCAGCCCACGTAGAGCCACTGGAGTTGTAGTATGTGACTTCAATCAGAGGTGTCTCAATCTCTTGGTTTGGGGATGTTCTGTGTTGGATTTGTAGGCAAGTGTGTCTGAGGGCTGCTTCTGTGGAGCTTCATCTTCTCCAGAGGAAAACGGGTACCCTGTCAGGCTGCTCTGGCTGGCGGGTTTGATGGTGCAGGAGGATCTGCACAGTCATGCCTCTCCCATCTCTGTGTCACCATGTCCCCTTTCCTTCAGCCTGCAGCCCTTGGATTGGCATGAAAGGGGGAGGTAAGGGGGTTGCAGGGGAGCTAAGGCAGCCTTGAGCTGTCCCTGTCCAATAATTCGGGTGCTGAGGTAAAAGACCTTCAGCGGGAGCTCTGCTAACTGGTGGGTAGACCTGCTGCACCTCGGAGGCACTGGGGGAGGTGGGAAAGGTGCAGGAGAAATCAAGGATGGGAGCAGCACCCATGTGGGGACTCCGCGGTGCCCCTTGCCAGTCCCCCGGTGCTGCAGCCCATGCTTGGACTTGCACTGGGAACTGATGTGGTCCCAGTCACAGGGACCGGTGATGAGAAACGGTGATTAAGAAAATCTCCTCTGGTCCCCATCTATTTCCTTTAATGAGCAGTTTTCAGGCAGAGTTGCAAATGAAGCCTCATGGGTTTAAGAGGTATTTTCAGCTGTGTTGTAAGTATTTGTAACATCATTTTATAACTCAGGCATTCCAGCTGAAATGAGATTTTTTGCATACGTGTCTTTCTCTCCCTCTCTTTTTTTTTTCCTTTTTTAATGTCTGAGAAAGTTCCTAATGATACTTTACTGTCCAGGGTCAAATGTTGTTTATTTTGCACTTGGCACTAATACTTTTATAACACCTTCTCTGACATTATGAGTAAACGGGCAGAATTTGTTCCTACATCAAAAAAATCACTAATTCTGCCTCTAAATTTAGATGAAAAGCTGTAATTAATCTGCATAATAAGGACTACATATTTTTCTGTGTATAGTCTCATGCTTATTTCCTAATTTTTGTGTATTTGCAATATTATTTGTTCAGAAAGTTTGCAAAACACCAACAGCACATAACTCTATGAGCAAGACATAATTCCATACAGCTATTTAATTATGCAAACAGCAGCTCTAGTTACTTCCAGCGTTGTCGATTTGTTTCCTTCGTTTTATCTTGGAGAATTCCGTGCATCTTTGTGCACCTGTAGGTTGCATTTCTGCTCAGTGTGTTTGCATATTGTCAGGGCATGGGATTAAAGTTTGGGAGGGGGAATTGCAGGTCCCCGCTGCAGTTAGCTGTGCTAGCATGGCTGGCCTGGCGTGTGCAGCGGGGAGCTGTGCTTCTTGCCAGGGTTCAGCATCACACACCCCGCCTGGGGGCATTTCCCCCTCCAGTCATAAACAGCAAGGGGTACAGCCTCCTTAAACCCTTCCAGTACCATCAGCTGACTGTGTTTTTATCCCATATTCTCTGCAAGCATCCCGATTCACCCAAATACAGGCTTACATGGGGAGGGATCCGTAGTTTGAAGGGAAGAGGGTTTAAACAGGGATACGGTGACAAACTTGGCATTTGTGTCCCCATGCAGGGATGCGACAATGGTAGCATCTACCAGCTCTTGCCAAATTATCATGCTAACAGAAGGAAAGGCTCCTGGGCCAGGCAAGGCTGTGCTGAACCCTGCCCCTGTTTCCAAGGAAGATGTGAGCAGTTCCAGCTGTTCTGTTTATTTATCTTGCCTTTTTGGAGGAGTAGCGGAGCTGCTTGCCTGTCAGGGGTGAGGCTGAGGTTTAGATGCTCTGCCCTTATCTTTCATGAACCTTTACTGAGTTGTTCAACACACTTGCTCTAGTTTCCCCATTTGTTAATGGAAATACATTTATACCTGTTCTAAGAGTGCCAAGCACAGTAACTAGCTTGCGTTTGCATTGTACTCTACTCTGAGTACTTAAGATGCTATTTAAGACATATTTTCTTTTGGCATGTTTCCACTGAAGATAGCAAAGCAGCTTCTGCTTTACACAGTGGATGTGTTTTGCCACAACTCTGAAAAGGTTGTATTTTGCTAATAAATTATCCTCGTAGCATATTCTGCTATGAGTTGGAGCATTTCCTAGCTGTAAGGCCTGCATGAAGGAGTCTGTCTGGCCACCTTGTACATGAAAAAACAGAAGATAAAACATTGCAGTGCAAATTCCAGAACAGAGAACTTACAAGAAGTGGCACGTGCCATTGACAGTGTATATATTCTTTAGTACACAAGACAGGTTTCTCGAGAGGTCTGCAGTATAAATGATGAGCACATATAATGAAGTACTCTCCTGGCACGATAACAGTCTCAAAAATTTGTGCCTTGGTTTGGGTTTAGGTCTGAGGAAACTTCTCAGAGAACCACCCGTTTTCTGTAATCAAGTGTGAATAAATAACACCGCGTTGGTTCATTAGCATTGGTTAGTTCAGCAGACTGATTAGCTGACACTATGGGAACCAAGCCCAGGAAAAATGCAACTATCGTGCTGAGTTTGATTTTGTGAGTTTTTGTAGCTTTTTACTTCTTTTTCCTTTGCTGCAGTTTCTGCATAAAATTAGAGGAAGTCAATATATTCTGAGCTCCTACAGCCTTGGCAAGATCAGCATTGATTACAAAAACATGAACAGAAATGTCTTTGTCCCTAAACAGTAATAAACAGTGGCTGAGAACGCTTTTCACTGGAAAGATCACAGCCAGAAGCATCTTGCCTCTCCTGGTTTTAGCATCGAAACAAATGAACCGAGAGCAGCCCTGCTGGAGGTTATTGTTGTTCACTTCAGGACCAAATAAAAAACTTTTGTATCCATCACTTAAATACTGTAGCCAGTCATTAACATTAGTAGGTCTTTTTTTCTTTACAGGTCATTTAATTATCCCACTAGATATTTGTGCTTCTGCAGTGAAAATTGTTGCATTACAATAAGGTTGTCTAAGAAAAAAAAAAAAATGTGTAAAAGAGTTTCCTTCTTTTATAAATGGGAAAAGTGCTGTAGGGAAAAGGTGTTGCTCCTCTCTCCAGGGTTGCTGCATTTCCCTTATAAGGAAACCTGATTTACAGTGAAATGTTTTGGAAGATGGGCAAGGGACCAAGGCGAGCGCTAACGGTGCCAAGGAGAAGCGGGAAATGAGGGAGAGGATAAGTCGAAGGAAATATCTCTCTGCTTTTAAACAGAGAAAGAAAACAAATTGGAAGTGTGGGTGGTGGGGAAGATGAAAGCACCTACGTCATTGTAAGGCAAGAGCTCTGGTTTTAAAAAGGAAAAAGATTATATGGTGAAAACTCATATTCTGATAACTTCAGTAGCTTGAAATCCACAAAAATGGGGCTACGTGCTGCTATGCTGTGTTTGCTTCTGGCCTTCCCCTGCATTTTTTTTTCCCTCTCAGGCCGGGGTTAGCTCTGCCTGCCTGCTGTGTCTCGGGGTCAGCAGCGGGGACACAGAACGGCCAGGCTGCTGCTGTCCCGTCCCTGCCGGCAGCTCTCCTCTCCTCCCCGCAGGGTGCCAGGGCAGAGCGGGGCTGCTGCCTGCCAGCCCCACCAGTGGGTCGGCAGAGTCTCCTGCATCCCACCCTGCAGCCCTCCCTCGCTGCAGGGTGAAATCCTTCCCAACTCCTCACCAGTTCCTTGCCGCTGGTGACAGTGACACCTTTCTGGGATGGGCACTGAGGGAGGTGGTGGACAGGCGCTTCTGCAGGACCTGGGTGTGATGTTCGGCGTAGGGGGCGATGCAAGTCCATCTCTCTGGGACAGCAAGTGCATCTCTTGTCTTGCTTCCGCCTTCCTCTGCTTTGCTCCTGTGTTCATACCCCCATGGTGGCAGCTGAACCCTTGATGCTCACGTACGTGGTGCACAGTTTTGAGCCACCAACCCACCCTCCAGCCTCCACACCAGAAACACACACTTCTGCCTTGGTTCAAGCCCTGGCTGGGCCTTTGGGAAGCAAGAGGCACTGACTGTTTCAGCCTCAGTCCTTGTTCGTCACTGGTTGCAGAAACAGGTACGGTTTCCCTACTCCAGCTCAGAAGGATTTTTTTTACTTAATCAGACCTCTGACTTTGGTCCTGTTGTTTCACTGTCATGACTGAATCTTTTGCCTGTCCGGGAGAGATACTTCCAGTTCCCAGTTAATGTAAAAGCAAGTCTATGGTTTGACACCAAAGATCTATCCGTCCCAGCATCGTGTGTCTCAGAATGGCAAGCAGCAGCTGCTTGAGGAAGAGTATATTGCAGGGTGAACCTTTAGTCCTGCCTCCCCAGAAATGTTCTCCCAGCCTCCAGCAGTTTGTGGCCCTGGGTGTCTTTTGTACTCAGTGGCTCTCTGGTGTTTTGGAACACCAAGATCTTGTCATTTAACCCCTTCTTTTCCCATGTGAGGGATTTCCTGTTTTATTCAGAACCACCTCTTTTTGCTTAAGAGTCTTTGGTGAGGAACCTCACTGAATAACTTTGGACAACCTGATCTGTAGTTGCCCATATCTGTTGTGAAACCTCATTAGAAATTGGTGTCCTTTCTAGTCCTCTGGCCTTGACACAGTTCATGAAAGAGATTTTAGATGAGGTTTGTAGTCATTTCACCTATGATGTGTGATGAATTGACAATGTGTTACTGTTACTATATATTGTTCTTCTCTTTGCCAATTTTTTTCTATAGTCTCATTTGCTGATACTTCAATTTGAGACCAATGTCATGAATGCCCCATAAAGGAGAGTCCCTGCAGGGTAAAGTCCTTTGGCCCATTTCGATTTTTTACTGGTAATGCTTCCTAGTTGGTCTGTGTAAGAGTCTAGGATGTTGTTTAAACAACATTATGCTGCTGCTTCTCTGAAGTGGGTGAAGCTCAGAAATCAGCATTTCTGAAATATTGCTTTGGTTTCCAAAATTAATTTTTGACTTCACAAAAATGTAATTTAGGACTATGTTTATTTCTAAAGGAGAAAAACAGGCAACAGCTGATATTCTGGTCAATTTACACCATACAGAACAGAAGAACTAAGATTGAACTCTCATTGGATTGTCTTAAAAACTTGGAACCCTTGTTGCAACTATAAAAATGTTAGAATAATTTACATGGCATTAAAAAATTCAATTGAAATGCCATCAAATTAACCTATATACCATTTCCCATGTAATTTAATTATGAAGAAACCAAACATAATTACAAAGCAATAATATTTTCAACGAAAATAAGGTCTGTAGCAAAAGGTAGTATCTTCTAATAGCCCAGCAGACTATTCTTGGTTGTAACTGAGACAATCACAACTACAGCACCATCACCATGGATTTGTTTTCGTTCTCTTCAGGACTAAATTTTCAGCTGAGCTGCTGTTCTGGAGAAAAAAAATATATAGCATTCTTTAAAAAATGATGTCTATGCTTTGCTCCAAATTTGCTTTAAAATGTTACACGTAATCCAGATCATACTGAAAAGTGCATTCAGGGAGGCGCAGGCAGCAGCAGGAGCGATGGCAGGAGGGCACTCGCGTGGTTGGCAGCACAGTGAGTCCTTGTGCGGAGCCGAGTGGGTTCTCACTGCGTGGGGCTGGCAGGACCCACATGCCACAGGCTGAGCCGGGGGAGGATGCTCCAGAGCTGGGCACAGGCAGGCTGTCGGGTTGTTTAGATCTGCATTCGTTTAGCTTTTTCTCCAATAGCCGGTAGTTACTGAAACTGATTCCTAAAAATGAAATTATTTCTTCAAGAAATAAAGGAAGAGTTGCTTAAGTTCTTGCACCTCCTGTGAAGTTTCTCTTCCTGAGCTCTAAGCAGGACTGAACACTGTCTGCTTTATCAAAGCAATTTCTGAACTCTGAAATAGTGTTTGAGTTTTCAGTTACAAAATCTATAAAAGGGAAATACTTTAGTACCTGATTTTGTTGTACAACGTAAGATAAATCCTTATTTACATCTTGATAGGCTATCTTGGGGAAGACGCTGTATGCCTCCCAATTTGGAATTCTACTCAAATAACTCAATTAATTATTTCTCTAACTGACTTCTGGCAGTTGCCAAGCATGAAGAATTAAATCATCTCTTCTAAGATGTGTCAGAAACATACCACTTTTTAGAGCCTCCATCAAAACTTGGCAAAGCATTACAGGAGCAGCCCGCCACTGCTGGGTCTGCCTGCTAATTAGGAGAAGAGAGGGACTGTTTGCAGTATTGCCCCCTGAAGATTCCAGAGCAGAGTCAAGAAATATCACAGGTTTGTCAGCACTGCCTGTGGCCAAGGTGGAAAATATACGTACATCTTCTGGCTGTAACATCTGTTCATTTCTCCCACAAAAGCTACTGTTACAGAACTGAAGTCTGTCTTTTCCTTTGTCACCAGTGAATAGATTGTTACAGTAGAAAAAGTTTTCAATTTCACATAAAAAGCATGCCAGCTGAAGTCCATTTCCACAGCCAAGCACTGTGGGGAGGAGGAAGGTTTGGAGAGGGTCTTTCAGGTCTTTTTTGCTGGGTGCACACCTTGACATAGAAAACCGTCTCTGATTTTGTCACTGCTTCACAACTCTGCCTTCCAACGCCACATGAAGGTGTCAGTGGGTGGCTGACACCTGCTGCAGACTTGCTGTCCATCTCCCCTCACACCGTGGTTCCTCCCGCTGTTAGCGGTGACCCAGGAGATGGGATGACTTCTTCTGCAGGCTGGGGGGAGGAGGAGCCCAGCATGACCCACACAGGAAGGTGCAATGCTTGGGGAATTCAGTATATCCATACTATGAATTCTAGAGCATCCCTTTGTAAGAGAATGAAGTAGCCTCTGCTTGGCGCGGTTGTGCCGTCCGTGGATTTGCCACAGGGCTGCAGGTTTGGCCCAGGCGCTGGGCTTGCCCACAGCTCCCCAGCACGGTCCCCCTGGAGCCAGCAGTGCCCACCGCTGACCCTGCCGATGGCCAAGCCTGCGCGATGCCCTGGGATGCAGAACTCAGAAGCGGAACAGCAGCCTGGAGACCAGCAGCACATTTTTCCACCCGGAAATATTTGGTTAAGTGAATACATTTCAGCAAGTTAAAGTGACTTAAATGATCCCAAATGCCTGCAAGTTGCACCTTACGTGTTTTCTTATTGGCTCACAAGGAGAGATCACTGATACGTTAGATGCTTCCTAAGCCAAAAAAGAAGAAAAACAATCCATTCACTGCAGCCTGAATACCTTTGATTTATGAATCTCTGATTCATCCTGACAGCTACTTAAAAATTCATGTCAAACTCGGCATTAATCGTGGCCAGAAAAAGAAAAGAAAAATTTTAAGTAACGAGAGTACCACAAAATGCAGTTACCATTGTGGATGTGTGTAATGAAAGGCATCATTAGTGTTTAACTCACAAGAGAAGCATGGGTACAAATTACCAGACACTGCTTATTTTTTGAAGTCTGTTGAACAAATGTGTGCTTGGGTGTAGAAATGCATCTCTAACATTGATGGCTCATTGCATTATTGCTCTTCTTTCATGTGTATAGTTTTCCTGTCTGTCAGAGCTTCCCATGTGTCATTAGATACTGAAACTGAGGTAATGCAAACATTTTGTTATGTAGGGGAGGAAAGGGAAATAAATTACTTTCTTTTTTTAAAATTTTATTTTCATCACAATATTGAGCATATTTGAGATTAAAAACTGGGTGAATGACTTGACTGATCAAATAGCATTCTTTATAGTGCCTTGGAGAAATTATCATAAACTCAATAAAATGTAAAAAAAAAAAAAAAAAATCCTGATTATTAGTTGTTGCTGATTTGGTAATTTTTTTTCCAAAAATGCTTCATTACAAGTGGTAATGTTTTCCAGGAAAATAACCAGATAGCCTGCAATTTGAATATATTAAGGGTTTGAATAAATAAAAGCAGCTGCTTTCCTCTTGCAATAGCTGTGTCTTCTACTTTGCATTTCTAAGCGTAATTTTACTTAGCATATATCTATGGCAATTCACTTAGTATCTTGTGTTTTGTAAAGTATGTGAAAAGGCCCTAGGCCCAAGGTGGCAGTAGACAATCCTGGCAGAGAGATGTAAGGAGGAGGAAGCAGAGGAGGGAGGCATGTGGCTGCACTCCTGTTCAAAACCAGTGGTGGTTCCACCGTGAACTGAAGCCACAAAGCTGCCCTGTAGTTTAATCAGAAAGGGCAGGCGATGAAAAACAGGAAGGAGGTTACATTTAGGCAGGAGATCAAAAATTTTTCTCCTTTTTCGTACCTTTAATATTAAAGAAAGAAGATAGGACATTACTGTAGCATGCTTGGTTTATTATGAGAAAAATATTGATTTCATAATTGAACAATTGAATGGGATTCTTCATTTGCAACATGTCATATCTGGCATGTGCCCATTATTTACAGTTGTCCAGAAATATACTAAGCTATATTCAACTGAATTGTAATTAAACATGTTATTAAAGTTTTTAAAGAAATCTAAGATTAAGGATAATTAAGCAGTTAAAATACTACCTATATTTTCTACTGAAAATGGTTTTGTCTGTATCTCCCATTTGTACAGGCTTTCAGGTAACAGCATTCATACAGTGTCCCAGGTTGTACAGAAGGTGATGTTAGAGGTCCATACTGGACAAGGAGTGGGTCAGAATGGTGGCTTTTGAGAGGAGCTGATGAAAGGTACTTCAGGTTGTTTTGTCTGTGGGATTTTTCACTATGGATTCTTTTTGGCTGTCTGTGAAGTGGTTGCTCTGGTGCTTCGAGGTGCTTGGGTTTTCTTGTAGAGTGGTTTTGAAAATTTTATTTTATTTAAAGAAACAGAAGAGAGCAAAGCAAGGCGTGTGGACAGCTAAGCACTGCTCCAGGCAATTTGTCTTATTGACTGCAGGAAAATTACTGGTGTGGCACCAGTGCCCTTCTCAGCCACTTTGAGATTTGGCAAATTCTCCCTAGGCTGTTAGGGTAATGTTGGCATCTGCCTTTTGTAATAAACAGGTATCAGAAGAGTTGCAAAGGTAGATTTATCTTGGCTGCTGAAGAAGGGCTCTCGCTAGACATATAAAGGGAAATAGCTGAAAATGATTAATGCTTTATGGAAGAGTATCAGCAGAAAGATTAAGTTTCCTATCATGGATATCTAAAACTCTTTTGACTCAGCCATACTATTGATTTCCACCTGTTTGGTGGCTGCCCTGTTCATAATCAGAGAAGTGTAATGGTGGGAAGTCTCACGAGAGGAAGAGTGAAACAGTTTGCACTTCTACTCCAAGACTTGAGAGAGGAGGGTTCAGATCTCAGCTTTGCAGCAGACTTCATATGTGAGTAGCAACAGTCTGTCACAGCTACTTCAGTACCTCCAATTGATCCAGATACTCAGCAAAATTTGATAAAGTTTCCACCGCAGTTAGCATTTTCCATTGAATACCACTCACCTGTCTGCTTTAGTAGATATGAAATCCTGCTGGACACATCTGGGTTTTTAGCACCTTTGAAAACCTGATTTGTACTCCCCAGGGGTTTTGGGTAAAGAAACATTCGAGCTGGACCGTGAGAACAGGCACAGTGCTGCACCAGTGAAGCCGGGGTTGGATATCAGCTTGGAGGGGGATGCTGTAGGAAACACAAGCCACCCTCTTGTGTCTCGGTTCTCAGCCGAGAGATCCCTTCCCACCTCCACTGATGTCCTGAGGTAGGACAGTCAAAACACAGGTAGCCATGGGGTTAACAACAAGCCAGCTGATTTCCTGGGATTTCAGCTGAAATTCTGAAACCCCACCGCAGCATCTCTCTGGCTCCAGACACCCCCAGTTTGTACCTTTCTAAATGCCAGTTTGCGATCGTTTCATATGCAATTGTTTGTAGCATGTTTCTGTATTAAAATTTGTCTTGTTTGTCTATAGCTGCTTAGTACAATTCAGGATTTGACCATTGCAACACATAGCTTAGGCATAAAAACAGTCTACACACTTATTATGTGAAGTAGAAGAAGAGAATATCCCTAATATTAAACCACAAAGATGTGATAGTTTATTTATAAAGCCAGAAAAGGCATTTAATGAGCTGCCCAGTCCCAGATAATTCTGCACTATATTTGTCGTGTACAGAGGGGACATAAAAGAAAGGAAAAGTTGTTTCAGCAGCATGTGATGCAAGCAAAATGAACCAGAAAGGAGAGCTGATGCAGAGCCGAGGCTTGATGGATCGGGAGAGGGCCCATTGCACAGAGTCACAACTTCAGAAAGATCGACAGGACCGTAGGAAGTCCCTGCCCTGTCCCGCACCCGTTTGCCACCCCAGCTGTGCTGATTCATGTGCTTGTGGGGCACAAACTGCATTGGGGGCTGCTCTGGGCTGCCGTAGCCTTTTTCGTGGAATAAAAACAGTGCTTTTGGCTTCAAACTTGCATCAGTTGGTGAGTTCAGCTCCCAGCATGGGCTCCCAAATATCTGCGTGGGCTCAGGCTGTGGGGAGCCTCCAGTGGCACAGGGCTGTGGGTGAGGTGGGAACATGTTGAGCTGCTGTGGTCCCTGCAGGCATCTCCTGCTGGCAGCCCCGGGCAAGGGCAGTGATGCTTTGGCATGTTCGGGCTGTGAAACCATGTGGGGATCTGTGATTGAAAGCATTTCTGCTCCAAATGTGGTGTTTGGAGGGGCTTCTCTGGCAGACTCGTGACCCTGCGAAATGGGCTGTGATAAATGTATATGGAGTGTTGGACGGAAGGATGCTACGGCGTGTCTCCTCTTCTGCAGTGCTTCCAGCAGTGTTGTCTGGATAAGCCTCAGTAGTGCTGGAAATCTGTGTTTGTGTCAACCCATGAAACATACTTTATGAATCTCACTGAGATTATAGAAACATACTATGTAACTGGTTCTAAGTGAAACCTTCACTACATCCATCTGACTTACCTGTTGTGAAAACCAGCAGGAGAAAGGGGAGCTTTTTTGTTACTATTTTGCCTTTTTTTTTTAAATGTTATTTTTTGCCTTGCCACATCCTTTTGTCATTTTATTATGCGGCAATCACCTTTTTTACTTAAGGTTTCTTTTCTCTCTTCTGTCTGACAGGTCTGGAAGATGTTGTAGCAATAATGATTCCTGAACCCAAAGGAAAAGAGATAGTGAGCCTCCTGGAGAGGAACATTACTGTGATGATGTACATAACCATCGGGACACGCAACTTGCAGAAGTACGTCAGCCGGACCTCTGTGGTGTTCGTCTCCATCTCCTTCATTGTGCTGATGATCATCTCGCTGGCATGGCTGGTCTTCTATTACATCCAGCGATTCCGCTACGCAAATGCCAGAGACAGGAATCAGGTGAGCAGTGCTGGAATGGCTGTTTGTGTTTCCAAAAAGTCATCATGGGATTCAGCTTTAAATAACTTAAAAGTAAAATCTGAGGAAAAAGAAGCCAAGACTTCTGTCAATATAGATGGGATTCTGGAAAAAAAGAAATTAATAAATATGTAGTGTATATATATTATGTGCTTTTCCTCTGTGCAAAACACACAAAAAATAGACAGAAAGTTGATAATGTTTATTAGCGAAAAGATTGCTGTCATGCATGTAGCCAAGTGACATGGAAATATATATAACTAGTGACCCTTGAGATCAAAATGATGACTGAAATATAGTGAGGTATATGAATACCTGCATGTTACACAAGGGTTCACAGTAAGTGAAGAAAGAAAAAAAGAACAAAGTGTTTTCATTTTAATATTTTTTTAGAAGTATTAAACATGTCCCTGTTCATTTATCAATGATCACTGAACATGTAAGTGCTGTAGCAATGGCCACCAATATTATTACAGCATTGCTTTTGCTTTTGGCACCTTGTCCAAACCCCCGGAAAAAGATACAAAATGTATAGATCTGGAGAGAAGTCAACAATGGTGAGAATGAGCCATAGGTCCTGAGGCACTCTGGATTTATAAAACACTGTGCATCTTTATGGTAGTTCAGCAATGAATAATAAGAGCAATGATAATAATAAATTTAATCCTTTTCTTGTCTGGATGCAACTATCTAGGCATCAGCAAAACTGTGAAGCTCAGGCTTCTACATTTCATTCTAATGGTACAGTAGAAAACGTTATCAACGTATGAAATCTGAGGAGATAACCATTTTACTGCAGGGAAAAAATGCACTGCGATTCAGAGATGTGTCTGGACCCTTAATAGGTAACTGTCAGGGCAGGGGGAGGGTTGCCTTGCTTGCTCAGCAGAAAAAGGAAAATTGTGAGTGTTAATAATAATCTTGTAGAGAAAAGTACTGCCACATACTCTGTAATGTATATTTAACGCATAGGGATCCCTCACCAACCTCCCTTATTTAAATTCAGGCATCCTCTGAGATGCAGTTGCTCTGTATTTACAGACAGAAAGAATGTATTTTCCTTTTAAATGTACAGTATGAAATTTTGGATAGCAAGAATGAGACTGTCCCAGCTGGAATCTGAACATTACTGGCAGCAGATTCGCTGTGACTGTAACGGCTGTGATAATTTTTAGATGCTTTGACTGCAAAAGCACATGTGCCTAATTTATGTGTATGAGTACCGTAAGTGTGCTTTCCATCAAGTAATTATACAGGCAGATTAGCACTGTAAATAGACATACATAAAGATGAAACCCAGTAAAATAAAAAGTTCATTCAGGTAATATGCTGTAGCTTGGAACTGATAGGTTTACATGTTCAAGTAGGTTTCCTTTTCAGTATTTTCTTTCCAAAATTTGAACAAGACTAAGGTGCACAAGCAATTGTCCTGTGCAGACGTTTTAAAAACTTTGTCATTATGCTAGTTGTGTTTTTCAGGAGAATAAGAAAACATGCCTCCTAAGCAATTTTTTTTTTTTCTGAAGCTGTAATAATCATATGGGGTAAACTAGAATTTCTTCATGTACTTTATTCAGTTTTGCTTGATATCGTCTCTAATCTCTTCATTATCTCTCTTCATATGAAAAATGGTAGTGATAAACAGACAAAGCTCAACCACTTGTGTTAATGAGTTGCTGTGGTTTGTTTGTGGGTGGTGGTGGTTTTGTTGTTGCGGGTTTTTTGTTTGTTTGGGGTTTGTTTTGTCATTGTTTGTTTGTTTGTTTTTCCTTTTAGTCCTGGCTATGGAATGTAATAATGTAGGTAGTTTAGAAGAGCTCAGCTTGCTCTTGCCCTTTCCATGAAGATTCTTCTCTGTTTCCCCTAAAGTTCTGGGCTTTTTCTTGTCTTTGACATATTTTCTTGTAGCACAAGGACTGAATTAGAACATTCTATGTTATTGTCATGGATGTTCAGATATATACAAGAAGAAGGGTTTGTGTTACTTTGGAACAGGATTCTTTTGTCACTGTGCTCAAAAGCTTTTGCCATTATAACTTACGTGTCTTTTTATGAAGGTATTGTGCTTACTTGTTTAAAACACATGCAAGGCTTTTCAACACCTTCATTGCTGGCCAGCTTTAGGAAAAATGCTTCCTTCTAGTTGTATTTGATGTACTCAGGATAAAGTTTATCCAAAGGGTAAGATTGAAATGGTTGGATAAACAGAGCATCAGATGCCGGGGGAACCAGCTGGCCTATTCAGAGGAAGTTGTGCTATCGGTTCTTACCCCACAATGCAATAAAATCTAACTGTGTAGACTGACTGCCCTGTTCTGAAAGTGGAAAACACTGTGACTCATTTATTAGACTTCAGTTTAAAAAAAAAAAAAAAATCTGACATCTGAATGATTTCAAATCTCACAGTTTTAAATCAAGGCCTTATGAGTGCCTATGTTTTCTGTGTCAAATAAGAACCTTTGCAGACCTCTTTGTTATCCTCTGTCATGGCCTTCATAGGTTTGGCTGATGCTGGAGTTGCTACCAGGAGCAGTTCGTTCATCAGCCTCTGGGTTGATAGTCTGGGCACTGTGCTGAGGGAATGGGACGGGGTGTCTGACTGCAAAATAGGATTGGGAGAACAAGCCGTTACCTCCAAGCAGGAGAGGTGTTGTACTGTTACATGAAAGCATGAACGTCTTCCCTCAATCACGTCAAGCCTCCCTAAGTGATCTTCCATTTTGCCTCTTCCAAGCTGACCTATTGCAGCTGTGTCTTCGTTTCATGAAAAACGTGGTATGTCCTTTTGTCAAGCCTCAAAACCACCTTTGCCTCCTTGTCCTCTTTTATACGGTGACCCTCTTATCTTCTTGCACACAGCAGAAGTTGCTGATCAAGCAGTAAACCCAGAAGGAACTGATTTAATTATCCATTGAGAAAGCAACGAGTCCAGCTAGTGAGAGAGGCAACTAGAAATACTGAAGAATCTCCTGGAATAATTTCCTGTGACTCCCTGGTGAGATGAAATCTGAAGATACAGCATATCTGTCTTCAGCCACCACTCTTCCTCACCACGTGTGCAAAATCCAGGTTCTTGTGCCACAAGGAAGACACAGCTCAGTCCTGTTAGGTGCCTGATTTTGATGAGTGGAGAATCAGGACTTCAGGGATTCTCACTGAATGCCCTGGGCCGCTCATCCCAACTGGGCTGGGAATTTCTGTAGTGGAGCGCAAAACTGTCTTCCATTGTGGGCTTGTGTCAGCTACAAATATGGTTAGATTACAATTTTTATTTTAATACATTTAATTTTTAAGATGATCACTAGCACAGACAACTGTGCAGTACCGGCAGAAGTAGAAGGTAGGTAGTAATATTCAAGGTCTCCTCTTTTTTTCCCACCTAACAAGATGTCCAGGAAGTAGGTGGTTCCCTGATGATACACCCTTTTGATATGAAGAGGATATTTTTGTGTAAGGAAAGCGTAGCCAGTCTGCTTCCCCAGTGGCTTGTTCCTAGAGCCCTCCTGAAAATGAGAGAGTTTCTCTGTGAAAGACTCTGCGAATCATTTGCATCAAGAGACATCAGGTTGCAGAGCGAATTGCAAGCAGTTTGGAATTACATGACAAGTGAAGTCCTGGAGATAAATCAGCAAAACATGACTTGCTGTCTCAGCCCTGTAACAGACAGGACACAGACCTAAAAAAAAAAGCCATGGGCACTGTCAGTGTGTCAGATTTCATATTTCACGGGCAATAGTAGCATTCTCTTCTTATTGTCTGTGAGATAGGAAGATGATGCGGGGATGATGTTTAAGTGCCAGAATTGTTGGCAGGATTTCTTGCATGTCATTCCTTCCCCTTGGTTTCTTGGTAAGAAGATGTTTCCTGTAGAATCAATTTGAAAACAGGTGGGCTCCTGGAGTTTTTCAGAGTAGTGAATGCTGAAGGAGAGAGTGATCTCAGTGGGACTGAGGAGGGTCCTGTGCATCCGGGCTTAGTCTCCAGGGGAGTATCTATTTTAGTATGTGACTGGCAGCGTGTCCAGGGCCAAGCGAGTCTCTGAGAAGGAAAACTGCTGGCCACGGCTTTGAATGAGACTTCTGGGTCACTGAATAGAGACATCATCTTTGAAGCAATCTTAGGAAGATGCTTTCCATGATGGAGTCCGCAAGCTTGATCTGTGGTACGGATGTGTTGGATACCTCGTCCTGATGGTGCACTTCATTCTGCACAAGGCGATCTCCTCCCTGCAAAGGCCATTTAGCTTAGTTTATTTAGTAAGGCCGTTAACAGGGAAGCGCTTACCGCAGTTTCTCTTCTGCAGCATTTATGGCCACTTTCTTCCTCAGGAACAGACAAGTGATGCTTTCTATGCCATTGTCCTTTATTTTTAACTAGTATCACCATCTCCACAAGACCACCACATCTGACGTGCTTAACTCTTTCCAGTCCAGCACTGAATGTTGCAGCCTTGCTAATGAGATTATGGGATTTATTATTATAAATCTCTAAGCCTCACTTTAAACCCTTAAACTGTTGCAATGCCTCTTTTAGGGGAAATCATTGGTTAGTGATAGCGTGCCTTTCATTCAAATAGAGGAATCCTTTGAAAGTATGTTTTTACTCCAAGATATTCCTGTTCTTTCAAAAACTGAATTATTCTCATTTGCATGTAAGTCATGAACTTGTCTATTTAAGATAGATAAGAGAAAGCAAACATGAAAACAAGAAGATCAAAGACGTACATGAGTCTTTAATCTTGTCCTTTCCCCTGGAAGAATGTGCAAAAAAAAGAACTGAGACATTTCATTAGTTTAAGTAATAATAATGATAAAAAGGAATCACAGGGAATTCCTGAAGCAGGACATAATGGCTCTTGTCTTGCTGTATGTTATCAGTCTGTCTTTGATTTACATTGGAGAAACAAATAGCTGGCAAGAAATGTTTCCAACTCGTGTCTGATCCTTTTATTTAAGGGAGACCGTGAGAAAAATGTACTACAGAAAAGATGTTGTGTAACTAAGAGATACTCCCTCACTTGTAATAATTAGTTATGTTGGAAAGCTCATATGTAAATCTCATAGAAGCCAAGATAATTTTCACCTCGTTAGCCAGATCTGCGATTGCTCTCTGCTTTCACTATTCCATACGTTTTGTCAGTCTTCCGTGTCTTTCCATTCCAATAATCTCACTCTCTATATTTAATTCAGTGATTTTAATTGAATCTGAAGAACAAAGCGACAATTTGTTAATCGTATCTGTATGGTGATGAGGTCCCAATTTACAAACCACATCCGGCTTCCTGCCATTTTTGGCTTCATGCTCTCACCCCCTCCAGCTGGAAACCCTTCCCGCTGAACCCCAGCACAGGCAGTGCTCCCAGCCCAAAAAGTTGAATGTCTTCTCAGTCACCAGAGCTCCTCAGTCTCCCTCCTGCCTAACAGCACATGGCTGCAAACATGGATGGGGAGAGGAGGTGAAGAGTTTAAGTCATTTATTGGTGGCAAATTGGGATGTCACCAGGAGGGTCACCAGTGTGGTCTGGGGACAGGAGCATGCGACACGTGAGGAAAGGCAGAGGGAGCTCAGCTTGCTAAGCCAGGAGAGGAGGAGGAGGAGGAGGAAGGGCTCTGCTTGTGGCCTTCAGGTGCACAACTGCTGGCTGGAGAGAGGGCAGAGTCAGACAGAGAAGAACAAGGGTAATGGTCACAAATTGCAACAAGGGAAATTCCATTTGTATATTAAAAAAAAAAAAAAAGAGAGACTGAGAGCAGTTAAACACTGGAACAAATTATCCACTGAGGTTGTGAAATCTCCATTCCTGGAGATATTCAAAACTTGACTGGACACAGCTCTGACTTTGAAGTTGACCCAACCTTGAGCAGGGGGTGGGTGGACATGACCTCTCAGAGACCTTTCCAGCCCATGAGTTTGTCTCCACGTTGCCTTGTTGTTGGGTTTGCACAAGGGAGCAGCCGAGTCCTTGAAGCACTGATACAGGCACAAACTCAATAGGCACAGGGTGCAGGGGTAGCTCTGCTGAGCAGTGGTGGTGTAAACTGTCCCATAATGTTCTCAGCCCCTTGCAAGAAGCAGGCATCTCCACCTTCAGCTTTTGAGAACAGGGGTGTTTGTGTCAGGCTTTTATTGCATACTTTAATCCTGAGTGGCTGTGACCCTGCCAGCACAGTAACAGTGTTTTGGAAATATGGGAGAACAGTCAGAAACAGCACGTGGCAAGCAATTCATGGTCCACTGGAGGGAAAGATAGAAAGGCAAAGAAAAAGCAAATGGTTATATATGGATAGGATGTTACTGCAGGACTGTATAGTGCTTTACCTATAAGATACTGCAGATGCTTTAGCCTTCTTTTTATACCTTGCATTGCTCCTATAAAGTAGGCAACTCTGTATTGCAGGAAAAGAGAACAGCAGAGAAGATGACTCATGTTTTTCATGGATAACGCATTAGTGGCTCACTTTCAACACTTATATCTTGCTGAAGATCTTGCACCATTTCTGGAACAGCATAAGAACGAAGACCTTCTGAATCTTAAGTCCAGTGTTCACTCTGCTTACCAGCCCAGGCCTCATTTAATAATGTATTCTTTACAAGTGTCATTAAAAAAAAAAAAGAGAGAAGAAGTAGGATACCCAAAGAGTAGATTTGTTATATACATTGCTACTCATTGGAATAGTAGAAGTGCTGTAGTGTAGCATCATGATGGCCTCACGTGCAGTCTGCACTGGAACTCCATGAGAATAGCTTTGCCTCATTGGCCATGGGTTACCAGTGAGCCTAGAAACACCTACTGTGCCCTTATTCTGAGTATCAGCATGACTGACCTCATCTGTTTATACAGTGCTGTCCTGTTTCATGTACAGTCACTTCAGATTATTAAGAAGCCTAGGGAGAAAAGGTGATAATTTCTGCATGGGGAGATATTCTTTGCTTAAGAGCAAATTTTGTGTTACAGCGCCGGCTTGGAGATGCTGCAAAGAAAGCAATCAGCAAGCTGCAAGTCAGAACAATCAGGAAAGGTGATAAGGTAATTTTTCAAATTGCTCATTACCAAATGAAACCCTGTACTGGAGGATTCCTGCAGACCACTGGGACAATGAGGCAGAACAGAAATGGCAATTGCTTATTTAGCTAGTATGTGTCCTCCAGGCAAGGGAGAAATACTGGTAAGCAATTTATGGATGGAATGGAGTAGAGAGAGAAGGCGATTCTGTGACGATGCAGAAAATCCTGGAAGTTTAAACATGCTAACTAAATCTGCATGCTCCCCAGGGCAAGTTTCCAACTGGAAATGTGTTGAAAGTCAGACTTGCCTGTCTTGAAGGGATTATTGGATTTGCAGCATGCATCAGTGACTGTTTTACTTTGTCACATAGGCTCTTGTCTGAAGAGATTAGCTGACAAAATCAAAAAATGAAAATGATGGATGTTCTCTTTCCTGTAGGAAACTGAGCCAGACTTTGATAACTGTGCTGTTTGTATTGAAGGCTACAAGCCCAATGACGTCGTTAGAATCCTGCCCTGCAGGTAAGTCGAAGGTATTTTAGTGCTGATATTCTCTCTTCAAGATAGGCTCTGTTCTCAGAGCATCACTCTGATAAGATTGCCTGAGAACCTGGGGGGAAGAGTGAGTTTATCATTTTGATTTATTCAAAATCTGTTCTGTAAAGTTATCCAGAATGCCTATTTATTCAACTTGAAGTGAAAGTAGTATTAATGGTGGTGAGAACCTGAGTTTAGCATGACAGTCAGAAATTTTGTCTGATCTGGACCTAATACAAAGTCTTTGGTAGGATTTTTACACTGAAGATTTTGATTTCTCTGTTTTTCTCACTGGTTTTATATCAGCCCGGAATAACTCCCTTAGAAGAATTTGCCCAACTGCAAGGTGAGCAGCCAGGGATAGAACAGCCTCCTACTCCTGTGGAACCATTTCTTTTGCTGTCCTGGGCCATGACAAGGCTCTAGCAAAGGGATGACTTCTATCAAAAAAACCCCAGCCATAAAAGGAGAAACTGAGTAGAAACAGTAAAGCAAGAAAGGAATGTGACAAAGACCACATTATCTATTGCCGGCGTGAAAATATTCCCTGGCATGTGAGACATGGAGGGGACAAGAAGAGCTTTTGGGCTTGTTCTTTCTCTTTTCTTTCTGTGATGTGGATGTGTTCTGTGCAGCACATACACTCACAATGATGTGGCACAGCAGTGCAGCCTCTTGCCACCCATAACAGCCGTGTTCGTCTCGCTGTGCCATTGTCTTGTCTTCTGTGAAGTGTTAGCTAATGAAGGATTTCTCTAAGGAAATCCATTTCTTGGAAATTTCCTAGGAACAATGGTCCCCTAGGCGAGCAAGAGCAAGTGTTTGATTTCGCTAGAAATAGGAATCTCAAGTGTTATACATACAGAGCACAGATTTTTTTTTTTTTTTTAAGAGAGCTTTTCTTCTCCTAGAGACATGTTCACTGGCTTGAGAAACTGAAATATTTGTTTCTTTTCCTGCAATGTTGTTCCCTAGTAGATATTTTAATGTTACAAGCTGTCCACTTCTATTCATTCATGTGGCTCATTAAATCTGTTTACTGCCATCACTAAATGGCAAACAAAAAGCAACAGATTAATCATAAATTTGACCTACTGTAAATCCCCCACAATGACAAATTGCATGTGAGCTTTTTTTTTTTTTCTATGAACAGACACAAACACTTCATGAAGCAGAAATACAGAACATTGAGAAATTACCGGAAAATATGGACCTTGGTTTGACATCAAGCCTGTTTTCGTAGAAGCATAATAAAGCCTGGAATTTTGCACAACAGACACAGGCAGTTCTGGGAGGTAGATACACAACAGCAAAAATGCCTTTATGCTGTAGTTTTCACTTGTGTCTTGCCTCATAATTCAATGACGCTCCAGTCAGACTTTGTCATCCACAGTGTTGAGTCAAACAGAGTGAATAGGAAACACATAGTTAACAGGTGATGTTCAGCTCTTGGCTGACTTAAAAGGTCACCTAGAAAATGACTCATTCTAAAAGGTTAGCAGCAGTAGAACTGTCTTGTAAAATAGTCACAGTTTGAGCCTCAGCAGTTTTGAATTATAAAAACTCAAAAGATCTTTCTCAAACAGCCACTTCTCAAACCCTGGCTTTCCTGCTACACAAATTGTGAGGGCAGTATTTTACACATTTACGTTGGTTTGGACTTGCAAAACAGGAAATGGCAGTCATGACTCTTTCTGCTGTTGACAGTGTCATCTCCTCATGAAAAAAGAAAAAAAAAAAAGAAAGAAAAAAAAAAGTATTAACTTCTGTCTCTGTTAAGTGAGTAGGAGAGCGTTACATCTTGATAAAGACCTACAGGCTCTGTAGGTTTCTTCCTCCAGAATCCTCAGTTAAACCACGTGCAGTTTCTAGCGTGGGAACCTCGTTAGACTGCTGTTTAATAACAGGCTGGCTGTTCATCAACCAGGACGATATGACACCAGTGCTGGCTGACCTTAGTGTTGCTATCCAAGATGGTCAAGATGTAGAACTTTTTGCCTGCAAAGCCAATTATGCCCCAAGAGCTGCACATGAAGGGTGCTGCTTTGTACTGGAGACACTGCTGGGAAAACAACCACTATCAAGCACAATCTGTACAAAACCCTGTATATCTTGAGATTTCTTTTTAAGGCTGCTGGAGCCTGCATCTCTTAAGAAATTGGTACCAAAGATCCACCAGCCAATATTGCAGTGGAGTTACATAGATGTTTACTAGAAATTAATGTTTCCCCAAATGTCCTCTCTTTTCTGTTGGCAGAGAGCAGGCACTGGGATAGCTGGTTCTTATGTATTCCATGCTGGAGAGCTGGGAGGAGAAATCTAGTCAGCTTGTGTTTCTTTCTTATTGTCCTCTTTAGCCAGCTCCCACAACTGACTGTATTAATCAACTTCAGTCTACAGAATGTATTAAATAAATAAGGACTGACACTTGATTAAAAAAACGTGTTGGCTTGCAGCTGGTTTTATGTTTAATGGTAGCAAGTATCACTGAAGTTATCTTTGAGGGCGTTGACACAACATCAAATGTAACCAAGTTCATTGCTCTCAGAATGACATCTCTTTTCATTGCCCTAGATCCTTCTGCTTGTCCTCATTCTCTAGCTTCAAAATACCTTTGTCTTTTCTGCTGTGTCTTTGGAGAAGTTACTGGTGCTGCTGCTCCCAGTGTGTGCCTTTTACTAAACTTTTACTAACTTTACTAAAGTTCTACAGAGAAGCAAGACGATTCTTTCAAACTCATCTCTGCTGAGTTCTCCATAAGCTCTTTTTTTGGTTGTTTCATTTCTGGCACTGATAAATGCACTTTCTGACCTCATTGCAGCTCTTTTCCTTATACTGAACCTTCACTCCACAAGCAACTGTGATTTCAGAGACCACTTCACTCCTTTCTCTTTTTATTGGCTTCCCGTGAAAATTATTCATCACACATTTTCTCCCCTTTGATTCCTTCCTCTTGCTCGCCTTCATCATCATCATCTTCTTTTGTCCTTCCTTCTTCCTCAAAAATAAACAAATACCATAAATGCACCCCCAAAAGTCCAGACCTTCTCATTGGATACTACAGCACTGCTCACTGAAACCCTTCTCAGTCCTCTGCTTCAGCCTTATCACTAACCCAGGCAACTGATGCTCTTACTTAGGGTCCCTGGGGATGTACCTCTTTTTCTGCTTTTGCCTCCGTTTCTCTTAGCTCATGGTTTTCTTCTGAGAAAAATTACATGACTGCTGGGTTTGTTCATGTGAAAAGCTGGGACTAGGAGTAGAAGGTGGGAGGAGGACCGTTTCCCTTAACCTGGGAAAATAAAGCTTCTCAAAATTGTTCGCAAGCTGAAAGCTTTACAATGGTTTCACAACAATCAAATTATTATTACTATAATTATAATTTTGGACTGAGCCCAAAATTAATTTTTTTTTCTTGTGTGTTTAGAACTGCAGTTTTAAAGAACATTTAAGTGCATTTCAAACAAAAGTAATCTTCAGTTAAAAACTATGAAGTGCTGTTTAGATAACAGTGAATGTAAAGCTCTGGGATTTTGAGGTTCTTTGCCTTTCTTTGTGCTCTGTGAGCTGTGCACAGTGGCGAGCAGTCGCAGAGGAGCGCAGGAGCGATCCCAGGAGGTGGCAGCTCTGGAGCGGCCCAGGGGCGCTGGCCGGGCACCTCTCGTTCTCAGGAGCTGTTTTTCCAACACGTTCTGCAGCCTCCGGGGATGAAGACTCTTGCAGATTCCCCTGATAATTTGTTGCTGTGCTTCGCTACGCTGACTGTGATGAAGCTTTTGCTGCTGTGTAACCTGGATGTCACTTGCTGCAGTTTAAACACATCACTGTGTGTCTTATCCCAAGGAGGGGTGAAGAATAGTGGTTTCCTCTCTCCTTATGGGTACCTTTGTTTCGTATGAGGATTGTTACGACATATCCTCTCCTCTCACCTTCCTCTCTCTCAATTAATCAGTTACACTTCGGAGAAACGTTTCAACCCATCCAAATGAATGTGGTTTTGCAAGGCATGTGGTTGCACAGGAAAAAAAAAAAAAATTCTAGGTCTGGCTTTGATTATCAAAGCCATGTCCCAAGCCCATGCTTGAAACATCTCTCCTCTTGTCTCCTTGTATGGGTCATTATTTCTGAACGCATCCGTGATGCCTCTATCCTCTCCTTTTTTTTTAAAACTTGCATCAGTCAGAACTGCAGAGGGAGACTGATTTTTGTTGCAGCTGATCTTTTTACATATTTGTCCTACCATATGATGGTGAAATATTGCAGTTGCTCTCTCATCTTACTTTGTGCTGATACATTTTGCCTGAATTTGGATGATAAACTTACCAGGACACCAAACAAATGACAATTTTTTGGAAGCCATAAGCATGTGTATAGTGCTATAGCTGATAACAAGTAAAATAAACTTTCAAATCCAAATCTGCAAAGCCTGCTACATCACTTCTCTGCACAAAATGTTTATGTGTTCCAAAAGAGATATGATTGCTCGAATTGTATAATGTGATACAAAAATTTAAAAGTGGAAATCTTTATTTGATTTTCAGTAACATTCCGTTCTTCTGTATGTTTCTGTTGAATAATCAAGTTCCTTCTGTTGCACATATTAAATCTGAAATTATGAGAGCCGTAATACACTGGGCTAATTTAGTATTGGAAAGTGCAAAGTGACGTGATCTGTCATGTATCTATATTACTCAACATTGCTAGGATTTGGTTTAGAATATTGGTTTTTGAAACCAACTTTAGGAACAGTAAACTTCAGTTTTTAAAGTCTTTAAGGCATGAAAGTTCCGAACTTTTGGTGATTAACAGGCATTATGAAACGCTGTAATATGAACCACAGCTTGACTAAAGCTTGCAAAGCTTGAATTTGAAAATAAAAGGGGATTTTCTAGTCTGTGGTAAAATGGATTGATAGAAGTTATGGTGCTTTTTTTTTTTTTACCTGAAACATTTTGGAAATATGTTTTTTTTTCGAGAGAATAATAAATATCTCAGATTTTGTAAATGTACTGATTATTTTGGCACAAATGTGCCTCAGACATTTGCAGTTAAACATACGTGTTTATGAATTTGAGTATCTCATTAAAGAAAACCAGTCACTGTCAAGAATTTCATAGTTACTTCAAGCAGCCTAAAAGCAAGACATTGACTTTCAGTACCCTGCATAAATTAACACCCCCAAGAAATCCTGTCACTTAGATTTCAAAATGTAAAATTGCACACGCCTGAGGACTGTCTTGTTGTGCTTTCCCCTGTTCAGAATGGTTCCATGCGGCTGTGCTGAGTTGTGCTGAGTATGTCCCTCCTGAGATAAAAGGAAGGAGGAGTTATGCAAGACAGAGACCAAAATTTGGAGCATTGTGTTTTTATCCAGTAAGGCAAGACTTGTTTGGAAGGAAGGCTGTGAACATCAGTGGCCTTTGTAAAGCAGGGGTTCAAACTTCAAGTATCACGATACTTCAGTTGTGTCAATCATGTTGACATACAGGATCAGATGAAGTTTGACACAGTTTGGTATTTCTGCCAACTGATATAATTAGACTAGGTTGAACTTCCAAGAACAGATTTGCCCTTTCCCATAGCTGTGTAAAGTCAGACCAAGTACAGGAATGTGATAATTTGCCATGTAGCTTTGTTTGACAAAGGATCCGTTTCTTCTAGAAATAGTGAGAAAAACATGGCAGTGAAAAGAATAAGATTCTGAGATTTCACACAGTTTTGGCTTTGAATTTCTAGTGTTATTTAGGACTGAAGCCAGCTAGTAAGTCAGCCAGCTACTATCTGAGCTAGTATCATGTTAGTAAGAGCCAGGGCTGCAAATCGATACCGAAGAAAGTGCATCTCAATATCTTCCGTCAAGTAGAAAGGCCATGCATATCTTGTTATGTGTGAGAGGCCGCGACACAACACAGCAGCCGACCCATTCAATTAAAAGATTTTTAGGAAGGCAAGTCAATTTTTAGTTTCCTACATGCCAGTGTAATTTCCGAGGCTCTGTGCATGGTAAGGAACTTTCCTCCTTTTCTTCAGAAGGAGTGGGACTGAACAAACTTGACAGCCTTGGGCCGAGTCCCAACTGTTTTACTTGCCCTTAAATCCTGAGCCCCACATTGCTGTGTTTTATAGCGTTTGTCCTCTATAACCACAGGGCGACAGAATACACTCAGAAGAGAAAATACAATCTGTCACTCAGGTACATGCACTCAATATCTCTGTATTCAATCTCAGTTTGTGTCAGGTGAAGCTAGACAAGAAACTCTCAGTTCCTCTGCCTGGGTAATATCTACGAAAAGTGGTCCCCAGCAGCGCAGCAGGCTCAGGTAGTTGATTAGTCGTCACTTCAGACGAAGCACAGGTATAGGAACAACTTGTTCAGGGCTGGAATTGTTTGAGAGCTCTTCTCTGGGCAACTTCTAAACATCAGGAAAGTCAGGGAGAATGTTTTAAAAAGTGTCATCCTGATTTTACTGTTTAGACGAAAAGTAGCATCTTTTTCTAATTTGCTTTATTTACTTATGTCTGCATCCTAAAAAATACCAGACCCCCAATGACTTCACAGTTAAATTATGTGTAATCAGGTTTGTCTGTAGAACCATCAAGAAGCAGTAGTGTGATTTTACCTTTACCAGCAGGCAGGTTTTTGTTTACTGACAGCCTTTAACATTTTAAAGAATATGGGTTTTGCTGATGTATCCTGTGTATTTTTCCTAATTCTCTAATTATGTACATCTTCTTTTCCAAACTCAGTTGAATAATGCTGTGCACATGTGCTTGAGATGCTGCAGAAATAATTTTAGTCTTGTGTGCACAGCATATAGTTTTGCAGTCCTTGCAAAGGTCACAAACCACACCATTTGAAATACTCGCACTTTACTGGGTTCAGAAGTGTCTGGTACTAAGTGGTAAATTGTGCTGTGGTGGATTTGAATTAAAATACCCTGTTTTTCATTGCAGGCATCTTTTTCACAAGTCTTGTGTAGACCCCTGGCTGCTGGACCATCGTACCTGCCCAATGTGTAAAATGAATATTCTAAAAGCTCTAGGGATCCCGGTAAGCACGTCACAGAGCAGCTGGTTGGGACAGAAGGGAAACACCAGCCACTTGGGTGTATCCCTAGTCCTTTGCCTGTCTGTTCCCATCCTACTTTTCTTGCTATGTTATTGATTGATTTATTCATTGATTTATTAAGGGGAGTACAAGCTCAAATATCTGACCACCTCTCTCCTGCACCCAACTTTTATTAGCAAGAAAAAGCGCGTGTATGGGGGTCAGCTGGGTGTTGGGAATTGTGTGTCTGTGGCTGCCTGCTTTGTGGAGCAGAGGATTGTTTACTGGTGTATTGGTGGATTTATAGATTCTTTCACTTAACTGTGAATCCAGGAGTGGATTTATCTTTTTTAATCATGCTCTCAGTTTGAATCTCAAAGCAGAAGGTCTGCAAATAAAATTTTCCCTGCTGTAGTAGTTGAGGACAATTAATTGTTCATTTTCGGGAGCCAAATCTTCTTTCTGTCAGATTTTTCTTAAAGTCTATCTGTAGCAAGCTCTGTACTCCTGATTCCAATTAGGGAGCATTTCTCCCAGTAACTAAGCATGTAGCGGACCACATGACTTATAATAAATTGTTAAGCTCTTTGTTATTTGGAAGTTTCAAGTGTGGTTAGAAGTTGCCAAAGCAATTGATCTTTTTAGGTTGCATGTTTACATTCAGATAGCGTATGGCCTGTCTGCCGTACAGTCTCCTAACCACAGTGATCACAGAGACCAGGAGCTTCTCCAGGAAGAAGTGAGTCAGTCTGTCATGCCATGCAAGGCTTGCCATGTGATAGTGAAGTTCAACACTGAAACACCAGTTAACAGGTGCTGTAAATATCCCCCCCCCACTTACAGATGGTGACCTGCCAGATCACATATGGGAGAGCTATATAAAGTAAAATAGCTCATGTGAACATATTAGGGGAGCCGATGCGGCTATTCCCCAGGAGTTCATTTTCCTGGAGACTAGGTAGCCAAGCGGGTTGCTGCAGAAGAGATTTCATAGCAAGTGATGAAGTATGTTTTTACTGACGTAGGCAAACATGTTAATCAACCTAATATACACCAAGCTGAAAACATGAAACAGGAAAAATGAAGTAGCGCATTGTAGTTAGGGTAACGTCATTACAGTTGGGCTACTTTTTCTGTTATGCATGCATATTATCTCTGGAATATTAAAAGATGACACAACTGTTAAATCCGTGTTTGAGATGTCAGGATGAAGGCTGTTTCTGCCATTCAGCATTCCTGTGTCCAGGCTTAAACACAGATTTATTTTTTTTTCTCCAGGCTCCATGTCTCAGTTCACAGGCCTGCCAATGAGCAGTTACCCAGGATTTTGACACCTCTTCTCCATACCCAGTATATTGTTCCATGGCTTTCTTCTTTACCACATGGTGCCACACAACTCCTGCTCTCAGGCTGGTCCATTCCCACTTGGGATTTATGCCCAAGGAATTTTGTTAATGCGCTCCCTGTCCAGCTTCATAGTCAGGGAATACGGACAAATCAGACCTCCAGTTTTTGGAGGTCTGAGGTGAGGTGTTAAGTTCTTCCCAGAAAGTTTAGTACCATCGGTCAGTATTTACATGCAGAATAGGGCTCTCGCTGACTTCACTGGCAGCTGCTGAAGGCTAAGGGCGTCTGCAAACCAGCCACGAGCTTTCTCAGGCTGGGTACATCAAGGGGAAGGGGAAAAACATGCCCAGAGGCCGTGTGTGGAGGTCTTGGTTTACATGGCTGGCTTTACTACCTATGAACAGCTCTGTGGTGGCAGGTATAGAGCCTGATTGCCAGGAATAATTAACAGCGCCATTCAGTTTCCTCAGCTGTTGTTTCTCTTCTCACAGCTCCCTGTCTCTTTCTCTGTACCATGTAGCAGAAGAAGGATCCGTTCTGCTCCCCTGACTGAGAGCTTTCCGCATGGAGCTTCTGTGGAAATAATTGTACTGGGCATGTAATTAAAGATACCGTTGTAACCAACATAAACAACTGGGTCAAATTAAGATTACAGGATCAGCCTTAGTGCTGGTCTGTCTTAACACTAAAAAGCAAGCACTCTGATGTTTATGTCCCACTAGCAAAGTTTGTTTAGAGGATTTTATTGTATGAATTTCTGTAAAAATTTCCCCAGGTCGTTCTAAGACAACAAACTAAAACCAGCCCACTCCACCATTTGGAGGATGTATACTGGCTGCCACCCATGTGGGACATCAGTTAGGTTCAGGGAGGGAGAGCCTTACCCCTCAAGGTAACTTACCATAGGAGCTGTCGTCCCTGGGAACCGGGAGCAGACGATAGCCCTTGTGTCAGTGGTTTCCTCTGGGCAACAGCAAAGGAACTGCAAGTCTGAGAGCGTCTGGTAGGTTGGAGGTAAAGAATTCCTGTGCTGCTCTCAGGTGCTCCTCTTCTTCTGTTTTCTCTGCCTTTTCTCTCTAAAATATGCCTCAACTCCTGCCTCGTGCCCTTTCCTGCGTCTCCTCTGGATAACCCCTCCTGTCCAACCTTTATCCTTTTGAGCTCCTGCCCTGGTGTCGCGCCCCCTGCACCCTGCTCAGCTCTCAGGACCTCTTCTCCAGCCACACAGAAATTGTGCGTCCTCACTTGTCTCGCTGCCAACTGAGGGCAGGCTGGGGTGGACATCAGTTCTGTGAGGTGCCTTCTGGTGCCACCATGAGCTTGCATGCACCATGCAAAGCCCTCTTCTCTTTGCAAGAGTAGCTGTTGGTCCCGAATAAGCCACCAGTCTCATTCGGCACACATTAACTGGTATTTTCAGAAGCTTATAATTTAGCCAGATGTCAGTAGGCTGTTGTGGGAAAAGGCATTTCTCTGGAAGAAGCTGTAAAGCTCTAGGGCTTCTCAGTGAGAGGTGGCAAACATTTCTGTACAATGGATAGAGCAAAATGCCATTCCCTAACCACATTCTTGAGTCTTGCTGAGCCATCTTAGATGAAATTTCCATACACAGAGAAGAAGCCTTAGGCAGGCTGCAGTCTCTGATGAGAGACTTGAGTGCAAAATTTGCCAAAATCCTTTTCCAGGCTTTTACAATGGGAGGAATGAGGAAATCTTACCGTAGGCAGGGCTAATATGTTTTGTTTTGTTTTGTTTTCCTGCCAGCTGCATGTTTAAAGAGCTGGCTTCAGTGGCTCTGGGTATATTGTACTTCACTTAGCGCAAAGACTTGGGATTTTCCAGGAAATGATTGGTTAAAACCCAAGTATCTAAATATTTCAGTTGAGTTCACATCTACACTCTCCATTTACTTTATAACAGAGACTTCAAGTATTATCTGCCCTAAAACCAGATTCCCCAGACTGCTGTGAGGCACCAGAATGACTGCACTCATTTTCATGGTAGCTGAGCACCCTCACATCCCTGCTTTTCACTGTGGCACTCTGCAGCTCCAGAGGATTATTAACCAACCATCTATCAGCAAACAGTTGGCATAACCTTTTTCACTATCTCTTTGCTGGTGAATCCAGCTCAGACTATACCTCTTTTGGCTGTAATATTTTAATTGAATTATCCGTGAAAGTGTCTTTTCGCTTTCAAAGAGCTACATTGTTGTTGGGACAATCATATCACATGAAATAGTTTCCCTCTGCTTCTTCTCCTTTTCTGCAAATATCTGCTGGATATGCAGACAGCTGCATTTTTGGCAGCAGACTGGATGACTCGAAGCTATTCACTAGGAGCCTTAGCCAAGCCCTCAGAAGTCAATACAAAGCCTTCCCTTGACTTTAGTGGAATTGTGCCCTCAAAGCACTTACACGCAGGGAATGAGTGAAACCAATATAATTAAACTTAGCAAATGTATCTGGGTCGCTCTGACAAAAAAAAGCCACAATATATTTTTTTCAATCACTATTTCATATCATTAGTTTTATAGTATGCTGCTTGGTTTGGGTTATTTTTTTCCAACTGAAATGGTTCAAGAGTAAAGGGATTAATTAGATTGAGCAATGCTATTTTTGCATCTTTAATGTTTGGTTTGGCTTTCAATTATAATCCCCCATTTTTAAAAGTTTAAAAGTTAGTGATAAAAACCCATTCTAGGAATCACTGGAATCAGAGCAAAGGGCAGACAACTGATCCCCTGAAAAAAAAAACTGAAATGGTTTTTCTTAGAGTAGAAAAGAAAAAACAGACCTTTTTTTCCTTTACGATACACTGCCATCAAAAGGCAAATTTAAGTTAAAAATGAAATTCTGAAAGCATTTATTATAACAGCTAAAGGTGAGGGAAAGAGTGATAGATCTGAGGAATAATTTTGAATTGAAATCCTACAAATGAATGATTGGTATTTCACTTAGAAAAGCACAGGTTCAATGGGTTTCATTAAAACCTGGTATAGCTGAATGTGCCTTTATCCCAGTTTTGAGGTGTTCTCGCAGCTTGTGGATTAGACTGGAGCCAGACAATGACAATTCTCATTTTTATCCCAAACTTCAGTTTGTGGTTACAAGTGAGCTGAAGATTGTTTAAAATACCTCTCTTCTTCGTTAGGAACATTTGTAAAAAAAATATTTATGAGGTGGCAACAATCAGACAGGGAAAACAGAAAACATGCTAAGTTCCTGATTCTGCAAAAAAAATGTAAGCATATGGTAACCTTCTATGCCTGAGTTTGAATGGATTACCCTTGTGCTTAAAGCTAAGCCTGTATTTAAGCCTTTGCCGTATCATATTTTGCTTCGTTTCTACGAGCCTGCTGTTGGAGGTGGGCAGGTAGTGAGATTTGGAAATATGCCTTAGCGAGTGAGACAGCTAAGCACAGCGAAAATCAGACCCGCAGAGCAGAGTATAATACATCTCCTCTGACTTGAGCCATCCAGATGCTGGATTTCCAGTCTAGCAGCTTAAACCCCATCTCTGCCGAGTGCTGAGCAATGGGGAGGCAGAGGGGGCAATTCCTACCACTTACCTTAGGGCGAGATGATTTACACAGAGAAATGGTGCAGAGGAAACATAAGTGACTGATCCAAATTAGCTGTGTGACTCCTGGACAATAAAGATAAATGGGAACAACTTAACTTTACGTGTTGCCTAACTTAACAAGGTATCTATGTAATTGCTGCTCAACCTTGCTATGTCCCTCTGTCATTTGGGGAGATTTGCACCTTGACACATGGCATTCTCATTTCTAAATTGGCCTTGTTTTTGTTACAATGTTAAAAATTCGAAATCCAGTTCTTGAAATAATAATGCAAACAATTTTTCTCCACACCTTTGGGAGAACTAGACCTTGTTCTATGGGCAAACAGCACGATAATGTTTCCTCTTAGAGGAAAAAGAGCTTTTTTACTCATATGTTTGTCACCAATGTTTATGGGCAGCTCCACAGAAATCACTGCTGTATGCATGGGAGCATCAGGCTTATAACAGACCCAGAGAAATCAAGGGTAGAAACGAGTCTGACTACTCGAAGTGTCCAGCTTGGACCTCATGTCTCTGGACAAATGATCCACTTTGCCACCCAGTGCCCACTTGAAGTCTCAGTGCTCTTCGTGAACAGGTGCTCAATGCTAAGGATGCTGTGCAAAAGATGGGCAGCACCACGCCTTCTCATTGCTTGCCTATAAGCTCAATGGAAAGGCAGATGCCTGACTTTGAAGAGCTTGGCTCATTCTGGAGGTGATGGTGCATTCACTATGTAACTGCGAGAGGGACGTGTCTAGATGGCCCAGAACTGGGTTCTTCCACCCTTGGTCTTTCTGAATCACAAAGGAAGACTATAGATCAAGTAATACTGTTCAAATTCCCATTATTGCTTGTTTGTTTCTTTTCTCGTAATTCTGTTTTGTAGGAAATACAATACTTGCAAAGAAGAAGATCTTTCGCCATTAAAAAACTTGTCTTATAAACAGCTTTGGCTTCTATTTTTGCACCCCACTCATAGATGCGCCCACAGGCAGTTCCCTTGAATTCCTATTCCTGAAAGCTCTGATATCAGCTCTATAAAAATGTATATTTAGGGAAAAGATAATAATTCCCCTTCAGCTACTGTCTCTGTTTACATTTGTAATCTGACTCAGCAATCTGCCTGTGCTGAGCAGATCATATCAAAAAGTGAGTTACTTTTTCAATGTACACTCTCCCAAAACCTTTTAAAAGTATAAATAAGAATATTTAGAGATTGTAGGTGACGCAGTTTAATGCTGAATATTTCCAATACATACTTTGGGTCTCTCTTCCAGCAAATTGTAGTAAGAGGTTTTCGGCACATGAAAACAAAAAAAACTGTACATATTTATTAATCATATGCTCCCATTAGCAGTACTGAAAGAAAGTGAAAAAACCTTAAGTGGAAACAGGTAAACGAAATGTTTTTATCAGGCGAAAACTCAAATGTCTTCTTTTTCTTCCTATTAGCCAAATGCGGATTGCATGGATGATATACCTCCAGACTTGGAAGCATCCATAGGAGGACCACCAACCAACCAGATAACGGGAGCCAGTGATATCACGGTGAACGAGAGCTCGGTAGCCCTGGATCCTCCGGTGCGGACTGTGGGAGTTCTACAGGTCATCCAAGATGTAGACTCCTTTCCCCAGGTTGGGGAGGGTAACTTCACAACAAGCAGTAAGTTCCTCTTTCTGGCAGAGTTTGCACCGAAATAAATGTTTAGAAACCCAAATCACAAACTGATCTCTAGCGCGGGCAAAAAAATAGCCTTTGAGGGCTTTTTTACTGGAGCTATGACCTTACTTTAAGCCTAGTGGAAACCTATGGGGTAAGTGAATTTAAATGTCATGTCTTTCTGCTATACTGCAAACACAAAAAAAGCCTGTGTGCAGATCTCTAATTGGAGTTCCTTGCGTGGGCAGAACGAGCTATTTCAGTCAACACAAACCAATATAAACTTATGGTCGTCTTCAGATACTGTTCGTAGTTCACCAGGATAACCCACCACGTATCTCCTGGCTTCTTTGTGAAGCAGACTGGTGCACGTCCTTTGGCCTGCCTTTCCTCACTGGGGTGTATGTTACCATGTTGAAGTTATCCTTACCTGCATTTCATAAAATAAATTATAAATGCAACAATCACTTTTAGTGCCTTTGGTCAAGAAAAAAAGAATGCTGAATTCTGGGTTTGCCTTTCCTTTATCTCCTTACGTCAACAGAAGCTCACCTGGTTGTTTATTCATACTTGAATTTATCACTTCAGAAGGATTGAGGGTCAGAGTTCTTTTACTTGAAAATCTAAGCATAGTGAAATAACACTGCCAATTAGTACGAAAAAGGAGAATTTTGCCTGTTTTCAATGTGTTTAGTTTTCACTTGTTTAAGGGAGGGGCACCATTTGAACCAGTAACTCTCAAAATGTCTGCAGTCTCTCTGTTCCTAAAAATTATGTTCTTTGTTGAAAAGCTACTTCTGACAGTTTGAAAAGAATGTTGTCAGTTGTTCTGAGTGAGGATTGCACTAGTCTAAAATTCTCATTTTTAGGTAAAATAGCAGATCAGTAGAAAATCCATATCTGTTTGATACCAGTTGGTGGATTAGTATTGGCAAGACTATTGTAGAAAATCATCAGATATACTTGAAGGGAGCAAGAAGAATGTGATAAAATATAGGTTTGTATATGGAGCCAGCATAGGTCCTGGAAAAAAAATTATACCTTTTCAACCATTTCTAGGTACTAGTCTGGGCCTGGGCGTGAAAAAGAAGGCAAGTAATAATACGATGTGTAAAAGGCAGGAGAGAGATGAAGGGACTAGGCTGAAATTATTTTACATTAGTCTCCTTACTCTGTGGAGAGACTTGATAATCACATTTTCCCTCATGTTGCAGCCAGAGTCATGGCAGTGAAAATAACTTCTGGAAGTGCTGGTCTTGCGACCTTAGCCATAATTGACCCAGCAGTGGATTTTTAAGTTCTCCCTTTGTGGATTAGGCACTTATTTCAGGTTTATTCCTTTTACTGTTTAAATCCTGCATGCAGCAAGGGGCGAGCAGCAAGGTTATAAGCCCTGCTGTCATCCCTGCCCAGCCTGTCAGCCGGTGGCGTACGGATTTCTCAAGCCTGCTCGAAACAAGATGTTATTTTGTGCCTTCCATTAACTGTTTTTAAATGCATTTGAGGCTGATGTAAACCATGAAGGAAAGATTTTACTTCATGATACCACAATGTAACTAAAGACTAGGCTTAAATGTCGGTTTCAGCTGTACCCTCTTAACGCTCCTGAAGCAAGTAGCTCCCCTGGCACATAATTATCCTTGTCCCCTTCTTTTTCCAAGGTTGACTATTGAAGCTGGGGAGGAAGGCCGTGAGTGCCCTTTACACCCACAGCTCCATGGCACGTGCTGAGAAGAGCTGCCAGCCTGGTGCAGGGCCCAGCGCTCAGGGTAGTCCGTGCTTTTCATCCCAGGATTTTGGCACATCGAAAAGCAGTTCTTCTGGTTTGCCGTCGGGGGTAGTAATGGTGTTGAGGCAGCCAGGGAGCACAAGAGCTCAGTAACTCTGCAGCCACTCTCTCCCCCTCCAGGTTTGTTTCCACAGTCTGCCGCAGGGCTAGTGTCAATCCAAACACATTTGTTCTTCATTTTCCAAGTTTCCAGTTAAGTAACGGGGTGAAAAACTTGCTCTGAGCTGGCAGAGTACTGCAGGGTCTGCAGAGGTGCCTTACGTTTTCATCAGTCCTTCCATTTTTCCGCTTGCTTTAAATGACATTAAGCAATAGACACTAACACTGGGCAATCCTGAGGGCTGACAGCAGAGCGCATGGACAAGGAACTCGTGCTGAGACCAGCGGTCTGTGCAGGCACACGGGTAATGTGGCAGCAAACTGTGGAGCTCCGGGTGATCTCCATCGCCTGGAGAGGCTGGCCATGTCTGGGGAGGGACTCTGAAAAGGGTTTTTCCCTGGTTATTGGAGAGACAGAGAGGGAGAAGTGAGCACGTGGGGGAAACTGGCAGATGGCCTGGGCTCAGTGAAAGGTGTGGGCCTCACAATGTCACAGGGGTAGCTCGGGACCCACTGCTAAAAACAGACCTTTCCAGTTGTTTTGTGAGGAAAGAGGAGTCCTGAAGAAAGCTCAAAGGACCTAGGGAGCTTCCAAAGCCTGGTGCGTGCCTGCCCACACTGCACCTGTCACACACAGTCACGCAGGGAACTCTGCTTTGATCCTTGGTTAGATGTCGTCACGCGCCTATCACTGATACGTAGACATGAATCTTCATCTGGATTTCTCGTCTCAAAGTGGAAAACAATACTTGCATATTAGTCAGTGGCAGGTGTGCAAGTTTACGTGCTGTCATCACCACATCCAGAGTGGTACAATTCGCAGTATTTCCCAGAAACAGAACTGTTTGTCCATTTTTGCAGCAGAGCTACAGCGAAGAGGTCTTTGGTTGGATGCCAGGGGCTGAGATCCAGCAGTGATGGAAATTTGTGCCTCCAGCTGGTGTATGTGCATTTGGGGTGTTCAGGCCCTCTGCAAGGTAGAACTTGGCATCTTAGGCAGCCTGAACTCTCAAGCTAGCAAAAGGGGAACATCCAGGACCACTGTATAGTTGCGGTATGAAACCAGATGCTAACTGAATCAGAGGGCAACTGCAGGCTAAATAACTGGGTCATAGCTGTCATATAGATGGGGCTTTATAGACATTGGGTCTGTTTATTGGATTCAGGCATTGTATTTCTCATCTCAGTAACAGTTGTAGTTACACAACTGTGGAGCTTGCTGAGCGTGCCCTTTTTGTGAACTAGCCTGCCTGGGTATTTGTAAGCGATGATGCTGATTGCTCCTAGGAATCTTTGCTGAAGTTGCTAGCTTCTGGCCTCTTCATGTAACGTTAGTGATTGGAGCATACTCCAAGGCTGAACCTGTGCTAGAAGTTTTTCTTCCTTATGTTATTGAATCTGTGCAGGCTGCCTCCAGTGCAGTCTTGACTTGGCACTCTGCGCCCAGCACCTTGAGTCCTTAATCCCTCCTTATTCCTGGCAAAGTTCAGTGGTCCAGGAGGTGAAGGACTTGATGCTTTCCTTCCACCCATTTCTGCATTTGCTTAATTGTTGTTGCATCCTTTTTGTTTGTTGATTAATCATTCTGGTATTGTTTTCTTGTTATGGGTTTAATTTCCCTTTCTGTGTTTCCAGTGAGCATTCAGAGCCAGAAGAGCTCCCGCAGTGTGTCTGGAGGGAGGATATTTCCAGAGTGCTGTTCACATCGGGTGCAATTCTGTCTCCATTGAAATCTGGTGGCAAAGCTCCCACCTACTTCAGTGGGGCCACATTTTCATTTCTGGAACTCAGCCAGTGCTTTTCTTTTTATTTCTGTGTGCGTGCTCAGCAGACATTTCCCCTTGTCTCCCTCCGTTTTTTTCCCCACACTCCTGAATAGAGAATGTCTTCTATGGGACCCTTGGTGACGTGTTATACTATAAACATTTGGATGGGACTTCATGTGGGGGCCCATCCCTAGGATTCCTTACTAAACCAAGTGTCTCCTGTGTAGTAGCACTGAACACTTGAAAATGGACCAGAAGTTTCCCTGAGCTGGCTTCTACCAAGATCTAAGCCCTCATCAAGTCCCTTGGATGCATCTATAGCCCAAAGTCTGTTCAGTCTGCTTTTTGTGGTGGGATTTTATGCAGCATCCTGGGACAGTATCTTGTAACGTGCTATTTCTGTAATAAGTTGCTGAAAATGGATGGGTGGATGGATGGAAAAATTGAAAAACTAGAGTTGGAAAAAAAAGGGGGGAGGGAAGGGTGAAAAAATCATGTGAAATACATTAGAGTTCATCTCAGCTGAGTTTCCTGCTTTGACTCTATTACTTTTCAGCTCTCCAGAGTGTATGAAAGAAGATCAGCTAAAGATCTTTTTTCACAATAATGCATCACAGCCATCTGCTTTGCCTGGTTTTTAGTAGTGAGTTATACAAAATGCTAACATCTTTGGAAATTCCAGCACAGGTGGAATTTCCTGCTCTACAGATGATGTGAGTGTGAGCTGGACTTGGCTAAGATCTGAGCCAGAAGCAGCTCTGAGCTACACTGGCTTTGGAGGAGCAGAAGGTAGATTGGGGATTTGAGGAGAACATTGCGATATTCTTTGTTTCAGACTCAGACAGGATTGAATGATATCGTTACAAAAAACTAGTTCACTGGGAGAGAAGCATCTAAATATTTTAAAGGTTGTATGGTGACGCTTGCAGGGAAAAAAGTAGTTATGAATTTTTTTCATGTTTTATAACGTCAATGGTCGTTCATCTCCCCCAACCCATGTGGCACTTGCTAATTTCTGCAGTAGATAATGTGGACTGCCTCAGTCTTTGACCTCTGTTGGTAAATACCTCTGTTTTTTTTCAGTTTAGACAAGCTTTTATATTCTTTTCAGTGGGATATCTCGTCACACAGCATAAGGCCTCAGAAATCCCACCAGCACTGTCTCTGTAGTTGGAGGAAGATGTGTAAATAATTCTACTGCAAACATGGGCAGTAGTTTTAGTAGGAAAAACCACAAACTCTCCTCCAAGGTGTCATATCACCTGCAAAGTCAGCCTAGTTTGGCGGACTGTACAGCAGTGTGGGCAGTCTAAAGAATACCAGCAGTTCCTTTTCTGTCTCTCATTTTGTTCTTTCCATAAAACGCTGCCAACGTGTCATCGTGACTGTTAGGACACTTTCAAGTTTCTTTGATAGCTCTTCATTAAATCTATTAATATAACTTCTCAAGTAATTATTTTGATCTGTGTGTGTCTAAAATGTCTTTGTGAAGAATAATTAGCCCTTGAAAGTGGATGAAAGTGCATGATAAGAATCTGTTGTCTTGCAACCACTTGACTGTTCCTCCTTGCTGTTAATGGCGGGTTTTTTAGGCAGAAAGTAAAGGGGGTGGAAAGGGTGGAAAAATCCCCTAGACAGTAGTTAACACGGAAAGTTATTAACACTTGCATTAGCACCTGTACTGTTCTGGAGACAGAATACTGATGGGACCTGAGCAGATTGAGTCCCATGTGCCTGGAGTATGACATAAGTCCTGGTGGCTCTATTAAAAGCCTGTGCGGATGTTGCACTAAATAGTTATCATGGACTGAAAATTCCAGTGAGCTGAGGTCCTGGATTTGTTTTGAGACTAATACTAGTGCCAGCATAGCATTATTGGTGGTTTAGAAGGCCAGCAGTGCTTTGAAAGAGTCATCAAGTTAAACCTAACTGGCACTAAAAATGTGGTCCGGGTTATTACAGGCACCTACAATACTCCTGTCAGGCTGTGTGAATGGACAGTGAAATTTTCCTCTTATAAAACTCCTCTTCCTTTCCATATGTTAAGATGTGAAATACAGACAAAGTGTTTCTGTACAGCAAATTGCAAAAAGGGATGTACAAAAATGCCGTTAAACAAGGAGCAAATTTAAAGTCTAGTTTTTCTTATTTTCTATTTCACATCTGCTACGTACATTGACATTGTGTACGGAGCAAGGATGAAACTATCGGTTACCAAATCTCCATTCTTCCCTGCAGACACACTGAGCCGTGTCCCTGGCCCAGTCAGAGATTGTGGTAGGTACATGCAGTAGTCTGGCCTGACCTTGAGTGCCAAACAGACTGCAGATCTTAAGAAACTTTCTTAATAATTGACTCTAGGTAGAGATTTAGAAGAAAACGTTCTCCTTCAATAGTGGAAGCTCCATTTATAAGTCAGTCTCTACACATAGATGCTGTGGCAGTTACCAGCTTGCCTCCCTTTGTCCCAGATTACTTGTTCCTGCCTCCGTGTTGCCCTTCTGTTGTGCAGCTACCTTGTGAGCCCAAAGCAGAAGCTAACCAATACAACAGGAGGAAAGAAATGCAGAGCGCAATAGATGGACATATAAGCCAGCTTTCACGACGCTATTGCCAAAAGCAAGCACGCTATCTCAAGCACAGCTAGACCCTACGCAGCTGTCTGTTTTGCCCAGAAATCAGGATAAACAAATAGGCAAAGCAAGCATGATGTTTCACATCTCATATGAATGCTCATATCTGAGTATACGCGCATTTTATTAATGGTCAGTGAATACGAGAGACATAAGGGTTTTATTATGTGTTATGATGACAGTCAGTAAGGAAAAGTGCCGTCATAAAAACTGTGATGGCACACAAGGGCATCACTCCCAGTTGCTCTGGATGTGCATTGCACGTGTGCAGGGGAAAGGGGGATCTGAGGACTGGGATCACTGATAACACAGCTTATATGTTTACTTATACTTCACTGTCTTATGCAGACAGCTAGATAAGACATTGAACAAGAAAACTTTTAAAGCAAAATGAACAACCAATGTAGAGTAATATACAAGTCTGAACTGCAGGGAGACCGGATGACTTAATACTAGCTGATCTCTTTGATTTAAACTTGAGATTGAAAGCCTTGCCTTGCAAGAGATGTTCAGCATCTTGTGTATAATCTGCTTGATTATTTAGGACTTATTCTCACATCTCTAATGTCTGTGGAGTTTTTATTCTCATCAGTTTTTACACAAAAGCCTCCAGTGAAATCATCAGCAAGTGCTATTTAAGATACAATGTGCTACCATGATACTGAATCTTTCTTCTGACCAATTCAGGAACAAAGACAAATGGGAGACACAAGGAACCGGCTTGTATCAGCACCTGAATTGGTGAAAGTAAGAATTAAGAAGACTGAGCAACAGCCCTCTAGCTGGGCAGGCAGACGAAAGGCAGGATTCCAGGGTCAGTCCTGCTGGTTGCTGCCATTATTCTGAGAAGAGAAGAGAAGAGAAGAGAAGAGAAGAGAAGAGAAGAGAAGAGAAGAGAAGAGAAGAGAAGAGAAGGCAAGGCTCTGGGGGGATCTTATAGCAGCCTTCCAGTACCTAAAGGGGACCTACAAGAAAGCTGGAGAGGGACTTTTTACAAGGGCATGTAGTGATAGGACAAGGGGTAATGGCTTTAAACTGAAGGAGGGTAGGTTTGGGTTAGATAAATATGACAAACCTTGCTTCAGATTTTGCCCCGTGTGCATGGGATAGTGAATTCAACTGAGATGTTGCTAAACTTTGTTACTTCTTCATAATTGCTTGTTGAAAAGGTAGTGGCACCAGCAAATTGTCTTTCTGTGCATGAAAAGCTATCAGTCTGTAACACTATGTCTCAGAGTAGGAGATTTTAGAAAAAATGACTCTCTGCCAGCCTGCTCTGGGAGATGTAAGGAAACAGTTTGGAAGAAAAGCTGTGATAGAAAGATAATATTTTCAGTTGTTGTCCCTTCAACAATGCCTTGTTAAGTTACTGTAATGGCTGCGTATTCCACAGAGTGGAAACCATTACTTTTGTTTGCAGTAGTTCATTCCTTCTCTCTCTTTTTTTTTTTTTTTTAAATAAATCCTCCAGGTTTTGTCTGATAATGACTGAAAGATGCAAGTCCACTTCCATTGTAAAAAACTGAAAATAGACTCTAAATTTATATTCAGACTCTGAAAGACCTCTTTGCAGACTGTATAAATGATATAATAATATGTCAATCTTTAATATTTTCTAAAAGCTCATGAGGTCAAAATATTGTTCTGGAACCACCCAGAAACCTTCTGGAAACCACCACTTTTCAATGAGAGGAGTTCAAATTGAAGAACTAGAACAGAAAAGGAAAGGCAGAAGGGGTTAAAACAAAACTTAATGTCATGGAATTTTGACACTAATTTTGCAGCAGTTTTCCCAAGGGAAATAATAACCAGTGCAAAAGCGTTTACATTTTTTGAAGTTATACAGTTGGTTTTCAGAGAGCTTTTGTTATTTTTACTTTTCCAGGTACATATTGGTGCATAGGGTAATACCTCTTTCTTCTACCTCTCTGAACTCAAAAAAAGGTGGAACAGGTGTATATATTCATTGAAAAGACTGAAACAGAAACAAAATGTGTTTTAATGCAGACAAACAGTGTTTGAAATTTACTCCGTTCCAATTTTAGATTCACTTGTGGAGTGTTAGAGAAGTCTTGATGGAAGTGGTGGTGTCCAGGTGACCTAATGAACATGTTTTCTATTAAATTCCAGCAGCAATTTGTTGAAACTTTAGTTGACCTTTCCCCTGAACTGGTCCAGGAGGAAACTCTGAAAATGGGTGTCTTGGTCTTTGTCATGTTCTTGTGAGTGTTTCAGCAAGAGTCCCTGTTAAAAGCAATGGCTTGGAGGTGGTTTTCTGATGCCAGAAGTTGTTCACGTGAAACTAGATTGTGACTGCAAGCTTATCTGAAAGGAAATGCTAGATTTACATGCCCTAAGACCAGTTTCTATTGATGTCCCTACTGGGTTGCCTACCAGCCGGTTCCAGGCCTTCCAGGGCACTTGGCCAGTGAGAAATTCTCCTGAGTCCTAGGACCAAGGTGCCCTTCAGGCACCTTAAGTGGCCTTTAGGTGAGGTTGAGTTCTGTCTTTTGTCTTAGTCTTGCTGCTTACTGTCCTGGTTGCCTCTCTGTGGGTTTTAATTGTCACATCGAACATTTTGTAAGCACATAAATGGAGCTCACCTTTTTGTGGCGTTACTTGTGTGACCCACGAGCAAGGAAGGCAAAAGGAACTAGTCAGATAAGCAGAGAGCATTCTTGCACCCTTGATTGAGGCTGGGGAGACAAAACCATTGGTTTCCCATCTCGGGTCGAGGAGTGAGGTCAAGTAAATCTGTGCTGTGTTCTTTTTTGCAAAGGCTCATTTTGGGCAGAAAGAGAGACGGGCAGGAAGGAGATGGGATCAGAGGAAGACTCATGTTAAATTAATTTAAAATCTTTAACTCAATGCTTGTTAGTTTGGTCTCAGTTTTTGTAAAGGCTGATTTTTTTTTTTTTCTTCTTTCATAAGGCATTTTTATAAATGTATTTTCATTCAAGATTCTAATGTAGCAGGCCTGGCCTGGCAGATCAAAGATTTATATTTTTAATGGGAAAACCAAAAATGTCAAGCTATTGCAGCATTGTCAAAGAAATGTTCCAATTAAATGGAAATTGGCATCAGTTGATTTAAAATTTCTCAACATTACAAGAGAAACTGTTGACCTTTTTCTTCATGAATGCTTTTCTGAATTGTTGTTCTGTACTCGTGTTTCTCTGTGAATGTGCATTAATACACACAACCTAGCTTGTTAGAATTTTATCTCATGTACTAGCCCTTCTGCAAGAAACAATACTACTTTGGACATTTCTGTTCCAAATAGGCAGTGGTTCTGTGTATCTCCTAGTCATATTTTAATCCTCATTTCATGTGCTTGTGATGAGTTTTAAATGTGTTTATTTTTCTTTCCTGTAGAATGCTTTTGGTTACATCAAAAATGTTGTTAAATCCTTTAAGCAAACTTTGAAGGCAAACTAAAGGAGATCCAAAGGGCATTTAAGAGGTTTTACTTTACCAAAAAGTTTTAATACAGTCTCTGGAGGGGGTGAAGAGTCTGATTTCTAAAGTAATGAAAAGAGCCACATTTCTCATAAAGCTAGCTATGCACAGACAGATTAAATCAGGTTTTTTGCTCAAGTTTGCAGGCAGTCCTGGCGAATGTTCCTGCTGGGAACTATGGGCTGTTTCCGGCTGGATAGCCCTGCTTCGCTCTTCCTGCTAGTACTGAATCAGTCACACAAGATTCACAGATTATACCAGCACTGACCGTGTCACGTCCCACCTGCCAATCCATAGATGTCGGCAGCAGTTTGAGTCACTTCACACCCTGTGCAAAATGCCGACCCACAGCGTGGCGCAACGTTCTGCTTACGGTTGCCCCATGGCACACAAGGACCTTCCTGGTACACAGACCATCCAAATAATAGTGGGAAGCTCTCATTTTAGGAAGAAGTCTTGAGTACAGAAGTTCACATTTTGGTGAGGAGATTGCTGTTTGTGGCCCTGGTCAGATTCAGTTCTCAACCAGAGAATCAGCCACAACCGTAGGTAGAAAATCTTACTGCTGGTGAAAATATTGAGTAGGCTGCAGGGCAAGATCAGAACTGGAATAATTTCTGTTCCAAACTGCATAATTACACTGGAATGTAAAACATGTTGCAATGTTTGATAGCCATGTGAGGTTTAAGAGAAAGTTGTGTTAGCAGCTGAACTCATCTGTCATTGTAGAATGTAAGAAAAAAAAAATCTCTGTAGGTTGCTGCTGCATGAAGGGCTCTTTTGAAAACCAGGTATTATAGGTTTTAACTGACATCTGTATGCAGTTCTGCACTGGCAAAGAGATGAACTAAGTAGCTGGAGAGCTTGTGGAGTGAATGACGCTAATTGCTAGCAAATCTGAAACGGATTATATGGTGCAGCCACTACAATAGTGGAGAGTAGACTCAACTACCCAGGACATCCCTTCCAGTGCATGTCTCCTCTCTAACTGAAGGGAAATACTCCACATGTTAAAGAAATTGTTCTGAGTCTATTTTGAAGTGCTGTTTCAGCACTGTGCACTGTTTCTTGCTATTGTTTTAAAATAACATCATCACTTATATTCCAGAGAAGATGAAAAATCTGAAAACAGTGAAGCATTTCAGGTTACATATTTTAAAGAAGACATTTATGGTAGCTCCAGCAGTTGGTAGTGAGTCATCTTAACTGTTTGCCAGTGCTCAGCGAAGGACAGAACTGTCCTTTCTATGTCTATATGAGGGAGTACCAGACACAAGTACCTAACAAGAATGCATCTGTACACAGGGCACCAGAAATTAAGTGTACACTGTTTTCAATTAGGGTAGAATTTCCTTATGTAAAGATTCTGCAAAACTGGATATTAAAGAAAGCTTCCTTGCAGAATTTTTAAATTATCCTAGGAGCCTTGAAAGAGAAGTGTATGAATACTGAAAGAAGCCTGTAGGAAGGAGATTCAAATTAGTAGAATATGTTACTTTGAAAGTGTCTAGAATTTATTTTAAAAAAAAAAACAAACCCAAACTTACTGCATCTCTGATGAAATTAAGGGGTGACACTTTAGCTTGTCATGATATTTTTCTTCATTGCTGATGCACATGTAACTGGCTGAAATTGTTTCTTGTGTATGGAAAACTGGATGTTCTTATTTTAATTCATCATTCTATTAATTCTTAAATGTTTTGTGTAGGCATAAAAAATGCCTGGCTAACCGATTCAACCATCCCCTCCGTGTATTCAGAAAAATGTCTATTTACCTATGTGCCCATCTTAGCACAGCAGAAATAGTATAGCTATAGGGTATGGCTGTGGTCACCTGTTCAGGCTCTTACTTTGTTCCAATATGTGCATCAAACCTGTCTGGAGAATATTGTGCTGTTGCTGATGCCACATCATCAAGAACAACTCATTTTCCAGTACCTGGTGGAGTCTGTGAGACTGAAAATCATGTGCTTTGCTTTAAACAAGGGATTTCTTCCAGAGTCACGGAGACACTGTACAGTTGAGACTCCATGATTCTCCTTTTTTTTTTTTTTTAACTTGAGATTTTTCTACAGCTGAGTTACACTTAAATCAATATTCATCTTTGAAGTACAGTAAGTAGATAGCTATGGCCTATGGCAAAGTATATAATTAAGCTGTCCAATTTAGATCAGTTAGACAGTCCTGTAAAGTTCAAGAACTCTTTTTTTCCCCAGGTTGTTGTGCTCTCTCTATCGTGTATTCCCTGTTTTTACAGACTTGTGACAATTGATCCTTAACCTAACCAGTGTCAAATGTCCCCCAGGTTTTTTGGGGGGCATGTACCTGACAGTCCTTAGGAACATGAGCATGTGACAGGAGACTAGAGATGGTCAAATCCTGCAAGTCCACATCTGGCTGATGGAAGGCAAGACACTGATTTCACTGCGGGGTGTCAGAGGGAGGGAAAAAAACACTGACACACCATGTTATGGTCTCTGTACATGTCTGTTGTTTGTGAGCAGCCCTTGGGTGGCACGGAGGCTGCTGAAGCCGTGTGGATGGATGACCACCGAATGCTGCGCTAATGTGCTCAGCCTTGGCAGGCACGGCGGTCCCACAGCTGTGCCCTGCTTCAGGCATCGGGGTGGCTCCTGCAACAGAGCCAGGCCCCTTCTCAGGCACGTTGTTTCCTTATACTGAGCAAAACAGATGACTGTTTTCCCCGTAACGTAAAAGTTACGCTGTTAAAAGTTGTATTTTGCTAGTGACAGCGGTAAAAATGACATATCCGATAGGCGAGTTCCTCTCCCGCAGTGAGATTTTTCTCCTTTAGCTTCATTGTGGTCTGCATGGTTTTTATATCTAATGAGGAGACATCCCTGGGTGAAATTTTTATTATAAACATTTCTCATGGAGTGAAATTTCAGCCAAGCATCACCATCACCAACGTGCATGATGAAGAAGAAATTTGTAGCAACATGCACCAAATTCAAGAGCTCAGGAAGGGCTGGGCTAATGACTTGCCCCTTTATCCTGGAAATGTCCTGGAGATCCCTGGTGGAGCCCAGTGTTAGCAGCATTGGAAAGGAAGGCAGGACTGTGTGTGAGCAAGAGGGAGAGAAGATACACATGAACTTTATTTAAGTAATTCCACCACTGTTGAGCTTTTCAGCCACCTCCTTGTGCATTTTCTCATTAAATCCTCTAATATATGCACAGGCATTTTTGTGGTCTCTTTGCACCTTGTAACTCCTCTCCAAAGTTCAGTGTATGATTCCTCAGGTCCATGCTTTGCTGGTGACCTGGGTTTTTTGAGAGCTTATGTAGTAAAAGGTATTAAAGAGGCAGATTTGAAAATTGTGCACATGCTGCAATGACAGCCAAACTCAGCCAGACTACCGTGAGCTTTTCCAACCCCCTCATTCAAAATTAACAGGAGTTGTCTTTAAAGCAAGCTGTTGTTTTCTGTTACAGCTGTGTTCATACTTGTAATTGAGGAAGCAATTCATAGTGATTAGGCAGAAACGGGTCTCTTTTCTGCTTGTCACAGCAGCCTATGTTTCACAACAAGTTCTCGGGATTAATTGCCCCCGTTCAGATTTTCACTGGCCAGTAGCCACCTGGCCAGTAGCTGAAGCAGGAGTAAGGAGCTTCTAACATCTTTGAAGAAAAGCTGCAGTAATCTGAGATCTCTTACAGCAGCCTTGCTCTGCAGGACCACTTTCCTGCCCTAGTCTCATTGTATGCCCTCGGTGGGTTGCTCTTCCACACACCAAACACCCCATCTTGCATTCCCCCGAGTGCCAGAAGTGGCATTCCCGCTTCCCAGGAGGGCTGTAGTCCTGGGTGCCTTTGCAGGATCCAACCATGCTGAAGCCATTGGGCAGAGATTGTAGTAATGGGCTACAATTTCCAGCCAGCAGACCCTGCTGAGCCTCCGCCACCACGCAGCCACAGGTGCTCTGGGATGGGCTGTTCCATTGCCGCAGTGGGAAGGAGGACGCCTGTGGGTTGAGCATCCCTTTTGTCACTCCTCCTGGCCAAGAGCAGGGTGCAAAGCAGAGCTGCTCTGCACGGGGGGTCAGCAGGGATCTGCAGTTTTGAAAAGGAGTGATCTCAGGTGGCTTTGTGCAGCTGCTCCTGCCATGGAGCCCCCCACAGAGGAGTCAGGGCTCTGCAACATGATCAAACCAGAGAAAAAGGTTTTGGAAACCACTAGCTTATGTTGAGCCTTCCGATTTAGTATTGTGTGGTGTTGGCCAGTAAATCTCTAAATCACTCTATGAAAGGATGTTTCTTCCTTGTGTTCCTTAAGAACAGAACAGAAGTTTCTCTTACCATTAGACTCTCACTCGTTCCATCTAGTGCATTATGTGTCTGAGTCAGGCTGTAATTTCCTTCTCCTTTCAGGCTTGCAGGAAGCAGAGCACACTGCTGACATGGGTTTTTAAAATATAAATAAGAAAGCTCAGTCACAATAGCAGTCAACAGTATAGCCCATGGAAACTGCGATGCAGACGGCTAAATTGTGTGATTATTCTTCTTGGATGTAAAAGTGTACTATGACAGCCTGCTAATAGGCCATAGAGCTTATAACCCATGCTAGGACATACAGTATTTAACTCTACTTTTGTCACATACCTGCTATCCCTTCAGATTTCTAAATTGCTGGCAGTGTGATTAAAGATGTTTCCTCACTGTTCAAAGGGCGTATGTCTGTTCACACTTTGGTGACTGGAGGAATCCTTGCACTATCCCTTTACACACCACTAACATGACGAAGCATGATTATTTTTAATGTTATCACTTATTGCTATTTGTTTTGCAGCAACACCAAGGAGCCCTGGTCATTTAGCAGCTGTTAAGAGAACCAAATTTAAGAAGTAGTCCCCATGCCACACCTGACATTTCAGATGTATAACATCACGGTACCCCAGCGACAGCTTGCAGTACTTGCCTTGTGACCAAGACAGCTCATTCAGCTGCTAACCTAGCAAAATAAATGTCTCTAAGGTAGTTTGCAGACTTTTTTTTTTTTTAAAGTTAAATCAACTTCCTGGCCACTCAAAGCAATGGCAGAGCTGACTCAGGATGGGTGGCAGGAAGGTGAGCGAGGGCAGGGGAGTTGGACTTCCACTGCTTGGCTCTGTCATGCTGCTGGTACACAGATCTATACTTCAGCTAGGTCAGAAACTTAGTCTGCATACGGACAAGTTAAATGGAAGAATAATAGAAATGATCAGAGAATAATACCTGCACGTGAAGTGTTTGTAGCAGTGCTTGGGACTGCTCGGTAAGAGTGAGTTTAGTTCAGTCCGGGCCTAAGAGACTTTTTTGTGAGTGAATTTGGTGAAGAGTTGAACTAGACTTTTGTTTAACATGATATGGAAAACTTAATGTTTCTTAGGATTCTTAGAGTGGTATAGGAAATGGCAGGATGTTACCAAAAGCAGCAAAATTCTTTCTGAATTAAAGATCTTCGACTACTAAATATATTACCAAAGGTAACTAAGGTACTTCAGAATCAAAACTGTCATGTAGTTACCATTCTGCACTTCAGTATTTTTGAATCTTTTCCCTTTTTATGGGAGATCTTATTTTCTGATTCTCAGTCGAATACATGAATAATTTTGTATGTTCTAAATAGCAATCATTTCTAACAGGCTGTACATTGAATGAAATGCATTCAGATTTATTTCTGGAACTTCCTATGGGCATCAGAAGAACCTGCTGTCCTGACCAGAGGTGCATCCAACGCAGTATTTTGGTTCTGAGGATGGCCGCTGGTGAAGGGTACGAATGGCGTGCAGCGGCATCCTGCTGTCCTTGTCCCCTTCCAGGTAGTGGGAGAGCTTGGAGGGAGAAAGGAAAAGCAGCTTTGCGAAGGTTTAAGAGGCTGGATGCTCTGTTGTGAAGGAAGTAGGATGGTTCTTGTCTGGCAATCAAACAAGGGCAGAGTGTGGGCCTGAAAAATGTGGTCACTCAAAGATGGAAGAAAATACATTTTAGTGAGTAAGACCAGATGTGCAGATAAACTGTGAAGGACCTTGAATATGGGTATTAGCTGATATGAGAGCATAGAGTCAGTGCAAGAGACCTCAGGGTGATGACTCCGTTGACTGACTGTTCAGGTAACCTTTCTGATCGTATTTTGACTGAGTTTCCAATACGCAAGAGGAAAGACTAATCACGGGAAGAGAAAATTATATAGCAGTATCTAGGCCACAGAAGTCGTTTCCCTGCTGGTCTTGGGGCAGGAACATGATAAGCACGATCCATAAAAGTAAGGAGAAAGAGGAAAATATACTGAAAGCAAAAGTACTAGGTTTCCTTGTGTTATACTTGGCAGAGGCATGTTCATTGTGTGGCAGGGAGGGTTGGCAGCTCCCGCTAAGACAGCCGATTGAGAGTTCCCAAAATGTCAGCCAGGCTCTCGTAGAGAGAAGACAGATCTCCAGAGTGTTGACTCCTAAAAATGAAGTTCATATATGCTGCGAATTTCAAAAGCCTTGTATGCTGATTCATGGACAAAATCTCAAGGAGCTAGTGTATGCTCATTAAAGATAGATATACATATACATATACATATAAAATTTTTTAAAAAGCTTTGCTTTTCCAGACAATCAGGTCCAACTGTCTCCATGCAATAACATCTGGTATGTGTTCTTCCCTTTTTGCTCAGCTTTCTGCAAATGTTTTTGCTATCAGCTCCATGTGTTTTATATCATATATCCTTATTTGGACAGATTATTTTTTCAGAGCATTTGAGTGCCGGTACTTTCTATGCCGTTTATGAAAATTAGTCTATTGGTCTTGCCAGAACACAAAATGTCTTCTTAGGTAAATGGTATTAAAGTTTATTGCTTAAGTACAACATGTTCCAAATTTAGGCTTCAGAAAATTGATCTTATTGCTAATAATTTCCCTTTCATTTTTGGATGCTTGACTTGAGATACTGGGATATGATTTCCAGAAGTGCTGAGTACTTACAGCTGTCACTGAAGTTAGTAGAAGATATACTTGGGGCATACAATGTGCAGGTCAATGCTGTAACTGAAAAATCAGGTTTACAGTGTCTTAACCGGGCACGCAGAATCAGTTAATGCCTGGAAGAGTCGTGACTCTCCATCTCGGTAGCTCGTGTCTAGAATGATGATGACGATGTTACCCCCTGGTACTGCAAGATGTTTGAAGACAGGGAACTATGTCTTTGGCTGTTTTCCATAAAGAGATGCTATATATTCTCCCATAATATGTATCCTAAAGAAAGATTAAGGGAAGTTTGTTGCCTTTTCACTCAGTAAGAAGAAAAAAACAAGTTTGCTTTGGGACAGACTCTAGTGTTCTATGTCATATCCAGGCCCATCTATCAAGTCTCTCAACCGCTTATGGGTTTGATGCAGACAAACACATTTTTGAAATGTTATCTTGAATTAGTCTTGGCAGGTCATGGCGTTTGGTTCTTTCTCATGTGCTAATGTTTGGGTATTCTTTGCCATGTGTTTCAGATGTCATCTGCCTTATCCTCTGGATTAAGCCCTGTTGCCTTTAGTATATTCACAGAGCTCTGGGTTGTTATTTATGGAAAATACTCTTAGCCTTTTCTTCCAAAAGCAGTTACCATGCTCAAGTACTTTTTCCCCTTGCTGCTTAGCAAAGTCTCTCTGATGCTAAGGAATAACAATAAAATATTTCCCCAGTACTTTGTTCTCAATTGCAGCCAGCCAGACTTCTTCACCCATTTTATTAGCCTCTGTGTACAAAAGGACTGTTAGCAACAGGTTTTTCATAACTCTTCCTCCTCAAACATATTCCCACTGCTTCTTTTGCATTAGAGATTTTGTAGGCATTTTTTTTCCCATGTGTTTTATCTCAGTTGTTTTGTTAGTGTAGCTGCGTCCTGTTCTGAAGCATTATGATTATCAAAATAATGTGGAAGGAATTTAAGACTTACTTATAAAATGATCCCGTAACAAGTACTGGATGATTAATTTGAGAATAATTTTAAGAACCAGTAGGTTTTTTTAAAGAGGAGTGTCTTACCGATAAAATAAAATTGATTGGTGCTGTTGTGGAGGGAGTTGCCATCTGAGGTACACACTTCATAGGACCGTGCTCCTCCTTTTAGACTCCAGGCAGCAAAGTGATGCTGTGGCAATGCTGCAATGTGAGGGAGCAATAAACACTCTAGTGGTAAAGTGCATTCTTTGGCAGACAAAGAAAAACAGAGGGCTCTAGCAACGTCTCTCTCTACCTCTCATAAATCAAATGTGATGAGAAATGTTCTGGTTGTTCTAATACTGGAAGAAAAATCTGAATAACACTGCTTGCCTTGGCAGTTTGCTGTGGCTTTGTACTGACCAGAATCTGTTTTGATAAAGGTCCCACATCAATGCCTCTAATGACCCTGGGTATATTTTCTTCCTCAGAGCTCCAGGAGATGGTCACATATCTGGTTTCTTCTGGAGCAAAATGCTTCTAGACAAATCTGACTGGGGGCAATATTTGTTTAGTAGAAGTGAGCCCCAGACCAGAATAATGTTCATGCTAATACATACATTTTAGATATTTATGTAGATCTGAGGGCATACCCTTCACCAGGGATTTCATGTTTTGGCTTAGCTCCATCTTCAGAAGATGAAGAATTCTGAAATAGGGCATATTTCACAGTAGTGAAAATGTGAAATGAATAATGAAATCAAGTTTGAATTTTGCTGTATATTTATTGTCAAAATGAGGTTTTAGACAGCGTCCCATTGTCTGCTGTACGGTTTCTGCCAGCTAAGGATGGGATAATAACTGATAAATTTTTCAAACCATTTAATTAGATGAAGAAATCAATAATTATTCATTTCTCCTCAAAGCTTGGCATCTACCATCAAGAATGGAAGATCTGTGTAGAACAAGACCTGTTTCTTCTGCTAAATGCTCAACTTTATAGCTAGGCAAATAGGTTACACCTAAGTCAGTAGCCCAGTAGCAACTTTTTCTTACCCTCTGATTCCTGTGACCACCATGAGATGAAGAAAACCATTAGCAGCTGCACCACTCTGTGCAACCATTCAATTGTGTGTGGAGCAAGACCGAGTACGCTGAATTAGTTCACAGACCATTGATAATAAGTGAGAGAAGGGAGACCGACTTCCAGCTGAAGAGTTCATTGCTGTGGCCCATGTTTTTAATCCACAAGAACAGGAGATTGCTGGCTTTAGTTACGCTTCCAGTAGGTGAATTACACACTTGTTGGCAGCTCTCATTCAACTTGTAAAAATCAATACTTCCCTGCCTACTCACAAATGGGTATAATCATGAAGACCTACCCGAAGGTCCCAAGAAGGTAAAAAGTCTATTGTCTTAGGCAAACCTTATTCAATGCTGAGAAGCTTTTGCTGTATAATATTTTAGTGTATTCTTATTTTTCTGCTGATTCCCTGGATGCAAATTGATCGTGGACCTTTTAGCCCAATCATCAGGTTCTGCAGCTTTTCCAGCTCTGTGAGCTTGAAGGAAATCTCAGGCTCTGGGCCAAGCAGGAGCAATTTTAGGAGAGCCCCATGGCACAGCCCATGTCCAAGCGCAGTGACGGACGTGGCCTCCATGGGAGGAGCACAGAGTGAGCAGGAGTGGGGCCTCTGCGAGTGCAAAACCCACCGCAGTTACATCAGTTTGTTCCTCATCCTTGAGTGGGTCGTGACAAGTATATCTCCATTTGTGCTCTTGCCTGCATGCTTACCTACACATGGCAGATTAGTGTTTCTGTAAATGCACTTTTTCACTCACTTTTGAATGCTTAGATCCCTTCCAAGACTCTTGCAAACAGTATCTAATTCCCAGAAACCCATTGTCTGACCTTTTCCTTTTGGAATATTTATTAGCGTACAACAGCTACAGTCTTCCTCAAAGTGTTGTGAGTAGCAGCAGCAGTAGATAACTATTACTAATATGCGGTCTTACCGTTTTTAAAACACCAGAGTAATTAACTATTTTAATCCTTTGCACTTATACTCAAATATAAACACCACTTAATGAACTTTGCAACAAGGCTGTACCACTATTATGTAGGGCAGTTCCATATCTACCTAGTGATATTCTTACTGCATTAACATAATTAAAATGAGAGTAATATTGCCTAGAGAAGGAGTTTGTTTTATTGCACCCTCCCAAACGAATGTGTGTCAGGGAATATGAGTGGAAAAAGTCTGTCTGGAAGTAGGCAGCGTGCCGGGGTGTATTGCATTTCGCTGACATGAGAGGAATGTGTCAGTGAGGTCTACGGTTGCCTGCTGTAGACACCAGCACTCGCGCTGAAAAGCAGCTTGGGATGTGCCTTTTGCTTCATTAAGCAAAAGGCTTTCATGCCTGTGGCATGAAATGCTATAGAACATGGTGGCAGTATTAGAGTGTGTGCTGTTAGACAGGATTGCCAATCTCAAACATCTAAAATCACAAGTCAGATATTCCAAAATAAGATCTGTCTAAAAATTAGAGATCTTTTAAAAAACTCTTTATTTCTTTTTACTTCTTAAGATTCATTCATTTTTAAGTGAAAGCTGAGATCTTCACTGAAAGTTGAGATCCTCACCTGACTTCAGGGCTTTAAGAAAAACACCAGATGTCTCAAAACTTTCAAAAAGCTTGTTGAAGTTCTTGAGAGTGAGTCAGGCATCTTCTGAAGAAGCTGTGTGATTGTATAAGCTTTGTAATTGTAAAGAGGATCTAAAAACCAGGGATGCAAAATGCAGGATGAGCTCCTGGCACTTGCAGTTTGGTTGAGGTTTGTTTACCTTTAACAAATGTCACTAACTGTGCTGGCTCACGTTATTGAGCAGCCAGCCAAAAAAAAATAAAATAAACAAAACTCGCACAGTCTAGAAAGGCTGTGTTGTGTGGGGGAGCCGCGGTGAGGTCATTTGTAGCCCTTGCAGCCGGATCGGCACCCAGAGCCACCGACAGCTGATCCCCGTCTGCTGTAACTTCTGCAGCCTTCCCGAGTTTCGTCCTGTGCATGGTCGGGGTCGGTAGCAGGACTCCTGTGTGCAAGAGCAAGCACGTAACGCTGAGGGATGCCTTAATTTCCTTGTGTTGTCTGCATCTTCCAAAGAAACGTCAGTGCTGACCCCATCCGTGAAAGAGAAGATGTAAGGGACGGTGGTGTCTTGAGTTTTTCTCCCTGCTCTGCTGAAGCAGCAAGCTGTAGCTTTAGGATTTTGAACCTCTGTGCTCTTAGCAAGCAGGGAAGGTGGAGCAGTCACATTTCTAGGCACTTTTGCAGCACTGGAAAAGCAATGCCAGGGCATGGGCATTTTTAGGATCCTTTGTTCGTTGTTCTTACTGACCTGCACTTCAGTCCCAAAGAAGGCGACCTATAAAGCCCATAGTTTGGAAAGATTAAGATCGGAGAATTTGAGTATTATATAGAATTTTTAATGTAAATCTCAAGTTTGCTGTTTTGGAAAGTGGGTGCTCCTGTACGTAGACAGGTTAGACAGCTGGTAGGTGCGCTGTAAACCTGTTTCTGTTCTACCTGCGTGTCTTGAACTCAGTTGAGATATTTTTCTCTGCTGTGCAGCCCTGGAAGAAACAACGATCTTGAAATAACATTTCAGCACCAGAAACACTTCTCATTTGACACTCTGACATCAGGTGTCGGCAGCTCATCCTGGCTCTTCAGCATGCATGTGGCTGTCGCCACTGGAGCCGTTCTGTCCTGCACAGCCAGCTCCGGTGAAAATCACCTTTCTCTCAGGAGAAACACGGGTATACCTCTGGAACTCCGTCATGTAAATGTAAACTTGCTCTTAGGTCAATGTTTAGACCATCACTGTCATTCTTTTTAAGAATTCTGTTAGTTATAGAGGAATGATAAATAATCCAGTGGTCTGGAACCACAGCGTTCTGGCTCGGAGAGCTGTTACCACTACAGATGATGCTTTAGGGCTTGGGGTACATGTGTTGCACTTTGGTACTCTTGGATCTAGCAGTTTACCTAATATGTAATCATGTAATTGAAGCCCACTGAAGTCTGCATGAGATATCCCTCTGTTGGTAAGTACTTCCTCCACCTCCAGGGGAAACATTTATAGTCAGAAGCAATGCCTTGAAATGTTTTACTACTGTCATATTGATAGGGAAAAAATACACAGATATAAAGAGGTTGTGTGCATTAATTATTTATCTTGCAATCAGGAAAGTATAAAAATAATCCAGGGTGAAAATTCAGAAGGGTTGTAAAGGAAAGCACTGGCTTTTTCAGTTTGACTAATGCAGGTTCCACTGAAGCTTTCTCCACAGAACATGAGGTCTAATCCCAGCACAAGTAAATACCTGTTTTTTCTCTAAAACAGATTTAAAAATCATGCAGTTCTTGAGAGGAGACTAATTGTGCTCAGTTAGATACAACTGAATAATTAAACTGTGAGGACTTATTATTTTCCTGGCTCCTTTGTAATGTTTCTTATTTATTAATTCTTAAATATTCAACTTTTAGACTTTTTAGCATCAATCAAGCTCTGCTTCTATTGTCTGAAAAATAAAATATGTAAAGGAAAAACTGCCACACATTTAAACACTTGTATTGTTACAATAGAAATATCGTCATTGTAATTAAACCACTGGAAAATATGAACCATCAACTTTTCCTCTCAGGGACTGGGCCACCTATGGGATTGTTGCGCCTTTGAAAAATCTCCCCAGAGATCCAGTGTGCTTTGCTTCTCCTGATTGTTCTTGAAGTAAAATTAGCTTTTAGTCCATTAAAATCTGTTGGCTTTATGTGTAGTAAGTGCTATGGAATCAAAACAAAAATAAGTTACTCCTCCTGTGCTTTTAGTTTTGATGGGATTTTCAGTTTGGCAAAAGTCAATAATCTGACTCTTACTGTATTTGGGATCCTGCTTGGATTAAGGTAGATCCCTTCAGCCTGGATCAGGAACCTGACAGGTATCTTCAGAGGAAAGGGTGAATAGAAAAGAAGCTTGAAAAGGATGAGAGAAGGTACCTGAGAAGGCAGGTAGCCTGGTCCTGCGTCCTGGGCAGAACTAACAACACCCATGTTGCTCCTTCCAGACATTAGCCAAGAGCCCTCTTAAAAGTCTCCACTGACAGAGATTCTGTCACCTAATGAGGGCTTGGGCAGATATTTTCCCTGTTAGAAATATTTCTTGATGGCAAACCCACTCCACCATGTGCCTGTGACTTTGTCCTTAACTTGCTGCCTGTGGTGGAGAGTGTAGGATGATGCCAAGTTGGAGAAGTGAAAAGGGACAGGGAGGGAAGTGCCCCCAGGCAGTGGGAGAAAGCTCATGGAGATGAAAGGCCTGAACGGAGGGAGGATGAGGAGGAGAAGAAAGTGCTACTCATCCAGGTTCCTCGTTATCATGTTTCTTGCTACTGGTGGCTTGAACTTTCTGATGATTTTGAAGTGCTTTAAGTAGATACTGAATAAGAGTAAAGTTTGAAATCTAAGCACGACCTCAGTGGTGGAGAAACCCGGATCTACCTTTGAGTCCCGTCTGCAGAACTAAAAAACAGTAATATGCTGACAGAGTAATATGACCATAATGCCCTTTTCTTCTCTTTTCTACCCCCACAGATGAACAGGAGCCAGCAGTCAGCAGTGATTCAGATATTTCATTGATTATGGCAATGGAGGTTGGACTGTCCGATGTGGAGCTTTCCACTGATCAAGACTGTGAAGAGGTGAAGTCTTGAAATACAAACAGAGATCTGTCACTAAACTACGGGGGGGTCACAGGGAGAGACTGAATCAGCTTTCTAGGATTTGGACCAGTCATGCACACGCCTCCAGAGCACTGTCACCCCTGTACACTCCATTCTGGGATGGTCACGAAAAGCAATAGCAACAGTTGTGTCTGCCTGGATGCGGTTTCATCATCTGCATACGTTCATTTTGTTCACATGGGAGATGGATGCTTCCAGGTAACCCACGTGCTTGAGAGCAGTCATGTAACTCTTCAGTGGCTCGTAAATACGCAACTGAAATGACGGCTTAAGTGTTTTCTACACTTGTTCAATCGGATTTTTGTTTCCTTTTTTTTTTTTGAGAAGATATATGTTTGTTATGTTTGTTTGTTTGTTTATAATTTGTTATGGATGGACACTCTGGTTTTGTTGACTGACCCCAGCTTTTTCAGGAGTTCAATCCAGAAATCTGAATTCTCATTCACTGGTCACTTCATGATGTGACTCCAGGATTTATCATTGCCTTGTTGTTTCTCCGTGAAGTACACATGGCTTCAGAAGGATGGCGCAACGGCACCCTGCATTAATGCGAAGCCTGCTTTAATTAAGTGGGAGCCTTGGAAATGGTAGCCCTTTGTTTGTAAGAGCGCTCTGAATTAAGAGATTGCTAAGATTTGGGTTAAAACTGTGTTATGTTGGATTTTACTTAAAGCTCAGTTCTAGCCAAGTATCGTACAGTGTGAAGGAGAGAAAGAAAAGCTTAGAGCTTCACTCCGTCCTTGTAGTCTTTTGCTATATTTTTTGCTATTAGCAGTTGCCAGTACATTAACAGCCTTCCTTCAAGTCACAATTCAGTAGCTGGAAAAGAAGATCTAGTATAACATCATGTCTTTTCTTAATTTTACAGACCAAAATCTGACCAGTAGGCTAAAGGAGTATCTCAGAGGTTTCCAGAGGCTGCTCGTTAACAGCTGTGCATTACGCGGGTTCCAAGAATGTTCTCAGAAAGGGTCTGGAGATGCTGTTGTCAGTGTCAGAAATTGCTAATGAAGCAGGAGGCAGCTGGTTAAAATGTTTACTTCCTCTTTTGTTTTGGTTTTGTTCTTAATGTGTTTCACTTATTTTTCGATGGCAGTTTTTGCCTCCTTGTCAAACACGAGAGTTCAGGTGGTTCTACATTGTGGCAAGCATAATGGAATACTTGCAATTTGTATATAAAGAGATCTACCAAAATATTTGGGGCAGGAAGATTTGGAAATAAACACAAGTAGCATAAATCAAAACACCTAAATAATAATGACCTGTGATTATTATTTAGTTTACCCTGAACTGTGCTTTCCAGAGAAAAGGTTATCATTACTTGTTTGTCTTAAGATTTCATTTTTCAGGCAAGATACTCAACTGTGAAGAAGCATTTTTATCTTACTGTTATAAAAGAGTAAATGGTTTCTGTTGACAGTCAGGTGATTTGAATCACATTACTGCATCCTGAGTAAGTCCATAGACTCAACAACTCACATTGAAATTTCACGGAGAGGTCAAACATTTGGACTTGATGGTGTCACAGCAGCATCTCAAAATGCAACTATTAGGGTTCTTGCTGCATTTAATCTCCTTGTGGATTTACTTGTTAGCTGTGGAAACCAAGTGCCAGCCAAAATTTGGTTTGTGAGGTCTTATTTGGAAACAAATGTGTTTAGAATTGTCCCTAAACTTTTGGGCAACTTGCTGCTTAAATACAGGAAGAAGGAAAAATTATACTCCATTCTTTTCAGTTCAGTTAGAACTTCATTTGGTTTATAGTTGAATTTTTTTTGTGTTCTTAGTCCCTAAATTGCAGGGTAACTTTGAGGCAAAGGAGCCCAGCCTAATAATCCTTCAAAACCACGATGATCCGGAAATGCGCCGTTACATTTTATAAGCCATTCGACAGGACGTCTTCTTTCAATTAAAGAGATGCAGGCAGCTGGAAACCTGCTTGGTTTAAAAAGGAAGTTAGAGATCTTTCTGGAGGGCGCAGCTAGGTCAGTGTTGCTGATATTGGTGGTTCTGTAATTGTATTTTCCTTGTTCTTTATGTCTTCTCTATTCCTTACTGCTATGGGAAAGGCCCACAGTGTCAAGAGAAGCAATGCTGAAATTCAGCCCCACACAAGAGAGTTTGCACGAGGCATCACATCAGTTCCTCTTTGGCTCTGGAAATAATGCTGAAATGGGATTTAAGTGGTGCTTACACCAGATACTGGCCCTTCGCACAGGAATGAGATTTCATCTCACGCGACCGCAGGGGAAAGAGCAAAGCTGGTTATACACAGTCAGGTGTTCCTACGGAAAGTACACACACGGGAATGGTTTCTTCTCTAGCGCTGGAACCCAGGTGCTGCATGTCACAGGAACACCATGATCATGATATCTGAGTTGTCAGTGATCTTTAACATCTGCCCATGGCAGCCCAGCACACAGACAGAATAAAAAAAAAAAACACCAAACTCCTGGCCGAACTGTTTGGTTTTCAGAAGAGCAGTCACAAAGTCTTCATTTTATTTCACAAACTTAATTAAGTTAATCTCAATGGATAGATTGGCCAATTATCTGTTGCCATAGCAGAGCCACCCGCAGCACAGCAGAGCAAGGGAGGTCTGTGGAAAAGCAAAGCAGGAGGTGAGACTCCCAGCTGGGTCTGAACTGGGTATTTTGCCCAGAAAAATCCTTAAAGGGAGCTGTGCTTAAAGCAGCATCACATGGGTGGTAACTGAGACCCTACCCATATTACTGGGAGCTGGGGAAGGATTTTGGACAGGGATCACACTGTGCATGCTCTTTTCCTAAGTATCCCATAGCAGATGTGGTCTCTTTGGGTCCACAGCTGGCCACTGGGGGAGGCAGGGTGCTAGGCTGGGTGAAATTTTTTTTTTTTAATATCACCATATTGTGGTATTTCAAAAGAAGCATCCTAGCAAATCTGGATCAGGAGTCTTTCTGCTTTTGATTTCCCGATGCTACCTGCAGTTTCGCTCAGGAAATATGTTTTTCCATCCCCGTCCTCAGGTTTTCTACAGCCCTGAGCACTGTTAAGCGATAACGAGTGCAAAGCCAGGTTACACATCACTGAAGCCAGAGCTTAGGAAAGCACTTCCATCCCTCTTCAGAAAAGCACTTTTAACTAGTTTTGGACTTGTAGCAAAATCATGTTATTTTCAACAGGTCTTCTATGAGCATAATTAAGCTGCTGTGTCAAATGGAAATGTTTTCCTGAATCAGGACCTGGCTGGCAATATTCCTTATATGTGTAACCTGTGAAACGCCTTGGGAATTTGAGTTGCTTCATAAATGTTAAGGCCCCCAGAGGCATGTTTGTAACACGTATGAAAGCTTTAATTCTGCAGATCTGCATGCCCATGCACAATTTTGCTTATGTGAGTCTCTCCACTGAGATTCCTCACAGGGTAAAGTTAAACCTCCTGATTTGCAGCTTTGGGCAAAATTAATCCCATCCTGAGTGTTGTGCGATTCCTCAGTACTGCTGCCCACTAAGCTTGGGCTCCAACATTAACTATGTGGGATTCAGATGCCAGGGACACAGCACTGCCTGTTCAGAAGGGAAAGCAGCCTTTAGCATGCAGCCAGGGGGAAAAAAAAAAAAAAAAAAAGGAATCCTCTGGTGCCCTCTGATGAACAAATGCTCATGCACATAATTCTGCAGGTTTGTGCCGTGACTGCCCACCCTCGGCGCGGTGGCTTTGCTGCAGCTCCGGCTCTCTGAGAAAGGCCCTCTTGTCACGCAGCTGTTCCTATGTCTCTCCAAGCTCTTCCAGTTCTGTCATCTGAGGCTCTTTTCTTTTCTGTCAGCGAGTAGTAGGTGGTAGAAGCGTTCGCTCATCTTCACTCAGGCTGGCTTGCAGGATGAAACTTGGACGGACAGAGGCTGTGCTCTGAGTTTCGTTTGACTTTCACGGGTTTTACTAAACTGCCTTCCCAAGGGTCTGTTCAAGAGTTAGGACGCATAAAAAGTTACATGGGCTTGAATTCTGCACTCACAAATGACCTAATGCGCACGTGCAGACGTGCAAGGCACCGACTCTGCATCTCTTCCCCATGGCTCACTCATTCTGATGGGGATATCTATCTGGCGCTTGCTGAGGGTTTGAGTTTTTTTGCTTTTCTGACCGCTTTAGAGCCTCAAAACTAGGGTCAGGACAATCGTAGCACTACAGTTTGTTCTTTAAGCATTCTATAGAATTAAATTGCTGAGTGTGCATATAAAATTATACTGATATGACTATAGAAACTGTATTGTAGTAAAACGAGAAGCAGCTGCCATTATTGCATCTTTTTTTATATGAGGGAGATTGTGGCACTGAAGAAAATGGCTTTATAGAGGCTATTTGAAAAAAAATATTGAAATCATATATGGTAAGAGGTCCCTCAGATCTCACTGCTTTAACAACCCCTGGATCAGATCAGAGGAAGACATTGCAAGAAGGTCAGTACTTTGTCTCTTATTGAATGACATGTTTATAATTTGTTCTCATTTTGTTAACAGAATGAACCCAAGCACCAGAGACAGATCCAGCTCTGAATTTAATCTTTCTCAAAGAATATGCATTTTGTGATCCAAAGTTTTTGTTGTCAAACCCGTTAACCTACACTCTTTTCCTCCTTGCTAAATAAAAAGAAATGCTTCTTCAATTTGAAAAATGTCTAGCTCAGAAGACCTTTGCATATGGATGGGTTGCCCTGGCAAGTATCTGCAGATCACTTAACACATCTATGTACTTTTAGGCATCAATTTAACATCAGATTTTCCATAAATTGTGTTTTATTTGCCATTCTTGTTAAACCTGGAGTGCAGTCGTTGTATAGATTTTCCAGAGTTTTGCCTTACAAATTTTCTCCTTTGAATATATGCCACAGCCCTTTGAGCATATTCTGTAATTAAAAGGCAAAGATCGGGGTACAAGTCTTTATATACAGTCTCTGGACTGCAAGTCCTTGTTGTGACAGTTGGCCTGTACTGAAATAAGGATACGGGTTGTGCCTGAAAGTGGGAAACGCCTTTCAGCCCAGGCAGCTGGGAATCTCCCAGGCTTTGTTTAGAAGAGGCTCATGCCTTTATGGTCTCTGTCCATAGAAAAGCTCATGACTAAGCATATAGTTTGAAATAAGACCAGAATAGGAATTTATTATTGGAAAACCAATAGTCATTTATTGATTTCTATTTGTTAGCGATAATGGATTTTTTTTAACCCATCGTTCTTGCAGATCCCTGTTGTAGGCCCAAAGTTACCAGTCTGCTAGGAATATGGGCCAGGACAAGCTGACAGTCTAAAGAGAAGAGGGAGGGCTTTGTTTGCTGTTGGGGTGCATCCATTTTGCAGGACTGAAATGGCAGAGAAATCCAGCCTGTTCCTTCCCAGCCCCTCTCACAAATGTTTGCTCTAGTGGGAGCGTTTGCTGCAGGGGAAGGAAATCATGGGATAAAACTAGTGCTGTGCCGCTTCCTCTCTCGTATTTTGTGCTACCTGTGTCTCTGGTAGCAGGCTGGGCTGCTCTGCTTCTGTACAGGGCAAAAGGAGCCAGCCTAAGCTCAGCTTAAGGGCTTAATGAAAGATAGGCTCAGGGTTTTCAGCAGATTCTGGGTAGTGAAGCTTCTTCTTATGCTGACTGAGAATTGCTGCTTCAGTGAAGAACACTGAGCGTTGACTCATTTGTTTTATAGATGCAAAATGTGTGAGCGTATACGGGGCAACCAGCGTGACAGAAATGAGTCGGCTTGGTTAACGCAAGCGGTGAAAAACAACATACCGAAATACTTTAGGGGCGAGGGGAAAAGAGGGTGGAGGTGCTGTTTTAGCAGACCTTTTAAAAAGGGACAATAGATCCAACACAAGCACTTCTTTTATTTTACCAAGCTATTACCTGAACGAATTGATAGTTTCGCAGTTGAAAGAGGAACGCCAGATGGACTTTTAAGTCTGGATTTGTTTGCGTCGCAAATGGCAGCTGCGGGCTGGGCAGAAGGCTGTCCTCTGCACCCGCGTGGCTCCCTTCCTCAGCTTTGGTGCTTCTTTTTCAAGGGAAAAAAAAACCTTCTGAGCATGAGCTGTGTTTCAAAGGGAGAAACAGAGACAAAAGATGAATGATGTTGTGGATTTTGAATGAAAAGCCAAAAGATGAATTTTCCATCTGAAATTAATCTTGCCTCTCTCAACTATTTTAATTGTGAATTGATGGAAGTTATTTCTTTCTGGAGTGAATGCAAAAAAAAAAGAGAGATAAACGAAAGAAATAGCATTTTCCCTTTTTTGTTTATTTCCTGATTCTTCAGTCCTGTGTAGCATTAAAAACAGTAGCAAGATCAAGATGCTTGTTTGCTCTGAATGTATACAGTTATTTCAGATGTCAAATATCTAAATGTTTTTGTATGTGTATGTAATACCATCCTCACTTCTTGTTTCATGTTAGGAACCTGAAATGACTGTACCATTTTATAATTAGAAATATAAAGAGGGGATGGTAGGAGGGTCTATTATTTTTATAGCAAGATGTTCCTTGTATTTAGTGAACATTTAAAATGGTTTTGTACTTGTCAAAATATACATTCCATCCATTTCTAGAAGAGAATTATTTTTATTTAGAGTAGTTTATAAGCAAATCAAAAAAATGTGGCGTCCCATTTGTACGCAGTTCCTGAACAGAGCGAAGTATCCTGGTTTCCATTGATGGCTCCAAAGCTTTTTCCAGCCGTGTCTCTTCTCACACGCTGCAGAGCCCTACCAGCAAATGCCGATGTTAAAAAGGGAAGAAAAATCCCCAACAAAATAACTACCATATGGATCGGCGCACAGCTTACCAAAATAGCTGCCAGTTAGGAGACAATGGTCTGTCCCAGTGAAATTCTCCAAGGTAATCAATCAGTCCTGCTGTGGATTTACTGGGAGGTCCTCAGCCCTGGCCCTGCCAGCCCTGGCAAGCTGGGGGTGACAGGGTTGTCACACAAGCGCACACTCACACATTGCGTCTCTGGTTGCGCTGCGGGTCCCTCGGGATGGAGACGGATTTTTGACTGAAGCTGTGTTGCTGGTACCGCAGGCTCACCACGCTGTGTTTCTATTGACTGTGGAAATAACCCTTCATCTCCATGTCAAAGAAAAGTTCCTTTCTCCAGACAGATACGCTTTGGTTTGTGAAACAGCCAGTGAAAGACCACGACAAAATCACGCAGTGGCATTTGCGTAGGTGGTTCTTTTTCTTGTGGTTAGCTTTTGGGTTTTTTTCCCCTGCTCCCTGTGACTTGCTGCCAAAACCGTGCAGTAGCAGTTTGTGAAGCGAGCCTTTTTTCTAGCATTACTTTCTGTACAGTATTGCAAATATACTTTAACTCTTTGCTGATATTTTATAACGTATACATCTTCCCTTCCAATGCACTTTATCTCTCTTGAAAAATGTGGGAGTCAGAGAACTACCATCTTAAAGGGATTTGCCTGAAATCATGAGGCACACACTTTTTTTTTTTTTCCTTCTTGCTTTGTTATATACTGTAAATGCTAAAGAGCATGGACAGTGACTCAGCTGGGGGAAGTACCGAAATGTTGAGGCTAATATTTGGAAGCATTATTCAGTAGTACAACACGGCTATTTTTGTTATATAGAGGATTATAATGTAAATAAGTGAGACTGTGTTATTATGTACTAGTAAAATATTGCAACTCTCAAAGTTAAGATGGTGAATTCCAAGGAATTTTATTGCAAGTTTTTTAATAAAACAAATCTGATTACTGTGTCATACGTGTTTTCTAACAAGACTATATAAAACTGGCATTTCCTGATGTGTGAAAGTTGCTGATTGTTCCTTCCTGGACTCAGCCACTGCAGATTTTGGCATTCATAGGGGGCAGGAGCGATAGCAGGCAGGGACCCGAGCGGCAGCCTGGCCTCTGCACTAGTTACTGCTCTGATCCTCCTTGTCCTTCAGCTTCTCTTGATCAGAAACCAGCAGCCGTGCAGGAGGTAAATGCCTCCACTCTGCAGGAGGAGAGCAGCAGCCTCACCCTGGACGCTGGGCATGATATGTTAAAATAGCTTTAAAATGTGACAGCTCTGCCATGCCTCAGCGGAGGTTGCACCGTCTTTGTCATCTGGCTGCTCTTCCCTTGCCCGATCAGCTACTGCCCTGTGTCCCTGGGTGTGGGGGCTGTGGGAGAGCCCTGGGGGTTGTCACGACATAGGTGTGCTGCATACAAGAGGTTGAAGGCACAGTAAAAATCCTGCTTGGAAGAAATTTAAGAGACATAAAGAAAAGTTCTCCCGGGGATGCAAAGGCAGGCAGACAGAAATCCCTGAAGGAGGGCCAAATCCTGGCTCGAGCCGCAGCCCCACCGCGGGGGCCCAGCCCGCCCCCATCCTGGCCACGCTTTGTGCTTGCTGGCCCGTGCTGCCGGCGCGGATGCCTCTCTCCCAGCCACAGCAGTGTGTTTGAGGCGTCAACGTGCCAAATCAGTTGGGGCCCTAGCTCCTCTTTCCCCCAGGAGCAAGAAAGCAGCAGCCGTGGGCTAGATCGCACCCAGCTGCCCCAAGCCCTGTGCCCGCTTGCTCCCGTGCACCCAACCTCCTGCTGGGCTTTGCTCTTGCTGTTCACAATGGAGGGGCACCAAGCTGGCTCAGAGCATGAAAACTGCATGTGATTTAACGTGGCTTTATCAACAATACTGGGAATTATTTTTCCACTCCCAACCTGTGTCAGCTAGTCGGCGGCACAGCCTGGAGCTCCCCGTCCCACCAGCCCTGCTCCAAGGTCAGAAACCTTTCTCACCAAAACAAAACCTGGGCTGCCTTCAGAGGGAGATTTTAGGTATTGCTAGCCAAGGAATCTGGTCTTGCTCTTCCCCGCGCAACTCCTTCCCTGGCCCCTGCTTTGTTCTCTGCCTTGATTTAATAAATGGCCAGGGGAGCGAGCGGGGCCGGTTTTCCTTGGCAGGCAGCTGTGCGCAGTTGCTATGTGATCTGCACACACAACACAGCTGCTGCCGGTGCTGCAGATCTGGCGGGAGGCAGCACGCTTGAGTATCGCAGCACAAGTAACACAGCATTGGAGCTGCTGGGAATGGCATCAGGGCTATAAATAACAAGGGTCGTAAGGCAATTAATTCCAGGATGCAAGCACGTACCTAGGGCTTGGGCTATGGCACTTTCTTCTCTGCTGTATGTGGGATTCATTTCTGGTCAAAATACAGACATAAAGCCATGCTGCTTTACGTTCTTTTTTTTTTTTTTTTTTGGTCCAGAAGGAATAAGGCAAATTGTACTCACTCTTGTGGTTCAAGGGAGTGACCCTCAGACCCATCAGAGTGAATGGAGAGGACTCAGGATTCAAAGGGAATTTATGCAGCTTTGCATAGTGCAATGATTTGCATGGCCCAGGGTCCCTTTTGTCCCATGTTACCCACATGAGGCTAGCAAAGAAAGCAAGCTTTGTGCTGCACATGGAGGGTGCCCTAAGGGGAGACGCTGTTGTCTGTGCCAGGCCTTGGGGAGCCACTCTGGAAAAACCACTCTGAGAAGGCAGTTTTCTGTAACACCATGAGGTTGAGTCTGGGGGTATCCCACAAGGAAAAACAGAACTTCATCGCCCAAAAGAAATCTAATGAGTTGGTGCATTTGTCATAGATAAGCCATAGGAAATCAGTGCTCAGTAAGCAAGGGTGTAATATTGCAACACACTCATTCCTCAGCCTTTGATCCCAATGCAATCAAGTGGCCCGGCAGCAGAAGCGAGCAAAGCATTACCACTCTCACGTGCCTGGGCCAGCCTCTGCTGCAGAGCACTGTACTGCTCCTCTGGACATCCCCCTGGACATCTGTGTCTCAGTAGCTTGGCTTTATACTCCCTCCTCTCACCTGAGAGCAAAGACAGGCTTGCAACAGACCTGCAGCGACTCGTGGTGGCTGAAGCCCAGGCATATGACCCTCTTCCTGCTCCAGCTAAGAAGCATGGTAGCTCCTGGCAGAGGGACAGAGCAGACATCTGGGAGCGGTAACGCCTTAGATGTGTTGGCAGAGCCCCAGAGCTCATCTGTCAAAGCCTGCAGCTCAGAAGAAATTGTTCTTCTGTCCCTGTTATGGGCAGCCACGCTGGCTCAGACCAGCAGCCCCTCCTAGCCTGGGTCTGACTCAACTCGGGCCAGGTGCAGACACCCACAAATGAGTAACACCAGGGAAGCCACCTCCTCCACGTCACGCCTGGTTGTGCAGATGTCTGGTATATCCCTGTGGTGTCGATGCTTTCCAGCTGCAGGATCCAAGCTTGCTCAGTCGTGTTTTGTGGGACAGCGATCCATGCTTCAGCACATCCTCACTGCCCTTCCTCCAGACCTCACTGCCCTTTCCTTAACTGCATGGCCAGAGGGGGGGGTCTCAGCCATAGCATGATGCCAGGAAGGGAGCGTGGAGCCAATCACTGTGGTGGGGACACAGCCAAGGAATCAGCTGGTGCCATGATAGGAAATGTTCCCAGCTCCCTTGGGTTTTGGGTGGTACCAGCACACAGCGACCCAAAGTACAAGTGGTGCACCCCCCATCCATGTGCCCTGGGGCCTCCACAAAGCCCGGAGGTGCTGGCGATGCCGGCCCACATAGAATCACAGAATGTCCTGAGTTGGAAGGGACCCACAAGGATCATTGTGTCCAGCTCCTGTCCCTGCACAGGACAACCCCACAGTTCACACCGTGTGTCTGAGGGTGTTGTCCAGTCTCTTCTTGAACACTGTCAGGCTTGGGGCCGTGACACCTCCCTGGAGAGCCTGTTCCAGGGCTCCACCACCCTCTGGGTGAAGAACCTTTTCCTGATGTCCAACCTAAACCTCACCTGGCACATCTTCCTGCCATTCCCTCGGGTTCTGCCATTGGTCACCAGAGAGAAGAGATCAGTGCCTGCCCCTCCTCCTCCCCTGGTGAGGAAGCTGGAGCCACCATGATGAGCTCTCCCCTCAGTCTCCTCCAGGCTGAACAAACCGAGTTACTTCAGCTGCTCCTCATATGGCTTCCCCTCCAAACCCTTCACCAACTTCATAGCCCTCTTCTGGACACTCTCCAGCAGCTTAATATCTTTTTTACCCTGTGGCGCCCAGAACTGCACACAGTGCTCCAGGTGAGGCCGCACCGGTGCAGAGCAGAGCGGGACAATCCCCTCCCTGCCCGGCTGGCCGTGCTGTGCTGGATGCACCCAGGACACAGTTGCCCTCTTGGCTGCCAGGGTCACTGTTGGCTCACGTTCAACTTGCCATCAACCAGAACCCCCAGATACTTCTCTGTGGAGCTGCTTTCCAGCATCTCGTCCCCCAGTCTGTATGTACAGCCAGGGTTGCTGTGTCCCAGGTGTACAATCCAGCACTTGCCCGTGTTGAACTTCATGTGGTTGGTGATTGCCCAGTTCTCCAACTTGTCCAGATCCATCTGCAGGGCCCCTCTGCCCTCGAGAATGTCGACAGCTCTCCCCAGTTTTGTGTCATCGGCAAACTTACTAAGTAATCTCTCAAGTCCTGAGGGTAAGTCATTTATAAAGACATTGAAGAGCGCTGGCCCTAAGGTGGATCCCTGCGAAACCCCACTAGCGACTGGTCACCAGCCTGACATAATCACATTTACTAGAACCCTTTGAGCCCAGCCCGTCAGCCAATTGCTCCCTCACCGCATTGTGTGTTTACTCAGCTGTGTGCTGGACATCTTGTCCAGGAGAATATTGTGAGAGACGGAATCAAAGGCTTTACTGAAATCCAAAAAGATCACACTGACAGGCTTCCCTTGGTCTACTAGGTGGGTCACCTTGTTGTAGGATGAAAGTGAGTTTGTCAAGCAAGACTTGCCCCTCATGAACCCGTGCTGGCTGGGACCAATGGCTGCATTGTCCTTCAGATGTTTTTCAGTACTCCCAGAGCAATCTTCTCCATGATTTTGCCAGGCACAGAAGTGAGTTTGACAGGCCTGCAGTTGCTGGGATCATCCCTGTTGCCCTTCTTGTAGATTGGGACAATATGTGCCAGCTTCCAGTCATCCGGGACCTCCCCAGTCATCTAAGACCTCCACAGGCTCCCATTTCATGCTGTCCGTTACGATGGCTGTGATATTTGGTGTTTTCTGCCAAGCCTCAGCTTCTGGAGGCAAATAAGTGAAGTGCAGAGGGTGAAGCAGGTGCGCAGCATAGATGGCTGAGAAGAAAATGGTTTCGGCTTTTTATTTGTTTGCTTTTGTTGTTGTGGTAGTGGGTTTTTTAAAAAAAAAAAAAAAAAAAAAAAAGAGAGAAAGGCCATTTATCGGTCGGGGTGGAGAGCAGCGGGGCAGAGGCAGCTGCTGGCATCACGTCCCTTCCCTCTGTCGCCAGCAGGGGGCGCTCCCGCCCCGCCAATGCCTCCCCAGCCCCGGGCGGCCACACGGGGGCGTGCGGCAGCCGCTGCCCGATGGAACCCGCCGGGCGGGGGTTCTGTCCCCGCCCCGGGCGGGACCGGCCGTGGTTGTGACCTTAAATTAGTGAGAAAGGGTGGATGAGGATAATCACACAGAGATGTGTCACTCAACAGTGTTGTTTTGGTGAAGGTGTTGTTTTTTAAATAATTGTCCTAAAGGACAATAGAGGAGGGGATTTTTCTTATGGAAAATTGACCCTGATTGATTTTTCCGCTATGAAACTCCTGAGAAAAGGTTCATTAATGCCAGAGGAAAAAAAATTCTCTATTTGCTTATGTTCAGTGAAGTCCTAAATACAAGCAGCTGCTGAAATTCCCCAGATGTGTGTGATAACCTTGTTAGCAGTGCCAGCCTTGGTCATTTGTGCTGACCCAGGTGTGCGGGAAGGGGGATGCTCCGCAGGCTGGGAAGGCCATTGTGGTAACTGTGGAGGCTGGTGGTATAAAGCCTGTGAAATAGAGGTGCAGCTTGTTTGTTTTCCTTTTCCTTGCTGTGCTGTAGAAGCTTTTTTTTCTTTTTTTTTTTTTTTTTTTTGGTGAGTGGAAGAAAAGACCTCAGAGCAACACTGGGGAGTTGTTCCTTGGGGTGTGCATTTCCTGTGCTTTGACTGGTAGGAAAATGTGGGATTTTTTTTCCCTGAAGCTGGTTATACCTTGCTGGAGAGGTCTGCCGAGGTCACGGTATAAATGCTCCTTGAGTACACCTCATGCATTGCTACCTGCAGACCTTCACTTTGCCTGGGTTTGTTATAAGCTCCATAACAAGAATTTTTTTTTTCCTAAAAATACCTTGGGGTGGGTGGCTCCTTTTCAGAGTGAGGAAGGAGTGCTACTCTAAGCTTTGGACCTCCTCAGTGGCATGACCTCCTGGGCCAGCTGCAGTCCTGAGCTGTGCCTCCCCAGACCCCTCTTCTGGAGAAGGGCTCCTGGAGGCAAGCGGGTGGGTTTCACCCCCACTTCTGCTAATCCTGACAGTGTCCTCCAAGCCCTCCTGCTCACCGAGAGGGAGACATCTACTGCTGGAGGTGGTCAGGCTGATGTGGTCCATAGCAGAAAGTCCACTTGGGAGTGGTGATGTCTTAAATGCCCTTGGGAGTGGAGCTGCTGCGGCAGGTGAGTGATGTGGAAGGGCTGCGTGGGCAGGGGTGAGAGGCACAATATTGTTTTTTACAGGCAGGTTGGTGTTAAAAGGCCTTGAGGATGTCAAACCCATCTCAATTCAGAGGCTGCAGGACCTCTGGCAATCCTTACATAGTATAGGCTTACTTCAAGGGAACTCGAGAAAATCACTGACGGGGTGTTGAGCGAATGGACTGAGTGTATCCTCAGATAAAGTGCATGAAAATGGCAAATGACCTGGGGGGGGTGATGGTTATTGCTTGAGCACTGTATGCGTGATTGGTTGGCAGCCAGGCTCCAGCAGTGGCGAAGTAGCTTCACTCTGACCATGAGAGTTTCTCTCTCCTGTGTTGAGGACAATAATCTTGCGCAGCGGTGAGATCATCTCCCTTGAGAAATCTTGCCAGCTAAGGGGCAAATCTACTGAATCTCGCTCCTCATATGTCTGAAACGTTAAACAGAGCAATTCAGAAATGCATTTGACCAGCTCGGAGGTGTGAAATCCGACTCCATTCAAATGCCACATTAAATACAAACTGTGTGTGGAGTGTGTGTATCATGTTGCCTTTCTAACAGAAGAGTGTCAGCTTGCTGTTCCTTGCCCTTGATTGTAATGCCAGAAACCTTCCTAAATACCGGTAGTCTTGCTGGTGTGAGGAAACGTTACCTATCTTGTTTATTATCTAAAGTGGACAGAAACAGAGATTATTCCTGCTTTTTGGTTTATGTAATGCTTGCTGGCAGCTAGGGAGTCAAATGATTTTGTTTGGCTTTAAGCACCTGGCTGTAAATGTGATGAGCATCCTTGTTCCTCCTTTCTCACTAACTTTGTTACCTCCTTTTAAAGGACTGTTGTCCTCTGACACCAAATAGGGGATGCAGAAACTGCAATTATTCCAAGGACCTGACTGAGACCTTGTATTGAAGCATTTAATGCTCCAAGAGCATCCGTGCTTCCATTTTTCCATTTCCTCCCCTTCAGAAGGAAGTGACACTGTTGACTTGCCTTTTTTTTTTTTTTTTTTTTAATTAGGACATACTGTCCTAAGAGACTGCTGTCTCTTTGAGGTATTCTGGCCAGAAGCTGGCAGCAAACTGCTTGTAAAAGGCAGCACAGTTGCTTTGATGTATTTGGCAGTGCTTTTTTCTTTTTCTTCTATCCCTTTAGTGCAAGTTTTCAGATGTTCATGTTCTGATGGCACAGGAGGGGCTATTTTTCTGCAGCAACACCTTTCTATGTCAGCTATGCTCACGTAACTCTGGCATGGTGTTTGCTCATCACTAAATAGGTGGAGGAGAAGGTGTTTCTGTGTTTGAGGGCGTATATGAATGAGCCTGCTAAACTAGCTGCTTGGCAGGGCTGGAACTCACGCTGGCGTTCATGCTGGCTGGTGTGAAGTCCCGTGTCTGCAGTACTCTGGGCACTTTTAGTCACTCCTCGAAAAAATGATACCTGCCATAAGAAGCACCCAGAGCACTGTAGATTTTGTGGGATACAAAGCACTTTCTGTCTCCATTAAAGATGGATATCAAAATGTGTGTTACTTGGTTTGTGCAGGAAGCTTAAGGGGTGTGTAAAATGCCATTGTAGAAAACAATCATGTAGTTATTTACTCCTGCCTGAGACAAAGGCATGAAAGCTATGAAACCTGAAGACAGTGAATGGAAATAACATAATGCAATGTCCTATTGATCTGTGGAGTTCACTGCTGCTTCAGACAGTGGTACCACAGGTAATATTTGTAGTTGTACTAATTAGAATTTAAATAATTATAGGAAGGAAACAAACCAAAACACGAACTCCTCAGGCTTAATGCTTTCTACTGCTCACTGGTTAGCTGGTGGGGTTCAGAAGAAATGTTTTCTGCCATCTATGCACATTACTGCAGTGCCCAGTTACGTGTGCTATGAATGTTTTATGTCTCACTCTAGCGCAGCTCGTAACATCTCCTCAGGAGGGCTGAGTGCCAGGCTTTTTTAACAGCCCCCTCCTGCCAGAGCCTCTGTCTCCCCAGTGCAGCAGGATGGCTGTGATGACTGCTGGGCTTGTACAGGTGGCACTCACTGGCAGTGAGGGTGTAATCAGTAGCACCATGGCACTAAGTAAATGATTAATTTTAATTATGATGTGTTACAGAGCTGTGGCTGAAAGCATTTTTCTTCATTTCAAGCCCTAGTTAAATACATTGCTGTAATAAATAGCCCGGCAAGCCCTGATGGTGGATATTAGCAGGCTGAGTGAGTGTGAGAGCTGGGGGACAGGTCATAGGAAGGTGACAGTTCGATCTTTCCCTAAGCACCATTTCTGTCTGCATTACAACAGCTTAGTGTTGCAGATGCTGTTACAATAGCTTTTATTTCTTTTTCCAGAGTACAGAGAGGGTCAGACTCTTCAGGAGCTGGGGGGTGGGCTCCTGGGCTCCCCCTTGGCTCCCCACATCCAGGCTGGGTACGGAGATACCTTGCTGCCTGTTTACACCCAGGTCAGATATCTACTTGAGAGCATTTGTGCCAAGCAAGAAACACCTCTTTAGATTATTTCTTTCCAGTACACAGCCAGAGTTTCCATTGCACTTCAGACCAAATACACTCTCTGTCATTGGAAACAAGAAACTAATTAAAAATAAAACACAGAGACTGCAGGAACCAGGGATTTGATTCTTGGCAAGTTTTGAGTACTTTTGACTTGTATTAAAGCTGATCAATAGGGGTCAGTTTGCATCATCCTTCCTAAGAGAAACTCTGCTCACAGGAATAGCTGCTTCTCCAGTGATGTGATGCTTCAACAGGCACATCTTGGAGGCTGCACAGGGATTTAAACACACTCAAAATCTGGCCTCCAAGGATACTCCCATCAGCCTGCTCTGATGCATAACTGAGTTATGCATGAGAACAAAACAGTTTACAAAAGACTGATGCCTTTTTCCCTGCCACCTCCAATAGCTTGTGTATCCTTGGATACACGAGTCACTAATTGGGTTGGTGGGTCTTCTCATCATGACAGCAGCTTGCAGGGAGACCAGGTGAGAGCTGAGACTGGAGTGATGGGCTTTCATACAGGCAGGGAGGCAGAGGCTTCAATTACCCTTAGGACTGGCTGTGGGAAAAAACCAAACAAACAAAACCCCGAACAACCACCTCCAGATTTCTCTTCTAGGTTTTGAGCTGAGCATCTGGGAGCAGGCGCTAGCAAGGCTCTGGTTTCATTTCTGCCAGCCCAATAACACGTTATTGAAATGTTCCCGTGAAATCCAGGTGAGAGGATTTCTCTCCCCATTCCCAATACCCCAGTATGTTGCCATTAACACCTTGTTTCCCATGTTTATTTCTTTTTCTAAAGAGAGCCCCGAAGGGTGGTGAACAAAAGCCTTTTCCCACCTTGACTTCCTTTCCCTTCTCGTGTGATGCTTCAGCACAGCTTTGACTGAGGCTCCAGTATCAGCCTATGGGGATTTTGCAGACTCTGTAGTGCAGCGTCTGAGTCATACTCTAAAAATAGCTGGGAAAATGTCAGCCTAGCCAAAGTCATTGGCTGATTAACAATGAAGTTTTGTGATTCCAGCTACCTCCACATACGCTCCTGATGTTAACTGTACATCTGAGCTTTGAAGAAAAAAAAAAAAAAATTATGGGTAGAGACTTTGTATTTAAAGAAAAAAAATGTTAGAGGTAATACAGAAACAGCTTTCCCTATCCTCACCAGGAAGGTATGTGATTAACAAAGTGATTAGGTGGCAAATGGCTAGAGGGACTGGCTGGCTGGAAGTGTGGCACATCCCTTCTAGCAAGAAGAATGAGAAAGAAATTCAAAACCAGACAGGACCGAAGGTGATAGCAAATGCTTTGAGTTACCTGTTTGCATGTTAATTCTGGAAAAGCCTTTGTTCCTAGTTGCTTATTTTGTACACAGGGGCTCAGCTGAAGGCAGCTGCCACACAGTTGAGGGGAGAAGAGGAGGGATGCTCAGACATAACTGAGCTGTCAGAAACAGCAAGGGTGGTGGCGGTGGTGGCACCAACACCCTGTCCAGGAACCAGTGTGTGCTGGGGGGGTGGAACGGCTATTTACTGCAGCTGGGTGCAGCTTTGGCAGTCCCATCATACTCTCCTGTGAGCTCATCACCAGTACAGTGCCCAGGGTAGTTAAACTGGGAATCAAGACTGTAGCAGCAAAGGTATGAATGGGCACACTGCCCCTGCATACAGTCTTTGAGTCATCCCATCAAGTAAATGAGCTTTTCTACAGCTTATTTTCAGGCTTTATGTTAAGTTACATGAAAAGATGTCTGCCTAGGGTGAATAGCTAAACAAATTGCCATTAACAGCAAGGAAGAATGGGAGGGGTGTAAAAGGGAGGAGCTTTTAACCTGGTATTTCTGAGGAGCTTTCCTTCAAAAGAGGAAAGAGTTGTGACTCCCCACCAGACCTTGTCATGCTTGATGCAGCGCAGCAAGATGCTCTCTGCAGGTACACACTGCAAGTAGCTTTTCCACCTCAGAAATCATCACCTTCCCCACACATTGCAGCTCTGGAGGGTCCATGCTAGTGAAACCACATCAAAGAAACCATGCTGGAGTGTGGCCACCCTGTGAGATCCCTGATGCTTCCATGGCGTGGATGTGCCTCTGCATCCAGCCAAGCATATGCTAGTGGGAGAGCTGCTGACATCCCTGGCATCACTCTCAGTGCTCAAAGACTGACCCATGGCATTGCCTGTCTGAGCCAGTGGGTGGGGGGTCTGGGCTGCACTGACTGGGGGGTGGGTCATGTTTGCCACCCCAGGGTGCTGCAGAGATCTCCCGGCAAGGCCACAACGGTTGTGCCGCAAGTGCCAATCCCTCTCTTGAGCTGGCAGCTCTGCAGGGACACCCTCTGCCCCCACCACGGGTGCTTATTGTTTCTCCTGAACTCACTGCCTCGCTCCTTTCAAATTTAAGGTCACTGGCACACGGAGGAGCTACCTTCTTGTCAGCTTGCTGGGCCTTGCGGACAAACCAGCAGTGCCTCCAAGGCTGATGCTCAGCTGTTTGGTGTGTGAAACAGTAGGGATGTGCAACCTGCTCTCCTGGGTCCCTCCTTTGCTGGGTAAAACTTTCCATTCCAATTTCCACTTCCATTTCCAACTTTTCCAATCCTTGCAGAGGAAGCCTCTCCAAAAACATCTCCCTTCAGGTGCACCACAAAAAGCTTTGTGTGCCCTGGTGAGGGAAGGTGGCAGAGTTGGTTGACCCTGTTCTGGTGTTTTAAATCTGGAGCCCTTGTTCAAAGTGCCATAGAGAGGTATATTTTCATGATAAGTGGAGTGACCCCCTTTTTGAGCTCCTCTCCAGGCCTAGCTGCTGTTGGAGATTAAAGAGAGGTGAGAGAGCAGCTATATGCTGCTCGAAAAGGTTATGGAGATGGGGACATGTGGATTGCTTGATGCTCTCTGAATCCCAGATCTGCTGGAGCAAGGGTAAGGCTAGGGATCAAGCAGTACAGGAAAGCCTGCAGAAGTGATCCAGCTGGTATCTGAACCCCCAATCCAACAAGTTATTAGGAAGAAGTTGAAACATCCAAAGGGTTGAAACATTCAAATCTTTCACTGATGCTGCTTGCCACTAAAGTGTATATTATGAAAAAGAAAATATTTCTGCAAGGAACTTGTAAATGAGAATTCTCCATGAACTCTGAGCTTTAGTAGATGCATTTTTATAAGTTGAATAATTGCAAATTAGCAATAATATTCCCCTGATTTGGCAGTCCTTCCTTTTGCACTGAGGATGAGGTAAGTGCAGCAGATAACTGTGTGTTTATCTATGTTAGGAGAGACCTTTTCCTTCTCAATAATCAAAGAAGAATTTTTCAAGCCATCTTGGTGTGGTAATAGCCCTTCACCATCTATCAGTCTTCCCCTGCACTGTAACCTTGTCTGTCAACCCTCATAAATAATCTTGAAATATGTGATTGGTTAAGCAGGCAGCGAACCTTTATCAAACAAATATTTCAGGGGCACAAATATTAAAGTGGAGCAAAATGGGTGGAAAGAAAGCCTCCTCCATGATGTGCCTTGCTATTCTGACCATTCCCAGACTGCCTTCCAGCTGAACGTGTGAGTCAACATCTAGAAACCAACATGTGGGCACCTCTCAGGGCACCAGCATAAAGGCAGACTGGCCAAGTTGAGATGCAGGGAGACAAAATACCAAGTTGTTAAATACAGATTACAATAGTTTGGAACATGTCTGAAATGCATCAGTGTAAGTCTGACATGTTGATTTGCACCAGGTAAAAGCTGCTGTCCTCTTCTCTGTGGTGACACTCCAGTTTCACCCTGGTCTGGATCTGTTGAACTAAGCAGTGATTGGCCCCAAACCTCCAAATTATCCCTGCTGCCTTGTACATGAACTAGGATGCAGCAACTAATGTATAATTTGAAAATATTTATAATAGCAGTAATTTTAAATTTCGTCCTTCTACGAAGCACAGGTCTACACATGAGAATTAAGGCAGGTTATAGCAGGTTGTGGATCTATACTGTGATAGTTGTATCTGAACAATTTTTTGGAGCATAATCTTACTATGGGGAGAAAAAAAAGAGGAGTCCCTTAATCCTGATCAATATAATCCATTTTCAGGTTTATGCTTGATGAAAGCAAAATTATTCTTAAATAATTGTGTCTGAACATGAAGTTATTTTGGAATTATTACACAGGTTATTCATTACATTGGGGTTTTGTTCTTTGAACAGATTACCCAGTCCCATTGATTTTATTCCCCCTGTCACCCACCTATTTTACTCCTCCTCCTCCTCCAATTACTGTTTTACTCAGCTACTAAAGAGCACACATGAAATGCTGAGAGACTGACTTGCGGCTGGCAGCCAGCCCAGGAAGACCTCACCAGGTCAGAACCACTTTTCTTTAGTGTGTGTATATACATATATATATATTTCCTGCTTTTTGAAACTAATACTGGCACTTCATTATCAAGACTATCTGAGGGTAAATGCCTTTCTACAAATCAGCTGGGTTTGGGTATTTTTTTTTTTTTACAGGAAAGGTAGAGGAAACAGGTGTGTAACTATTTGGCAGGTTCTCTAGCTGTGACTGGACCTTCTGTTTCTTGTATATGTTAAATGTTGTGGACTGACTGTGTTACCTTCTTGTTATCCTGATGAGGACCTGCACAGAAGAGCATTCTTGAGGTCTCTCTGCATTGGGAAGGCACATTTCTGCCTCTTCCAAGCCAAGTGAGAGACAAGTCTAAGTTTAAAGAGAATTTACCTTGTTGATGATCACCTCTTATAGGAAATTACCAGTGAGGGTGGTGGTAATTCATGGATCCCCTCAGTGTTATTCTTTCCTTGGTTTTTGTTTGTCTGAAGACATGAGAAGTTCCCTTTATATTTTTGGGGACGCTTGGTGCTCTCACAGATTTGAAACGAGGATGTCAAATACTTTTGCAGGTACAATCAGAGGGTTCGGATCTAAAGTAAAGCCATGTTCAGTGTTCAACAGAAACTTGCAGGTTTGGCTCCAGAAGGCATTTTAGACTATATCATCAGTTCATACAAAACCAATCAGAATGAGAAGAAAACACTATCAAAATGTAGAAGGGCAAGAAAGCCTGTGACTGCTTTGCTGAAATATGCGTGCAAAAATAGGACCTTCAGTTACCCAAAATTTGTGTGCGCGCATGTTTTTGTGAGCCTGTCTTCATCTTCTATAGCAATTTCCTTCTGTCTCAAGACTTTGCTGCTGCCTTTTTTTCCCCCCCCTCTTTTTTAGGGGGGAAGAAAATTCAGTCTGATTGAGACACACATGACTTCCAGTCTCTGAAAAGCCCTGTGTCTGTTCTTGCCTTGAGAGCAATTACACTTCATCTTCTCAGAGCAAACCACAAATAAAGCAAGTCATGAAACTGTACAGAGAATGAAAAGTATTCCTGACCCCTTCTTTCTCAGATTTCAACAAACTGATTTCTGAGATTTTTCTATTAAATATATATATATACATGCATTTTGAAATATGTTAGGAGTGCAGCTACTTTAATGTCTATTTTATGTAAAATTGAATTGATCTTTTCCTTTCTGAAGCTGACTTGCCAGATTAGCTTCAACACTTTTCAACACAAAGTTGCCTGAGTAACTTCTGTATTTCCCATAACTGATTTTCATGGCTACAGAAATCTTGCTTCTGTGCACACATAAGCTGTCAGAAAAACTGAGTTCCAAGATATAAAATAATTATTTCTCCTAAATTACTCATTGTAAAATTTTGGAGACTGAATCCTTGAGCCTCCATCCCACACCACAAAACTGATACAGGCAATGACACAGACTTTGATCTTTATGTGGAAGTCATCTCTGCTCCTCTGGAGGGGGGGCAGTGGAAAAAGTCATCATTTTCAACCCTAACTTTCTGTTCCCTGCAGCTGCTGATTTGTAAAGAGCTATGTGGTGGGGGCTCTTGAGATACTTGCTGCACACAAAGGCTCCCAAGTGGGGAAAAGAGGTGTTGTCTTTCCTGTCCACCCAAACACCAGGTTCATTATCCAGGCTGAGATACAAGCAGCACCACCAAAATCTCTGGGGATCAGAATCTACTGCCTACTACTATTGATCTACTTCTAGCTGTGAGATAATGACTTTTCTCTCTGAGTCTGAAAAGTGAGAAGAAACTTCTTCCACTATCAGTCTTAGGTACTGTCATGTTTTACTTCCTTCCCTTTTCATTGTTGTTGGCATCTTTCAATTATTCTGTCTTTTTACCATTCTTTGGTCTATTAACTGTTTTCCTCTTCTGTTTCCAGTGACATGTTTATCCCTCCTGATATGAAACCCCTTCCGCACTGATTCCTTTAATTCTTTGCTCTTTTGGTGCCTCTTTACCACACTCAGTCATACTTAAGCTCTTATGTATCTATTTTCCTTTCCCGCTTCAATCGAATTATTCCTCTGGCAACTTCTGAATTATTTATGTTCTCCAGATCACATTGGTTTTACCATTCTTGGTGGGTTAGTTTGTTTTCCTCTTAGCCAGTAGCATGTCCCTTATTCTTTTCTCTGTAATGGGCAAATTATTATGCTTCTCAAATTGACGCTAAGCAGCCTGGTTGATGGGGAAAAGGTTTTTTTCATTAAGTGTTATCTCCGAAGAAGGTGGGCTGGGTTAATTTGTGTTTTGGTTTTTTTGTTGTTTTTTTGGTTGTCGTTGTTTTGCTTTGGTTTTTGGTTTGGTTTGTTTGGCAAAAAGACAGATCAGGCTATGCAGTGCATACCGATGTGGGAGCAAGAACAAATTGGTCCAGAAAACTGAGAAAATATCTCAATTTGCCTGTCTTTAATTTTGCATGTGGAAATCTTGAGATGTTATGGGTACCTGGTTTGCTTCTGTGCCTTCTTTAGAGGCATGAGTGATACACACATTGCAAACTAAAAGAAAAAAGAAAAAGAAAACCAACTACTTAACTCATTAAGTGGAGGAGTTTTAATTCCTTTCTGTTCCTTTTGATGTGTATGCATCACATTTACACATCTAATCGTAATGAAAAAGGTGACAAATAATGCAGAGAGAGAGAAAACAGTGGCTCTCCTAGGAAGCTGTGGGCCTATGTAACCACCAGTGAAAATACACCAAAAAGTTTGCCTTCAAGTTATGCTGAAAGCCACAGCCAGAAAGAAACCACCCCTGACAAAAGGGAGCTGCCCAGAGCAGCGAAGGAGATAGTTTAAGCAGAAAGCGAGGCACTGGCTCTGCAAAGCACCGGGCGCATCGCTCTGGTAGCACTTGCCAGGATCCAGCAGAAGTGGCTTTGCATACACCTTGGCGTGAATTGACATGCTGTCCTTACTTTTATATCATCCTTTTTGTTTCAGTTCTTCTCCAACCCTTCTTCCATACACTTCTATTAGTTGCTTTTTATTTCTATATTTACATATCTTTTTCTCTTTTTCCTTCCATCTTAAATCATAACCTCCTGCATTCTCCTTCTTCCATTTCTCTTGTCACTTTCTTTCACTTTTGTCTGTCAATAGCCAAGAATGGGTTGAAGAATTATGCATCTTCCTCTTTTAGCCCCTGGCAGAGATTACTGGAATGGCTCAAAGGCACAGTTTTGCCTGGAACTACGATGCTATCAAGTAATGATAGGTGAGGGTGTCACCAATGATAGCAAATATTTTGCACGCTTGTATCCAGGCAGGGTATGAAACTCCATCAAACACATTTTTGTTGGGTTTAACAGTGCTTTTGCTGTTTCTGCCTGTGTGTGTGTGATTAGGTGGTGCTTTATACTAATACATTTTGATCTAATGCCACAAATAAGGGAAAGCCTGTCTGCCTCAGGAGGAACTATGGGAAGACATTAGGACCTTTGCAGATGCCTGAAAAGCAGGCAAGTACTGAGCTGAATTAACCTGGAGCCTCGGTTGCCATGGAACTTACAGCCACTTAGGCTAGGCTAGCTCTAGCTCAAAACACCCCTTGTACCAGAAGCTGTCTGTGTGATGGTAAGGAGATGAGTGGAGAATCTGGCTGAGTGCCCAGGCTAGCAGTGCAGTCAGTAAAAGTAGGCATTTTGTGTGGAGACAGAAACTCTGATACCAGATTCTCAGCAGCTGCTTGGTGGGCAGCCAGGAGGAGTGGGATGGAAGAAGAGCAGCAGCCAGGAGCCTGCTGAAGAGCTGCTTTTGTCTTCACTGCTGCGATAGTGTGTGACTTGCCGCGGCTTAATTAACAAAGAAACTCAAATGAAGACAACTCACCATGCAGCAGCTGGGCAGCATCAGAAGGCCTCCTCCATCAGGAGAAATGATGGTGGAGCCGACATCTTCTGGGGTGGCAGGGTAAAGTAGCAAAGACTAAAGCTGTGCTGGTTATCAGAAAAAAACAAAATTATAGATACTGGCCTTTTAATTGGATATTACCTTAAAGGAGAGTTTTAATCTTATGTTGAAGGTAGCTCAGTTACATCAGTAGCATACATGGCTTGGATATCTCCCAAATCTTTCCTTCTTACATGTGAACTTTGACCTTCCTGTTTGTTTCTGTTTTCTGAGACATCTAAAACTTCAAGTTTCTCCAAAGCGTTGCAATTCAGGTCTACTGGAAATTCTGTCATGTGAATACGACAAGTATGTCACGCACCAGAACAGGCTGCCTCGAGACATGATTGAGTCACTATCCCTAGAGGTGTTTAAAAGATGCGTAGATGAGGTTCTTAGAGACATGATTTAGAGGTGGACTTGCCCGTGCTAGGTTAACAGCTGGCCTCGATGATCTTAAAGGTGTTTTCCAACCAAAATGGAAAATTTGAAGAAATTCTTCTTCTCAGTTTTTGAAGTCAGCACCACTGGAAATATCCACCTGAAGATGACCTGAACTATACTTTTCTATAGAAAGCCACTGCTCATACAGGTAGTCAGCTGCAACATTTGATTTACTGTGGATAGTTTTTCCTAGGCAGTCGGATGGAAATGAACTTGTTATAAGTGACTGAAGAATAACTTTTAAGTTTTCTGAAAAGTCAGCTGCTTCTTACTGGTACCTGCTGGTCCCTTATTCCATGACTCCAAATTCTGCCTGTACAGCTCCATCGGCAAAGAGGAAACAGAGCATCTGCTTCCATAGGAGCCCTTAGCACAAGACAGAATCACAAGTAAACACACGAAGTAATTGCCCAGCTCACAACAGCAATTTATTCTGGGGCTGTGAGTGGTTGTATTCTGCAATATACCACTTGTTTTGCATTTTCATTTTCAAACCAACCACTTCTGTGTTTTTTGTAACTTGTAAAATAAAATGTCCATGCTGGTAATGTGTTCCTTGGTCAGCTGGGAGCTGTGCAGAAATTACGTTGACTGTGTTGGTTTCTACATTCGTGTGTGTAGACAGCATTAACTGAGCTGTTCGCTATGGATGTGTTGTGATACCAAAATACACTGCCACTCTCTTCTACCGACATGAATAACAGGTGATTGGAAGAAAGTAAAAAGGATCTTAATGAAGAAATACCAGATTTTACAGGCTGGGACTAGAAAGGTGAGAATTAAACAAAAAGACCGAGGGGTGAATTTCCCTCCCTACCATTCCCTGAAGAAGAGAAATAGCCCCCTGCAGTGACCCCTGCAATTCCAGAGAGCTCAGGAGCCAGCAGCGGGTGCTAATTTGATGGAACAGCGTGCCTGTTGCCAAGCAGATTTTGACTTGTTTCCTCTCAGCTACTGTATCGGAAAGAGGTAGGTTCAATCTAGTCATGGAATGGAGATGAGGTAGGTCTGAACTCCAAGTAAGTTAAAGGGGGGCAGTTGTGGTTGGTTTGGGGGTTTTTTGTTTGTTTTGAGAGGAATCGGTGGGCCTTCTGTACTTTTTTCACAATATTGTTTCATACCTTTTTCTTTTCCTGTGGTAATCAAAGACTTTTAATCTCCCTCCACCTAAATATCCTCTTCCAAATATCCTAAGAAATAATTTTTCTTAAGAGTCCAGTTGGCATCACTTTGTCTTGCACTGAGTGCCACCTCATTCCAAAGTAGTAGGCATGTATTTCAAAGCCCCCTTTGGCCACACCTTTTTGGTGAACACTGAAATGTATGTTCTCTTTTTTTTTTTTTGATCTACAAAATCAATAGTAATAAAAATAATAAAAACTTGCGCGCTTTCTTCTTTTAGGTTTCAGGGAGAGCTAAACACCGAATGAAGTCCTGCAAGCCCATGATTACATGTTAGCAACAGTGCTATAAGAAACTGAAAAATATCCAGGTCAGTGTTTGTTTACATGGTTCATTCAGGAAATCAGCACAAACCCTTTGAATATGGTTTTGCAAGGTTGTGTGGATCAACTGCTATGGTGAACCTGGCCTGCTGTCTTACAGCAAGTACAATGATGTTATTTATGGGTGATTTGAACATGTTCAAAGGGAAATTATGTGATGTTTTCAAAGAAAGTCAGCTCTCCAAATTTCAGTATCTTATCTCGGTCTTGTCTATGTTATTTTCGATAAGCAGGCAAGTGACTGGTAAATAGTTATTACCCATCATTTAGATGTTAAATGAAGTATATTTTATCAGCACTTCATGAACCACCTAGTTCCTTTAAAAACACGTAACAGTAATTTTTAAGTACCTATTGACATACCAGCTGCCACACAATAATTTTTTAAGCATTTAGTCGTATAAAGCAAGATTCCTCCTTGACATTATCTCCACTGATTGCACCAGAGTTGTATTAGAAATCTATTTGGTGAATGCCACATATTCTTATATTTTGTAAGTAAACAGAGGACATCTCAGTGACACTTAAAGAAGCAGATAAAAATAAAAAAGATAAAATGAAACAAAAATACTTTGGACAACAATTTGTGAAATACTTAAGGTAATGATTATTTAACTATAACATATTCACTGCAACTGCGTTTTAAAAAGGCCCCTGGTAAGATCATCAAGGAGCTTAATCTAAAACTTATGTCGTCAGTTTAACCCATCTTTGAAAGACTATCATACATGTGGCACTGTATCAGGAAAAGTATCAAAGATAAGAGCCTTTTCAATGAAAGACACATTAGCAGAACCCAGAGCACAGATGTATATTAACCTCTTCTTTTTTAATAAAGCAAAAAAAAAAAAAAACCAAAAAAACCCCAAACGAACAAACAAAACCACCTCTCTTTACACAGTCTCTCTGAACAAGTACACCCACACCCACAAATTGTTACCATCTCTATGCCAGCACTTGCCAAATTAACATCTTTGTCAACTCCCTACATAATCACATTGGATTATTTCATAAAGGGTAAGGGACATCACAATTAAAAAGAAGCATTACAATTATTATAATACACTACAACTCCTATTTATTAACCCTGTGTTTGTAAGCCAAACTGGGGTGGCGGTGGGGGGAGGTAGAATATGTATTCTGCTTGATGTCTACCTGCCCAGTTATGCTTTACAGATCTCTGAGCCAGTCTTCAGGTTTCTGGTTTCAGCAACCAGAAATATTGCTGGACGTCCCAGACTAATAATGAGGAAAGCACCAGAGTAAACTAACTGCAAATTAAATTAACCCTGTAAATTATTCAATACACAAATGAGCAGACAGACTAGTGGGTTAATTCCTTGTCTCCAATGGAATGTTGCTTCTCTAAATAATTTCAAATCAGATGTGCACTCTATTTTAGCATAACACAGATAACAAAAACAAGGCATAGAAAGCATGTCATTAGAGAGTAAACAAAATTTATTGTGAATTTAAAGATAAACAAACCTAATCAGTTTATTAACAGGCAACATTAATTAAGTCTTATGACACCTCGTAAGGTATCTAAATTCAGGTACTTAGCATATATAATTAATGAAGAGGTTCTGGGTTCAGTAATTACTGAATATTAAAACTCTTAAAGCCAAATGAAGTTCAGCATTTCTCTGTTGTCCAACATATGTTGTTCCTCAAGAGATCTATTGTCTCCAACTGGTACGAGTTATTAATTATGAGAGCATTTAATGAAACCATCAAAATCCTTAAAAGAAACTTCGTTCCTTGCCAGTGCTTTTCTTCAAACTTTCTCAGTCCTGTCAGGCTGAAGAAGTGGTGCCAATGAAGCTGCTCGCTGAGCTGGTTCAGTGATTTCTCATCGGTCTGACTGCTGGTGGCTCCTGAAGGTGCAAGGTGAAGTTGGATTGCTGAATCTGAGAGAAAGGGGCAGATTGTGTTGTTACCAAGATGTCTACCTCCCTTTTTTTCTGGTGTGTTGCTGAAGTATGATAGCAGTGCCTTTTTTCAGGGCACTGTTGCATTTAAAATATCAGCTGCTGTCAAATGTTTGTTGGCTTTCCACTTATGTTAGTAAAAACTTGGCTGTGTGCAGCCTCCTCAGGCGTATTTAAAAGGGCTTTTGTTTTTCTTCTCAGTTTTATGATTCTGTCAGCTTTGTTTTGTTGTAGGAAATTTTAATAGCTTCTCTGGATTTTTAATTCTTAAGCTTTTTCTATTTTAATTTCACTGGAAGATAGCAGATGTCGACATTTTGATACCTTCATGCTTATACTGATGTAGTTCCCATTTTTATAAACAACAAGCTTTGCTAATTAGTTTGTTAGATGTAACAAACTGTGGACTTATTAGTTTATCATTGACATTTGTTACAGTAACAAAATGATTACTGACACAATATTAACAAATAGTTACAGGATGAGGATATAATTGTATTTTATCTCGAACAATTGATAGCTGGTCTCATGGAAGCAGGTCCCACCAAACAAAGCCTGTTTCTTTGTTTTGGCAGCGTAAAAGATTTGGTTAATAGAGATAGCAGAGTTAATATTACATGTCTGGATTTTGCCAAAGCAATTTTAATTGTAAAGATGGATCATATATGGAATTAACTTGGTTACAACAGCTGGGTATGAAACAAACCCACAGGGATATATCAGAACAAGGGGGTAATAGTGAGTGGGATGGTTTGTAGCAGTCCATATACACATAATATTTTACATGATCAATACTGTGCTAAAGGATCTTTGTTTTTAAATGACATAGGGATTGACAAGGTAATAAATACTGATTAAGGTCACTTCTATATCAGGACTCAGATCATTCTACTACAGCCCAGTGCTTATGTCCATAAACCAGATGTAAGGCAAAGAGTGCCAGTTATATCCAAAATATGGGTGGCTGCTTTAGAAACCTTTTCCTGCTTGAACAGGTTGGATAAAGTGCTCAATGTGTACCCAGTGAATTGCTATGTCAAAAAAGGATGATTCAGACAGAATGTCTCCAAAGCAGCAAGGACTCCGCTTCTGTGAAAAGCAACAAAATATTGGAAAAGCTCTGTTAAAATACCCTATCCATTTCTGACACCTGCACTTCAGAAATTGTCAGAGTTCAAAGGACAGTGCAGACATGAGAGCTGGAAATTGTGAGTCCTATTTGACACACCTCATGATGCAAGATAGCCCACCAATGGACATGTGGGTTGTGGGCAGGCAGCTGCCTTACCTGTGGAGAGCCTGGCACACCAACAGTGCTTTATAAAGAGTAATCATTGTGATACCCAAGGGTAGTTACATATAATGTCTTGCCAGAAAGTAGGGCACTGCTTTTTATTGACCTGCAACAAGTTGTCTGTTTGCCATGGGAGAGTGGCAGAATCTCAAAGACTGGCCTAAAAAGCTGTCATTCACAATGAGAGGGAAAAGTAGTAAGGGGTATATTCAGGGAGAGCTGTCATTACAGGGAAGTGCAAGAATGCAAGGCAGAATATGAAACTGTTTTATTTACCCTTCCTTGGAAATGTAGGTTTCTCATCCAAACTGAAAGCTTGCAGTCAGTTTGTTTGTCCTGAATTTGACGATCTTCCCAGGCAATGAAAATGCTCTGGGAAGAGAAATGGCTATTACCTTTAAAGCTGATGTTTCCTGTCTAATGCACAAACAGAAGAGAATTCAGCTGTAACAGACCTCCTGGTGGGTAGGCAGCTCTCGTTGAATATGGGTAAGTTAGAGAGTCATTGTCAAAAGCTCCTGCCAGAGGGTCAGGTGCTCTCTTTCCTGCATGCCTGAGAGCATTCAGAATTAACACTGCTCTTCTGTTCCCCCTCTGGTGTGCCAAGCTCCAAAACCAGCTGCTGGAGCTCAGTGAAGATCCACCCTGCTGCTCAATAGGTACCCAGAAGAAATGCTGAACATTTCCCTTCTAAGGATCACCACATTGATAGGAACATAATGCCCTACTGCCAGCCTGTTATTTTGAAATCACTTTTAACTTCAAGATGAATTGATGCAGAATCCAGTAAATGTTCTCATTTATAGCATACCAGACAGGCAATAAAGGTTACAGAAAGGAAAATGGTTTTTACAAAAAAAAAAAAAAAAAGAGAGAATTGTTCTTCCACAAAGAAGCAAATCCAAAAATCTTCTGGCAGCATCCTTTTAATGAGGTGCAGATGCTTATCTAACCTATGCAGTTAGGACGTGCTTTGTCCTCTCAACTTGCTTCCATGCTGGTAAACATGCCCCTACCTTTTGTTGTAAACTCTAGAGGCTTGTTTGGGATTCTTCCCCATTACTTCTCTCTTGTTGTCCTTGAAATATTTTGATTCTGGTTTCCCTTGGAAGACATTTCGATACTATCCTCCAGGGATAGTAAATGATATTTCTTGTAGCCTGGTGCTGAATAGCTGCCTCAATCCTATTATTAACTCTATCCTATCAGGCAGGGTGTGTTCCAATTTGGAGTAAAGGCTTGACACATGTCAAACCCCATACTTGACTCAAAATGTACCTCTTACAGCAGGTGCTTGACACAAATGGGACTCGTGTGCAACCAATCCATTAATAGCTTTTGAGACTAGACGCAAGGTGTATAAAGTTATTCTGTGATGATGAAGGGCTTGAGAGTCACTAATCCTGGTCCTGTCTTCTGATTCCAACTGGGAAGTGGGAATCACGAGTAGCGGGTGCTGTGATTTGATACTTTTACTTGCAGACTTGCTGGACAACCCAAAGCAAGAATGACTCGGTATGATTCGATTTGCTCACCTGTAGAAGTGCTCATAATGTGCACTTGCAGCAGCATGATAAAAGTGTTGTTATTTTTTAATGCTTTGAGGTTCTTCAACAGAAGTTGTTCCGGGCATACAAACTCTAAGGTTTGTGGCACTTGAGTTGACCATACACTAGGAAATCTCAGATGGTTTTTCCCCACTTTGTTTCAGCCCACATCCTACCTAAAGCAATGTCTTCCAGTCTTTTAAACCTTTAGTACTATTTATAAAATCAAACACTTCTCACAAACAATGCGTGCATTTCTCAAAGATGATTTCTGATATCCTGATATTTTGTCTTTGCTCCTAGTCAGCCAAATGGCTGTCCTGAACCATTGGCAAATGCTATTGGCTGCATCTAAAGAAGAGGTCTGTCGTGAAAAGGTCTTCTGGGGAATAAATGGTAAAATATCTCCTTTATTTTATATTTTTCCTGCTTGAGTACTGTTACTGTCCATTAGTCTGATGACACTGCACAGAATGGTGGTCCTTCTAGAATGATGCTGATTTTCTTTCCTGAGAGCTTTATAATATAGCACTATAAGAAATCACTCCTTCGTTTTTTATTGATAGCTGCTGCTGATTTCTTTAATTCATTTTTCAAAATTGAATGGCATAAGTTGAAGTTCTAAATCCGATGGCATGGAGAGCTTTAAACAGTCCCATTCAGTGTTAAAATGACACTGAGGTTCCAACCCGATACAGTATTTTCAACAATATATTACAAAACAAGCTGGGGCAATTATTGCTTTATTTGGACTTAAGATTTTTTAATTCTTATTACAATTCACAGGACTGGCTAGAAACTCTTAATTTTGTTCACAAATTAAATTATGAAAAAGAAACCTTTTAATGGAGCACTAAGATCCAAAAAAATACACATAGACAAGCATTTTACATGGGAGATAAAAATATGTGATGGGCATACAGGAGAATATATTTGCATTGGCTTCAACAAAAAGGTCAGCTGTGATAGCACAACACCTATTTTTCATTACTGCAAAAGCAGATCAGCTTTGCATTTTAAAATGCCTTGATACTATCTACAGCACAGCAACAAAAGGACACAATATAACCTAATTTTAAATGCCATTTACTTGAGCCATGACATTTAATTTCTTTCCAGCTTCACTTAAATGTTCTAGAACACTTAATGGAAAATAGATATGGAAGATGTTAGAAATTATGTTTTTGGTGTTCTTTATGTCATTAATATATGTGATCCTACTTGCATCTAAAGCTGACTAATTGGCACTAATAAGGCCTGGCAGCTGTTTTCAGAGCTTACAGTTTTGCACAACAGTCTGTGCCTGCTGTTGAAAAGCTAGTTAGGAATGGGAAGCATGGTGGACTTCCTGGCCTCTGATAATGCTCTTTTCCTTCTTGCGGTCAGCTGCACTGTCTACAAAGAAAATGAACTTCATCACCACCTCTGACTGTGGCAGAGCATTATTTGGTTATTCTTTCCTAAAATTTCAGCATGGCTTTAGTAGTAGCTCTACTGCAGGTTGTTGACAGGGATGACATCACTAGTATGTAATGACATCAGTACTCCTGTGACAACACAGGAGCATTGACGAGCTTTGTGTGTGTGACATCATGCCTTTACTAAAGGAAGTTACTGGGAATTTTTGCTACTACTTTTAGCCAGGCTAGAATTTAACGTTTAATCTACTTCCAATGTAGGTTTTAACTAGAGCTGATTAAAAATAAAAGTCCTGACATTTCTTCTCAGAACTATAAGAAATATGCTTGTTCAGAGTTTTTCTTTAAAAATACTACTCCCTCCCAAAATCTTCCTGTTAAAAAGACAAGGTCATTTCAACAATACTAAAATTCAAAATAATCTGCCTATATGATAAATCGGCAAATGGTAAAGAAGCTCTTCTGCATTCTCATTCAGATTGCAGTCTCCCGCCTTAGCAACAACGACAACTATTCCCCGTGGTGCAGTGGGACTGACAACAGCACTATCAATTTTTCAGTGTTCATCAGAGATGGTCACTTCCCTCTCTTGAACTTTTTACCTTCACAGTAACGGCCGCACGACTGCTACCTCAGATGAAGAGCCATTTCTGCCATGAGCACTTGTCCACCTCCACATGACGAGCACTGGGCATCCAGTTCCACGCCAGCACCAGGTGATGAAAGGCTAAATTACTGTAAAGCTGCAGCCAGAGTAGGAAAAGTTTGTGCTTGGAACAGGGGTTTAATATTGTCTTTTAGGTTTAATTTACTCTTCTCAAAATCTTTAATAAATCAAAGACAAGTATCTGATCAGAGAGTAACAGTGTTCTGTCTGAAGACTAATTTTTTCCTAATCTCTTTCAGTGATGCTTGTGTTAGATGTTATTATCTACCTGAGGGTTACTTTGCATAGATGTGGATGGTGGATCCGATTGACATGCCGTAACATAATTGACTGAAACGAACTACTTTTAAGTTTCCTTCTTCAGCTCTTTTCAAATTTTTGTTTTTCTGCAAAATAGCCAGGAAGGATTTTTACATGGCCGTTCACTCAGATGTAGCAGAGTATTTACAGCTTGCTTTCAAGCAGGTCATCTCTCACAGGTAGCAAGCAATGGAAATAAATCCAAGCAGTAGGAGCCACCGCGTGGGTCTTTTTCAGGTACCTTAAGCTCAGCCCAGAAATCCTTTCCTTTGTGCAGAGAAAGGTTGTACCACTTATTTGGTAGAAAATGCATTTCTTGACTGTAGGAATTATATGCAATGATCTCTTTTCATTTCTTTCTGAGGGCTGGAACTAGATGGTCTTTAAGGCCCCTTCCGACCCAAACCATTCTGTGATTCTATGGCAAAGGCAAGGCCAGCGAGTCTAGTCCTTTCCTACCAACTTGCAAATCAAATGTTTAAAGCTGCGAGGGTACAAAACATATGTAACCTGTATGTACTGCTCCGAGTACACCTGGCATACCCGTCAAGTATTCCGGGTTTTTGGGGGGCTTTTCAGGCCCTCAAAAATTCCCGCTTGATCTCAGCGCTGGGCACGGCAGAGAAGGGCTATGTGAAAAGGGGCTGCGCTAAGAGGGCGGTCCCACTGTCTCCTGTGGACGGGCTCCTGCACACTGCCGGACAGAGCCCCCTCTTCCTTTCAACACCTCCAAAAAAAGGCCCCGATCTTTCACGGCAGGCGGTTAAAACCGGGCGGTGGGTGCCTCCTGCCAGCAGCCCAGCGCCAGGGTAGGCCCGCCGGCCGTTGCAGCCAACGGCCGTTGCAGCCAACGGCCGCCGCAGCCCCGCCCCTCCTGCCGGCGCGCGGGCGGCCCCGCCCCGCCGTGCGCGCAGGTTGCGGGCGGCGCGGCGCGCGCCAGGCAGCGCGAGCGGCTCTGTGCGGGGAGGCGGGCGCGCGGCGCGGGCGCTGATGTCACTGCTGCCCTGGGCGCTGCGGCGGGCGCTGCCGGGGCCGCCGCCGCCGCCGCCTCCCCTGGCCCCTGCGGCCGCCCCTCCGCGCCCGGCGCTGGGCGGGTAGGCGGCGGGAGCCGCGGGGACTATGCGGCTGCCGCCCCTCCGCCTTGCGCCCGCCGGTGCCCGCCGGGCTGCGCCGTCCGCCGCGGCGGCCGGGCATGGTGGCGTGTGATGCGGGCGGTGCGTGCGTGAGTCACCGCGCCCCGCTGCCGGCCGGCCGGGCCGGCCTTTGTCTGCGCCGGGAGCATGTGGGTGAACCCCGAGGAGGTGCTGCTGGCGAACGCCCTGTGGGTGACGGAGCGGGCCAACCCCTACTTCATCCTCCAGCGGAGGAAGGGGCACGGAGGCGATGGCGGCGGCGGAGGACTGGCGGGTAAGGGCGGCGGCCGGGGTCGCGATCCGCATCGCGGTCCGCACCGTCTCTCCCCCGGGGTGGCGCTGGGTCCCGCCGGCCGCGCGGGATAACGGCCCCCGGGGCTGCCGCGGAGCCTCCCCCGCTCCTCGCCGCCTTCCCGGGCGGTGCGGAGAGCCCGGCGCCCCTGCCGGGGGCTGCGGCTGGCGCCCCGCACGGCGCTGGAAGGCGGCGGGGGCCTTAGGCGCTTGGTGGCTATTTAGGTACTTGGTTTCCCATATGCTAAGGTTTCCCGTGGGATTTAGGCGCTGTGGAGCTTCGTGCGAGTGATCACCGGTGTCCGATGCCACGGTACGTCGGGATGTGACTTGCCCAGGTCCTTGGAGGATTTTACTGCTGTGCCTCTAACACGCGATGTTTAAAATAAGACCAAGTTTTAATTCACAAACGTGCACTACGAGAACAAATTTGCTTCAGCTTCTCTGTCTTCTTTGAGATGTCCTTGTAAAGTATGTTGCCTGAATGCTTTGTTTTAGACCGCTGGAAATGCTTTTGTAGATTGGCTTATACACATCTTGGTTTGTGCAATACTGTTCGTATACATTTGTTGAAACCATTCATCATTTTTACGCAACATATATGCCTTTTATAGAAATAAAACTGGAGATAGAGGACCTGATGGTAGTACCACTGGTTCTTCCTGAATTGGCAGAAAATAGTCAAACTCGTTGTCTGAAAAGCTGTGGTTTCTTCCTTACCCACTTGCGTTGCAACTAGTTCTTCACGCTAATCAAAATAAACATATGGATTATGTATGTGGTTCAAGGTCCTGTGTATGTTTACCACGTGATTAAGTGTTTCTTTAGCCTTTGAATGCTCTATGGACTTGTAAACAATCTAAACTAATGCCCTTGAGATCCTCAGTGTTCTTCAGTGTTGTATGTTGATAAATTACTTCATTCTTGTGTGGAAGGTGACCAGCAGCCACTCCACATTGGCTGTAGATGTTTTTTTCTTATATATTTTTTTTAGTCTTTTGAGATGTGGACGATGTTGGCAAATCCATAACAAGAATGTCTTGCCTCAGAAATTGTCTCTGCTATGTTTACGGAGGAATTTTTGCAGACTCTTGTGGATTACCCACTGACCTCTAAGGATTTCTTTCTCCGTCTTAGTGTAGCTGGTCTGACAAGGCATTCTTGTACCTCTGTGGCTTTGTTATCTCTGAATTAGGGATTGTGTGAGATACCAAGTCAATTTTCCAGACATTTCTTAGTTATTGGGGAAATATTTTGAGTATTTTGGGTTTTCTCTTCAACCTGTTTGCAGAGTGTGTGTCTATCTAGGCCTTTGTGCCGTTCTATGTATAGTCGTCTGATGATACTACTGTACAGATGGAGAGATCACTTTTGAAGATCTAGTCCTTGAGTGGAAGTAGGATTCCTAAATTGGCACTCTTTCCTTTTGGTGAAAGTTAGATAAGCTGGCAGCATTTGGTACAAGTTCAGAATACAGAACTGGTTCTGAATCTGTTTCTGTATTTTTTTCCCCTTGGAATTTAAGTTTTTGTATTCAAGTATGGGTGTTCTTTTGTTGTTTTGTTTGATTTTCTTATGTGGATACAGTCTGTATAGTGAATATTGACTTAGAATGTAAAAGTTCTATGCATATTTTGAAAACAGCTTTCCATGTAGCTTTTATTAGTGTCTTGCCTGGTATTGCAGCTGCTGTGGGATTGAGGTAGGAGCAGTAAGTTGCTAAACAATTTCTAGGGGTTTTGTTTGTTTGTATGCGGAAGGGCTGGAAAAGAGTTGTATCTTTTTCCAGTATGTTGCCAGAACCATAACTAAACAAACACCCACTACTAGGAGACAGAAAGTTATTAGTGCTGGCAATATTAAAAGGGCTGTATGGGAACCTAGACCTTGCCATTTTAGCACATGGGGTTCTGACACAGTGGTTGGTAAAAGGTGGGAGAGGAAGAAAGAAAGGGATGTAGAGTGTCCAGGACACTCCCAGCTTGGTAGGCACAGTAATAAGTGGAATTTATGATTAAATGTTTCCATAGAAATAATGGAAATTTTACACCAGTTGCTCTAATAGTTGTGATCTGCCCATGGAGGGCCGAGGCAGGCAAAGGAAGCCAATGAATTGTTCTTCATAGGTAAGACTGGCTAAAAGCAAGGTGTTGACATACCTAGCTGATCCTGAGGGTTCAGAATAAACAAATCTGCTGAAACAGTCCACAGAGTACATAATTTATAAAAATGATAGCATTTACGATGACGCTGTGGAATTTCTGTAGATGGTAGCAGTACGGTTCTTGTGAAAGAGGTGGAAATTATCTGGCTGAAACTAGAGAAACAGAAAAAAAAATAACCTTTTATGTGTTTCGTTTCTGTTTTCTTTAAGTGCCATTTCTGCAGTGACATAATGCTGATTTTTGCTCAGATATAATCTAAAAAGGTATTCACCCGTGACTGGGGTATAAAAATTGGCTCGGTTGCTCTGTGGGACACCAGATTATCTGTCCTTGAAGTTAACTAGAAATATTGTACATAAGATTTTTCACTGTGGTGGGAGAGGTCTGAATTGTATATGCAAGAGAGAACGTAAATACAGCTGTCACTTTTTTACGTGTGTGATCTACCTTTGCTGTCCTGTACTCCCTCATTTTTGACTCTTGAAGTCATTTGCCTTAAATTGTAGAATGACAATTGACTTTCAGGCTTGATGACATGAGATGGCTTCACCATGTAACTTAAGCAGTGGTTTGATGATGAGAAGCATTGATTTGCTGGCATTGCCCTCGAATCTAGGTTTGCTGTGAAACTACCAGTCAGCAAACTGATCTGGGTGAAGTGTAATGCCCTTCTCTTTCCATCCACAAGCATTTCAAGCTTGGAAGACCCTAAGTTGGGGTCACGCTGGCATGTAGTTGTGTTGGCATAGCTGAAAGAAGAGAATGCTTTCCCGGGGGTGAATGGGAATCGGGGGGACAGCTGGGGACAGACCTTTTCAGACTGTGCTGTGGCTGGGTGCTGTGACTGTGAAAACGTGGCTGAAGGCTGGTGATCACCCTTGAAGGGGCTGCCCAGGTCTCAGTGTTACCTGTCCTCCATCACTTGCTACCATCCTGTGGACAGAGGTTGCCCTCACCAGAGCAAAATCCAGAACACCGGATCTTTTAGGTCTTTTGACAAGTCTCAGTCTAAAAAGAAGTAGTTTATATAGCCTTGGAGGTGGGTGAAAGTCAGTCTCTATGGCTTTATGTTGAAGCGGAGGAGCAGTACTCACATTACGTGTTCTTCTGGATCGACTCCGACTATAACAGTCCTTACAGGAAAAGAAGTATTGATATCAGTTGCACTAGGGGAAGGGATGAAATATCTGCCCTTTCTGCTCTGATTCTTTCCTCTTGGCCTCAATTTATGTAACTTAGCTGAACAGAGAAAGCCCTCTTATTCGAATACTCATTTGGATATTGGAGACATTTTCTGCACTTATTTTAATGTTGGATTTTAACAAATTAGAAGCATGATGATCATCTTATTATGTGTTAGGGCAGCGCCTAATTCACGAATCCCTAGGAGTCATCTCTGCTAACAAAATGTATCTGATCAGTGTTTTACTTAAGGGATACAGTTTTTCTACTAAGCTGTGTGGATCCATTTTTATATGAAATTAAGACCTGCACTCTTTTAAATGATTTTGTCTGTGTCAGTACCAGTCACATCAATGAGACTTTCTTTTGTAAGCATGCCTTAACTGAAGGGTTCTTTGGGTTTTGTTTTCCTTTTTAACAAAAGAAAAACAGGAAAGATGCATAATTTGGATTTTAAATTGGATTTTCATAGCTGTTCTGCAAACTCGCATTATCTTGCATCAGTGCATTAATCTTCCAGGACAAGACCAAAAAATGTACTTCTCTGCTTTGAAATTATTTGATGGTTGATGAGCGTTGTCCTTAATGAAATTGTTTCATGCCTTGCACATGACGCCATGCCTGTACTTCGCTTCTGTGTGACCCTCACTCAAGAGTTTAATCTTCCTTTTGTTCACCAACAGGGGAAAAAGTATTTTCTTTCCTCTAATTAGTTTTCTCAAAGGTGCCAGATGTTTTTAACCGTCTCCTTCTCACCTATTCAATTTCTGCTAGGCAGCTGCCTCCCCTGGGCAGTTGGGTAGTTTGAACTGTATGAAATAGCTCCTTCTCAAGAAGTATCAGGTGTGTTATATGGCAACCTGCATCAGCTGGGGCAGAGGCATTTGGAGAGAACATAAACCCAGATCTCTCCCATCATTTGGGCACTGTGCCCTGTATGACCATATTACTTTCATGAATGTAAGGATCTCGAACATGTCAGAAAGTTTATAAATAACTAAAAGGCTCTTTTTTTTAATTAAGTACATCTTGCATTCTGATACAACAAATATGTTAAAAAATGTCTCTAGCTGCTTTCTGCTATACTGTGGTAATGCTTGCCAAGCTCTTTTATTTGGAGACAGTATTGCAAGGAATTGTTGCAAGTAATAGTTGACAGTGGAGCAATGTGTTCACTTAGAGCTTATAGGAAGAGAGATTGAGGGTGTGGTGTGATGTGATTAGCTTATGTGGCTGCTGTGCTCCTTCTGTATGTGGACGTTTGTGAAGTGGAAATTAAATTCTAAGTAATTTTGTTTAAAATATTATTATAAGATCTCTGAATCCCAAAGTAAATAAATTGCTCTTAGTTTGCAAGTACTGTTTTTAGGAGTGAATTATTTTGCAGATGGGGTATTTATGCTTACAGCTGGGACAGCGCATGTGTGAGAGATTCAGTGTGAGTTTGTAAATCTATGAGATGTTGCCAAAGATGATTCAAATGCTTAAGCAGAAGAGAGCAGATGGAAAATTGCTGACTTCTGGTGATAAAAGAAATTGATGAAGTGCTGTCTTTCTTCCCAGATATTTTTGCAGAAGGGGTTGGCATATAATTTCCACATTGGGAAGACAGAAGGGAGAAGTTCTGAGCTCGACTGGCTGATGCAAGCCTTCAGTGTCAAGTCTAATATAATTTTTAGTACTGTGACAGTATTCTAGCTCTGAATAGTTTTCTGCAGCCTTGCTCACCAACACAATTAATAGCTCAAATTTAAAATTCAGATTGTATCTTGCTCTTAACCTCTCAATGCAGAGAGTTGAGGAAGGAGCTGCTTGAAAACCTGTTTATGCTTAAGATTTAGAAAAGCTTTTGACTGGTATATCATCTGCCTGATGAAAAGATGGTACATGCTTTAATAAACGTGACACTTTCTGTCCTCGTTGACTCAAGCAGTTAGGATTTTGCCTATCAAACTCAATACACTTCAGTAGAAAGCATGTGCTTTCTGATACTTGAAATACAGCATTTATCAAAATGCATGCAATTAACATAACTGACATGAGTGGTCAGCCTATCCATCAGCTTTCCATGTCCATTTTGGCTCATGGAGTGCAAATTAATTTCTTCCAGTTTGCTCTGTCATTTGGTGTTACACCAAATCTGCTCTGATGCTGCTGAGCTTCTCATTAGGATCTGCTGTGGGTGTGTTTGCTTCTTCACACTAGGAGATTTCCACTTCAAGAGGACATGCAGATGTATAGGGTTGAACTGCTGTTTGATTCTCCAGATTGACTCACCAGTCTTTCTGTTGAATTCCCAGATGCTTTCACGACTGCTTAATTGGAAGGTGTCTCATTTCCTGCCTAATGCTTCTCTTGATCTCCTGTTCTTACAGGCAGTGCACTGTTTGCAGATACAGTGCCTGAGATGAAAATTCTCTCTTTGCTTGGCATAGCGCTGGTTTCTGTACTGTCATGCTTCTTGGTCAAAAACTTGATGTTACTTTGTCTTTTATGCTTTGAGTTGTGTGACCCATCAAGGTGTCTGAGATGTCATTTGACATTTTTGCCTTCTGATAATAATGTTCTTGCTTGACACATGGAATTCAAGGATGGCCTACTATTTCTCTTGATATCTCTGTGTGAAACCCTGTTGGAAATGTCACGCAGGATCACAATATAAAATAAAAGCAAAAAATGTCTAGACCTCTTAGTAATTTTCTCCATTATACCAGAATTCATGTTGCTTACAGGGTTTTTTGTATTACTCTATGATCTCACTTTGAAAGGTGTAGAGAAAGTAGCACTACTTCACATCAGTTTTCGTAATTCCATCACTCCTCTGTCCAGTTATGCACCCTTACAAGAATACATCATATTTCACAGAGATTTGGGCCCTTGACAGTTTCAGTTAGAGTTCTGTAGAATTAAAAAAGGTTCCACAACATATGTTGGGATGTACTCCCAAATGCATTTGAAAGCTAATTAAAACATATATTCTTCTATGGTTGTTCTTGTAAATATTTGGTATATGCAGAAACCATTCAGCTTTCTCTGTTCCTTCTTAAATTTCAGAAACGCTATTTAATCCTTCATAGTATCACACCGTGTATGCCTTTTTCCTCTAACAGACAGGAGTTGCTGCCTGTGATGTTGAAGTATGAAGATATAAGTTGTATAAAGGGCTATAAGCATTTGGCTGAAATCTTTTCTTTAGCTCTTTGATTGCTAATCATGCTTCTATGTCTCATCAATGTTAATACTCAGTAATCTACGTTTGCATTTTGCAAATCTCAGCTCTGTTGCTGAGATGGGCTTAAGTTCTGAAGGACTTATTCAAAATCTTTCCATTTGTCTTAATTTCAAAAGAAAGGTTACAAGTATTTTCTCGGCCTGTTTTCTGTCTGGTTTTTTTTTTTTTTCTTCTGAAGTTTCTAGGTAGGGTTGTATGAATGCCTATTACAGCAGCAGTCTTTGTTTCAGCTAGTAAGTTCTTAATGCGTTTTTGGTTCTTCCCTCATGGTCCTGTCTTGTGCTTCCCCTCTGTTTTTTCCAGTATTTCATTAGCCAAAGTTCTTGGGAGTTTCTGCTCAGCATCGTTTCTTTCCTTGGTCAAGTGCCTCCTCTGATAGCTTATTGAAATCTCATCGATCTGCAGGTATTCGGTCAGAAGAGTTAGAACTAGATTTTTTTTTTTTTTCTGAAACTATTGCTTCTCTTCAGATTTAGCTTGCATTTGACCATGCTGTGCTTCAGGACTGTTCCTTAGTTTAAGCTGAGTTTACTGCGCACACTTCAGTTCTCAATTTGTACCATTGATTTTGTTAGCTAGATTCAGTTTATATTTGTTTTTCTTAGTCTGCTGATACTTACTTCATTTGTTCTTTAATCTTACGTGGTTTATCTGACTCTTATGTTGGCGCAGATGCAGTTGATTTAAATTTTGCTTTTGCATGAAATCTGTTTAATTTGCTTATGCTACTCTGAGAGAATGAGACACTTAACAAGAGTTAGTTTCAAGTGAAATTCAGTGACTTCCATGCTGTTTTGGCAAATGGTTCTTGATCATGGTTTTCCCAAGTGTGTTTTTACAAACTCAGGAGTAAATTTGTGTATCATACCTTGAAGGTATTTGTTAACTCCATCTGTGTTCTCACTGTTTCTACATCACTTCATACAGCCTGGTGTGATTGACATGTAGTGTAAAATTTATTTTCTTCAGATATGTGAGATTGTTTGGGATTTTGTCCAAATATCAATTTCCTCTGTGTTGTAAGCCTTCACATATGTGTAACTGTCTAGCATGTCTTGTTGATGCTCATCTCTCTACTCAGCCTTTTCCTGCCTTTGTTAGGTTTTTGTTTCAATTCAAGCCTGGTGGGTTTGTTTCTGGGAACTTACTGTTTGGATGTATTATTGTGTGAGTTTCTGCACCTGGACATTCCTTCATTTGTGAACTTGGCCTCAATGGAAACAAAGGCAATTCTACTGCGCGTGTGTGTGTTTAAGATGCAGCGACATGTAGGTTATAATGCACAGTCTGGTTTTTCTTCTCTGAAGGGAAAAGCAACAAAGTTTTACATGCCTAACGTAATTTTAAATGTTGCTTAGTGGATAACTCCAACAAATGTGGTTGCATCTTACAGTGATTGGGGCCCTTCAGCTATAGCAAACAAAATCACAAAAAGTTCTAAAAGCTGGAAGTCTAAACCCGGTCAGATTTAAGTTAGAATTAGGATAGAGATTTTTACAGGGATGGTCATGAGTTGTTTGGACACCTTGACAAGTACTGTCGTAGATATTCAATTCCTGGTCACTTTTAAATTAAGATATTTAGAAGATAATCTGAGTCAATTGCAATTGTTAAACTTGAAGGGAGGGTGAAAGCTTTTTACTTTTTACTGCTTTATCCTGCAGTAGTTAAGCTAGATCATCACATTGGCCCTTCCTGAGATTTTTCTTTTAAAGATTAGTGGTTAAGTTTCCAGTCTTCTCTCATTTGTATTCATTCACCTGAAGACACAAAAACCAAGTATTGTTTTTGCTGTTGGTATTGCTAAATGTCAGTAGTGATGGTACTTCCTCAACATCAGTTTCCCTGAAGATGTTTGAGAACCTGCACGCAAAGGAAACTGTGGCTGGGCAAATCAGTGCTCTGTAAACTGCACTAGTAGAAAGAGAGAGCAACAAAGGCAGACATTGGGGACGACTTAACAAATCTTAGGCCTTCATTTCAGAGAAAGGATTTGTTTTTCTTGATACTACATAACATGTCCATATAAGCCAATACTATATAGCCCACATGGAAAGACAGTTATCAAACAAGTATTTAGTGGTTATTTTGCTTTTGTTTATATGAATGAACACCTATAATACAAAACTGTATAACCCTTCGTAAAGTTCCAAGGGGCGATGTTCACAATGAAGATGTTATTTTCATACTTTTGTGGATACTGTTATCAGGATGATAAGTTTAACATTGTAGTTATTTTTGAGTGGTCTATAATACTTACTATTAATTTAGCCTCTCCCATGAAATGAAATCAAATAGAATTGACCCACCCTTTTAGAAGGGTTTGTACATAATATTGCCTATGGAGTTCAAGTTGTTGCTCTAGGTTGAGTTTGACAGACAAGTAGTTGGATGACCTCATCCTGTAATGACAAATGAGAGGGCTAATCACATAAACACATGGACCGCCTTGAGAAAGAATGGATGAGTAATGATTCATTGTAGTTACTAGGAAAAACAATTGCTTGCACTGTACATTTTAGCTATGTATTGTTATGAGTCCAGGAAGTAACACTTAAACATGAGGAAGACTTGTTCATTGTCCATGAAATCAATATAAAACTGGATGCTCAGAGTGCAAATATAACTTAAGTTGACTCTATTGATCGAGGCTTTCTCAGAAATCAGCTGACGTCTACAATCCAAATAGGTCCCTTGAATGTTTCAGGTTTATGACCAGAGCTCATCATGTGTCCATCTAACTTTAGTGGAAAGAGCAGGGGCCATCAGCACACTTTAAATATTGGGAACCATTTAAGTAGTATGTGTTTCATTTGTTGTTGGAATGTCACAAGGCCTGTTTTGAAAACTTCTTACTAATGACAGACGTGACAGTGCAAGTTTTCCTAGTTGTGGTATTGAGCTCTTACACAAATAGGCTGCTGACATCCGTGGGACTATTTGAGTGATAGCTCGTGAGCATGACTCCAAGAGTCACAGCCTGACCTGCTCTTAGCTCTTTTGGAGGTTATACTTCTGTATTTGCTCCCCGTGCTAAAAAGATGTGTGCTGTTTGTTTACGCATTTTTAAGATAAATATCTCCTAACAGAAGGTGTCTTGAGAAGCTGTCAGGCTGCTGATTACGTTAGTGTAGAGGTGGGAGAAGGATGTGGCAGGGCAGGGCTGGGCTCCCAGGAGCCAGGTGAATAACACATGCCTGTCCTCTGGCAAACTGGAGGAGGGAAGGGCGTCCCTGGGTGGCAGTGCCAGGCACAACAGTGACCTCCTCCCAGCTCCGAGCAAGGTTTGATGCAGGCTGTGTATGACACTGGAGGATGGATGTATCCCAGGTCACTGGTGTGGGCTGAAAGCACCTTGAGTCTGAGGACTGCTTGGTTAAAGCTGAATGGGAAGTGTCACTGTGATACTGTCCTGAGGTTTTAGTTGGTGTTTGCTGTGCAACAAAGCCATGGCTTCTGGTAATCTTTAAAGTCCGAAGTGACATTATTTGTTATCATTCATAAAAAGTAAATAAATTGGTTCTCATGTTTTAAAAAGGTGCGTTAGAGGTAATGTATAATCCAGGTCTTCATTCTTGACTGTGTAATCCAATTTACTTTGAGAACACTGTGTGTTTTAGCAGGTAAAACACTGCAGGCTCACATAGTCGTAAGATCGCAGTCAGAGGGACTGTAGAAAGGTGATAAAGACTACTCAGTCTTTGTGTGTGTTTTATTTAAAGCAAAGCATGACTTTCTGTGAAAGAAGGTTACCCTTTGTCGGTAAGAAAATCCTTTTGTAATAAAAAAGATTGTTCATGCATAAGGTGTACAAACTTGCTTTTCTTTTAAAAATTCTCATAACTGGTGTTTTGCAAAGAAACTTGCAAATTCTTATGAAAGGTAAAAAAAACACTAGGTATATTTTAAAAGAAAGATGGAAAAATATACCTGAAGCAAAGGTCTGTGCCACAGATAACCAAACAACTGAAAACATCGTAACTTGTTACAGGTATTTGAGTCCAAATACTCTAAAATGTGTGTATTTTCAGTGGTGGTAATTTACAATGTACCGAGTTGATTCTACTGCAGATCATTCCTTGATTTCATTAGTGTTAGTGGGCAATTTGTAATCAATCTGGACTGCAAGAAAGAGAATAGTAGAATTTTTTTGGTTGGAAAAGACCTTTAAGATGACAGAGTCCAACTGTTAACCTAGCACTGTCAAGTCGTCTTCTAAACCATGTCCCGAAGAACCTCACCTACACATCTTTTAAACCCCTCCAGGGATGGTGACTCCACCACTTCCCTGGGCAGCCTGTTCCAATGCCTGACAACACTTTCCATGAAGAATTTTTTCCTAATATCCAATCTGAGCCTCCACTGGTGCAACTTGAGGCCATTTCTTCTTGTCCTATCACTTGCTACTCCGGAGAAGAGACCAACACCCTCCATGGTATGACCGCTTTTCAGGTAGTTGTAGACAGTGATCAGGTCTCCCCTCAGCCTCCTTTTCTCTAGGCTAAACAGCCCCAGCTCCCTCAGCCACTCCACGACTTGTTCTCTAGACCCTTTACCAGTTTAGTTGCCCATCTTTGACCATCTGGAATGCTGGTCCCCAAAGAGCAGAGTATGCAGTGATGCTTGGAAGAGTCTTAACTGGCTGAATCAATCGGCTCCATTTTCAAATCAAGATGACATAATTTTCTGGAAAATATTGTTTGGTCAGACAGAAGTCACTTGGCTTAAAGGGGATCTGTGTTATGCAAGACGTCAGGCTTCATGTGGTAATAATCTCTTCTAGCAAAAAAAGCAAACAGACAAAAACAACAACAAAAACAAACCAACCAACCAACAAAAAAAACCCAAACACAACTATTTGAAAATTTGTTGCTAGTGTATCAAAACAAGTACAGTACATCATAATTTAATACATGAATGCAGACTACCAATCTCCATACTTCATACAATGGTTATAGGTTCCCCCTCCAGTTTATGACTGAATGTGAGGCACAGTGGTCAGATAAGTAAAATTTAGTATGATTTCTTCCTTCAGCATAAATTGCATCAGGTAACCAAACCACTTGCCAGTAATACCCTCTAGTGCATTGTATGTGCTTCCAGTAACATGACGTAAGAGCAATTGCCCAGACCCCCTAGCCTGTTGTGGCTTTGAATTCCCTGATTTCCGATATTACATTTCACTGCTTTTTTTTTTTTCCTGCTAATACATATATTTTACAGAAAACAAAGAAAATATTGAACTATTTTCTGGACCTTGCTTTAGAATACAAGTTTGCAAAAGAGAAATGTGACTTTATTCCAAAAGTAGTATCAAACAAAATGAAGGCATTATTCCTGCCTTTTCCCCTCCTGCCCCCATATCTAGATATGGTTGCTCTAGACATTTGGTGTGTATGTCTGATGGGACTGTTCCTCCACACAAGGTTACTTGTGCTTGAATGCTTTCAGGATCAAGGCTGTCATCAGCCAGATGCTAATCCCACAAACTTTAACATGTGCTTTAAACCTTTGCCCATGAAAACTGCTTGCTTGAGCAAGGACTTGCAGGTTTAGTATTCTTACATTGGGAATTCCTTCCCTTATTTCACTATGTAGTCAGAAACCTGATGGAATAATGGGAAAAAAAAATGCAGTCAGTATAGCCACATGATTTGATGCCTGGATAATTCACTGACTATTGCCCAAGGACCAGTCTAATCTAAGGAAAATGATTCTTTGTTGCCTGTTCTGTTTCTATAGAAACTTTCAGTTGCTTATTTCTTTATAATGTCTCAAAAGGTACTTGCTGTATGAAGAATTAATGAACAGTATTAAAATAATTTGTTAATTTTTTATTATTACGTTATGATCACTTCATGTAGAAATTCCTCTGAGAGATTATCGGTTTGAACTGCTGTGATTGCATTCTAGTTGCATCACCTATCTCCATTAAAACAAACAAACATATGAACAAGAACCACAAAACCAACACATCACTGGCCTACAATGCAAAATGGAACCATTCCTGAAGGACAGTAGTCAGGGGTACCTACATGATTGCAAGAGTCAATGTTAATTGGCTTTAATGTGTATAAGAACACATAAATGATACATGTGATATTTCAAAATAATTTATCAAAACAACTATTTCATGTTATAAGTAAAATTTTACTGATAAACTGTCTGTTGCAATTAATTTAGTAAGCTAGACTTTGACTTTTGATGGGGTCTTCTGGTGTTCTGCAAATTTTCTTCCTTTAACCTCACTGCAAGGATAGTTTTACAATCTGTTTTCATTGCTGAAAAGGCACTGGGCAAATCCTACTTACTGCATTAGTGGAAAATATTCTTTCTTTTCTTTGCTTAGCTACCTCCCATCTGTTGTTTCAGTGCAGGCCAGTCTTTTTTTCTCTCTTTTTTTTTGTTTGTTTGTTTTTAATAGTTTTTCTTCACATTTCTTGAATACACTGCTCTGCCTTACATTGTTTCTGTCTGGTGTGGCACGGGGATGTTCCTCTCCTCTTGTCTCCAGTATCTCAGGGAGAAGGAGGGAGGATGGGCAGCTCCTCTTCACTTGATGTTACTGCACAGGTCAATAGATTTGCTGTAGCTCTCTGACCTTAGCTGTACATCCCAGTTTGTACAGCCACAGCACCCTCCTGGAACTAGTGGCAGAATTGGTTGGTAGGAGCATCTGCCCACGAACAGATTTGCAAATATAGGAGGAGGAAAGAAACAAGCATATTTTTAAAGGTTACAGGGACTTAACAGTGTACCTGTACCTTAGAGAAGATTACATTTGGCCAGCATACAACTTTATTTAGATACTACATCATGCCTATTGCTTGTTTAGTACTGGCAGTAGACATGTGAAGCTGCAAAGCGCGAAGCATCTTTGGCCTAAGCCCTGCTACATGTTTGCAGCAAGCCTGGATGATTAACACAGCGTAGCATCTGCCTTGGTCTGCACTCCAGCTGAGCTGTACTCTTGAGCTCAGTGGTAGCTTGAGACATTTGAGGATCTTTGCCCATGGTTGAAGTGAAATGTGTACACATGTCTTTCTGGACCAGGGCCATGTTGGTTTTGTAAAGTTAGAATGGAGAGTATATGTAACAGAAAAAAAAGTTTAAAAGAACATTATAACCTACTTCAGTCTGCTGAGTTTGAAAGGAGTCAAGGTGTATCTAGGAGGACTGATCAGAGGCAGCTTGTCAGTGTACACAAGTAATCCAAATGCAATCAAAATTAAGATGGCAATAGGAACAACTAAAGCTAGTTACACTAATGAACTTTGGGATATTTTATTTTAGTATTTTGTGGTCATATCCTACAATCAGCAGACATCTCTCTAGCACTGCTCGCTAAAGAATAATCTCATGTTGTGTACAGACTTGCTCCTAGTGTATTTCAGAATTCTTGGATTAAAAAGTGGTGGATATGGGTGAATCGGGCAGTGAGATTACATTTGATCTGGCCTGTGAAGATCTGTATAAAGCAAAATAGAAATATAAAACATGGAATAGGGAATACAAAATCACTGATAGGTGGGGTATTTCCAAATGCCAGTTTCGCTTCAGATTTAAGGGATCTACTAAGATGGAAAATGTGTAGTACTTTTATATCTTTATGATCTGAAAGAAGAACAACAAGAGAAGCGGTTTTCTGTACTGGTTATGACAATGCAGAATGGGGAACTAATAAAACTGTGACAGTAAAAGATGGAAACAGCCACTTGAAATGAGAAGAGGAATTTAACAGCAGTGTTCTAGAATAGTTTTTTGGTGTGTACAGCTTATTACAGCTGCTTAAAAAACCCGATTTCTGACCCAATAAATATTTGCAGGAAAAAAAAAAAATCCTTGGAAGCTCATCCATCTGTTTTCAATATGTGCATTTGCTGAGAACTTCAACATCAGAATTTATACCAGACATCCCTGCAGGGGAGATGAAAATTCTTTATGGAGGTGAAAAAGAAGAAAAATGTTATTTATTTTGAAAATAGTTAGGGCATTTTGTGGGAAAGGATTTGGGGAGATTAGACATTTGTTTTGTGTGTAATTTCTTATTAAAGTACAATCTAGAATTTGTGAAAATATAGTTAGGAATTATTGGTAGCATTTCATATGCAACTGTTGATGGGCCCCCTCAGTAGCAAAGAATTTTCAAAGCTACTTTAAGAAAACAGTATGGCTTTGTCTTTCATTTGTATCCTTTCAGCTGAAAACCAGCTTGACTTAGGCATTTTGATCCCTTCTGCCCTAAAGAATAAGACCATTAAGGAGCATAATTATTTTTTGCTGGAAGTCTTAGTTTCTCTTAGCTGACATTTGAGTTTTGAGTACTGTCTGGGGCTTTTTGTTGGTGTTGTGGTGGTTGATTTGTTTATTTTTCCCCAGAGCTCCAAAAGTATATGAAACACAGGAAAGAAGTGAATAACTTTTAAATGTGGTTTTATAAAACAGCTACCTCCTGCTTTGCTTCAGTTTCTCTGTCTTTATGCTAGAATCAATGTATGTTTAAAAGTTTTAAGTCTCGTTGAGACTGAAGATTTTTTCCTTTGAATCACTTTCCCTCTTTACAACATGTGGCAAAGTGTGGAGATGAACACATAGGTCTGTATTTTGCTGTGGGGGGTGGAGTGGGAGGGGAAGGCTGTGAAGCCCCCTCCTGTGAGATCTCGGATGATCCATCTCTCTGTATTCATCAGAATTTCCTGTTCCGTAGGTCTCCTCGTGGGTACGCTTGATGTTGTGTTGGACTCCAGTGCCAGAGTGGCACCGTATCGAATCCTTTACCAGGCACCAGACTCCTTGGTCTATTGGACTATTGCCTGTGGTAAGGACAAATGTACTGACATGTGGATTTCTATTCTTCCTGGGTACTGTGCCGCATAACTAATAGACCATCCTGCCTGCTAAGCTAAGTCATTTCAGGACAAATAAATGGGTCACGATAAAAACCTGCCCTAGTGGTTAATTTAAGAGGCTCCAGAGCTGCCGGTATTTAAGACCTTGAATGCCACACTGTGTGTATGTATTATGCACAATGACTGAGTAAAACCAGAAATGGCCATGGAGCAGGGCCAGAAGCCACCTTTTGTCTCCCAAATAACATTCCCAGCCCAGCAGTCGAGTATCCATCCCTCCTCCTTGCATGTTCTTTTCCATGCCCATGGCTCATTGCTGCAGGACTTCTGAAATGCAGTATTGCTGGGTGATGGGGAATCTCTAAAGAGTATGGTAGGAGGAGCACCTGGATTATAGCTCCCAAATTACTCAGACTGGACACCTGGCTTCCCTTGAAATGGAAACCAGGAAGATAGTGCAACCCCAGCTCTCACCTGAGTACTGAATGTCTGTATGGCATTTCTTGGATAGCAAGCTCAGTCTCCTTCAGGATAAATACCATCAAGATCCCAGGGATGCCCACCTCCTGGACATTTATTTCAGACAGTGTGTTGTCTTTCTAAATTTGATGTACTTAAAAAAATCAGCAAGATGTTAGCTACATAATGTACAAAAGTTATGTTCTTACGTAGATGCAAAAACTCTTTAAGAGTTTTCATCTTTAAGTGTCAAACTTTGACAGATCTATCTGTGACACTGTTTCTCCTGTCATTATTATAATAGTTGGTAAAATCAATGAAGTTGATATTTTGGTACATGGAGTAGGATTTTTTGCATGCATCAGATCCTGTAAATACTAAATGCTTGTTTCTGTGATCAGGTACCTATTGCAAGTAGCATAAAGCAGTATGTAGTTAATTTCTGGTTGTGTTTGCCAGCTCTGATAATAGGGTCTGAAGCTGAGTGTAGAAAGTCTGTCATTTAGCTTCGATTGGCCAAGCTTGTAAGGTCAGATCTCCAGTTTGATAGTATTGCTTTTCAGTCTTAGAAAATGGAAACTTTTCAATGCAACACCTCTAGCTCTAACGTTTCAAACACTGTTTTAGGCAGCAGCCAGATCTCTGCTCATTTGAAAGAAAATTGAGAATGAGGACAAATAAGAAGTGTACACATGCCTGTCATCTCTTTAATAGGCTGGTAACTTCCAGCACCCCCAGCGCTGCCTGTCATTCAAAAATACTGGTTAATGAAGCTGTAGACTTCTTCTGGCGTAACAGTGCCCCCTCATCTGTGCCCATTCTCCCAATAAAATTTGACATTTAGATTATTTGGATGAGTTTTCCTCCAGACAAATCCTCTGTCTTGGGAAATGAAGAGGAGAAGGAATGGATAAAGTTTTGCTACAGATCTAACAATTTTAGCAGTTCAAAGCAGGCTCTATTTTTATGAGCATATGATTTGTGCATCTGAAAAAGGTGATACCAGAGTTGTGTCAAAGTCTGTATCCAACAGAAAGTTTTTTGATAGCTCGTCTTAGCATGAGTATTTCTTGCCACTTTTATTGGTATTACACCTGAAAGAAGGCATCACTTTAAACACCTTGTTTTCCCTCTATTCCTGTTAGTACCAATTCCCTGAACATTTTAGAATTCATATAATATAATTTGCTTTACTAAGAGCTGATAGTAAAAACAGATGTTAATGAAATTGTCAATATTATGAAGGTCATTTGCAAATCTTCATTTAATTGCTTGCTTTGTACTGTCAGCTACTCTGCTGTGACTGTATGTAGTGAGACCTTGCATGTCAGCTCTCCGTGGATCTCAAATTATGAGAAAGAAGGGTAAAAGTACTTGCCGGTGTGTTTATTTATACTATTTATGCACAGAGGTAGTTGCAAATGCACATGCAATGCCTTCTTCACCCGAATGTCACTGTGTAGCAATTAGTAAGGACCTCTCTCACGTAAACTTGAAAGGGAGCATCTGAGGGCACAAATTTTCTTGCTGTTTCCAGATGGCTTTCCAAAGAAAATAATGTATCACAAAACTCTCATCAAAATATTGTTTCTTCAAAGACACATATTCAGTAATGAATTTTTAAGACTTTGGCAATAGGCCATGTGACTTTAAATGCGTTGGCAGGTTTTTTGCATGACATCTATAGATAGTTCCTATAATTTTATACCTACAACATGTGTCCTCAGACAACCAGGGGCACAGAATTGAAGACAGATGAGTTACGGCCCCAGAATAAGCAAATGTACCATACATGTAGAAATTTGTGCTGCTGCTGAACTGTGAGGATTTTGCTTCTCTTATTTGACCAGTATGGCAGTTTTTATGTAGAAATACGGTATTCTGTTACATTTAAGTTAGTTTCAGTGAACATGCTGTTCAATTATCAATGTTAAACCTGACCAAAATAGCTAACAAAGTAGTTAATGTATGTATCTGTGTTTCCATTTTGAGGAGTGTTTCTTTAATTTTTAGCCTTCTAATATCTAGCTGGTTGATTGGCTTAGTTACTTTTTTTAAATTATAAGACTGTGCTGGCTCAGTGTTGTCTCCTGGGGGGAATAGTGTGGCTCTTCCAGGGAGGTAAAATTTTACAGAAAGCAAATTATTTATCTACGCAACCCTGAAGCTGAGCAGCCTGTTGTCGCCTAGGGCTCTGCACTGTGATTATTTTATGAACTTGCAACTAAAGCAATTCTTTCTGAACTGATCAAGGGTTGTTACCATTATAAAGGTTCCTAAGGGATTTTGCTGCATTTAGCTATGCAACTCTGATTTGTCCTGTATTATATAGCTGTTCCTCCGTGTTCCCTAGGGTGGGTTGCTGGTTATTTGGTACTTGTAATCTCCTTATTTTTACAGAAATTTGTCATATTCTCCTCTGCCTTCCATAAAGCAAAAATCTCCATTTTCAGAAAGCAGCTACACAGAATGACTGGAACAAATGTGATTGTTTCCTGGTTCATTCATGCTGCTTGACATTTGGTCTTGTTCTGTACAAGACTATTCAAGGGTAAAAAATAATCCAAGGGGTTTTGTTTGCTCTAAAATGACTATTTAAGTTATGTTTAGACCCCATATTTGTTATAATTCATTTCGAATGTGAACTTTCTTAGGTATTAACTCTGCTGATCTAGGCTGTATGAGAATGCTAGCTGGTAGATGTGAGGCTTTTTAGCTCTGTTAAGGAGGCTTGTTAACAGCACTTTCTCCAGTGCAGCGTTGTGTTGAATGTGTCACAGGTTATAGTTATGTCTATTGAACTATACTGAAAAGACGTTACCGGTAACTTTTCAAAAACAGTTTAAGCATGTTAATTTTGTAATGGTCTAGAAATCCAAAATGTTGTATGTGATCAGCCTTGCATATTTTAATAACCCTTCTGTGTCCCATGTCCGTGTCACCCTCAATCTGCGAGTGCTTAATTTAGAGGGGAGAACGATGGTAAATGTAAACTCTGGAAATGAACAACTTTTTTTAGATCCTTCCCCACCTATAAAATCAGTCATTCTTACTATGTGTGTTTTTCAGATATAGAATCATTGCTGTATTTTTTTTGTGCTAGCAGTAGTTATATGTATTTCCATAGAAGTTTCTAAATGTGTATTTCACATGTGAAAAAAATTAATTATGGATTATTTTAAAGCACCAGTCTTGAAATTTTATTACATGCTGCGGAAAAGGTTTTCAGAAAAGCCCATGTGCTTCGGTTGACAAAGCTGCAGGTTTTAGTTAGAGTGCTATTGAGTTTACCAGCTGTAACTATTTTCTGCCTGCTCTCTGTACAAATTGAGGTTTTTTTCCAGTCCACTCCTGAACCCACCCTTACTGGTAAGAACAATTTTATGTTCCTGTAAGTGTTACAGTGTCTCCTGCAGTGCATTCTGTTAAGGGCAGCAGTTCAGGTTGACTAATGTGCACCCTGGGTAAGTATCTACCTGGGAGAGAAGACTGGACATGACAGCCTCATCAGCTGTCTCAAGTTAAGCCATTCCTATTCTTCAGTCACTGACTAAAATAATGCTGACATTATCCTTCTGAGTGTGTTTGAAAGCATGTTTATATGACTTGTTAAATTTCTTCTCAGTCCTGAACTCTCTCACATTCCCTCTGTACCTTCAGCTCTTACCTTAGACAAACCAAACCAGATGCTAGAAACCTAACCTGACACCCAGAAGATCACATGTCACTTATGCTGTTGCTCCATCACAACCTGCCAGGCGATTGCCCCTTCTCATCCTCTCTCCAGCACCATGCATCCTTCCTCCAGCTCTTCTGGTCCAGAATGCCCTTAGCTCTCCAACGTCTGTTTAATACGCTGATCAGTTTCCTCCCTGAAGACTGAAAATAGCTCAGTCTACCAGGGGTGCTGGCCAGCATCACACCATTCTGGCCACGGAGCACACCATTTAGAGGAGGAGGAGGAGTGATTAGCAGCCTACTGTATGCATTGCAGCTATTTTTCCTTTTATTTCCTACTAGTCTTGAAAGCTCTGTGATCCAAAATGGAATGGTTTAACTGTTAAATGTTCTTTCCCTTCCCTGAGAGTCATATTGTTTAATTTACCTTAAAAGGCCAATAGTGGCAAAATGGTAAATGCTTCTAATATGCTAAGGTAGGCAAAGACTTGCTAGTAGCAGAGTTACAATAGACCTGTAGTTTAAAACATCTCCGCGAACATGTTTTTTAATCTCGAGTGAACAAAGCAAAGAGAAAAATCTAGACTGTTGATAACTGGGGTGTGGGTTTTGGCCTGGTTACATGATCTGCTGTAGATGAGACTGTCTGGGAGAGTAAACAGTAAGACAGTGAAGACAAAAAGCAATGGAAACAATGAGATGGGATGTTCCAGGTTGATGATAATCAACCAAAGCTGTTTCATGACAAAGATTAAAAATAAATTATGAACCACGAGCAAAAAGTAGACAGCTTTAAGAAATAGTTCATTATTGTAGTTTGTCTGCACTGCTTGTCACTGCTCTTCAAGAGATGAGCCATTGTTCTGATGACAGTCTAGTTTTATATACATAGCTCACGTATTTCATCGTTGCTTTTTACAACAGTGTAAAAGCCAAGAAGAAATAAATTGGTCTTCAGACCACCTCCTGAGTTCCAGAAAGGTCTGGTCGCATCCAGTAGTTTTAATGAGAAGCAACAGTGGTGATCACTTGTGGTTCTCAATTATTGGTTACGTATGCAGGCTGTTCTGCAACATGATTTATGTATCCACACAACCAGAATTGTGAAATTCCCCTGGAAGTTGCACAGAATGTTGCATTCTGTTGCTTTCATTGAGATTGTGTAAAGCTCTCATTGTATTGTGTAGAAAGAATATTTTTCCCCATCATTTGTTGCTGTACAACAAGGAAAGCAATTGTTTGGTATGTATTCCAGATGGTTGCACTGAGTTCTTCTACAAACCATTGAAACACTTATGTGCAGACACATGACAGTTTGTGCCTATAGTGAAGCTGAAGACGTTATTAGCAACAGCTTGTTGTAATTTAACGTCTTTCTAATGGCTGTTTCACATGAGCAGCTTTGCTTTGTTGGGTTCTGTATGCATTTGCAGGTAGATACATTTACTAGCTACTTCTGAGTAAAATTAAGTAAATCTGTGATTTGAACAAAAATATTACTTACTTTTGATGCTATTTCCTACCTGGATTGAGATATTTTTAATCAGGTTTCGAGTACAGATGTTCCTATGTGAAAATGCAGTGTTTGTTTTCTGAAAATACTTATTTAAAAGTCACAGTTTTGACATAATTCCCTCAAAATCATTTTGGACAGGAACAATTTTTTGTGAGTGCTTGAATTTTTTCTTCTTTCAAGATGGGCACAGAGACCCTGAAGAGCAGCAACAACTTTATTCTGCAAGATGTTGAGAACAGGGCATCAAAATGAAAGTGACATTTGTTACAATCCATCTCAAGTAAAATAGAAACAAAAAATTGCATATATAAACTCCAGTTCATATGAGCAGATTTTTCATCCTGGTTCTGTAATACTTTACAGACTACATGTATGCTGATTCCTCAGTATCAAAGATACCTCACTTGATCCCTTTTGGTCTCCTAAGCAAACTAGGGTCACTGAAGTTTCGTTTATTCTTTCATCATTAAAAGTAAACCACCTCTGACAACCCTCTCCCCCAAAAAAGATACAACTTTCTTAGAGGTCTTTCAGCACCATTCTTTTGATGGAGACACATTGTAATAGACTTGTCAGGAAAATTATCCTTTTCAGCTTTTGCAATTTTATCACTGTTTCATAATTTATAGTTGACAAAGAATTATGAACCAATGGTAGAATATACGACTGTTGGGGTTTTTTGTCAGTTCCTAACAGACGCAGGTAATGTCTTTGCTAACTCTTTAATGTGACATTGGTCAGCTCAGTGTCATTATTGTGGTTAGAATTCTAAATGTAGGAGGGTTTTGCTCATGATACTGACATGAAATTATAGACAATGGGAAAAAATTGTGGAATTTCCAGGGACACAATATCTGGTGAAATATTGCATCTCTAGTTACTGGTGAATTTTGTTAGAGTCTTTTATGATTAAGAGGATATTGACATTGGTGAATTATTTGTTTTGTGACTTTTTGGGGTCTTTTTTTACATACAGGTTGCTCAAGGAAGGAGATCACTGAACACTGGGAATGGCTTGAACAGAATTTGTTGCAAACTCTTTCAATCTTTGAAAATGAGAATGACATAAATACATTTGTCAGAGGAAAAATACAGGTAGTTAAGTATATTGTTATAAATGTTGTTAATGATAAATATGACTGTGGAAGGAAAAGTGATGTGAATGCTAAACAAATTTCACCTAGTAGTTCCCAGGCTGCTCCACCTTTTTGAAAGAAAACCAGATTCTAAGCAGCAACGTGTGTAAAAGTTAGGGAAACTGGGATTGGCAGGCATAACTACAGCAGTATGATTAAAAAAAAAATATATATAGGGACAACTTCAAATATTATATGTTCTAAAATCAGTTGCACTATTCCTTGTCTTAAACTTTGACAGTTTTCTATCTAGCTGCTATTTCAGTGCAAAATTTTGGGTTTGTGGGGGTTTTGTTTGTTTGTTTGTTTTTTTTCATGCACTCATTGTATAATGTCTCCTTACCCTCTTTTGAGTGGTTAAATCCCGTAGTGTTGGTGTTTACACTTCATGTAGGTGTTAGGGGTTGCTAGTTGATTTGGTTTGGGTTTTGCTTGTTTGTTGGTTGCTTTGTTTGTTTTACCAGAATTTTTTTTTTCTCCTTATAGGTGAGATAGTAGCTACATTGGTAAAAAGTACTTTATTCACACTGAGAATGATCTAAAAATAAATACTTTGATAAAAGATTGATTGTAACCAAAATGACTGTACTTGGTGTGTATTCTAAACATTGGCTTTGTCTCATTCCTCTTCACATTTCATGTAGTAAGTCAAGTGTCTTAAGAATCCCCTAGCTGTTTGTGTTTTACTAGTGGATCAGATGTGAGGACTATAGATTATCATGGAAACACCTTCTGTGAGAAGACATCTGTCTTGTGAAACAGAGTCCTTTAAGGAAATTGTTAGTTTTTAGATTTGGACATACATTAAGTGTAAATGATGGTTTGCTGTTTTATACTCTGCTTTCCATGTAAATGGAACAATTTGAAGGCAAGAAGTAACTCTCCTTTTTATAACTTTAAAATAGGAGGCAATAGAGAAGATTTGTAAAAGAGATTATGAAAATAAGTGAGTGGACCAGAACTTCAGTGTAGAACAGAGGCAACTGTAGTCTTTGAGGTATCAAAAAGCAGCTTTTCACAAGACTGTTGCCGCTTCAAATTTGATGAAGGTCTTCTGCACCTGAAAGAATGAATGATTTTTCCATCCTGCCAGTTAATCTAGTAGAAAATATTTCTTCTTTTGCTCTTGCTCTTCTGTTTTGCTCAAGGTCCACTAGGAGGGGTCATAAAAGTTGTTTGATATTTTCCTTAATGAATAACAAATCCTTTTTTCCTCTGACTTTTTCCCTTCGTTTTAGAATAAAGTTTTCTGGTGAAATCCTATCCATGTCTCTTCAGGGAGCATATTTACATGGAAGGCGAAAATTTTACAAGTAATAGATGCTTTACAGAGTTGCTAGGAGTATTTGAGATAGGCTGGTTAATTTTAAAACAGGGTACTTGGCAGGTGGTTGGTGTTTGGTTACTTTTGATATAGGCATGGGTAGGGAGCAAGGTCATCAGAAAGACAGCCTTGAATAAAGTAAATAACTATAAAAGCAAAAGAATGAGCAGAAGAATAAGGGATAAGCAAAATAGTTTCTTGACATTGCAGTAACTGTCGTAGCCTCTGGCCCAGACAGCAATGGTGGTGAGGATCTGATACCCCATGGCAACTAACATGCTGTCTACTTCTTTAACTCCCTACTAGGGCATCATCGCTGAATACAACAAAATCAATGGCATCAAGGAGGATGATGATACAGAAAAATTTAAGGAAGCCATAGTGAAGTTTCATAAGCTCTTTGGGATGCCAGAAGAAGAGAAATTAGTGAACTACTACTCCTGCAGTTACTGGAAGGGGAAGGTTCCCCGTCAGGGCTGGGTGTATCTCAGCATTAATCACCTTTGCTTTTATTCTTTCCTCATGGGCAGGGAAGGTATGTTTTACAATGGAATGGTGGTTTGTGCATCTCAGAATTGTTAGGAAATCTTCCGTAGTTTCTTACTCTTCGCCTGCTGATCTGCTGGGGGTGTGAAGAGACTGCTCAAGAGAAGAGGAGCAGGGAGCAATAATCATGCTTCTTAATTGTGCACTCACTCCCTTGTTTGTTTTGTATCTCTCAAAGTAGTTCTCTGTAAAACAGTACCTGGGTGTCATTTAGAGGCATGGTTCCCTGCAGGGAGTGTGCCCAAAAGGGAATAGAGATGCGATCACATCAGTCTCGGATGAGACGCAGGATCAAGACCACCATAGTGTGGATGCAACCAGTTTGCTCTAATGGGAGTTAATTCTAAGCAGTGTGAATGTAAGTGCATCTGCAGTACCTGGTTATGGGCAATGGATCATTCCCAGGTCTTTCTGTTTAGTTGTGTAGACATATGCTAGTGATTGACTGGATTTTTTTTTTCCTTTTTTTTTTTTTTTTTAAATAAATGTAGATTTAGTCCCTGTTTTAAGGATAATACCTGTAGCAGTATTGGAAGAAAAGCCAAGGATCTGTCATTATTGTAATATTTGAAACTTTTTAATGTATAAAAACGTATAAAAATAATTAAAGCATGTCTGATGTGTTCAGACTCTTTCTTTGCTTCCATAGCAAAAGGGGACATCAGACTCTGAGCAAGTGCTGTGACAGCGATAAATTATGTTAGCATACCTAGCTTTGTAACACTTATATGTGATGTTCTGTACAGAAAAAAATTATATTTAAACTCTTTTGTCTGCTGTTTGTCAGGTGATTGTAATTTGTTTGTACAAGTTGGGTCTTTTTATGCTACCCTCCAAACTTTTCAAGATTCAATAAATTTTCTGCTGAATACATTTTATAGGAAGAGGAAGAGAAATGCTTGTGAATGCGCTAATTTTTTTGCACTGAATCTTTTTTTCTGTTTGTTTCTGTTCAGCAAAGTTAGTTATTCGCTGGGTTGATATCACTCAACTTGAGAAGAATGCTACACTGCTCTTTCCTGACATGATCAAAGTGAGCACAAGGTCAAGCGAACATTTCTTCTCAGTATTCCTTAATATCAGTGAGACATTTAAACTAATGGAACAGCTTGCCAATATAGCTATGCGGCAGCTTTTGGATAATGAAGGATTTGAACAAGACAGGTCATTACCCAAACTGAAAAAGAAATCCCCCAAAAAAGTATCTGCACTGAAACGGTAGGTAGCACTGGCTCTCAGTCATTTGTTTCTCCTCAGTCATTCTACTTGCAGCATTTTGTCCAAAAGTTTTCTAATGTTGCTGCCATTTAGTGTTACTCCAAAAGGAATGATTGATTGCAGCAGTGGCAAAATGTGAATAATTATTTGGATATAATTATATGGTCTCCTGTTGAAACAGGAAAGGGAAAACATGTGAATATGAACATTTTGCAAAAATATAAGAAACATATTTGAGTCAAGTTCTCATTTGTTCAGAAGCTCTTCAACGTATCTCTTGACACTGGCTGCGTTAGGTATCTGTTGCAAGGCCCTTTTGTGTTACCAGGGGAACGTAATAAAGCAATTTCAGTGTTATTAAGAAATCTGTCTGTCTGGTCCTATAACCGGAATTGAAAAATTACTCTAGATGATGAATTCTGTCTAGAACTTATTTTAGGCAGCAGAGATTAAAAAATGACATAAAATTCTAAGGGATGAAAAGTAGTCTGGAAGATATTTATGCTGCTTGTATAAATATTGTACTGCAATTTGATAGTTTCCTGTTTATTTTTTCATTATTTTATATGTTGATTATGTTAATGAACCATACAGAATTGTAGCCAGTGCTTGTTTCTATTTTGCATTACTTAGTGACATCTGGCATGCATTATATCACTTATGTTTGTCTTTCTAATTATTCAGCATTTTGCACTGAATGCATGATCACGGCTAAGTCTTGAAATTATTAACAAACTCTAGTGTAAGAATTCCATCATGTTAATAAATAAGCATTAAAGAAGCATTTTTGGTGTACTATTATATGAGGTCATATGTTATTTAATAATAAATGGACGCTCTGGATATTCTTAGAAAATAGAGCTGAATGTGAAAAGATCATTCAATCTGATCCTGACTTCTCAGAGGGGACAATGTATCAAAGTCATTTGTAGCAGAGGACTTTTTTCTTGTAGTTTTAGAATCTTAGAGCAGCTGAGACTATTCATCCCCTATATGCAAAATATTTCCATTGTTTTGCTGTACACTCAGTACTCAACTGAGTTGTATGTTGCAGGTAACCTGCAATGATTTGTATAACATGTATCTTAAAGTTTATTATGTATTTCTTAAAGCAAGAAACATCTTTCTGTGGGTTATTCCTTTTTCTTTTCTTTAGGGATCTCGATGCCAGAGCAAAGAGTGAGAGATACCGCGCGTTGTTCCGACTTCCCAAGGATGAGAAATTAGATGGACACACAGACTGTACTCTCTGGACTCCATTCAACAAAATGCATATTTTGGGTCAGATGTTTGTTTCTACAAACTACATTTGCTTTACTAGTAAAGAAGAGAACTTGTGCAGCCTTATTATCCCTCTTCGAGAGGTAAATACTTGTACATGTAAATTGGTAGGGCAAATAATAAAGCAATATCCTATTGGAAATTGCATCCTAGCTTTTAATGTTTTTTTCATTATCGAAAAAACCCTCTTTTCATCCACTTAATCTCTTGTGGTCATACTACATTCTGATGTGTTCTAAGTAATATTTAATGGCTGTCTATTATAGTTCTAAGTTCCTACTACTAAAATTCACAGGTAGTTTTCCCTGTCATTTTTTACAACCCTTGTGAGTCCTTCCTCTTCCATAATTTATATTCTAATTTACAGCCCCATGGTACATTTTTTGTACCTCACAGGGAGAGATGGACAGTAAAACTTCCTAGATTGAGGAGTGGAACTTCTATTAAAGAATCTGTCAGATAAGACTTGCTTTTGTCAGATGCTGTAAAGATTTTAATTATCTCCTCACACAGACTTGCAGTCATTTATTTCTATATATGGAAAATATCTGTCAGTGTTCTACAAGTTTGTGTGCTTCCCTTTTTAAAGCTGGTTGCTTAAAGCAGATGCTCAGTAAAAAGAATTTAAGTTTGATGTAATGAAAAAATTATGTTGTGGAGGTTTTTTACAATTGACTCGTTTTGTGGGTTGATGGAAAAATGTGTAAAGTCTTGGAAATAGTAGCAAAGCTGATGTAACCAGTTTGGCTTATCTGAAGAACCATGGAATATTTCAAGGCATTATTTTATGCCACCAATCTTTAAGAGTAAAAGCAAACAGTGTTTGTTTGGAAACCTTGAAGTACAGCTTTTCCACGGTGTGTTGCAATGACTTTGGCTATTTGAGAAGAGATATTCGATTATGGTTGCACTGTTTGTCTGGAACTCTAAGGGAACAACAGTCCTCCAGGTATAGTGGTGGAGCAGAACAGAGTCTGCTTTAAGAGGACCTCTTTTCCTGGATGCAAATTCAGCAGCTGCTTTTGATAACCACAGCTGCGGCAGCATGGGATTCAAAGCAGCTCTAAAGCTGTAAAAGAAAGAAATAGTTGAAGGAATAAGTTATTTTGTGTGAACAGGTAAAGTCTTGGCACCAGCAAAGAGAAGAGGAGAACAGTAACACGCTATGTAGCACCAGCCCTCAGAATGACAGATCAGTACCCTTAATAATTAAAGGGAAGCTTTCTGTTTAATTAAAGGTTTGACTCAGAGCCTAACCTAATTCCAGTATTTTGTGATATCCTGGAGATGTTCTGACGGAAGAGACAATAACAAAGCATTGATTCAGAAACGGTGACAGGAGAAGATGATTTTCAGTGGCTGACTGCGCTGCTCACTGCACCCAGTAGGTGCAGTCTCCAAGATCAGCACTTCAAATACGTGTGTGCCTCTGCCTGCATAGGAAATAAGTGCATATTGGTTCTCATTGTGGCAGAGCATGCTTGCTATAATGTCTGTCCTATACCTCTAGAACTTTTGTGCCTTTCTTTTATGTCTTTCTTTTGTGCTGATTACACTCAAAACAGTTTTTAAGTGGTACAGAAAAATAACATGAAAACACTTTTTAGCTAATTTCACTATGCTATTAGTGAAGGTCCTTTACATTTAATGAAGAACTAATAGATTTGTAGTTAACAGAAAATTAAAAGGAAGATGAAAGGATAGAGAAGTGATTTAGCACCTGAGTTGTGCATTGCAGTGTTTAAATACATCTTTGAAGAAAATGTTTGAAAAATGGTTCTCTTAGCCTTTTAGCTAGAAAAATATTAATATTGTAACACTAGTATCTTAGCATTGTTCTCTATTTTAAAAAAAAGTGTCTTCTTCTATTCTGGAGGCAGTAAGACAGTTTTCATTACCTAGAAAATTGTTTGAAGTCATAAAAGCAGTGGTTAAAAGTACTTGCAATTATGCTTTGCGTTTCGTTCAATGTATGAACTGCACAAAGTTAATCGATTAGTTTATTTGTCTTTAAGGCTAATAATTGGTAGTGCTTAGAACACATGGATGTTATATTATGAAATTAATCCACAGTGTATGACTTACCCCTGAGATTTCTTTGTGTTAACATGCTTGACCAAAAGCTCAGGGAACCAGTGCCCTCTACTCAGTAGACTGCAGTGTGACTACTGTTTATAGGTTGGAGTTCAGTTAGGTGAGTGACTATTTCACTAACAATCAAAGGCCGAACAAATCTCCATGTCACAGGATCAGTTGTTTACCTGTGTAAGGAAAGCCATGGGGTTAGTTTCCCTTGGTTGCAGCTTTCTGTGTCCTGTGAAAATAAAATGGCAATAACAGTTGTTAGTATGTGGCTATAATATAGCAGAACAAGAGTGTTATCCAAAAAAAATGGCTTATTCTGATATATTGGAAATAAAAAGTAAGGAAAAGTGTCTGATTGAGCCCATACTGGTGTTGGGGAACAGGAGGTGGGATTCAGAGGTCTTGCAAGAAAGCCCATAGATCTGCATCTCACAGAAGAAGTTTTGTTGTACCGATTCTTCTACAATAAAGCCTGAGGAAAATAAACTAAGCAGTGCAAAGTTTAGCTGAGGAGTGTAATGAAGCCAGATGTTTGAGGGAGTGTACTGAAGCCATCTCTCAGACTTTTAAGTCTGTGTATTCAAATCCTGGTTGCCAGCAGAGCGATGTTCATGGTGATTCAGTATAAGGGAAGAATGGCAGGGGTTTATTGTACTAGGATGGTTTATTAGACCAGGCAACTTTATTAATTAAAGGTATTAAGCTGTAGCTACTCTTTCTCCCCAGGTGACAATAGTGGAAAAGGCAGACAGCTCCAGTGTGTTGCCTAGCCCATTATCCATCAGCACAAAAAACAGAATGACATTCCTCTTTGCCAACTTGAAAGATAGAGACTTTCTTGTACAGAGGATCTCAGACTTTCTGCAACAAACCACTTCAAGAATATACCTGGAAAAAAATATTTCTGGAAGCTATATCAGCTCAGATGATGAGGTATGTGGAGGAATGTGAAACATTTACTCAAAGAAGGGGATTTTAACTGGTGGGGAGAGAGGGAAGCCAGGAAAAACCTTTTAGTTTTTGTAAAGCTAAACCTTTGTACACAGAAATGTTACCTCTTTTGTGTTAATTTCTTTAGCTTTCTTAAGCTGAACAGTTAAATGTTGTGTTTAGGATTTTTTTTTTCATGTTAGACCTAAGAGAAAACACCACTGTTGTGGAAGAGCTATTCTTAACTCATGCTGCCACATGCTGAATTTACAGTGTATCTTGTTGGAAAGTGTCGTAGTTAACTAACTGGTTAATTGAATAGTACTGTTTAATATCTATCGACTTGTCCAAGTCAAAATATAATTGTGGAATTTTAATAATTTGAAGAAATTATTAGTTAATATGAAACTCTTTTTATTCAAGACTAACTGCTAAATCTGATCCTTTGATTCTTCAGAACATATGTCTGAGCTGAGCAAGTTTGCATGTGCTCTGCTAGTGAACTTTGGAACATTTGAACTAACAAAAAATTCTCCTGCCCTAGACATCAAATAGCCCTATTCTGAACTGCCTCCCTATTTACCTACGCAAAGTAAATGGTTCTTAAAAGATATGATTAGATAAACTTTTCTCCAGCACCTTGAATATCAAGGCTTCTGCTGAATTCCTAGGTTTTATGTATGAAATTTAAGTGCTTCATATCACAACCTCATCAGATCAGTTTAGCAGTTCAGATCTCAAAGCAGAAAAGGCTTTTGTGGTGTGTCATTTTGGTTTTATGTAGGCAGATCTCACGTTCCAAGTCTATACTAAGCCATAGCTTAGTATTGTGCTGAGTAGCCCTACCCTGTTTGACGTGTAAATCTTAAAAGTCAGGTTTTTTACTTTGATGGTTGATGTACCATCAGTATGTTGTTGTAGTTGTATGCCAGAGCACATATGTGTATAGGTATAATGCTGAAACTTAGTCTGGCCTTTTGCCCTAAATGGATCTACTTATTCTACCTACTGAATTATAAGAGCAAATTGATAATTGTAAGCACTATTTTTACATTTGGTAATATGACTATAAATGTAGACGTGCGTGACTACTAATTTCAGTTTCAGGATTTGATGTGAATTGCTGTATAAGATCTTACTATGATAAATTTTCGAAGCTGTTTGAGAAGTCAGAAAATCCTTTTTCTTCAAAATATTTTTCTTCCAAATCACAATCTATGTTGAATTTTCTGTAGAACAAAATAATTTATTTTCTGTAGGTCTGTATAAACATATCTAGATATATAAACAAGAGTGGTGTGTATGTGTAACATATGTGTGTGTGTAACGTGCACACATGTAAATATATGTTGTATAGAAATCTTATATTCTGGACAGTCAAGGATGTTAACAGGAGACCAGGTGAGCTGGTTTAATTGCCCAGGGCTGTTTAAAGTTAACACTACCTTAGGACTTCTGATTATAGGACGGATTACTTTTCTTAGGCAGGGGAGTGAAAAACTGGAAACAGTTTCATTATTCTATATTGTTTTAAATTCTGCTGTCACATGCTCACTTTCTGAATGTACCTGGGTGATTTAATTTGTTCAGTTTGTGTCAGCTGTTAGCTCGTATAAATTTTGGAATAAAATGAAGTAAAAAGTCAAGACTGGCACAGCCCCATGTCTGTATTGCTTGTGACTGCTTTCCACAGGTGTTTACAAGATCAAGTAGTATAATTTCTGCCAGCCCTCATAAAAGCCTGAGCTCTGAGTCAGAAGGAGAGCGACAGTTCAATCTCAATGACAATGGCATTCCAACAGCAACTCAAGCTTTAATGACAATGTATCGGCGGAGGTCACCTGAGGAGTTCAACCCCAAGCTGGTAAAATACACCTCCAAGTGCTGTACCTGACTGAAAAAGTTCTTAAATTATGTTTTCTCTAAAATACATGATTCTGACCCAGAAGAGTTTCATCCTGACAGAGAGTTGAGGCACTATTTTTCACAGAAATAAAGTGTTCAACATATTGTCGTCTTATCAATACAACTTCACTACATTAAAAAGCGAAGTTGGATGTAAATCTAGGAGAGGTTGTATGCCTGCTCTTAAGTACAACTGCTTCAATTACATTCTTTTAACAGCAAGGTCTACTGGCATAGAAGCTAAGAAATGGGAGGAGGCAGCCCATTAAGAACATAATTGGACTATAGCCAAGTTATTTCCTACTCCCTTGCAAAGTTAGAGTATTACAGGCTTTTTAGCACTTAGTATTTCAGTGGGGCAGAGTGTTAGAAAGACAAGCTGCATCTCTGTGCCTGCCTTTCTTTGCTTTTAGGCTAAGGAGTTTTTGAAGGAACAGGCCTGGAAGATTCACTTTGCTGAATATGGCCAAGGAGTCTGTATGTACCGTACAGAGAAAACCAGAGACCTTGTGCTGAAGGGCATTCCAGAAGGCATGAGAGGAGAACTTTGGCTACTCTTTTCAGGTAGGTATTCATTTGAACATGACTGTGGGATATAAACAAAAGCATGAGGGAAGAAAGGATTTCAAAGATGTTTAAAGGTGCAGATAATAAGCATCCAAAAATACTTGGAGCCAGTAAGGCTGTGATCATTGGTAGGCGCCAGACTTGTTTAGACAAGAGTTCTATTTAGACCGGTAAATACCCTTTCTCAAACAGGCTCACGTAATTAGGGAATAATATAAAAAAGCAGAATGCACACTCTGTTACCAGAAGCCAGCAGTCTAGGGGCTTCTAAATGTTCAACAACCACCAGCAGGCCTACTTCCCATTTGTTTAGTCGTTTCTGAATCCAGTTAAGCTTTTGGTCTTCACAGCAAGCTGTTGAAAAGAATTCCAAAGTTTATGCATGTTGCATGGAACCACTGTAGATTTTTTTTTTTTTTTAATAATAAAAGCAAATTACTATATCATTTTATTAGGTGCCTCCAGTACTTGAAAAATGGCGAGAAAATATTTCTACCTATCTTCTGTGCCATCAAGTATTCTTTAGATATCTGTCCCCTTGGGCCTTTTTTTCAGAGCTGAAGAATTTTATATGTTTTATTACTAGTTCTATGGAAATCAGTTCCTACCTCTGGCTTTCTTCACAATTTTTCACTTGCTGTATGCCTTGTCTAGCTCTGCCCCTTCCTGAGATAGTTACCATAGCTACCCGCGCCATTTAGGATATGAGCATGCCAGGGTCTTAATATGATAACCTAATGATGCTTTCTGGTTTGTTTTCTGTTTCTTCCCTAATAGTGCTTAATCTTGTGCATCATCTCTTTGCTGCTGGGCATTAAACAAATGTTTTCAGAAAATATATACAGGAATGCACAGATCTGTCCTGTGTACGATTAATAGCTAGTTTGGAACAATTTTCATGGTGTATATATAATTAGAGATTTTCATTTCCAGGGAAGTTTTAGAGTCAGCAGTGAAATCTCACAGCAAGCCTGTGAGCATGCAGTAGTACCCCTAGGACCGGCTAAGGGCCCTGCCCTAGGTGACAAGAGTCATTTTCAGAAGCAGGAACAGAGCTCAGGAGTTCCCGTCTCTTCCTTTTGGCTATCATACTTTCTGCAGCCAGGCGTAATCTACTCCCTCCTTGGGGCAAGTAGCTTTCTCAGAGGCATGTTTTGAGTTATTTAGGATAATCAAACCCAGAGCCAGTTGCGGAGAGAGCTCATGATACCATGTGACTGCACAGCTAGTTTGTTCTTTGTGCCTCCTGGTTCATCCTGGCTGAAAGAAAGACAGGCTTTGTTGCCTTTTTTTTTTTTTTTTTTTTTTTTAAACCTCATTATAAAATGCATCTAGAGGAGAAAACAAGAAAGGGTGATACCTCAGTCACCTAAGCATTATCCTTTTTTTCGTATTTGCTTTCAAAGTTTTTGTTGGTGACATTCAAGATGGAAGTGTAGTAGATGATCTTCATGTTGGGAAACTGTATCTGCTAAGCCTTGCTTTTTTCTTCTGGTTTTAATACTGTTCTCCCACTCCCAGGAGCCATTAATGAAATGGCCACTCATCCTGGCTATTATGAGGACCTAGTGGAGAAATCGATGGGGAAGTATAACCTTGCTACAGAAGAGATAGAGAGGGATCTGCACCGCTCCCTGCCGGAACACCCTGCGTTCCAGAATGAGATGGGTATTGCTGCTCTAAGGAGAGTCTTGACAGCTTATGCTTTTAGAAATCCAAATATAGGATATTGTCAGGTAATTGAAATACCCTGGTACTCTTTCAATTTCTGGAATTCCAGTTCCTTCCTTATATTCCTATTTTTTCAGCCATATACAGTTGAGTATTTGGCTGTGTAAAGTACACTGACACATGTATAACACTGTGAGGTGAAGCCTCGATGCTGCGGAATTGCGGTAATGAATGCTGAGGTCAGAGGGATTTGACATAAGGACCTGCTCTAACAGAAGTATTAGCCATGCATGCTGAGAGATGTGCGTAGTTTTCTGTAAGCATATTTTCTGCCCGTAAGTACAGAGACTGGACAGATTGTGACGACAGATCTGTCCCGAAGTGCATCAACAGAAATAGACAGGTGAACCCTCAAGAAAGATTCTTTCCTTTTAAACAGTAAACTTAAATTGTTCGGCCTTAAATTTTTATCTACTATTAAATATATTAGTTGTAATAACCCTCCAACACCTCCTTTACTTTTTTCAATGGTGCCATTCAATTATCCAAAACAAAACTAAAAACAAACAAAAAAATAAAGCGCCCTAGAAGACATCTTGTTGCTGTCCATCACAACCTTGTACAAGTAGAGTTAACACTGACTAGTGCCTGGTTTTGGAGTTCTTATGCCTGTGATTCAGGTCACTTCGGTTTCTGGGGGAGATTTATCTAATTTCTTAACTATAGTAGCCACTTATCTGCCCAGTTACTGTGCTATATATTGAATAAGCAGGTATAGCAATTTATATTTCTGTTTATTTTAGGCTATGAATATTGTCACTTCAGTACTCCTCCTTTATGCAAAAGAGGAGGAGGCTTTCTGGCTGCTGGTGGCTCTGTGTGAATGTATGCTACCTGACTACTACAACACGAGAGTCGTTGGTATGTTATGGGGAAATTTTCTAAAATGACAGTAAAATAATTAACCGAAATAATTGGTATTATTTGTCTTGAAACAGGCCTATGTGTGGATGTATGTGTGGCTTGTATACAACTGTGAATGCTTGTGGCGAGACAACTTCCTGGGAAGCATAGGAGCAATTCTCTAAACAGATACTGTGACAGTTAATGGTATTTCACTTACTTAGGATTAAGTGGCATTCTAAAGTGGGCGTAACCAAAGTGCATAGAAAATAGTTGAAAGGCTAAAATTTGAATTTGAGATGATCCAGTTATTTAATTAAGGTAAAACAGGAGCTTTGGCAATTTGCAGTAGAAGTCTTTGTGCCTGTTCACCTCTAATTTGAAAGAGCAACAGTATCAGAAAGCTATTGTTGTCAGATGACGGTTTCCTTATGTATGTAGAAGTGAATGGCTCTTCAGTTTGTCATGGAAACTCTTTACTTTAGCTCACAAATACTTGAGGGACTCATTTAGCCTTAGAAATTTTTTCTTCCTGGTCTGCTTAAAACACTGGTGTTATAGTATGGATATGTATAACACAAAGGTCTCTTAAAATAAATGCAAATCCACAGTCACCCTGGTCTCCTCCAATAGCTCATGATAAGTATTCTTGTGTTAATAATAGTAAGTACTAAGCCATCATGTAGCTTCTGTAGGTGCTAGACTAAATGGACCCTTTGTTAGCCCTTATGAAGTGTATAAATAAAACAAAAAAAGCCTACAACCCTTATTACAGTTCCATTTGTATGTACAGCTCAGTAGTGGAATAGAATCTGCTATTTATCTGAAAGTGAGAAACCGTTGGTAAGCATCATGTAGAATATTCTTAGGTTTTGTATTATATATAAAGAACATATATGTGTTTCTCCCCTAGATGGTGATGTGGTCAGTTGCTCCCAAATTAGTGAACATCCCACTTATTTATTTTCAACAGGAGCATTGGTGGACCAGGGTGTCTTTGAAGAGTTGGCTCGTGACTATGTTCCACAGCTTTATGACTGCATGCAGGACTTGGGTGTAATATCCACCATTTCCCTGTCCTGGTTCCTCACTCTTTTCCTCAGTGTAATGCCATTTGAAAGTGCAGTGGTGGTTGTGGATTGTTTCTTCTGTGAAGGAATCAAGGTGATATTTCAATTAGCGCTTGCTGTCCTCGATGCTAATGTAGACAAGCTGCTTAACTGTAAAGATGATGGAGAAGCCATGACAGTCTTGGGAAGGTATTTATTACAAAAAATAAAGCTGCTTCATTTTCTTTTTCTTTTTGCTTCCTTTCCTGATTTATGTTCTGCTATGTTAAAATACTCAATTTAAACCAGTACAATATATGTAAATATTTTACATACTTATATTCCCTTTTCACCCATATAAAGTACTCTCATATTATCTTAAAATAATATTAAATGAACAAAAATATATAAATTCTTCTTTCATGACATTCAAATAAACTTCCCAAACCTGGTTATAGAAACTTACTTTGGTTTAATATTTTAGTTGATTACGTGGGTTTTTTATTTCATCTTTTGCCTGCTGCCTTTTAAATGCTGCTAAGAAAAAGTATTGATCTCAAGGGAAATTGTTTTGAGAATGGACTAAACAGAACTCAGAAGAATTAGGCTTTTGAATTAATAGATTTTAGTGAAAAAGTAGGTTAATAAACAAACCAAATAGAGTCATTAGGAGTAAATTTTTTATGAGGGTGGTAAAACACTGGAACAGGTTACCCAGAGAGGTGGTAGATTCCCCATCCCTGGAGACATTCAAGACCGGGCTGGATGAGGCACTGAGCAACCTGCTCATTGCAGGGGGGTTGGACTAGATGACTTTTAAAGGTGCCTTCCAACCCAAACTATTCTATGATTCCGTGATAATTTCTACATTTAATCATATACATGTAATCCTTGTTCTATTAACCCTCAGAAGGGAGGTGGTACAAATGAATCTTGGGGTTTCTCAATTCTGTCTTTTTTTGCCCATCAGATATTTGGACAGTGTAACTAATAAGGACAGCACTCTTCCACCCATTCCTCATCTTCACTCGCTGCTCAGTGATGATGTAGAGCCTTATCCTGAGGTGGATATCTTCAGACTGATCAGGTCTTCTTATGAGGTAGGACAGGATTTCTTAACAGCAACTTGCCAGCCCATGCTTTACGGAGGGATTTGATACTCTGTAGTTTGGCTTTGCTTGGAACTGAAAGAACATTAAAGAAATATAAATACAGACTTGTCTCAGAAGTCTGAAATGGGTCAGGGGAGTGGCTTAGTCTTTATTTTTCTTTTAACCAAAACTTTTAATTGGAGATGTTTTGTATAGAAACCTGCAGTATCAAAGGAGAGCAGATCACAACAAAAAAGTGATTTGCATGCAAAAGATTGAAGTCGTAACTCAAAAAAGGTTAATTCTCATCTAAGCTTGTACATGCTTTTCCAAACTGAAATATTAGTGAAATCTATATGATTTCAGAAGGCCTTCTTATTATCAGTGGAACTTCATTTCTTTTGCCTTTTTTTTTTTCAGCAAGTACAGAGAGCCACTAGCTCCTGTATTATCACCAAAACTAAACAAATTGCAAGTGAAAGGAGCTGGAAATAACTAATGCCTGTAAAGCACAGGACAAAGCCTGAAAAAAACCAGTTTCATTGTCCTTAAATTTTAAAAATAAGCCATCAGTTAAAATATCCCTGATGATTACACTGAAATACTATTTTTTAATAACAAATAATAACTTTAAAGAATTAGTCTCCTTAACTTCCTTTTTTTCTTCCATTGTCATGCAGAGTAAATTAGTATTTTTAGCTCAAGATGTACCAGCAACATGACAGCTGTTTCAGAGGCACTTCCTAAGTCCCTAGAGCCTCCTTGCTCTAATAGCATGAAATCTATTTAAGAAGGAAGTAGGTAGAACTTAGTGTATTCTACACTGAATAGCAAACTGAATCAAGTTAGATGTGTAGTTCTTCTCCTTCACACAATATTATAATGGAGAGAAGAATGTTTATGTGAAATTATGTTTCCTTTGTATTTTTTTATTTCCTCATCATGAAGAGAGCTTGCATCAGCTTAACTGTTTTTAGATTAATAACCAGACTCTGTGCAGAGCCAGTCTGTCTTTTTTGGGGCTTATGCAGCACAGAACCTTGTAGATCCTTCTAGATAAATAACCAACTGTGCTCCAGTATAATTAGGCAAAACAAATAGTATGGGGAGTGAAGAAGTGTGAGGAAAGCAGGAGCAGGTTGCAAAGAGAGAATTAGTTTCAGGAGAGTCATTGTAGTTGGTTGGTTTGATTAGTAAAAACAAAAACAAACAAAAAACCCAAACCAAACCAAACCAAAACATTAGTAAACTATCAGCGTAAAAAACTTCAAGGCATCTGTTATTCAGTGACTGTTAGGTTCCTCAATTAGTCGTGTGCAGTCAGGGCTGGGAAGTTAGTGTGTTAGCTTTGTTGCAATTACAAAGACCAAAATATCAAGTAAGTGAGCATATTGTTGCTATTTCTAGAATTTAAGCTGTTAAAGGTACTTGTTGGGTGGCCATCTATCCTTGTTCTTCTAGTAATTAGTGTTTACAAAAAATTAGAAAGACCTCCAGCTGATAAAAATGCTTTTTCTTGGAGCCCTTTGCCCTCCCTCAAACACACACCCCCCCACCCCCAAAATGGGAGGAAAACCTTGTCCCTTGCAGACTGTCCTGTGGTATTAGTCATGAGAGCATAATGAGTCTGAGAATTTGGTGGAGTAGCAGCACTGGCAAAAGCACAATATTTGGATTGTTTTATGAAGAGCTGCTCACTATCACACTCTATCCTGTCCAGCTCTTAGGTAGTCATGTCAGATGCATATAGGGGCAGTCTCTAGTGACAGGTGAAGTGACGCAGAGGAAATTTTTCATAATTAAGCCATTAGTATGATTAAGCTCTATGATGATACTGAACTGGCTTTCTACTTTTGAAAGAGAAACTTTCTTGAAATAAGAGAATATAAATAACAAATACAATGCACACTTCCAACAATTCCTTGTATGATTTGAAAGTTAACATGGGCAAGGGTCCATTCCCAGGAGGTAATTGCATGCAATCTTCCTTTTCTGTAGGCTACATGAGTTTTAATTGTATGGATGTGAACAGACCATTGCATTTGGTCTCCACAGCAGAGAATAAGCCCTGATTACTGGAACAGATGTGGCCTCAGAGCCACAAAAAACCCCACTCTTTTCAAGGTTTTGTGACCTCTGTGATGCTTGATATTTATGGATGTTTATCTAGAGTCCATTTTTTCAGAAGTCTTCTTGATTTGTAGAATATTCCAAGTACCTGAAACATCTTTTTACTGCCAAGTTGCATAATAAAGGTGCAAGCAGCATCACAGCTTTAGTGTTAATTCGATCACACAAGAATGTGTTAGCAAATTATGACCTGCTTGTGTAGATGCACTGGAAATATAAATCCATGCTATATGAAAGCGTGTCTTGCCATCCCCTTTATCTTTATATGTGGCATAGTTGATGTCTGGCATTATGGTTCCTCCTGGTCATCTATGCATTTCTAAGTATATGTTGCAAGTGTTTTCTTGATGGTCAAAAACCTACAGTTCACAAAAAAAATTCTAGGAATTAAGCATTCCTCTATATATGAAATCATGGAATATTATTCCTAATAGGTTTTCCCCTGGGATGCTTCTGTAGCACGTGCAGGAGCTTCCTGAGGTGCATTGTGAAAAAAACCTTCTGAAAATAAGACTTGGGCACTTTAGAGCATTTTCTTCCTAATGGAAGTTGCGTTCTTGATGCTCAGTTTCAGATCCTTGTGGATGTAAGGACTGCTATACTCTCTCAGCTGTTAGAAATCCAGTTAGTCTAAATATCTGCTCTGTAACAGAGGAGTTATGAAATAATCCATTCTTAGAGATTTGCTATGGAAGAATTTTGCAACTACTTGAGATTACGGTTTGAAATGTGAGGATTTGTAGCTTAATAAAGACTTTTAAAATAAAATGAAAATAAGTTATTGGGAAAAATAGAATCTACTGATATACTCCTAAAGTCTTCATACCTTTGCCATGTGTTAGAAAAATACCTTAATGCCTTAACAGCAGTTCTTTAAATATACCATTTGTGGTATATCACATAATTAAATTAATTTCTTAAATACATTAAAAGCAAGCTAAGTAATCCAAATATTAATACACAGACTATCCTGTACTCCTTTTTCTCTTTTAAGAAATTTGGAAGTATCCGAGCAGATTTAATTGAACAAATGAGATTCAAACAAAGGCTGAAAGTTATCCAAACTCTTGAAGATACTACAAAGCGCAATGTGGTAAGTATTGAGGCAATTTCTGAAACGAAATTAGCTTTTCAATGAGACAAATCTATAACTGTTAATGTTATGTTTCCAAGGTACGAACTATTGTGACAGAGACTTCTTTTACTATCGATGAGCTGGAGGAGTTGTATGCTCTTTTCAAGGTAAAGCAAAGTGAAGATCATGTGCCTGCAGGAAATGGAAACATTTGTATTTGATACAGGACTGTTTGTTTTCCAAAGACTGGGTTAGGTCTGGGAGTTACTTACTGTCAGGTATACTGTTGGAGGTTGGACTAGATGACCTTTAAAGGTCCCTTCCAACCCAAACTATTCTATGATCTTAATACAAACTTGAATTAGTTGTTGTATTATTGAATATACAAAAAAAACCCCCACCCAATTAGTTTTTTAAAGCTCGGAAAATAAGTCAGTAATTGTCCATAGAAAAAATAAATATATACAGATGAAAATTATTATAATGAAAAAGTGTATATATAGAGATTTTTGATCAGTCTTTAGCAATTTAGATATGTCTGTCACTACCTGACCTAAGTTTCGGAATTTAGCACAGAAATACTTTTATTCTATTGTCTCAGACAGTTAATACTTCTATATCATAATATCTTATTTTTACCATTGTTAATACTTTAATGTATACTTTATTACATGGAAATTCAGTGCCACAAAGTGATGTGTCTTTGTAAGTCGATTGTAAGGCAATACCATTAGATCCACAAATTTAAAGGTGAGCAGTTAAAATGCTTTAGCTTCATCTTCATGCACAGTGCTTTGAAAGAAGGTACTTTCTTCTTCTGTTTTGTTATAACAGAAATCTTTCAGTATAGCACAAGGAATTCCTTTCCTTGGAATTTCCCATCTGTAATGTCAGGTCTTAAAATTGTCAAAATCCTGCAGTGCCTTCTTTCAGTCTTCCATGGCATCAGTGAGACCTAGTCAGACAGTCCACCCTGTTTGATGACTATGTAGATCTCTTTCTCTAAACTTCTGAATAATTTTGAATTAGATTCCACTGAAATCAGCTGCAGAATTGTCACTGACTTCAGTAAGACTGAAAAAGTAGTCCTTTCTACAGTAGTTTAGAGGAGAAACCTCTTGCAGAAATGCAAGGGCTAGGTAGATGGAAATACATCTGCTAGTCTTGTGTTGTTTTAAGAGTGTGTGTGTATTAATTGTTTGGATTTTTTTTTTGTCATTAATAGCAATGAGTTGTTCACAGAGGTGATGACAATCTCACAGCATTTGTCTTCTGTTCAGGCAGAACATCTGACTAGTTGCTACTGGGGAGGAAACAGCAACGCTATTGACCGGCATGACCCCAGCCTGCCTTATCTGGAGCAGTACCGGATTGACTTTGAGCAGTTCAAGGGGATGTTTGCTCTCCTCTTCCCTTGGGCATGTGGAACTCATTCAGATGTATTAGCTGCACGCTTATTCAGGCTTCTTGATGAAAACGGAGACTTGCTCATCAATTTCCGTGAATTTGTCTCTGGGCTAAGTACGGAGAATTCACAGCACTCTCAAAATAATCTGACCCAAACAGTTTATTTCTAAAGCGGATCCACTCTGTCAGAAACACAGATGTTATATTAACTATCAGCTAATGAGTTTGAGCTTGATGTATGCCAATTTGCAAAAGTCACCCGTGTTTTAAGAGCTGTTCATGCTACTGTTCAGTTCATTTTATCATGCCTGTGACAGTGGTTCCCACTGGGGTTTGACCTCGTCTCTGTACGTGCATTTACATTAGCCAGTTGGGTATCACAGTGGGAGAAGGACCACACATGAACTACATGTCCATTAGGATCTGAGTATTTCCCTGACCATTGACTCTTGACACGAGAATGACTTGCGTGCTTAATAATGGTGTGGTTACTTCTAATTCAAGTATTTCCTTTGGCAAAGTCTTTTGTATGATCTTTTGTAGCGTTCACCTCTTGGTGACTCTGCATTTTGTTACCTGCTCCTGTAAACCTCCCCTGAAAGCTGGGAATTTATACCTTTTGTCAGTGCTACCAGCTCTGAAAAGGGGAGAGAGGCAGCATTTGTTCCCTTGGTTGTTCAAGAAGACGACTTTTGAGAAATGTATGTGTACATAAAAGGGGCAGGGGAAGGAGAGAGTGAGGATGCTAGTTTTGTTTGCCTCTGGCTACAAGTGCTTCTCTTCAAAAGTCTGCTGCCACCCCACATACATGCGTCACTGTGCGAAGGGAAGGTATCGTGCCTCACAGTATATGCAGTGAGAGATACTACCTATATTACTTCTGAAATCAGTAACCAAAGCTATAGACTAAGAGAGAGAACAAAGTGGAAGTCACCTGAGAAAGGAGAAAGTGAAGGTACAGGTCACATAGGGAGACTGAATGTCATTAATGGAGATTATGGCCCATGCAAGTGTTGAAGAAGCAAGGTTTCAAGATATGAAAGTCAGTATTGGAAAACAAAAGGAATGTGCAAGCCCCAAGGTTAATAATGAAGAAGCGAGGATGAGGCAGGAGCTGGCCACCCCTTTTTTGAGTATAGCAGGAGTTGTTATTCCTTTTAAGTGACCAACATCTCACCATCTATCATGTGTTATTTCATGGCAACTTGACGTTTCCTGCAGCTTTACATTTTGATCCTTTTTGAGAGAGAAGAGGGTTCCTAATCTGGCTTTCAGCAACTCTTTGTATAACTACGGTATTTTTAAGCCTTGGGGCTCCAAATGCAGCCTTGCATTAAAACCTCTCTATAGCAATGGTAACACCCATTCTCTCACAGATGCAAAACAGCTGTGTGACAGTAAACCTGACTGCACACCTGCCCCTCACACCACCGAAAAAACAGTGCTTCTTTCCTATGATGCAGTTCTGAATTGTATTTGAGGGACTGTTTGTCAGGTAACACTTAATGGCCTTTTGAGACATGATCCATGGATTAACTACTCTTGCTGCTTACAGGATTCTGTTAATAACAATCAACCAGTTATTGGTTGAGACAGCATTTTTTTAGAACCAGTAATGAGTAATCAGAACAAGGAACAGTGTTGAGTACTGTGAACAGAAATTAATATAAAATGCATAAATGTGGCTATTAGCCCACATGACTGAACTAAAATAAAACAATCAAAACTGCTTATTTTGCAAAACCACATTTTTTCAGTGCGGCATAGCTTTAATTTTTTATTTTTTTTTTTTAAATCAACCCCTTATCCCTAGCCCCCAACCCCTTTTTTGTTTATGAAGTGCATGAATGGTAGCAAGGACAACACAGTCACCAAAAACAACATGGGATTTGTCTGAGCATATTTCATCATGCCCCAGGACTTTTAAAAATTACACAAACATCAGCTGCTTCAGTCTGCCTGACAAACACAAGATGCCTTGGCTAGGAAAGCCTCCTAACTGGGGAATATCTTCTTTTGGAGCAAGGTGCATCTGCTCAACAGAGAGCTCTGTCACCTTTTCCTTGTGGCTGTCTTGGAGAGCACGGTCAGAGGATGGACATTCTGGAGGTGGCCTGTGGGCACTATCCTCTCTGTTCTTGCTCTATCCAAACAGCAGTGTTGGACTCTGGCTCTGGTTCGTCAAGTTTGTCTTTCCTAGAGGAAGCCCATCTCAGAGAGTGCTTGTTGATGCTTGAAGCAGCCATGGCACCTGAAGCGTTTCCCCTTCCCAAGTCTCCCATTCAATGGCCTTATTCCATGTAGCCATAAGGATTTGCTCCCTCAAAGCCTCTCTGATGCCACTGACACCTGCTAGGAGCTCCATGAAGAGGAGGTAAAACTGGGTGCTGTGTGTCCCAGTGTGGGCTCATGGCCCTTTTGCATCAGCACAAAATCCTTGGGATATGAGAGCACTGTAATTGCAAGCAAGAGTGTGTGTTTCCTTTTCATAGCCCCTGCAGCAAACAGCTCAAGAACCTCCTACTTCGGGTGTCTCTAGGGCCTCAGCTAAGTGAAGATGGAACAACCTAGTATTTTTTTTCTGTTCATGTGCTCCCTGTCGTGTTACTGCGAGTTCAGATAAAGGAGTGGTCTTTGTTAGTTTGCTCTCAGAGGGTGCTGCTCAGAAAGAGTTGTCAGCCTTGGTTATGAACTGTTTGAGATATTCACCCATGAAGAAGTTCACCTGCACCCCATCCCCCACTGGATTATAGCATGTCAGTCGTTGACTCAGAATCCCAGTAAGCTAGAGAAATTTCCACATGTTCAAAGTGGACCCCTGCCTCCCATCATGCTTTTGCAATATTCCCTTTTCAGAGTGTGCAGCTCTTCCACCTCTCCAGTGACTGCCGGTGTCTGCAGCGCTTGCCACAGCCTCATGCAAAAGTTGGCACCATGAAAACTGTGTCTCTCAAGGAGTACCCAAGTGTGTAGTTGTTTTTTCTGAAAACAGCTTTAGTCCAGGCACAGGGTGCAGGAGGATGTTCAGAAGGCAGAGCGGTAACCTCACCACTCTGATCCTTTCAGGGAGCTAAATGCTGTACAAACACTCTGCACCCCTCCACCTGTGTTCAAGGGATGGGCAGCCAAAGCCACCACTTTTACATTGTTACTAAGTTTTATATTAACAGAATAAAGGTCTAACCTGTTTAATTACTTTGTTAATGGCCTCAAAGAAGACAGAGGGAAAACCATGCACATACAACATTATGCCCAGAAAAGGCTTGACACCTGCGTAGTATTAGCAGAAGGAGAACAGTCAGAAAGGGGGCTCAGGAAGGTTGTTCCTTGTCATGCCATGAAAAGGAGTGTGGTGGTCAAGTCCCGAGAGGGGTAAGAGCAGGTATGTGTGAGGACATCCGTTGCTATGTGAAGGTGACAGCTTTCACTGTTGCCGTTTCAAGGAGAAAGATTCAAAGGGTGTAGTCATGCTCTCTTCCAAGCACAATTTCTTCTCTTGCCACAAAGTAAATTTAAAGCTGCTTTTTTAAAAAAATTATTATTTAATACAGCATCAATGCTCAGCTCTTGGGTAGCCCACTGCAGCTGTCAGGCAGCTCCTGCACATCGCCAGTGGACTGTTCTTCCCTTTGTAAAACTTTCTGACCTCTCCCTGGGGAGACCCAGAGTGTTGCACCTGAGAGTCCGGTTAACATGTCTGGTAAATTTGTGCCTCATTGTGCTGTCTTGTAAGAAGGGCCTGGCATTAGAAAGCACACATAGATTCATCTCAGGCAAAAAGCTAAAAGTAGGAGCAGTTGAGCTTTTTCAGTTCTCTGCACATCTGGGGACAGGGAGAGGAGCAAGCCTACAAGTGTCACCAGATACTCTGTGCCCTGAATCCTATTTTGATGAATGCATCGCCAGCTGTTGCTGGTGGACATGGAACTGCGGCCCGTTCTGTGCTTTGGTTATTTCATGTCACCTTTAGTAGTGGGGCACTTCACATGGTACCTGGGTGCATAACCTAAGGCATAGTTTTACCAGAAGAGCATTATCTGCACAGTGTAGTACACCAGAAAGGAACACAAGGAGGTTTTGTGCATAAAAAGGACCGAGTGAAAAGTAAAACGGCTAATGTAGATGCACTCAGTTCTTTGGCTTAACATCTATATTTATTCTAGTCTTAAGCTTTACAATAGACTGTGATTTTTAGTATTTGCCAAACCACACTTTGTAGTTTGCATAGCATAGTGCATAGCATAGTGGACATAGTAGTCTGTAAGGTAAATATCTGCATAACCTAATTAATGAAGGTTAATTCATTTGTTTATGAATTATATGTCATAACAAGATTTATGAAGCAGTCTGACTATCACTTATTTCAGTACTTCAAAATTAACTAATATCTGTTTAATTAATTGGAAGGAGGGGCTACAATATACCGTTTGGATTTCATACACCTAATTTTTGTGTGTAGGCCAGAAAGGAATATGGGTTGAGGTGGATAAATCACTATAAAGTATTGCCTGAATGTTACTTTAGCCCATGGCTAAGCTGTGATAAATGATGTTTACTTGAATTTCTCTCTCTTTTTTTTTGTAAATATCTTACTGTTCTAAATCATATGATATTATTGGATCTGTGGATCATAAAGTTTGAAGTCCACACAAAAAGGTCGTCTTAACTTTCAGCTGGAGGCCTTTCTGAGTGGTAATGTGATGATCATAGATTATTTTTGAGCATTATAAAATAGACATTTAAAGAAGGACCCAAGACTGAAGTACGAAATTCAGGGTAAGGTCGTCTGTGTTCTCTTGCTATTTCTACTACAGACCTTATGATCTTAGAAGTCAAGTGACTGCCTTATGATCTTGGGCTGTAAAGGGGGTACAGCGCTTCCCAGAGTGAACGTAGCAGCTTCCAAAATGTAGGATTGTAGCAATAATAAATAGAATAGCATTGAATGCTGAGTATTAACATACTGTATATAATGCTGTTTAGGTGCCGCATGCCATGGAGATCTTACGGAGAAGCTGAAGCTACTGTATAAAATGCATGTTTTGCCTGGTAAGTAAATGATATTAAAATAGCGGTTGTCTTGTTGAAAACAGGAGTTTCGAGCAAAGTTGTTTATGCCTAACTTTCCCGATTAAAAATTGAATTTGGGGAATTACTGTAGCTATTTATGCAGAGAGCTTCTACCTTAACCAGACATGGATTTAGAAAGTCTGAAAGCAGCCATGCAGCCCTCTATAAACAGGCCACTTACATGTGTCTCTTGCCTGTTTAGCTGGATTTGGTGACTTCCCCCATGCATAACAAATACAGTGTTCTTCCACGTTTGTTACTATAATGCACTTCATTTATCAGTGAAGCCAGCTTAAAATGTTCCTGTGTGCCTTGGCTACTCATTTCTGTGCCCAGGCTTTCTTCTTGGTTTCCTGTCTGGGCTGATGAACTGTTTGCAGACGGAGGCTACAGATCATTTCACAGGTGTGTTTTCCAGGGAGCTGTACACACTGTTGGACTTGGCTAAGTGAGAAGGGCAGTTTATGGTGGAGAGGGGATGGAAACATCTCAGAACAGTTTTACCACTGAAGAAAATTATGTCCTAGAATTATATCCTCTCTAGCTTGTCATTTATGTTTCATAAAGAACCTATTGCTGTCCTCACTGAATCTGCGATTTAAGTATGTTCTGTTTGGGTAGTTTAGTTCACGTGCGCATTTACATCCTATGGCGAAGATATCTAAAAGCCTTGAGAGGACGTTCACCTTAACGTGCTTTGAACGTGTGTCCCTGATTGCTCACAGCTGGGTTTGCTGGGGGTAGGCTTGAGTGGTTCACTAATTTAGCTGGGGGAAAAAAAAAAATATTGAACTGTTAACAGAAGAGATCAGTTTCTAAGAATGCAGTTTCCGGTATTCAGGGACTGGTAAGTTCATACCAAATCACAACAGACTGTTTCCAGCTAGGAGAGGGTTCATACCTTGCTTAGGACATGCTGAGCTGCACAGAAGAAAGCAATGGAAGTAGACATGGGAAGATGGGCAAGCCAGCCCCTGCAAACAGCTACTTGTTAGTCAGTATTGGATATCGGGGAGGAGACAGTAAAAGGGTAATACCAGTTCTAGTTGTTCATCTCCCCTGAGCTGAAAAGAGATGATTCCTAACCCATCACATCCTCACACTTTTACTTCTAGAAACTGGCATTCTAAATGTATCAGTGGAAATATGCTAGTTTTTAATTAAAGGGTGGAATTTTTAATCACAGAATTTTATTATATCTCTTAGATCCATCCCCTGAGCAAGAAGAGCCAGACTCCGCTTTTGAAGCTACTCAGTACTTTTTTGAGGACATCACACCAGAATGCACACATGGTAGGCATCTTTTGTCTCTGGCATGAAAAGATGAGGTACAAACATCATGTCTTTTTAGGAAGCTACTTTTTTATTGGATTAAACTTTGTAAGTAAAGTATTCTCTGTAAAAAGAAGAATGTAGTCTTTGTGTATTTTGTGATATCCTTAGAGGTGCAGGTGTGTGTACACTAAGAGCTCCCCTGGATTGTGCATTGCAGAATTCTCTCAGAATAACGTCATCAGTGTGTGGCAATAGAAGTAATTTTGTGATAAGTGCAGTGTATGTGCCTTGCTGGAGAACGAGAATAAATATCTTGGCTTTCAAGACTTATTTGGATCAGAACTTCAAATATTCTAAAAAACTGAAACCAAAACATATATCAAAATGTAGTTAAGCAATTTGGAATCTTTTTGTGCCCTAATGAAAAACTGGCTCTCATCACTGTTGTCTTAAACAGCATTCTCTTCCTTGAGATATTCGATGTTAATTTTCTCTCTGATTCAAGAAAAATATTGCTCATCCTTCAGATTACAGGGAGAAGAAAGGTTGTTTGAAAATACAGATAAGAATTAATAGATTAGATATGGCAACTTTAAGTCTTGACAGACAGAAGATGATGCACTAATATGATCACAAAACATATCATACTGGAAGCTGTTTGTGTTGTGGTTACACAGGCTAAACATTGTACTACACAAACAAAACCTAAGATGGTCCCTATCTAAGTATTTATTTTATTAATTATGTAGAATTTGTCATCAGATTCAAGCAGAAGCAAAAATCATCATTTAGTCCTAATCTTTTAATTCTGCATTTTCTGCAGTGTAAACATTTTCTTTGTTTTGCACTGGACACATGGAAAGTACATATGTATCCAAACCCACACTGTTCTCTCTTTCTCTCCCCACCCCTCGACTTCCCAGTTGTTGGCCTAGACAGCAGGAACAAACAGGGAGTAGAAGATGGGTTTGTTACAGTGAGCCTGAAAACAGACAAAGGTATGCATGGTGTTTCCATCTGAATTACATCTTTCGTTTCTGGTAAAGATGCTCCTTTTGAAAATGGGGAGGAGGTAGAGTATTAATTTAAGGTTTCTTTATGGACTTTTCCTCCATTTCTCGATAATTTGTTTACAATAGGCAAGAAGAGCTCACAAGAGAATCGAAATTATCTGAGAATGTGGAGCCAAGAGAATAAGTCCAAAGCAAAAAACCCAAAGGACTTGCCCAAACTGAATCAGGTACTTCTGATGACACTTACTTACTTTTCATAAACTTTAAACTTTCTTCCCATACCTATAAATATTCAATATGTTAACACTGAGTAAAGGTTTTATTTTGAGGCAGATACTTTTTTACCAAAGCAGCAGTCAGCTGATTACAGAAGTTGGTTGTTTGCAATATACTGTAACTGTCATTCAGCTCCCAAAGCATCCTAAAAATGAGATACACACATATAGGACTGATAACATATCATTTTGATCTCTAGACAGAGGGTGATATGACATGAATATCAACAGCTAGTGCGTAATGTGGGATACGCATTACCTAAAAGAAGCGTTTTACATTTTGTAATTTGTCAGTCTCATTCCCCTTAGATCCATAACAGCTGAGGAGCAGGGGGCCCATTGGAACAGCTCTTTCCTCCAGAGCATATAGAGAAGTTTATTCCCTGTAGAACAATACTTCTCACTTAAGGTAGCCCTAGCAAATCTCCTTACTATTTAATTCATGAGTTTTGAATTCCAAAAGGCTCTCATCCAACTAACTTACCACTGTCAATTAAGAGTGCTGCAGGTCTCTCATTTTTCATTACTTCTCATTAGTTTTATCAGACCCCTAGTTATACTTAGGATAATTCCTACAAGAAAATCCACCAAAATGAATGCTAGGTGCTTCACTGCTCGCCCTCTGTTGCCCTCCTGCGGCTGCAGAGAAATAAATTTGTCATACGCTGGAAGTAACATTCAACAGTTTATTCTGTATAGCTTTGAGAGAGGAAACGCATCTGGCTGCCCCTAAAAAAATGCTTTCTAGACTACACCCAGATTATTTCCAGTTTCAGTTTAATCACACAAACTCTTGTGTCCTACCTCCATCCCAAACTTTTTAAACCGATTTACTAGTTCTCAGTCTGATTTGTTTCCTGCTCTCTCATTAATGCTGCATCCCTCTGCGTTTAGGGACAGTTCATTGAACTGTGCAAGACCATGTACAACATGTTCAGCGAAGACCCTAATGAACAAGATCTGTACCACGCTACCGCTGCTGTGACGAGCTTGCTTTTGGAGATAGGTGAGGTTGGTAAGCTCTTCAGTGTGCAGCCCACAAAAGAGACAGACAGCAGCAGTACCAACTGCAGCAAAACCATTCCAAGCGAGCTGTTTCAGAAGAAAGAGAACCAGCAGTACCCCCTGGAGAAGCACAAGCCGTTCCAAAGCAGCCTTGTCACCAACGACGAGGATGCCGTTTGCACCGACAGCACCCTGGGCATGCAGATGGAAGACATTAAGCTGGAAGACTCTTCTCCCAGGGACAACGGGGCCGGTTCTTCCATGCTTATTTCCGATGATGATACAAAAGATGATAGTTCAATGTCCTCCTACTCAGTACTGAGTGCAGGTTCCCACGAAGAAGAAAAGCTGCACTGCGAGGACATCGGTGAAGACACCGTTTTGGTACGGAGCAACCACGCCACTTCTCTTCATAGAAGCACGAGCATTGACAGAGACTGGGCCATTACCTTTGAACAATTTTTAGCCTCCCTTTTGACTGAGCCGGCGCTGGTGAGGTACTTTGACAAGCCTGTGTCCATGATGGCTAGAATTACTAATGCTAAAAACGTAAGGATGATGGGAAAACCGATAACCTCGGCCAGTGACTACGAAATCTCTACTATGTCGGGATAAAAGGCAGTCGGGTTTTTTATTTATTTTTTTTATTAAGTAATTATTAGTACCTGGCACAGGCCCTGGTATTTTCAAAATATGATTGTTTTCACTAATGTGAAAATGTTGGAGTGTAAACTTAACTATCTTGAAGTATAATCACTCTTTCTGTGGAAATGTTACACAAATGCAAATTTTATTCAAAATACAGAAAAATATAACAGTTGTCAGTGAAATGTGTGTATTATTAACCTTGCTGTCAGTATAAAATGGTAAAGATTAGTTCTTAATTTCTATATGTAAACTTAATGCTGATATTTATGCGCATTTTTAAAATACATACAGAGAGATCTGATTCTTGGGGAAAAAAAAAGAACAAAACGGGAAGTACCTAAAATTTAAAGGGACACTCTCAACCTGAACAGGACCTCAGGTGAAATTAAGTTCCAGGCAGCATCTTTGGAGGATAGTTTTATTTCATATAGCTTTTTTTTTTTTTCCCCAAAGAGGGTAATGGTTTTTAATGTATGTTTCTTTTTTTTTTTTTTTTTTTTTTTAATATATGAAAGATCAGTGAAACCTGCCTGGCTCCTAACTTCCTCTGCTTGAGAATGGTACTTTCAAACAAAAGTGAGAAGTCCATCCCAAGCTGAGCTGGCACGTCAGGCAGACGTGGTGAAGTGTGGTGATCTCTGCCCCAACAGAAGGCAGAACCCAGTTGCCTTTCCCTGAGTTCAGGGGCCGCTGGCTGCACCAAACCCAGCAGAGACAAACCCACCAAGAGATCTCCAGCAGGACCCTGCCGGGAGCTGTGTTCTTAACCCCTGGACTTGGAAGCTTTGCTGTTGTGCTCCAAAGGCTGCGTGTGCAGGTCCCAGAACAGATTGGTGGAGTCCCTTTTTAAAAATTGAAAGCCTTTTAAAAAATTTATATATATATATATACACACACACTTCTAAGGCTGGATCTACAGCAATTATAGCTTAGCTCTTAAAACTAACCTTTACCACCAACCTATTATATCCTTGTTAGAGTAAAAAAATAAAAACCTGTATTGCATAAGTCTTCATTTACAACAGTGTAAAGTAGAAGTAATGAAAAAAAAAATCTGCAAGATAATGTAACTGAATGTTTAAGTCTTACTGAGAACACGGTCACTTTATATAAAATGAATAGTATCTGGTATCAAGTTACTGAATAATATGTTAAAGTGAAAACTGGAGCACCTGCACTTTGAATCCTTGCTTCTTTTATACAGATATTCAGGATTTTTTTTAAATTTTGTTAGCTGTTTTATAATTTGTATTTGTTCAGTTCAGGATCATGCCTACATGCCTAATCCTTATTTGCTATTTTGAGAATATTTTCTGTAGAATACTGTTGATTTTTTTATACTCCTGTATATTGCATCCATGTAACTTGCAGATTTTTTAGCAGAAGCTGTGTTTAATTCTTTTGTTTTAAAATAATGCTTTTAAACTGTCAGATGAAGTGGTTTTTAACCACAAATATGTAATGTGAACAAAGTACACTCTGCACAGATTTGATTTTAAACTATTAAAGTCATACTAGAGGGAAAAGTAGGTGATTGTGTTTTATTACACAGACAAATGACTTTGTATCTTCAACACCAGGGTTCAGAACAAAAACATTTGTTATTTCCATGCCTGGTTTTGTTTAACACTTGAATATGTTTAACCCCATCTGCAACAAGCAACCCGTGCAAGCTTCTCTCACACTATCCAGATCCATTAAACAGTTCTCCCTGCTATGATCACATTTGGTGACAACAATTGTTACTACTTTTTAAGACCCCTGATATTTTATAACCCATCTATGCTTTGCTATAGCTCACTAGGTGTGCTTTTAAGACTTTAAATATTAGAATGTTTTTTACAGGATACTTGGTAAGTTGAGATGTCAGCCCCCAAACCATGGCAGTGACAGAACAGACGTGGATGTGCTGTATTCAGTGAATATATATTTTTGAAAGTTACCATCTCACTATTTGTGTGCATATAAAATTAATCAGCAAAACACGGTTGTTAATTTCTGAGCACTTTGAGTTAGCAGCACTGCTCATATATCCCTTGTCTCAGTCATTTCACTGATGATTTTTTGTTGTCGTTGGGAGGAGAGTTCTCTCCTTTACAGTGTAGCCCTGTGTAGACTACATGTAACAATACGAAAAAGCAATACAGTGTTTCTGCATATGAGAGTAT